>NC_089846.1:121374306-122574306 GCF_035609145.1 Eleutherodactylus coqui
GGTACAGAATCTAGTACAGTTATAATGAAGGAGATCACAGCTCATCCACCTGACTGTGTAACTATGGACTGTACTTTATTTAGATGAATATGGAAGGAAAAGTGTCAGTGTTGTTCTTGCAGACAGTGATGGTACTGAATCTAGCTGGCTTTGTGATGTTGTGCTGATGCATCATGGGATTGATAGTACAGAAAAGGGAAAATTAATGGCGTGAGTAATCTCAACATCAAGATGGTGCATGGTAAGCATCAAACAGGAGGCTGTATAGTATGAATGTGACTGCAATCTACATTGAAGATGTCTAGAGTGTGACAGGCAATTAGGTGAAGGGTGTAATTCAAGAAAAATGTGTTTTCGCCAAAGTGGTGCTTTAAGTAAATGTACTGATTAGACACCATATGATGGTCGTCCCAGAATTTCTTAGCCTATGAAATAACTGTTTTTCACTTTTAAGCCTCCAACCCATTAGCGATAGGTTTTCTTGCGATGCCAGAGTGAGTGAAAACGTATAATTATGAACCCAATGATTTGTAATGGTTTTATATTCATTTGCGTTGTGTGGACTCAAGCCTTGCAGTGCTAAGAAACACCTGCGCTATCACCCATTGTTTTCAATGGGGCCAGAGTAGACAGCAGGCGTGCTATCTGGGGGTTATGATGGTGTCAGATACTGTTTTGAAGATGTTGTGGGGAGGTCGGCTGGTTTAGGGCGGAAAGACAAGGAGGTCAGTTTTTGAGAGGTGAAGTTTGAGAAAAAGGGAGGACATAATGTTAGAGACAGTGGACAGACAGTCAGTGATGTTTTGGAGGAAAGGTGCAGAGACGTCACGGGAAGAGCTGGTATTTGAGGCAAAATTTGCAGATAGTTTGTCCGATTGGGGCTGTGCAGATAGAGAAGAGAAGGGAGCCAAGGACTGAGCCCTGGGGGACCCAACAGTGAGGGGGAGCGGAGAGGAGATAGAGCTAACGAAGGAGATGCTGAAAGAGTCGTCAGAGAAGCTGGAGGAGAACCAGGAGAGAGCAGTGTCCTTTAGGCTGATATAGTGAAGCATAGCAAAGAAGAGGTCATGGTCGACAGTGTCAAATGCAGCGGAGAGATCAATGAGGATAAGTAGGAAGTAGTCACCCCTCGATTTGGCCATCATCCGGTCGTTTGATATTATCGTGAGGGCGGTTTTGATTGAAACTAGGGGCCGAAGATATTGGAAGAGATGAAAGTCTGAGGTTTCCAAATCAGAAGATTAGGGTAGATGCAGCATGAATTTGTAGCCATACTAATGAACGTCAGCAACTGCAATGACAGCTTTGTGGCTGGGCATGTGGTCATACTGAAAGAGGACACCTTCTGACAACTTTTTGCATAGCTTATGCTTGATCCCCTCATGCAGTTGTCTCAACTAGTACAGTATGTTCCTGTCCCTGTTTGGCCCTTCATCACAGTCCACCATCACCACACTCTCAGAGTCCACCCCAAAAATTTCTGCCATGACCTTCCCAGCTGAGGGCACTGACTTTGCTGTCTTTGGTGGAGGGGATGAGGTTTTCTTTCATTGCATGGAGCTCTCTTTGGACTCAGTCTGGAAGTCGTGGACCCAGGTCTCGTTGACAGTTATGAGCCACCTCTACTAGTCTAAATCAACTCTGAACAGCTCCAGATTCTTTCTTGATGTATTGCACCTCAACATCTTGCTCAAACTTTCTTCATCCCCAGGGTGTCTTGAAATATAAGCCCTCCTCCGAAACTCAGCCCTAGCTACACAACATGAACAAAAACAATACTCACCTAGTAGATGGCGTTTGGGTCCCTCACACTGGTCTGCGGCACTGCTGCAGGCTTCCGTGTACTCCTGAAAGCCAGCAGAGCATTTCTTCCTGGTAACGGGCTATGAATTCCCCGCCTCCAGAAAGCGATTGCTCTGATTGGTTCATCGAGCGCCACCTCAGCCAATCAGAGCCGGCACTTGATTTTACCAATCACAGCCTTACAATAAACCAATCTGAGCAATCGCTTGCTGGAGGCAGGGTATTCAAGCCCTGCTACCAGGAAGAAATGCTCTGTTGGCATTTAGGAGTACACAGAAGACTGCAGCAGCGCCACAGCTCAGCACGAGGGACCCGAACACTCTCTACTAGATAACACCCCCTGAAAATAAGACCCTGTGCCTTTTTGTGGCAAAAAATAATATAAGGCAGTGTCTTATTTTGGGGGATACACAGTAGTATAAAAAGACCCTAACTTTGTCTCAACCACTTGACTCTGAATCTGCTAGCAGCCCATAACACTATGCCATGTTCCACATATATAGACTAACATTAGTGGCACTAAAGCACAAGTTTGCACTGCAATTTATTACAATTGCAAAGTGCTGTAGTTGCAATGCATTTAATCTCTAAGGAGCCTCCACGCATGGCTGTTGTGATGGCTGTTGTCTGGTCAGCAGACAGCTTTTTCTCCAAACTTCATCAAAATATGAAATCTTGGGTTAGCAAAGCATGCATGTATATTTCAATAGGGAGAGGGGAATAGCCCACTGCCAGACACTTCAGCCTTAACCAATGATGGCACATGTTGAAAACGAACATGTCAGAATGCTGTTTCCTGTGACATTTTCAATTTGGAGGACTGTCAGGAAGCCCCTATGTACATGAAATTGATGGCTCTTCTCTGCGCTTGGAATTAACAATTAGACATACTTATTAAAATATACTTAAACCCATTAAATACCTTCTATTATCATTTATGGAGGCGACTCTGTAAGTTTATGATGAAAATTGTAGCTTGAAGGGCAACTAAACATAAAAAACTTCTGATATGTCATAGTAAAATGTCAGAAGTTTTGATTGGTGAAAGTCTGAGTATTGAGACCCCCACCAATTGCTAAAACAAATAGGCAAAGGTTTTCAGCTGAGCATTGGGCCTGTTTGACTCTTTGTAGCTCCGCCAATGGCTTAATATAAAGTCTATCAGCCTGTACATCACTGGACGATTACAGCTGAAGAGGCACACCACTCACTAAATGCTTCTCCTTTTTGTTTTACCTATGGCTACAATGTCAGCCCCCAGGCCCAATCAATTGTCAGAGGTGTATTAAACATTTAGTTCCGCTTTAACCTTTTCCAGACTGTTCTCGCCAGTAGCTAATTCACTATCCTACCAAGAGCATTTGGACACCCATATCAGTACAACGGATCATGTCTTATTACAATGTCATGTGTCCTAAACAATGCCACATAAGTAGTAGACCCTTAGAGGTGTCAGCCATAGTTTCTGATGGGAACTGCATGCTATTGGATATCTATGGCCTATGCTACAGCATCCATGCCATGTCCTTTGCCTAAATGTGTTGTACCAACAGTTAAATACTATGGAGGTTCTGTTGTGGTCTGGGGATGTTTTATGTGGCATAGTCATGGCTGTAGTGACAAGAACCATGAACTCAGAGGTGTTACTGAATTAGCCAATAATGTTCTGCCGACCATGTAGCAATACTCTTTGTCACAAACCCAACGCTGTTTTACGTTGGCTTGAGGATATGGATGCTCCATAATTAGACTGGCCTGTGCAAGTCCCTGCCTGAACATCTTTGGTACGAACTGGAACATCACATGTGGAAATATCAGCATCTATCTTCTCTGAGAGCTCTCATCAGATGTTTGCAGGATGAATGAAGGGAAATACCAGCTGAAGTGTATCAGATGTTAATGGAAAGCATGCCACGTAAAGTATCCAATGTCATTAGAACCAGAGGAGGCCCCTTAAGGATTAACATATAAATAAATCTTACTTTTGATTCTTTCTCAAGTGTCCAATGACTTTTGGTAGGTGAGTGTATGTTCTGGAGTTATGCTGAACATGCAAATCCTAATATGCTTCATTGTGTCTTACACAGTAGTAAGGATAAATCAGGATCAATGTGGAAACTTGTATATTAACTTGTCACTTTGCTTCCTGTACATCAAAATAGTTAAGCAATATCCTGTCAGGCCAAGGAACTTGTCATCTATAAATGTAAGTGACATTTTATTTTTAAGTGTCGAACATAGAAACCCCAAGTGCACAGTGCACTTCAATCTGGCTTCACTGCAAATATATTTACACCTGGAGCTGAAAAGTAACCATTGGGGCATGCTGGATGCTTAAACAAATGCTCTTCCGCTGCGGTGAACAAACATGAAAATATGACTGCGGAGCTGTGAACTTTAGTAATCACTTAATTAAAGGAAAATAGGCTTTACAAATCTTCACATGAAAAAAACCCTCAAAGCTCCTAGTTTTATAATCACATTATCTCCACATTCAAATGGTTTTTTTCTTAAGTCCCTGAGATATTTGACTTCATGGGCTCTAAGTGAAGTGCATGGCACTGAGGGCAATCCTAAGAAAATGAGCAAAGAACTGACTGCTGGAAACCTGACATAAAGGTGACCCATTTGCTCCTCTGTATATTGTACAGCTAATTAAACTCAGCATTTCTAGCAACAAAGTGCTGGAGAGAGAGAAAGCAGTCAGTTGCTATCATTGCATATGTCACTAGGGATTATGATTATACCAATTGCTGAGAGGCTGTTGTAAGAGAAAGCAAGCAAAAATATTGCAGTTTAGTAAACTAAAAGCTAAAATACAAATAATTATGTATTTTGTGTTATGGAAACTATGTATATTATGCCATGTAAAGTACTACAGAAATCGATGGCGCTACATATAAATAGGGGTAGTAACCCTTCCTTGGTGGTCTTGGGTATGGGGTTAGAATTTGATTGCCTTATGGTCTAGATCAGTGCTTCTCAACTCCAGTCCTCGTGACCCCCAACAGGTCATGTTTTCAGGATATACTATAGTAAGAACACCTGTGTCAATGTGTGAGGCACCGACAATAATTACATCAACTGTGCGATACTGAGGGAATCTTGAAAACATGACCCGTTGGAGATCGCAAGGACTGGAGTTGAGAAACACTGGTCTAGAATAATGCACCCTTCTTAGGTGTCTGGAGTAGAAGAGGGGTTAGTATTAAATTAATTTGTGGTCAAAAGCAATGCCCCTTTCCTTGGTGGTCAAGGATGAAAGAGGGAGTTTATGTATGATCTACTGGTGGTCTAGAGTAATGCCATCTTCCTTATTGGCTTAGGTTAGAAGTGGGATTAATGCCTAATGATTTGGTCCTTGGACCTTGTTCCCATTTGTACTCATCTTTTGATTGTTTGGCTTCATCATAAGAGCTAACCAACGAAAATGCCAGAAAAGCCACATCTGGCACAAGATGAGCACTGGGCGGACTTCACCGACTACAATGAGGTCCGTTGGGTTTCCGATATGTGGCCAGGCATTTTCCCAGACACAATAGCACATCATACTGCACTACTTGTGTCAGATCTGTACAGAGCCTTCAATGCAAACGTGAACATGGACTTACCCATATCCCCAGGCTGCAGCAAAGTGTGCTGTTCTTTCCTGTTTCTAATGGGAAGTTAAGTGTGATTTTCACATTCTGATATTTGGGAGATGTTGTCTCATTCTGAAACCCATGTCTAAGCAACAATATAGCTTTCGCCACCACTGTTGTAAGTGACATAGATTTCTGCTATACTTTGTAGATGGACTGGAGAAACCTTCTCTATGAGATTGGCACACCCTAGCAAGGTATATGAAAAGTAGCGTTGAGTGAAATGAAGCGGTCGAACCCTATTTTGGATCAAACTTTGTTAAAAGTTTGGTTCAATGTGAACCTGAACCTCAGGGAAGTTGTCTCAGCTGAACCCACTAAAATTACTTCTACTTCTTCTCCTTTTTAAAAAATGTATGCACTATATAAAGGTGGTTATTATAAAGAAACTCCATGCAGATGTTCTCCTTGGTCAGATTTGAACTGAGCCACCTTGCTTCTTCCTCCTCCATCATCTTTCTCCTCCTCCTGTATCCTCCTCATCCTCTTCCTGCGGAGGAGGAGTCAGAAAAGGGAGAAGGAAGAAGTAAAGTGGCTCAGTGATTAGCATTGTTGCCTTACAGTGCTTGGGTCGTAGGTTCAAATCTGACCAATGACAATATCTGCATGGAGTTTGTATGTGTTTCTTCATAATAATCACCTTTTTTATATGGCACATATATTTATTAAGAAAGAGAAAAAGAACAACTTTTATGGCTTTTAGACAGTGTTATAGACTAGATTTAGGGGTATTGCTAAAGTTCCGGTTCAGTTTGAACTAATTCGGACCAAATCAAACTTTTTTGCTGAAGTTCGGTGAATTGGCAGAACTAAAGTTTTCAAACTTTGCTCAACACTAATGCATATGTTTAATTTTTTAACCCTATGAGTCTATAATATTAAGTAGTTTGAGATACATCATTTAGTTATAAAAGTTGAATGTGTTATGTAAAACCGGCAGTCAGATGTCTTACAACCCTTCTAGTCTTCATTCAGTACTGTATATCATACTCAAAGTTCTGTATCCCACAGTACTCAGCTACTCATCTTAAATGACCAAAGAGGGAGACTTAATGTTTGGTAAGAGTAGAAACACTATTTATGTACACAGACACAGATACATCTCAGTGGACATTAAGCTGCAAAAGAACATAAAACATAGTTTACAATGCAAAGCTGTAAAACTTATAATAACACCCATGGTGCTTATAATGATTTTCAATGTTCAGCATGAGACAACGAGATACTTGTAGAGGCATCGTACACATGTGAAGCTATATATATTACACAAAGAGAAGGAAATTGGGTTTTACCTTAGGACTGTCCTTGCAAAGGGGATACAAATATGAATGTAATGAGATTTTTTACCTTGTGATTCCACTAGACTGCTACAATGTTAAAAACTGTTATTTACGGTATGGTATATCCTCCAAACTCGAACCTGGCCTCAGTAATGTAAGATACCTGTTAACTTCTGCAGCCTCTTTAAGCTCATTTGATGTGCACGAAAAACATTGAAGTGTGTCTAGACTAGAGCTGAGATGTACAATATTTTATTGAAATAGCAAAAAAGACTAATGAAGATCGTAAGTCAAGGAACATCAGACAACTTTGATCTTAGTGTTAATTCAGACTGAAGGTTGTACAATACAATGGTTCTGAGTGAAGTCTGCCTCGCAGCAAACTGAAAATTCTGGATAATTTCCATCATTCTTCACTTTGTATAATACTTTCTGTAAAGCCGATTTCACACAGTGCTTTCCATGAAACACATTTTTTAAGTTTCTTTTTCTTTTTTTTGCATGTTTTTGCAGCCGGACATTACTTTAAAGTTTATGTTGAAATATAAAACACACTACTGTGAATGCAATAAGCTTTGGTCTGTAGTGTTTTTTGGGGTCAGAGGCAATTGTTTTCAAAACACAGACACTATAAGGCCTTAGTCAGACGGGCGATTTTTCGCGCGATTTGCGCATGCGTCCGGCGATTTTATAAAACCATTGCTTTGCAATGGTATCAGACACATGAGCGCTTTTTATGCGCTCGTCCGATAAATTATAGAACAAAAAATCGCAGATCGCACCTATCTGCGATTCCTGTTCTCTTCTCTATATGCGCTCAATGGGGCCGGCGGCAGCAGCGCCGACCCCATTGAGAACATATACTAGACAAATCATTCTTCTCTGTAACAGCTGTGACAGAGAAGAACAATGTTTGCCCATTGAATTCAATGGAGCGGCAATACAGCCGCTCCATTGAAAGCAATGGGCTGCCGGCGTGCGCGGGGTGAATTGTCGGGAAGGGGTTAAATATATAAACCCTTCCCTGCAATTCATTCTAAAATGTGTTAAAATAAAAAAAAAATTGTATACTCACCTTTCCGCTGCAGCCGGAGTCCAGCCGCGGCCGCTGTCAGTTTTCCTGAACTGCTTCTTGGCACTATTCAGCCGGCGGGGCTTTAAAATCCCCGCCTGCTGAATGATCTGCCTCTGATTGGTCACAGCCCTGACCAATCAGAGGCTGAAAACACTCACACACCCATTCATGAATTCATGAATGGGTCAGTGACTGCTGCCTCTCAGCGCTGAGCCAATCAGGGGCAGGTCTGACTCACATCCATTCATGAATTCATGAATGGGTGTGAGTGAGGCATGCCTCTGATTGGCTCAGCGCTGAGCCAATCAGGGGGCAGGTCTGACTCACACCCCCTTCACACCCACTGCAGGACTGCCACGCGGAGCTCCGGCTGCCGGGAGAAGGTGAGTATACAATTTTTTTTTTATCTTAACACATTTTAGGATGGATTGCAGGGAAGGGCTTATATATTTAAGCCCTTACCGACAATTCATCCCGGGCTCGCCCGCAGCGCATTGCTTTCAATGGAGACGGCTGTATTGCCGTCTCCATTGAATGCAACGCGCTGGACAGCTCCGGCCCGTTTCTAATGAAACGCGGCTAGGAGCAGATTTTCGGGCGATTTGCGGGCGACTTGTGCGCACCTGTTATGCGATTTGCGGATGCGCATCCGTCATGCGATCCGCAAATCGCGCGAAAAATCGCCCGTCTGACTAAGGCCTAAGGATGGTCTTTTTTTCAGCTGTTTTCCTATGGGCTTCTCTCATGGGGCTTAAAAAAAAATGGAGGGGACAAAAACATGCCACTAAGCAAGCAACACTTCCAAGAATATGACAAAAAACTCTCTAAAATTATGTTACTTTTAAAAAAGGATGACATATTAAAAATACTCGGTGGCTCAGTGTTTAATACGATTGCCTTGCAGCACTAGGTTTTAAGTCCTACCAAGGACTACATCTGCATGGAGTTTGTATGTTCTCCCCATGTTAGTGTAGGTTTCCTCTTACACTCCAAAAATGTATAGATCGGTCAATATAGATTGTGAGCCCCAATGGGAACAGAACCCAATATCAAGTGACTTGTTATTAGTATTATTTATAGTACCAGTGTTTCTGGTGGCACAATGGGCCACTTACTAATACAATGATATATATATATATATATATATATATATATATATATATATATATATATATATATATATATATATATATATATATATATATATATATATATATATATATATATATATATATATATCATCATACACAACAGGTGTGAACCTACTATATATATATATATATATATATATATATATATATATATATATATATATATATATATACTATTTTGCTGAACATTGCAAACAGCTATGAGAAAGCAAACTTCAGTAAATGTACAAAGTATCAATTCTCTTACTGCAACATTTGAACCTGTGAAGCTTCTAAAGAGTTTGGAGTTGGTAAAAAGTGAAATTGATGGATTGGTGTATTTAGCAGCTCGCTGAGGAGACAAGATCACTTGTTGCTTTCTCATATAAGCTGCATGTGATTTACAAACTTCAACTGAGGAGACACACTCGCTCATTGCTTTTGCATAATAGCTGCATGTAATTTACAAACCTCAGCTGGTGGCTGAGGAGACATGTTGGCTCGTTGCTTTTGCATATCTGCTGCACAAGATGTACAAACTTCAGCTGCTGGCTGAGGTTAAACCGTGGCTTGTCGGTGTGTCATGTAAGCTGCATTAGCTTCACAGCGGCATTGAACCCTCTGTGGTGACATGTTTGTAGAACAGCGATGGTTTGTTTCAACACTGGACAATGGTTCACGATTAGATGAAGGCTAGCATTTGAGATGACATGATATCACATTCAGGAGATGTGAAGATAGTGGGGAAGGACTATGCTTTAATGTTGCTGGTCGATATGCACCACCAGCTATGTATGTGGAGATTTGTGAGGTGTTATTTATTGCACTCTCCACACAGGTGTCTAGCTGTCTCATAACCAGCTACAAACTACAAAGTGAGTACAGCATTATCCATAGTAACTCAGACCATGGGGGTTTGTGAGGACTTGCAATGATGTCACAAGGCGGAGCTCAGAGAGCATGTGACTAATGTGGTGACATCATCATAGGTCCTGTGAGCACACAGCTGCTGGCAGGCTCTGTGTTTTATATATGCTTTAGATGGACCTGCGATGACATCACGAGGAGGAGCTCAGTGACTATGTGACTGTGCAATGATGCCACTGTCATGTGATTAGGGGCAGAGCTAACTGCTGATGGCTGATCACGTGATGGTGACATCATCAAATGTCCTGTGAGCACATGGCTGCTGTCATGCTCTGCATGTTTCATGCTGCAGGACCTGCAATGATGTCACCAGCATGTGATCAGGGGGGGAGCATGAGAAACACCCACACACATACATACATACTAACAGACAAGTAGTTGTTAGTTGTTTGATATAATGTGAATGCACTGTATAAATAAAGGTGATTCAAATATATTTTGATACATTTTAAAATGCTATAAAGAACACAGTGTGAAGGAGCCCTGACGCCTATTGTAACACAACAGGTGTGAACCTACTATGCCACTGACTGATTTGACTTTGGGCTACTCCTGATATCTGCTCTAAAATTTCCCTGTTTTTCACCTTTTAACCTTTTTTAGAGGGATCTGGCATTCATTGCAGGCCGTTTTCCAGGAGTAGTATCACTACAGTGGCAGCTGACCTAGATGAGTTAGAAAACACCTAAGTGTTCCATCCAAGGGACAGGCAAGAATGTATTCAGCATAATATGCCATGGTAAAGATAAATGGAGTTCTTTCAATACAGTAAAAAGGCAGAAGGTTAGGGCTGGTGTCAATCAGGCCAATCATAGTAAAAAATACGGCCAGGTTGGGACAAATGGAATTCGGGAAAGCTAGATACACAGGTAGAGGGTCAAACCAAGTAAACATCTTATCACCAAGGGCGTAACTATAGAGGATGCAGGGGATGCGGTTGCACCCGGGCCCAGGAGCCTTATGGGGCCCATAAGGTCCCTCTTCTCAATATAGGGAGCCCAGTACTATGAATAAAGCGTTATAGTTGGGGGCCCCATTACAGGTTTTGCATTGGGGCCCAGGAGCTTGAAGTTACACCTCTGCTTATCACTATGATGCTGTGAGCACTGTGCATAAATAAAGAAGAAAGCCTGCTTTTATGCTAGTCTGAAGCTTCCATTACTTGCATATCGGTCAAACCAAGAGTCCATATACAGAGCCCCCTTTATTTGAATCACTAGGAACCTTATGTCTCAAACACCCTTCAGTGGGTAAGGGTGCATTAAACAACCCAGGAAGCAGCTGTATAGGATGGGGATGAGAAACCTGGGTGCACACACTTTAAGATGCAGACCAAGCAAAACAAAACAGCCAAGAGGATGCTGACTGCCATGACCTGCAGGAGGGGAAGGTAAAAAGAGGCACCACTGGTCAAGACCATTAGTCATTACTTTCATTACTTTCATTATATATATTTCCATTTTCGGTCGTTTTTTAATTATTCATTAGCCCTCCCCCGCGGGGCCTTAATTTTGCACTTTGCAATAGTACCCAGCATTACCTTGTCTTCTGTGGTGCAGAAATGAAGACATTTTATGTGCAAAACCTTACAAATACTGTCTTCCAGTGGCCTTAGACAAAATCATTGCTACAAGAACATAAAAATTATTTGGACTATATCTGTAAAAGAACACATTGTCCTCATAGGTGATATATCGGAAAGCACAAAATACGTTATTTAGTTCTGAAATGAATAATAGCGTGCCAGTTCAGTTTGCACGTTATTATTGCAAATTGGAATAAGCCATAATGCATGAACTGTTTGGGAGAAAACATTTCAATGTTTTTCTACTCTTATCACATGATGTGTTCTTGCAAAACTACTTAAAGGAGCATATTGAAGTGCGCCTGCCAAGAAAATTATTTTTTAATAGTACTTGGAAACTATATTGCGGCAAATGAAATGGCTTGTGTTTTACAAAGTATTGTTGAAAATGACTTTTGTAATGACTAGTTTTATACTTTTCCATAATTCATTAGTTAGCGTTTTAGCACAAAGTGGCTGGGATGTACAGGATAGCTTTTTACACCTGGAACAATCAGTTCTCACCCTGCTCTATTAAATTCAGTTCTAAACATCATCACAAAAATATAAAGAAAACCATTGGAATATCAAGTGTTTGTAATCAACCATCAAATAGCAACATTTCAGTTACATACTCTTTTAAGTGCGCTCTCTAATTTAGAAAATTACTATGTATTCTGTTATTTGTTTTAACCATTTTGTATACTAATGGAAAAAAATGGGGCAGACTTAGTAACACTGTCTAAGGCTTTGTTCATATGAGCGTTGTTTTGCACGTGTGTGTGCACAAATCCTCGCATCCACGCATGTGCCAAAACACGCGTGAACAACGCTGCGTGACTATTGCCGTCAATGGGGCCAGAGCTTCAGAGCAGTGCAGGGAGACAAGTGGCTAGACGTGCCTGAGCCCCAGCAGCGGCAGAGAGGTGAGTATTTTTTTTTATTTTTTACATGTTATGGATGATTTTCAGACAAGGGCTTATACTTAAAGGGGTTGTCCCGCGCCAAAACGGGTTTTTTTTTAATTCAATAGGCCCCCCGTTCGGCGCAAGACAAACCAGATGCATGTGTTAAAAAAAAAAAACGTATAGTACTTACCCGAATCCCCGCGCTGCGGCGACTTCTTCCTTACCTTACTAAGATGGCCGCCGGGATCTTCACCCACGGTGGACCGCAGGTCTTCTCCCATGGTGCACCGTGGGCTCTGTGCGGTCCATTGCCGATTCCAGCCTCCTGATTGGCTGGAATCGGCACACGTGACGGGGCGGAGCTACGAGGACCAGCTCTCCGGCATGAGCGGCCCCATTCACCAGGGAGAAGACCGGACTGCGCAAGCGCGTCTAATCGGGCGATTAGACGCTGAAATTAGACGGCACCATGGAGACGAGGACGCCAGCAACGGAACAGGTAAGTGAATAACTTCTGTATGGCTCATATTTAATGCACGATGTACATTACAAAGTGCATTAATATGGCCATACAGAAGTGTATACCCCCACTTGCTTTCGCTGGACAACCCCTTTAAAGCCCTTCCCTGAAAATCACTGCAGGGGTTGCTGGCAGCCCATTGCTTTCAATGGGTCCTCCAGCAGCAGCGGTGGCCCAGTGAAATCAATTGGAGAACATCAAGATCTTCTGCCACAGCTGTCACAGCGGGGAGTCCCCTTGTCAATGAACATTATGACAGTGCTGTCACAGTGTTCAGTGACAAGGGGTCTTCCCGTGGAGAATATTGATGTGCAGCACAGACCTATGGTGCATGCATGTCCTATCTTTTGCAGGTGTGCACGACTGTAAAACACGAACATGGGAACACATCATAGGAAACTAATGGTTCTAATAGACTTTTAGTTTTGTGCATGCTTTAACATGCTCATTTGAATGAGGCCTAAAGTCTCATGTCCACGGGCAGATCTGATTTGCGTAAAATCTGCAAATCAAGCCCCACATAGGGATACATGGGCCATCCACAAATGCATTAAAGCATGCAGATTTGATTTGTGAACCTTTTGGTCCAACAAAGAACTGTTCTACATGGAGAGGGGGCATGGCCTAAATGTGACATTGCGTGCCAAAAGTTGTACCAAAAAATGATGCACTTTTTGGCTTAAATTAAGGCAACTAATATGTGGTATAAAGTTAGACCAGACAATCTTAATTTGACAGATTTATCCTTCAGCACGAGCCAGTGTGATAAATCTGGCCCATTTTAACATTGTCTAGTCTAGGTTTGCACTCCCTAAGTATTACTAAGTATGCACCAGTGACCCTGCTGGATGATAAATTAGGTGCATTTTCAGATCAGATCCATGAGGGGAGCTGAAAATACTCACCTCTATCCTCGTGATGTTCCACAGTGATCTGAACCCGCCGTGGGCTTCTGTGCATGCACTGAAGGACAGAGAGCCCAGCAAATTTAAAATCTCCCTGCACCCAGCTGTCAAAGGCCGCAGACCGCAGAATGTTCTATTTTACCCAGGATATACGCAATATAGAGCCTGTTGCGCTCCATGGTTGTGGATATATGAAGCCTCACAGAGCGTTACCTTTTACACCCCATCCCCACCACTGAAGTTAAGAAATACCCCCCAAAAAAGCATGGGAAGAGGGGAGATACCTCGTTTTATTGCCCCATATGCCCATACCAGCCAGGCCTCTACAATTGCCACTATTTTTAGACATACCACACAGTTTACATTATTACTTTTATCTAAGATTTAGGGAATGCCAAAAAGGGTGTGGGGAATATTTTTAGTCAATATTTTTTTCTGTCCAAGTGTGCAATTGGGCCTGGAATTTATTCAGTTTTGCCCTGAAATCCAATGGGTGTTCCCTCCATTATAGGTCTAGCCATATGTCCTGTAAGTAGATTGGGGCGACAATGGGTACGTTTCTGAACACAGGACAAACAGGGGTATCCATTTTGGGGTGCAAGTATTCATTCATATGTGTGCTGTGCAAAAAAAAGCTATTTTCAAATTGACACAATTGCCCAAATAATGAAAATCATTTTTACCTTCTGCTTTGCTTAGATTCATTCAAAAACTTTGGGGTCCAAATATGCAGTACACCTCTAAATGAATTCGTTAAGGGGTCCAGTTTTCAAAATGGGGTCATTTGTGGGGGTTCTCCATCATTAGGACAGCTCAAGGGCTCTAGAAGTGTACAATGGGGTCTAAAACACCTTCAGGCCTCAGTCACATCGTTTTTCTGCACGATAAGACGGCCGCACCGTGTGCGGACAACTCTCTGCATGACCGGCTCCATTGCCAGCCATGTGTTCTTTCTTCCGGCCAGTGCGGAGAGTCGTCTGCACCTGCCCTGCAGCGGTCCTATCGTGCAGAAACACGGGCGGATCGGCGCCCGTGTGACTGAGCCCTCAAGCAAAATGTCTGTTCTAAAAGCCACCGGCTGCTCCTTTCAGTTTGGGCCCTGTTGTGCATAGAGACATAATATTAGGGCTACAATGGGTACATTTCTCAACACAGGATAAACAGGGGCATCCATTTTGGGGTGTAAATCCTCATTTTCATGTGTACTATAAAAAAACTCCTTTTAAAATGACATATTTGCAAAAATATAGATTGCATTAATTCCTGAAAAAAACTGTGGGTCAAAATACTCATGACACCCCTCAGTGAATATATTAAGAGGTGTAGTTTTTAAAATGGGGTCATTTGTAGGGGTATCTATCATTCTGACAACTATGAAACTTTGCAATCTTGGCTTGGTGTGAAAACACAGTGTCCCTTTAAATGTTGATAATCAATGTTAACTTTGTAAGTCTCCTAAATGGTTAGAACCCCCCCCCCCCGAGCCTGCTCGGACAAGAATGCGGTTACTCGAGAAGAGCGATGCTTGCTCGAGTAACTGCCTTATCCGAGCGTGCTCGCTCAGCTCTAATCACAATCTTCCTGGGTAAGACAGTTGGCACACACAAAATGCACTCTGAAACATTGGATTTGGCTTCAAATTGATTGCACCAGTTTTATTCCCTGCACCATACGGCATTTCACACAGCACTGTACCTCTCACAAACAAATCCGAAGCCTATCTGGCCACCACTTAAACATAATAGTGCCCTCGCTATCATGGGTAAGCCTACCGCTTGCCACCTTCCAGGGGTTATTTAGGCATTTACTATTGATCTATCTTTGGGACAGATTAACAACAGTGCCACAATACACGCAGGAGCTTCATTCTATAGCAGCTCTATTGGCGGTGTTTATGAATGGCATTTCCCTTGGGTTTGGTATTTTTATATGTTGTGAGTTATATTGCATCTGGGCACTACAGAGTTTTCTTATTTCCTTAGCATTTCCTTGAGATTGATTGTTCGTGGATGGTTTTTACAGCAATGTTGTATTCTCTGATTCAGTATTTTTATGGTTGTGGTATCTTTTATGCACAGTGCTCATATTTGGGATTGCCTTTATAGTTGCACATCTTTTATAAATTCTCAATTGCCGTTCCTATAGTTATATGCTCCTATGTGTACCCTCAGACCTATATATTTTTTACTGAGTGTTTATGTATGGGATTTAAAAAAAATGTTTTACAATTTTTATTGTCTTTAGACATATTACTAATGTTGTGGATTTTTGTATGATATTTGGAATGTTCATTTTCCTTATTTTATGCTGCTTTTTTGTGTTCGCCATCCTCGGGATAGGTCATCAACAGTTGATTGGTGGGGGTCTGCCAGTCAAGATCCCCACCGATCAGTTGTTCTTCCAGCCACTGTTGGTGCAGCTGAGCTAGACATATGCACTGGTAGTCAGAGCTAGAAGTGAAATTAATGGGAGCAATGCTTTCTATTACACTTCTGGTTCTGACCACCAAGTCAGATCAGTCTACCTATCTGCTCACATCGATAGTAAGTGCCTGGAAAACCCATTTAAAAGCCTTGTACAAGGTACATCTCATAGACAGATAGAGAGATAGATAGATAGATAGATATGAGATAGATAAATATGAGATAGATAGATATGAGATAGATAGATATGAGATAGATAGATAGATATGAGATAGATACCCTGTTTCCCCGAAAATAAGACGCGTCTTATATTAATTTTTGCTCCCAAATATGCGCTACGTCTTATTTTCAGGGGGTGTCTTATTTTTCAATGAAGAAGAATTTCCATTTATTGTTTAACAAAAAAAATGAACATTTATTACCGCATATACTGCACAGTACCATAGTTGTCACCACAAACCAATATAGCTAGACAAACTGTGAAAACAAAGCAAAAATTACTCAATGACAGTCATGTCATCATTTTCTGGCACAGAAAATTTGCCTGACTCACATACAGGGCCCAAAAAATAAGGGCTGTAAAGTACCTGGCTCCCACACACTGTCTGGAGACTGTAATGCTCACCCCCTAAGGCTGGAAATACACTCTGTGAGAACCCAGCCTTAAGAATCACACATATGGTTGCCTGACTCACACACAGAGCCATAAAAAAAATAAGAGCTGTAATTTAGTAACGTGCCTGTCTGCAGACAGAAGTTCCTGTACCACTTGTAAGCAGGGATGGTATTGCAGCTTCCGGCCACCAGGGGGAGCTCATCACAGCAGACATGTACAGCAGGAACAGAACATACAGTATGGACTTTTCCAGCCAGCAAGGGGAGCTCACAACAGCACACTCGTACAGCACAGGAGGAGGTAGGAGACAACGGGGATGGCAGCAGGGGACAGGCCTCTCGACTTGCCTGCACACTTTAGTATGCCTTACTATCGGGGTATGCCTTATATTTGCTATTTCTGCAAATTTCTTAATGTGTCTTACTTTCGGGGGTGCCTTATTTTCGGGGAAACACGGTAGTTATGAGATAGATAGATAGATAAATAGATAGATATGAGATAGATAGATAGATAGATAGATATGAGATAGATAGATATGAGATAGATAGCTTTGAGATAGATAGATAGATAGATAGATAGATATGAGATAGATAGATAGATAGATAGATAGAGAGATAGATCTACTATACTACAGTATAACATTTTGTTAAATGGTAAGAAAAAATATGCCATTATTAGCTTACAATATTTTAGGGTTGTGGTACTGTATATAAGTGATATCTATATATATAAAATTGAATGTATGTCTGCCTGTCTGTTTGTCCTTTATGCCCTACTACAGCATTCATCCGATCGCTATTAAACTTTGGGAAGTTGTTGAGTACACTCCTGGGAAGATTATAGGCATAGTACAAATATTCTACGATAAATGGCGCGTGCGCGAGCGTCGTTGACGGTTACAACCCCCCCACGTAGATTGTTCGATTTCCATCATTGCCACTAATTCTCTCAATTCCCGATGTCGTAGAAACATGAAATTTGGCACGAGCATTGATTATGTCATAAATAGGAAAAGCCAATGGGTCCAAACTCGATTACTCAATTCTAGGTGATTGGTTGTTATATTTTATACTGAGGTAACATGAAAGCTGCGCTATGATTGGTTGGTATATATTATACCACTGAGGTAACATGAAAGCTGCGCTGTGATTGGTTGGTATATATTATACCACTGAGGTAACATAAAAGCTGCGCTGTGATTGGTTGTTATCTAGATATATAAAAACGAATGAATGTCTGTCTGTCTTCGCAGCAACGCGCGACGGGTAAGCTAGTATACCATAAATATATGCCTTTAGGGCTATTATTAAAGAACAATAATATTAAAAATTAAATTTTATCTCAAAAGGTATTTCTTAAAAAAAAAGGTACAAAGAAAAGCTTTAGTAAATGCCTTTGATGTTCTGTCCATCATAAAAAAAGGTATGGCCCGCATCATTTCTTTTTGCGAATGAAGTTTCATGTTCCTTGTAACTTTCATTTTTTCTTACAGGTTATATAGAAGTTTTATGAAACATTGAAAAAGAAAACTATTTAAGCAAGGATGGCAGAAAATGAAACAGCTGGGATTACCATTGTGAAACAGCATGAGATGGTTATTTTACATTACGTTAAGCACGTATAGTAGGTTTTCTGCCTAAGTACATTTTAGATCAGCAATGAAAAGGCAACACTAGGACTTTAAACATAGTTTAGCAAAGAGCATAGAGTCCGGAAATTCTCCATTGGTGTCCAGATGAAAGATTATTTTTGCTTGACTTGTGAAAGCCTGGAACCCATTATTGTATAAAGCCTCTAATGTAAAATACAGCTCAAACTTTAGCATTTTCTATAATAAATGTGCATTAAAGTTAAGCTTCAACAAGTCTTACTGAATTTTTCTTTTATTGTATCGCACTTTCTTTCTTCAAGATTTTAGCCAGGGGCGAGAGTCTTGACACCATCACCACAGTTTGATAGAGCTTATAATGGTTTTCTATAATGGGTGGTTTATGCATGGTTTCACCATGAAGCAGTATGATCATGCTTCATTAAAAATAACTTTCCCTCTACTTTATAAATGTGGCTCTTGCACAATTTTAGAGATTAGCTACAGTAAAATACCTTTGTAAAAAGGGAGCTTATGTTATTGTGATTCCAAAAAGACTTTGACCAGAGTTCACCCAATGACACCTACTGGCAATGGAATGGGAAACTTAGATTTCTGTCAAATGTGCAATGTAAAGTGCTTTGTTCACTTCTAAGGTAACTGTATAGTCCATTTACTACAAAATGATGCTCAATAGAATAGAATAAATCTAACCACTCTGTGTGAAAACTTATATTTGACCAAAATGTGGAATTATGATGGTATAATGTGTTGACTTCTATCTTTTCCTGTTCATGCATTCCATGTGTTCTTTAGTTAATGTTTATGCTAAATGAGAACTAAGTAGGTCCAAAACGATGTGTTCCTTAATTTTTTGATAACGCTTTAAAGTGTTATGGGCACTATTTTTACTGACCATCAAATGCACATTATAGAATAGTTATAGAAAACTTGCCATTGGATAAAGTCAGCAGGCCTGGCTGGTGCATAGCTGGGCAGCTGTGGACTCACTAACCCTATGCCCACTTTTTTTCATCCTCACCTCCGTTTGCCAGAATTTGCTTTTCTTAGGTTCAGCTCTTGAGGCTATCAACATGTCAAGTGGCGGTTTCAACTGTTTATTGTCAATAGGCGACATCAGCCTGCTAATCAAGGCTTTGTATGCCTTTATTTTATGGGAAAGGCGCCTGAAAAAAACCACACCACCCAAACTAATCTCTTTATTTGAAATACCATTTGACAATTAAAGGGTTCACTTACATTTTCTTGCAACTGTGTATAATAAGCTGCTTCTTATTTTTGTAGTGTATATTCATTCATAGTTTCATCTTGGAAAACATAGAATTTAACGTACTCGTAGGAATAGAATTACTGAACACTTCTAAAGAGCTAAAGAGTATTTGTCCATTTTAACGAGTCTAAAGAAGATAACTAAATACGCTGCTTATTGGATCTTTTTAATACGTGTCATCATTATATTTTGTATAATTTAGTTTTGCTAAGTGATTTAATCTCTTGCAAGATGTTAGCACACAATATTTATATTAATAAAAAAAGGGAATAATAAAAATATATTCTTGATTTACATATATTAACTGTAGCATTATACTTCTTTATACAGCCTGTGGGGAAAATATACAGACTGAGGGCTCTTTCACATGAGTGTATATTGGCCGCCGTTTTCATGGCCGTCCAATATATAATACAATGTGAGATGTAAAAACCCATGAATGGGCGCACTAACCTAACGTTTGTGCTCCCGTTCAGATGGCATGGTCCCGGCGCATAAACGTGGAGGCCGCCATGCCATTGCCCTTCCCCTTCCCTCCCCTTGCCGGCTCTCCTCCACTCTGGCTGATTGCATTGGGAGGTGGCGGGTTGGGGTGGAGCTAAGCACCACCCCATCCCGTCTCCTCACATTACTGGCTGCGGACAAGGGGCGGGGAGGGGGCTGGAGCTTAGCTCTGCCCCAGTCCTGCCTCCTACCATTGCAATCAGCCGGAGGGAAAGAGAGAAGAGGGAGAGAGTTTAGTAGTCATTCGGCTAAACTCTCTCCCATGTCCCTTCTCTGGGCCGCTGTCATTGGCTCTCATAGGAGCCCATGCAGCAGCCAACGTATTCCAGCCCAAAAGACAGTTCCAGGACTTCCAGACGATCTTTTGGGCCCCACATAAAAATGCCCAGTGCTATATTGGCCCAGCTGGGCGCTTTTACGTCTCAGGAATACTGCCATGTGATCTGATGCATTGGAATTCAATGCATCAGCTTGCAGCATATATGGGTCAACCATGAAAATGGCAGGCTGATATACGCTCATGTGAAAGAACCCTTAGCATATGATATCTGACTACTAGAGATGAGCGAACGTACTCGTCCGAGCCTGATATTCGTGCGAATATTAGGGTGTTCGGGATGCTCGTTACTCGTAACGAGCACCACGCGGTGTTCTGGTTACTTTCAGTTTCCTCTCTGAGACGTTAGCGCGCTTTTCTGGCCAATTGAAAGACAGGGAAGGCATTACAACTTCCCCCTGTGACGTTCAAGCCCTATACCACCCCCCTGCTGTGAGTGGCTGGGGCGATCAGATGTCACCCGAGTATAAAAATCGGCCCCTCCCGCGGCTCGCCACACATGCCATGTGACTTAGCTGAGGGAAAGTGCTGCTGCTGGTGCTGCTGTAGGGAGAGCGTTAGGAGTCAGTGTAGGCTTCAAGAACCCCAACGGCCCTTCTCAGGGCCACATCTACTAGTGTGCAGTACTGTGTTGGCACAGTATTTATTTATTTTTTTTGTCCAAAATTGGATCTGCAGAGCATTGCGCCCTGCAATAGGGACAGAAGTGGGGGTTAGGCAGGGAGAGTGTTAGGAGTTAGTGTAGGCTTCAAGAACCCCAACGGTCCTTTCTAGGGCCACTTCTATCCATGTGCAGTACTGTCCAGGCTGCTGTTAGCAGTGTTGCATTTTTTTTTTTTTCTCAAAACCGGCTGTGCAGAGCATTGCACCCGGCATTAATACTACAGGGATAGAATTGTGTAGGCAGGGCCAGAAGACATTTATTATTCATTGAATACACGCAGTGGGGTCTTCCCTTTTGCTAAAAAGGAAAAAAATTATATTTGGCCTGCCTGTGTCAGTCCTAAGGTCTCCGTGTACGTGTGTGCTGCGTGTACAACGTACAAAAATCAGACGCAACCAGCTACGCTTTACTGCAGCCTAGCACCATTGTCTTTCCTGACTGGCAAATACCTGCTCTGCTAGAGTTAATAACTCTGCTACACTAAAGTTGTGTGTCACTTTTTCAGGGCCACACTACAGTTCTAAAAGTTATTGTTCATTGAATATACGCAGTGGGTCCTTCCCTTTGCCAAAAAGGAAAAGAAATTATATTTGACCTGCCTGTGTCAGTCCTAAGGTCTCCGTGTACGTGTGTGCTGCGTGTACAACGTACAAAAATCAGACGCAACCAGTTACGCTTTACTGCAGCCTAGCGCCATTGTCTTTCCTGACTGGCAAATACCTGCTCTGCTAGAGTTAATAACTCTGCTACACTATACTTGTGTGACACTTTTTGAGGGCCACACCACAGATATTAAACTTCTTGTTCATTGAATATACGCAGTGGGGTCTTCCCTAAGCTAAAAAGGAAAAGAAATTATATTTGGCCTGCCTGTGTCAGTCCTAAGTTCTGCGTGTACGTGTGTGCTGCGTGTACAACGTACAAAAATCAAACGCAACCAGCTACGCTTTACTGCAGCCTAGCGCCATTGTCTTTCCTGACTGGCAAATACCTGCTCTGCTAGAGTTAATAACTCTGCTACACTATACTTGTGTGACACTTTTTGAGGGCCACACCACAGATATTAAACTTCTTGTTCATTGAATATACGCAGTTGGGTCTTCCTTTTGCAAAAAAGCGAAAACATTATATTTGGCCTGCAGGCTTGCGCCAATTTATTTCCTGCCTGGGAAATCAAATCACTGGTAATACAGCATGCTGAGGGGTAGGGGTAAGCCTAGAGGACGTGGACGTGGACGTGGCCGAGGACGCGGAGGGCCAAGTGAGGGTGTGGGCACAGGCCGAGCTCCTGATCCAGGTGTGTCGCAGCCGACTGCTGCGCGATTAGTAGAGAGGCACGTTTCTGGTGTCCCCACATTCATCGCCCAATTAATGGGTCCACGCGGGAGACCTTTATTAGAAAATGAGCAGTGTGAGCAGGTCCTGTCCTGGATGGCAGAAAGTGCTTCGAGCAAGCTATCATCCACCCACAGTTCTGCGCCGTCCAGTGCTGCAAATCCGAATCCTCTGTCTGCTGCTCCTCCTTCCTCCCAGCCTCCTCACTCCACTACAATGACACCTGCTCAGGAGCGGGAACACTCACAGGAACTGTTCTCGGGCCCCTGCTTAGATTGGGCAGCAGTGGTTCCTCTCCCACCAGAGGAGTTTATCGTCACTGATGCCCAACCATTCGAAAGTTCCCGGGGTCCGGGGGAAGAGGCTGGGGACTTCCGCCAACTGTCTCAAGAAATTTCTGTGGGTGAGGAGGACGATGAGACACAGTTGTCTTGCAGTGAGGTAGTAGTAAGGGCAGTAAGTCCAAGGGAGCAGCGCACAGAGGATTCGGAGGAAGAGCAGCAGGACGATGAGGTGACTGACCCCACCTGGTGTGCAACGCCTACTCAGGACAGGTCTTCAGAGGGGGAGGCAAGGGCATCAGCAGGGCAGGTTGCAAGAGGCAGTGCGGTGGCCAGGGGTAGAGGCAGGGCCAGACCGAATAATCCACCAAGTGTTTCCCAAAGCACACCCTCGCGCCATGCCACCCTGCAGAGGCCGAGGTGCTCTAAGGTCTGGCAGTTTTTCACAGAGACGCCTGACGACCGACGAACAGTGGTGTGCAACCTTTGTCACGCCAAGATCAGCCGGGGAGCCACCACCAACAGCCTCACCACCACCAGCATGCGCAGACATATGATGGCCAAGCACCCCACAAGGTGGGACGAAGGCCGTTCACCGCCTCCGGTTTGCACCGCTGCCTCTCCCCCTGTGCCCCAACCTGCCACTGAGATCCAACCTCCGTCTCAGGACACAGGCACAACCGTCTCCTGGCCTGCACCCACACCCTCACCTCCGCTGTCCTCGGCCCCATCCACCAATGTCTCGCACCGCACAGTCCAGCCGTCGCTAGCGCAAGTGTTGGAGCGCAAGCGCAAGTACGCCACCATGCACCCGCACGCTCAATCGTTAACCGTCCACATAGCCAAATTTATCAGCCTTGAGATGCTGCCGTATAGGGTTGTGGAAACGGAGTCCTTCAAAGCTATGATGGCGGCGGCGGCCCCGCGCTACTCAGTTCCCAGTCGCCACTACTTTTCCCGATGTGCCGTCCCAGCCCTGCACGACCACGTCTCCCGCAACATTGTACGCGCCCTCACCAATGCGGTTAGTGGCAAGGTCCACTTAACTACGGACACGTGGACAAGCACAGGCGGCCAGGGCCACTACATCTCCCTGACGGCACATTGGGTGAATTTAGTGGAGGCTGGGACAGAGTCAGAGCCTGGGACCGCTCACGTCCTACCCATCCCCAGAATTGCGGGCCCCAGCTCGGTGGTGGTATCTGCGGCGGTGTATGCTTCTTCCACTAAAGCACCCTCCTCCTCCTCCTCGTCCTCAACCTCTGTCTCGCAATCTAGATGTGTCAGCAACAGCAGCACGTCGCCAGCAGTCGGTGTCGCGCGGCGTGGCAGCACAGCGGTGGGCAAGCATCAGCAGGCCGTGCTGAAACTACTCAGCTTAGGAGATAGGAGGCACACGGCCCACGAATTGCTGCAGGGTCTGACAGAGCAGACGGACCGTTGGCTTGCGCCGCTGAGCCTCCAACCGGGCATGGTCGTGTGTGACAACGGCCGTAACCTGGTGGCGGCTCTGCACCTCGGCAGCCTCACGCACGTGCCATGCCTGGCCCACGTCTTTAATTTGGTGGTTCAGCGCTTTCTGAAAAGCTACCCACGCTTGTCAGACCTGCTCGTAAAGGTGCGCCGGCTCTGCGCACATTTCCGCAAGTCCAACACGGACGCTGCCACCCTGCGCACCCTGCAACATCGCTTTAATCTGCCAGTGCACCGACTGCTGTGCGACGTGCCCACACGGTGGAACTCTACGCTCCACATGTTGGCTAGGCTCTATGAGCAGCGTAGAGCTATAGTGGAATACCAACTCCAACATGGGCGGCGCAGTGGGAGTCAGCCTCCTCAATTCTTTTCAGAAGAGTGGGCCTGGTTGGCAGACATCTGCCAGGTCCTTCGAAACTTTGATAAGTCTACCCAGGTGGTGAGCGGTGATGCTGCAATCATTAGCGTCACCATTCCTCTGCTATGCATCTTGAGAACTTCCCTGCAAACCATAAAGGCAGCCGCTTTGCGCTCGGAAACAGAGCCGGGGGAAGACAGTATGTCGCTGGATAGTCAGAGCACCCTCCTGTCTATATCTCAGCGTGTTCAGGAGGAGGAGGATGAGGAGGATGAGGAGGAGGGGGAAGAGACAGCTTGGCCCACTGCTGACGGTACCCATGCTGCTTGCCTGTCATCATTTCAGCGTGTATGGCCTGAGGAGGAGGAGGAGGAGGAGGAGGAGGAGGATCCTGAAAGTGATCTTCCTAGTGCGGACAGCCATGTGTTGCGTACAGGTACCCTGGCACACATGGCTGACTTCATGTTAGGATGCCTTTCTCGTGACCCTCGCATTCAACGCATTCTGGCCACTACGGATTACTGGGTGTACACACTGCTCGACCCACGGTATAAGGAGAACCTTCCCAGTCTCATTCCCGAAGAGGAAAGGGGTTCGAGAGTGTTGCTATACCACAGGACCCTGGCGGACAAGCTGATGGTAAAATTCCCATCCGACAGCGCTAGTGGCAGAAGGCGCAGTTCCGAGGGCCATGTAGCAGGGGAGGTGTGTAGATCGAGCAGCATGTACAGCCCAGACAGTGCAACAGTCTTTAAGGGCCTGGCCAGCTTTATGGCTCCCCAGCAAGACTGTTTCACCGCTCCCCAGTCAAGGCTGAGTCGGCGGGAGCACTGTAAAAGGATGGTGAGGGAGTACGTAGCCGATCGCACAACCATCCTCGGTGACGCCTCTGCCCCCTACAACTACTGGGTGTCGAAGCTGGACACGTGGCCTGAACTAGCGCTGTATGCCCTGGAGGTGCTTGCTTGTCCTGCGGCTAGCGTCTTGTCGGAGAGGGTGTTTAGTGCGGCTGGGGGAATCATCACAGATAAGCGTACCTGCCCGTCAACCGACAGTGCCGAGAGGCTAACACTCATCAAGATGAACAAAGCCTGGATTTCCCCAGACTTCTCTTCCCACCAGCGGACAGCAGCGATACGTAAGCAATACGTAGGCTGCACCCGCGGATGGAAGCTACGTTCTCTCTCACCATCCAAGACAGGGACATTTCTACTTCATCAATCTGTGTCTAATATTCCTCCTCCTCCTCCTGCTCCTCCTCCTGAAACCTCACGTAATCACGCTGAACGGGCAATTTTTCTTAGGGCCACAAGGCTCACTCATATAATTTTTCTAAACAATTTTTATATGTTTCAATGCTCTTAAAAGCGTTGAAACTTTAACTTGAACCAATTTTTCGTTAAACTGGGCTGCCTCCAGGCCTAGTTACCACTTAAGCCACATTAACCAAAGCGATTAATGGGTTTCACCTGCCCTCTTGGTTGGCCATGGCCAATTTTTTTCAGGTACATTAGTACTGTTGATACAGCAATTTTTGTGGGCCCTCGCCTACAGTGTAATCAAATAAATTTTTAGCCCAGCTGCATTAAGCACGACATTACTACCTCAGCTGTGTTGGGCAATGCAATGGGATAATTCTATGTACCACCGGTGGGTTCCAGGGAGCCACCCATGCTGTAGGTGCACACGGAGTTATTACTACATCTGTACACTTGAAAAGAACCCCAGTCAGACTGGGGCATGCAGTGTGGGCCGAAGCCCACCTGCATTAAGCACGACATTACTACCTCAGCTGTGTTGGGCAATGCAATGGGATAATTCTATGTACCACCGGTGGGTTCCAGGGAGCCACCCATGCTGTAGGTGCACACGGAGTTATTACTACATCTGTACACTTGAAAAGAACCCCAGTCAGACTGGGGCATGCAGTGTGGGCCGAAGCCCACCTGCATTAAGCACGACATTACTACCTCAGCTGTGTTGGGCAATGCAATGGGATAATTCTATGTACCACCGGTGGGTTCCAGGGAGCCACCCATGCTGTAGGTGCACACGGAGTTTTTACTACATCTGTACACTTGAAAAGAACCCCAGTCAGACTGGGGCATGCAGTGTGGGCCGAAGCCCACCTGCATTAAGCACGACATTACTACCTCAGCCGTGTTGGGCAATGCAATGGGATATTTCTATGTACCGCCGGTGGCTTCCTGGCACCCACCCATGCTGTAGGTGCACACGGAGTTTTTACTACATCTGTACACTTGAAAAGAACCCCAGTCTGACTGGGGCATGCAGTGTGGGCCGAAGCCCACCTGCATTAAGCACGACATTACTACCTCAGCTGTGTTGGGCAATGCAATGGGATATTTCTATGTACCGCCGGTGGGTTCCAGGGAGCCACCCATGCTGTAGGTGCACAAGGAATTCCTATTGCGGAGTTGTACCTGCCTGTGACTATTTATAAAAAAACGCCGTCTAACTGGGGCGTGCAGACACCTTGACAGAATGAATAGTGTGTGGCACATAGGTTCCCCATTGCTATGCCCACGTGTGCAGCTCCAGATGGAGGTGGCACAGGATTGGATTTCTCATTGCTTCTGTACAGCATTGTGGACTATCAGCCCGCCCCTTTTATGGGGGGGTCGCTGCCTAGCCATGCCAACCCTCTGCAGTGTGTGCCTGCTTTTCCTGTGGCAGACGCACTTATACATAGACATGAGGGTGGTGTGGCATGAGGGCAGCTGAAGGCTGGGCAGGGACAGTTTGGTGTGCGCTGTGGACACTGGGTCGTGCGGGGGGGGGGGGGGGGGTTGGGCAGCATGTAACCCAGGAGAAGTGGCAGCGGAGTGTCATGCAGGCAGTGATTGTGCTTTGTTGGAGGTAGTGTGGTGCTTAGCTAAGGTGTGCATTGCTAATGAGGGCTTTTCAGAAGTAAAAGTTGTTGGGAGGGGGGGGGGCCCACTCTTGCCGGTATTGTGGCTTAATAGTGGGACCTGTGAACTTGAGATGCAGCCCAACATGTAGCCCCTCGCCTGCCCTATCCGTTTCTGTGTCGTTCCCATCACTTTCTTGAATTGCCCAGATTTTCACACATGAAAACCTTAGCGAGCATCAGCGATATACAAAAATGCTCCGGCCGCCCATTGACTTCAATGGGGTTCGTTACTCGAAATGAACCCTCGAGCATCGCGATAATTTCGTCCCGAGTAACGAGCACCCGAACATTTTGGTGCTCGCTCATCTCTACTGACTACTCTATGCAGTAGTGTTCTGCTATTAGCGGGTGCCCTAAGTAATATAATGACCATTATTTTTACTGATAATTAGTAACTGACAGGAATAACACTAATTATCTCTGTATTGCTCTTCTCTGAGTCATGGTTATAATATTGCCTGCTAAAGCTATTTCAGTATCATGTCAATGAGTCCGTGACAATTCATACTTGTGAAAATTCATATTTTCTCTAAACCACTTTGGGACAGCAAGGTTTTATGTATTTTTCTAAGAATATTTCTGCTTACTACTTCCTTATAAAGAAAACATGGGGGGGCAAAACTTTGTGTAGTATAGAATCTGAATCTGGAATTGAAAAATGCAAAAAAGAACATCCCTATGTTAAGCACCACCAATTCTTACCCTTTGTGAGGTAGTGGCACCACCCATGAAGCTCCACCACTTTTTCTATTGCATATTCCTTTAAAACAAACAACATCAACTTCAAAGGTCCGCCCCTTAATTTTTGTGGTTTCTATATCCTCAGTGGCATCACAAAGAGGCAGGGACAACTATATGAAAAGCACCATTAGCCATCTTGGGTTAGTGTGCGATGCAACTCTAGTAATGAGAAGTTGTGGAAACTACAATGGGTGCAGTAAACAGACCTAGTGACCAAGTTGTTGACTGGTGTCCACAGGAGGTCATCTGTAAAGATCTGTGTAGCAGTTGCTGCACAGGTGCAGGTAAGGAGCAAGGTCTAGCAGTCGTGAGGGCCCAAACAATAGTCAACAGGAACCAGCAGACAGGACTCCAGACCGCTGAAGTGTGGTAACTGGGTGTCTCAGCAGAACAAATAAAAGCCAATGAAGGCTGGAGTGGCCTAGAGCAAGATTGCATCACCATTCTCCCTTCTTTGAATGATCAAAGATAGGTCATAGCTGAAGACCAAGCTAATGGACTCCTGTGGCACAGAGCAGACAAGACAGATATTCCCAGAAGTCGATTAGTCTTATGTGTTTGCAGTGTATAATATATCTTATGGAGTGATGAGAATTAATGTATGATGTACTGTAAAGACTTTTTGTGCTGCATGAATTGTGTTGCCTCTCTTATTTATAACACTACCCTTTCATTACAACTTCACTGGGCATTACACAGGGGCATCAGTTTACTCTTGAGTGTATAAGGTTTGCTCTATATGACCATTCTACCATCATATCCTGGGATTAGTTGCCCTTTTTGGCCAGTTTACCTTTAGCTCCCCTACTGCCACAAATGCCCAATTAACATGGGGAGAAATTGAGTGAAAAAGGCCTTTGGGCTTGCTCAAAACCGGGAACCAAGGCAGTACCTGCAGGTCTGGTAGGTCAAGGTAGATTCCAAGTTTACCCACTATTTTCTATCATCAAAATGCCAGTTGATTAGGCTGAAGAGGATTGCAACTGAAGAATATGACTTAGGGTCAGTTAATCCTGCCTCCCCTATAGCCTTAGGCTGAGACAAAATCCTGAAGCTAATTCTGCTTTTGCCTCCTCCCCATGCAAATCATGGGAGACTAATGTGGAGAGCTTGAAATCCATAAGGGAGTTTAGGGATGACATCCATTTTACAACCAAACTACGAAAAATATTTTTAATTATATTTTGTCAAGTCCTCTACTACTATTATTTCCAAGAGTGAGGTAGTTTAACTAGTAGAGCTGAGACAAGTTAGAGGGTATATAAACTCCTAAATATTTAATCGAGAAGCATCTCGGACTTTTTAAACTACTGTTTGGCTTAGAGCGGTTTCTGAAGCACAATTTTATTTTTTTTTAAAGTAAGCATCTCTGCTGTTGCCAACATGTTGCTGTTTTTAGTCTATTCCATGACTTATCATTCACAAGGCTAGCTATATAATAACTTTATCAGGTTAAAACATCTTTCTGTTTGAAAAAGAAACAAAACTTGAGGCTACACTGACCCGGGTAAGCACAATATTGGGCCAAGAAACACGGCCTGATATTGTGCTGGCCAATTTGCTTTTTCACGTTTTTGTGGAATTGCGATCCTCTTGTGTGAGTTTCAGGCACGTGATAGGATCGCAAGTGTTTCCTGTTGAATTCAATGGCAAACATTGCACTCACATAAACGTTGCTTGGCATCTGAGTGCCATGCGATGGCTTTTAAGGTCCCACTGGAAACAATGACCAAGGCATTCCGAGGAAACGTCCAAAGATAGGACATGCTGTGAGGGAAAAATTGTTCATGTCAATAAGCTCTTAATAGAGAATCTTGCCACCTCAAGGGCAGAGGCTATTACTGGAACGTAACACCCAACCGAGAGCTTGGTTGATATGGTAGAACAACTTTGTCAACCCATCTACTGTGTGTTGACATCAAAGCTAACAGGTCACCTTGGTGCAAAGTTTTTTTTTACTTTGTTCTCTTGTTATGCATTTATTTGAATTGTTAACTTTTAGAAGAAAAAGTAAAGTTTTCCATGTGATAACAACTCTCTTTAGACAATACGAAAGAACAACAGAGATTAGATGAATATGATTATCATATGGTGTTGGTTTGTACAGAACATTGTGACAGAAGTAAATATAATTAATCGTAGGTTAAAGTAATGAAATTCAAATATGTATAAAGACATCCTTTGTAAAATAAGAGTGTGCGCTATCAGATCATTTAAGACAACATAATATGTTCATAAATCATTGCTAGAAAATGTATGACAATGATAAATGTGGGGCTGCCTGGAGAACTGTCAAGGAGGATATGTTAAAAACGCATGAAACAAGAAATTTTAAATTTCCTTAGAAAACCCATAGGACTGATGAGAAGTAAACATGTACTTGATAAAAGTGTAACTGACAGTATGTGGGCAATGCAAGTATATGGTCATAGTGGACCCAAGCTGACCAGAGAGTAGCCAGAGCTCTATGAATAGCCAGTATGGTGTGGGTCCTTCAACTACAATAGCCAGTGATATTATTCTATAAGCATATTTCAAAATACAATAGATTAATATATTTTACTTACAACTTGGTTTTTGTATTTCCCTCTGCAGTATATCACATCAACATGCTTAGTACATAAGTATCAACATTGGATATAGTTTAAGACATAAGCTACCCCTATTCATTTAGTGACACTTGTTTAACAATATGTTCTATCTCTTCTTTTCAGGAATGCATTACTTAATACAAACCAATCATTTAACCACTAAAAGGGGTTCTGTCAGTAAAATATAAAAAATGCATACTCACCCACATCGTGCCCTTTATCCCTTAAGAGTTATACCTGGAAAAAGAAAAGAGTGAAAAAAAAACAACTCACTTAATCCCTCCGTCCGGGCCGCGTCCAATCTCTGCGATCCATGAAGAGTTGACGGCGAGTGCACATGCGCGCCAGGAAGGGGGATGCATGCGCATTCACCGTTGACTCTCCGAGGACGGCAGAAGTTAGATGTGGTCAGGCCAATCAGTGGGCGACGCCTCACTTGTGACGCGCCGACCACTGACCCGGGCGGCAGTACTTGCTGCCCGGCATGGTCGGAGCAGGGGCGGAAGCTGGCACTTTGCCAGCTTCTGCCCTGCGATCAGACAGCTGCCGGAGAGAAAGAAGAGGATAAGCAGCCTCCCGGTGACCGGCCCCAACGGCACAGGGGAGTATGTTTTTTTTGTTTTTTCCTGACAGAACCCCTTTAAAGATGCTGCCATTTTCCTTTTTTTATTTTTGGTTTCCCCTCCTGACTTTTAAAAAATCATTAGATTTATTTTTTTATCAATGTAGCTGTCTGAGGCCTTCCTATTTGTGGGACAAGTGTTTTTCAATGGTACTGTATAATGTACTAAGAAACTTTAAAAAATTTCTAAGTGGAGTGAAGTGGCAGAAAAATGCAATTCTGCAATCTTTGTGGGGATCTTGTTTTTACAGCGTACAGCAAAAATGACATGGTAACTTTACTCTGTTTGACAGTACGATTATTTTATTTATTTTTTTCTATCGTCTTCTTCTGACCACCAAAACTTTTTTATCTGCCCATCGCCAGGACTGCATGAACACTCACTTTTTGCGAGACATCCTGTAGTTTCTATTGCTACTATTCTGAAGTACATACAACTCTTTGATTGCTTTTTATTACACTTTTTTCTTGGAGACAGGGTTGTTATGTATTTTTGTTAGCTGATGTTCATCCTGCGGGATAAATAATGCCTTAATTTGACAGATCGGACTTTTACAGATGCTACAATGTATTTATTATTAATAAATAGATTAATGGTATCCTGTCCTTCTATTTTCTTTCCAATGCTTCATATAAAGAGCCGTATGCAATAGTTTCAAACACAAACCAGGATTTGTAGCCCAATTATGGCAGAATAATCAGCAGGCAAATTCCAATATTGTATAAACCAGAATATATACAGAAGACTGAAGTCTAAATCATAAAGCCTTTAATACGGTGTGTTGACTTATAAGAGATGTGACAATATGAGCCATAGGGTGGCACAAAATATAAATACCACGAACTTTAGAGGTCACCCAATCAGTCCAAGAAATAACTTAATATTCAAATAGAATCAAAGAGGGCAAACTCATCTAGTCAAAAGATTCTTCCCGCAAAGGACAACTTGATCCATCGATTCTATTTTTTTGTCAAATATAGTTTAGAGTAAGACATTTCTGCTCCTCTATTGATGTAACTGGATGAAATATATTCCTCCTGCCCTTCATGCTGACACTGTAAAAGCTAAATAGCAAATACTGGAGTATGATTTCAGCTTTACACTTTCAAGGCCATCCACATCACCTGCTAGACTGTGACAGAAGCAAAACTTATGAAACCTGAAAAAGCTCCACACATTGTAACACAAAAAGGATGTGAGAACATAAATAAGATGATAAAAAGTTGTCAAGGATCACTAAGATACAATTCTTCAGAAAGGAAGAGATAGTTTTTAGAAATTCTGCATCAAAAGAGAAGAATCGAGTGAAATATATAAAGGTATGTTATTAGTTCACTTTGCATCGAAGAGTTCAATTCACAAATATCCATTTTATGGGATTGTATCACTAAATGAAGAAGATTCTGTTTACGCATATAGAAATAAGCGCGGTGCAAGCACAATCTAGGACACTTTAATGATGAGTCACCTGGAGCCAGAATCCATGGGCCCAATCTAGAATCATAGAAGAGAGACATGACAGCATTCAAGGTGCAAACTTTAAAAGTCCTTATTCCTCCAAGGACATAATAGCGACATTTCGTCCAAAAGGTCTTTATTAGAGATGAGCGAGCATACTCGAGAAGGCAAACTACTCGAGTGAGTAGTGCCTTATTCGAGTACCTGCCCGCTCGTCTCTAATGATTCGGGTGCCGGCAGGGGGTGGGGAGCAGCTCACCTGTCACCCCCGCTGGTACCTGAATCTTTAGAGACGAGCGGGCAGGTACTCGAATAAGGCACTACTCGCTCGAGTAGTTTGCCTTATAGAGTATGCTCGCTCATCTCTAGTCTTTATCAATCATACACAGACATAAAAGTGTCTCATATATATAGTTACCAGCAAAGAATTAGCCAAGTAGGACCCTCCCAAAAGCAAGTCCAACAGACTTACTTCAACTTTTATCAGCCGTCACCAAAGCATGCAGATTCAACATGGCGCCATCCCCATCATTCAGCATCAAGGCATTTTAACTGCATGGCCATGGGAATACAATCTCCAAATCCTGTGAGATGACGTTCGCAAAATATCCTGTTTATATGCTATGCCATTGCAACTTAACTTTACCTTCTCTTGTGCGACAAGAATTACACAAGAAATGAAAGGGATGCCATGTGCGCACACCAAACCATCTTTCCCCACTTGGCACTTTACACTTGTGCAGGATAAATCAGCCACAAATAGGAATCTCCCATAACAAATGATAAATCATCTAAATGTGCATTCATACTAGTGCAGAATTACCAAAATATAACATCGCGGGAAAAAAAAATCGCATATATAACTATTCAATTTGGACGGATAGTGTGTTTTGTTACCTATACACAAAGACCCCAAAGAAAAGGATGACAAAATAGAAGTCCAAATAATACACCACATAGAAACTCTATGTAAATGCAGCCCAAATGAACCACATAAAATGAAAATTACATATTACATATCAGTGATACAGGGAAGCAAAATACAGACTATGAAGAAAGTAAAAATCCCTCTACTACATTCATAGACACCGATAACTAAGAAAAATCATGGAAGTAACAAGTCATGGCAAACAACTGCATAGAAAATGTCTCTTCATTAACTTTAGATATAAGTGTATGTTGATCCCACACTCATAAAGTGGCAATCTTCCAAAATAACCATTGTCCCCAAGTGGTTCTGCACGAAAAGGTTTGGCTGGCCATCACATATGACTGGGAAACACAGAACAATGAAACACATTAAAAACTGTATAAAATAAACATATACAAATGTATCAAGAATGCTGGAACCTCATATATAGGGCTGTACATTATATTCCATATTTAAACCTTTTGAATTTATGAATGGATGGCCCTTTAACAGATTTTTTCAGCAAGAACAGTTAAAACAGGGCAAATTGCCCACTTTGGGAGGAAATAAAAGGGTTTGTTTATGTATACTAACATGGATTTAACAAATGTATCTCTCAAACTAATAACCCGTTTATATGACATCATGGGGGGAGCCCCCAATTCAACTATGTTAGTACAGCCCTTGTGTAGAGACCAATGCTTCCTCAAAATATGTAAGGCACTCCCACTCAATGGGGTATATGTAGAAAAAAAAAAGAACCCAGTCCACCTTGGCACCAGTACATCACCTCTCTCTTGTATGTTTGCTCTATCCATATACTTAAAAACCAAAGCTTTAGGATAAGCCCTCTCCTTAAATTTGGAACACATCTGTTCAAGACAAGAGTCAACCACATCATCATTTACAATTTCCCTCACTCTAAGTAACTTACTCCGTGGTAGGGAATCTAGAATACTGCAAGGTTGACAACTCTGATAAACCAGCCGACTATTTCTATCATTCGGTTTCACATAGAAGTCTGTGATCAAATCATTGTTCTTTGGAGACATCAGAACATCTCAAAGTTGGATGCTTTCACGGGAATGTGTCAAAGTAAATTGTAAATCCGGATAAATACCAATGATCTCCATTTGAAATGCCACAAGATCAGATAACCCTCCCAGATAATAACTACATCATCAATATAGCGCCACCAAGCCCAAACCTCATGCCAGTATGAAGAAGTGTATACAAATTCATCCTCAAATGCCGCTATATAGATGTTAGCATAACTCGGGGCCACATTCTGTTTATGTCTGGGTCCTAGCTTCTGTCCATAATGGAAACCATGAAACTGACATTGTGCTAGATCCTATGACAAATAGCAGTGGCACCCAATAGACCACATTGACTTATAATCATATTTTTCTGGGTTCTCTCATGGATATTGTTGGTTTAGTGGAAGAATAGTGCTGCATGCTATTCTTGCCATCAAGTATGATAGAACTGTCTTGATTGCAGCTGATTCTACAGTCAGAAGATTGAAAGTGACAATGGAAGATGCCATCCAGAGATAAAGCAGTCTGGTCATGTACAGTATCTATGTGATACAAGGGATCCCTTCTCTAAAGCTTCTATTCACTTATATTGTTGCCTAGGTTACTGAATACCCACTTTCTTTGTCACGCTTCCAGTCATCATTTTAACAGAAGTCAACATTCAGCATTAGCAACTTTAGCCGGGGCCTAATAGATGTCTAACAGTTTTACACTAAAAGGCAATAATATACTGGAATAGATATCTTAATGCATGAATGTTCAAAAATTAGGAAACCCCAGTAAAAATGAATAAATAATTTTTTTCAGTAAAAACATTTTTGTTGAATAAAGGTGATGAATAGAGATGAGCGAACCTACTCGTTTCAAGTAATTACTCGATCGAGCACCGCCATTTTCGAGTATTTCAGTACTCGGGTGAAAAGATTCGGGGGGCGCCGGGGAGGCGGGGGGAGGCGTGGCGGCGTGGGGGGTAGCAGCAGGGAACAGGGGGGAGCCCTCTCTCTCTCCCTCTCCCCCCCACTCCCCGCTGCAACCCCCCACTCACCCACGGCGCCCCCCGAATCTTTTCGCCCGAGTACGGAAGTACTCGAAAATCGCGGTACTCGGGCAAAAAAGGGGCGGGGCTGAGTACGTTCGCTCATCTCTTGTGATGAACCAAAAACATTTACATATATAGTATCCCCATAATAGTTTCACGAATTTGGGCAAAAAGTTTGGTTCTGTCTGAATTTGTTTGAACTGAGCCCCAACTTCACCAATACCCCTAAAACCAGTGTAAAACACTATTTAAGAGCAATAATAGCTGTGTATAAAACTCCCAGGTCACATAAGAGTATATCTAAGTACTTTTGCGCTATTAAAGCAAAGTTAATGTCAAAGTTACAGAAACATGTATTGCTATGGGTAAATGGATGGTACTCGGTGGTAACTAACAGCTTATTTTTAAAAATACACAGCACTAGTGGGGTTTTTCATGCTTTTTAAAAGTAATATTTGTCCAAAAATGAACCCTTTTGGAGACAGATGCCTACCAATATTTATACATACATGGCAATAATGAAAGAAGCAATAACTTTTTCCAAGCAGTCCAAGGAATATCTCTTTTTGGGAGCAGCAACATGTTTTATGCCTGCAAAGTAAAGATTAAGCAATGGCTTTTTACAAGCTGTCGACAATTATCCCATTTTGGGGAGTAGCAACAGGATTGGTATGCTGGAAAGTGAAGAAGAAATGGCTTTGTACAAATGAAAAGCTGAAAAAATTATCCTTTTTTGGGATCATCTGGTTGATCTGGTTGGTGTTCTATGGTTGTGTAAATCTGGAAGTAGCAGTAGCAAGGGCAGTGGTAGAAATAGCTGCATCAGTATTAAACAGTGGACATGACAGGAGATCTGTGGTTGTGTAGGCCTTGAAGTAGTTGGCGGCTGCAGATGTAGTGGATTGGTGGTAGGAGAAAAAAACAAAAGGGGTGGTGGTGGTAGTAGTAGCAAGTCGGCAGCAGCAATGGCAAATCTAATCAGTGGCGTCAGACACAAGCGTTTTTATATCCTCACCAATCCATCCATATCTGATTCATTTTCACAAACATAATTTTTTCAAAACGTTTGATGGACAATTTTGCTCAGGGTGATGATGCCACCAGCCACACTCTCTGATGCTACACTTGAGGGTGAACCAAATAGTATACCCATAGCAAACTGGGCCAGTTCCTACCAATGTTCCAATTTGTTGACCATGAAGTCACTAAGGTCTGGAGAAAGAGCACAGACCAGTTACCTGTTTTTTAGATGCCAGTGGTGAACATCCCTTTGAAGATTATGATGTGTCAGGTTGGCATGTTGGATGTAAAAACTTTATCATCATTTTCTCCAAACTGAATTGGCTGATGCAGCTACATGTTGGAGTGGTAGTGTTGGTAAAGGCATTAGTGCATTGAGTCAGTGGGAAGCAAAGAATGGTCAACAAGTCAGACATGCTTGCGGTAGATGTCTGCTATTCGAACGCCATGGCAAGCTGGCTACATACACTACCGTTCAAAAGTTTGGGGTCACCCAAACAATTTTGTGTTTTCCATGAAAAGTCACACTTATTCACCACCATGCGTTGTGAAATGAATAGAAAATAGAGTCAAGACATTGACAAGGTTAGAAATAATGATTTGTATTTGAAATAACATTTTTTTTACATCAAACTTTGCTTTCGTCAAAGAATCCTCCTTTTGCAGCAATTACAGCATTGCACACCTTTGACATTCTAGCTGTTAATTTGTTGAGGTAAGCTTGTGAAATTGCACCCCACGCTTCTAAAAGCATCTCCCACAAGTTGGATTGGTTGGATGGGCACTTCTGGCGTACCATACGGTCAAGCTGCTCCCACAACAGCTCAATGGGGTTCAGATCTGGTGACTGCGCTGGCCACTCCATTACCGATAGAATACCGGCTGCCTGCTTCTGCTGTAAATAGTTCTTGCACAATTTGGAGGTGTGTTTAGGGTCATTGTCCTGTTGTAGGATGAAATTGGTTCCAATCAAGCGCTGTCCACTGGGTATGGCATGGCGTTGCAAAATGGAGTGATAGCCTTCCTTATTCAGAATCCCTTTTACCCTGTACAAATCTCCCACCTTACCAGCACCAAAGCAACCCCAGACCATCACATTACCTCCACCATGCTTAACAGATGGCGTCAGGCATTCTACCAGCATCTTTTCATTTGTTCTGCGTCTCACAAACGTTCTTCTTTGTGATCCAAACACCTCAAACTTGGATTCATCCATCCACAACACTTTTTTCCAGTCTTCCTCTGTCCAATGTCTGTGTTCTTTTGCCCATCTTAATCTTTTTCTTTTATTGGCCAGTCTCAGATATGGCTTTTTCTTTGCCACTCTGCCCTGAAGCCCAAAATCCCGCAGCCGCCTCTTCACTGTAGATGTTGACACTGGTGTTTTGCGGGTACTATTTAATGAAGATGCCAGTTGGGTACCTGTGAGGCGTCTGTTTCTCAAACTAGAGACTCTAATGTGCTTATCGTCTTGCTTAGTTGTGCAACGCGGCCTCCCACTTCTTTTTCTACTCTGGTTAGAGCCTGTTTGTGCTGTCCTCTGAAGGGAGTAGTACACACCGTTGTAGGAAATCTTCAATTTCTTAGCAATTTCTCGCATGGAATAGCCTTCATTTCTAAGAACAAGAATAGACTGTCGAGTTTCAGATGAAAATTCTCTTTTTCTGGCCATTTTGAGCGTTTAATTGACCCCACAAATGTGATGCTCCAGAAACTCAATCTGCTCACAGGAAGGTCAGTTTTGTAGCTTCTGTAATGAGCTAGACTGTTTTCAGATGTGTGAACATGATTGCACAAGGGTTTTCTAATCATCAATTAGCCTTCTGAGCCAATGAGCAAACACATGGTACCATTAGAACACTGGAGTGATAGTTGCTGGAAATGGGCCTCTATTCACCTTTGTAGATTTTGCACAAAAAACCAGGCATTTGCAGCTAGAATAGTCATTTACCACATTAGCAATGTATAGAGTGCATTTGTTTAAAGTTAGGACTAGTTTAAAGTTATCTTCATTGAAAAGTACAGTGCTTTTCCTTCAAAAATAAGGACATTTCAATGTGACCCCAAACTTTTGAACGGTAGTGTAGCTTCTCCTGATAATATACACATTTTCCCTCCCTCAAAAAAGGAAGAAAAATTCACTCATTTTGGTTCTATGCCAAGGGTCTAAAAATGTGGCTATTCCGTAGACATCTCTGTGCGTCATGCTTAGGCCTCAGTCAGACGGGCGTTTTTTCGCGCGTTTTGCTCATCGCATGTCGGATGCGCATGCGCAAATTGCGTGACCGGAGGCGAAAAATCGCGGGAAAAATCTGCACCTACCCGCGTTTATTGTCGCTGCAAAACGCCCGTCTGACCGGAGAAAAATCGCCGTGCGCATCAAAATGCGCATGAAACTTCGTCTGACCGGCAAAAAAAATGATTTTGGTGCGCACATAAAACGGCGAATGCAGATAGGCGCGATTTGCGAATCGTCATGTCCTATAATTTTTCGCAAAAGCGGACATGTGACCGATATCATAGCGAACTATTGGTTCTATATATGCGCGAATCGCATGCGCATGCGCAAAACGCGCAAAAAAACGCCCGTCTGACTGAGGCCTAATGGTGTGACTGCCACCACTCATGGAACGAAGCATACAGCTCACCATCTTTGCCAGTATTTGTGAGGGCCTAACTGGTTCCAACTCCGTCCCAAGCCACCATGGTTGGTCATCATTTTCGCCATTGTGACTGTGCTTTCTACCATGTGGATGACACCATTTTAGTGGGTTTAGCCAACAGAAACCACCTCCTGAGGTTTAAGTTCACATTGCACCGAAGGTTTAGTAAAGTTTGATCTGAAACAGGGTTGAATGTCGTGCTTAGCTCAACATTATGCAGCTCCCCAAGTTTTGCATCATATAACAGCTGGAAGAATAATACTTTTGCAGTGCCTGAGAAACAGTGGTTGGAGACCACTATCATAACTATTTTTGCCTCTCTTGTTTTCTAAGATTGCGCTGATTGTTGCATGAGAAAGCATCATGCCAGGTCCATAAAATGAGCACAAAACAACAATAGGGCAAGCTTGGACTAATCCACCCTCTTATATGCAACATAAAAACTGCATGGTTTATCTCTATATTATGCAGAGTATTGTAGGAGTGCAAAGGCCCATTTAGGCACCACGATTATCTCTCAAAATTTGCTCAAAAGCCATCTTTTGAGTGATAATTGTTCTGTCTAAATACGTTGCCATCATGCACTATTCGTTCATCGCTCATTTCTAGCAAGCAAGAAATAAACAATGAGCCTTATCAGTGCCGCATGCTGATTTTTTCAGCGGGTGGCACTGATAGCATTCTTTCTGCTGGTATTCCACGGGGACTTCCCAGCGAGAAAGCAGCTGAAAGCTCCAAGAATAAACGAGCTGTATACAGAAGACAGTGCTCCAGCTGTCTTCTGCATACCCGCTCGGAGTGCTTAGCTGTATACCAGCTGAGTGCTCTGAGAACACAGCAGCTGTATACAGTGGTAACCTTCATTTACACACTAATAAGCTCTTAAGTAGCCAATTAGCTACTTAAGAGCTTTTGCAAAGTGAACGCTCAAAACTGTCACTCAAACTGCCATTTGAGTGAATTTTGAGTGATCATCTTGCTGTGTAAATGCACACAAGGATTATCACTCAAAAGATTGCTTTTGAGAGAATTTTGAGCGATAATCGTTGTGTCTAAATGGGCCTTTAGTCTTCTTGGCAATTAAGACTGCCATTTGTTTTTGACATTGATCTGATTCATCTTAGAACTTTGATCATGCCAGGAAATTATTTTTCAGCCTTTAGTCATTGCCACTACAATCACAATGTTCATATGTTCAATTTTCCATACAAGGAATGATTTTCATGGGAAAATTGGTTTGATCATAGACAGTAACTATAAGTAGATTATGATGCCACAGAAAAAAAAAATCTACGGTATATTGAATAATTTGGTACAAGAAGGAAATCCTTACTTTATCTACAGTATGCATATATACATGAGTTAACGTCTTACAACAAAGCAAGTCTATTCAGATCTAAAGACTAAATATTCCGCACTAAATGATACATGTGTAGAATTTAGTGCTGTATATGTAAAATCTTCTCCTTTGCTCTTCTTTTTTTTTTTTAAAGCAATCCAGCATGATGATGATAAAACCATTGTAAAAAAAAACCTTAGTTAGAAATCACAGCGGGTGGCACATGGGAAAATCACCGGCTTCATTTTATTTGACCTTTTTGTCGTATCCCCTTTGCGACGGGTGCACTTTATTTTTTTAAACTTCATGGAATGGAAGACATAAGTGAAAATTGCCTTTGCTATCTGAGTTTTGGAAGTCAGACATCTGCTCCTTCCTGTTGAGCATTTTAACTTAAAGGTAAAAAAATAATGGACTGCAGGTCCTGTCATCAAAATGAATTAAGTTGGTGAGCAGCAGCCAATGCCAGCTGTTCTGGACCATGGGGTGAGTGAAAGTCAGCGCAGCTGTTTTATCTGATCTGCACAAGTATTGTATTTTTATCAGAGCAGGGATGTTTTCCAGCTCATCTCTCTCTTTCCATTTATCTTGTGTAATTAATAGGTTGCCTCATTTCCAGTTATTACAAAACTCTGCTAGAAATAATTGTCCATTTATCTTGTCCCTTTATCTACGAAAACTAAAATACAAGTGTTCCATGAACACATAGGGATGCACCGCATACACACTGAAAGATGTCTAGAAGATGTATATGTTATTCTTTATATATTTATATACTTCTATTTTGCTCAAAAGCATTAAGAGAACACTTGAATCACAAATCACACATCGGATCGCAATGAACGATTACATTGAAAGTCTCTTCTAATATAAATTATGTGATTGAATGACATATCAATGGTCAATGGAAACCAAAATTATCAACCAATTCCAAAAAAACACCCAGAAAATAATTTTGTGTAAATTTCATCATAGCAACTCATAATGTGGCTCAGTAGTGTGTGTGTCCTATGTGCTGATATGTCTTGGCAATGTCTTGACATGCTCTTGATGAGACTGCAGATGGTGTCCTGAGGGATCTCCTCACAGATCTGGATCAGAGTATCAGTGAGCTCCTGGACACTTTGGAGATTTACATAGTAGCATCAACTGCAGTGATACAGAATATCTTAGAGGTTCTCAGTTGCATTCAGGTTGGGGAATGTGAGGGTCAGTCAATTGCGTCAATGTCTTTGTCATCCAGGAACTGTCTACACACTCTGGCCACATGTGTGTCCTGCACCAAGAAGAACCCTGGGCTGATTGCACCAGGATAAGGTCTGACAATGACACTAGTCAGGTACCATTGGCTATCATGTGGAGGTTTGTGCTACCCTCCAGGCACCTCCTCGACCATCACTGACTCGCTGTCAAGCTGGTCATGCTGGATGATGTTGCAGGCAGCATAACATTCACCACTCTTTCATGTCTGCCTCATGTACTAAGTGTGAACCTGCTCTTATCTTTGAACAGAACAGGATGCCAATGGTGAACCTGCCAATTCTGGTGATCTTGGGCAAATGCCAATCAAGCTGTATGGATCTTGGCTTTGAGTACAGGTCCCATTATAGGATATCATTCCCTCATCCCACACTTATGGAGACTGTTTATGAGAGTTTTGTCAGAAGCATGCAGTCCTGTGGCTAATGGGTGTCGTTTTGTAGGGCTATGGCAATCCTCCAGCTGTTCCTCCTCATCCTAAGGAGTAGATGTCAATCCTGATGCTGGATTGATACACTTCTACAGCAATGTTTAGCTTTCCTCATGTAATAGCCCTTGTTTTGAGATCTGCTCCATGCTCTTGAGATTGCTGGGTGACACAACAAACCTTCTTGCAATTGCATGTATGGGTGTGCCATCTTGGAGGAACAGAACTACCTATGCAATGTGATTGGACTACAGGTTTCACCTCACGCTACCAGTAAAGACAACATGTTTGCTCTAGCGCTTGATCAAACCTCTCTCAGCAAAGAGGGGGAAATTTAAATGGACCGCACGCCACAATTGTGATGTAGAAAATTCACAGATTTTCATTGAAGATGTACATCTACAATATTTTGTAAGTTTAAGGGCTCATGTCCACGGGCAAAATGAGATTTAAAATCCGCAGCGGATCTCCCGCGCGCGGATCCGCACCCCATAGGGATGCATTGACCACCCGCGGGTAGATAAATACCCGCGGATCGTCAATAAAAGCGATTTTAAAAAAAATGGAGCATGAAAAAATCTGGACCATGCTCCATTTTCATGCGGGTCTCCCGCGGGGACGGCTCCCGCGGGCTTCTATTGAAGCCTATGGAAGCCGTCCGGATCCGCGGGAGACCTAAAATAGGAATTTAAAGCATTTACTCACCCGCAGCGGGCCGCGAAGCTCTGCTCTTCCTCACGGCCGCATCTCCCTTGCTTCGGCTCGGCGGATGTGCCCGGCGCATGCGCGCGGCACGTCGACGACGTGCCGGCGACGTGCCGCCGGCGTCAGGAATTCATCCGCCGGCCGAAAATGAAGATCCGGCCGTGAGGAAGAGCAGAGCTTCGCCGGCCGCTACGGATAGGTAAATGCTTTTAAATTGCTATTTTCAGCGCTCATGTCCGCGGGGCAGGAGGGACCCGCTGCAGATTCTACATGTATAATCTGCAGCGGATCTGATTTTCCCCGTGGACATGAGGCCTAAGGGGTTGTGTCATAAAAAAAAAAAAAATACTTACTAGAGATGAGCGAGCACCAAAATGCTCGGGTGCTCGTTACTCGAGACGAACTTTTCGCGATGCTCGAGGGTTCGTTTCGAGTAACGAACCCCATTGAAGTCAATGGGCGACCCGAGCATTTTTGTATATCGCCGATGCTCGCTAAGGTTTTCGTTTGTGAAAATCTGGGCAATTCAAGAAAGTGATGGGAACGACACAGCAACGGATAGGGCAGGCGAGGGGCTACATGTTGGGCTGCATCTCAAGTTCCCAGGTCCCACTATTAAGCCACAATAGCGGCAAGAGTGGGCCCCCCCCCTCCCAACAACTTTTACTTCTGAAAAGCCCTCATTAGCAATGCATACCTTAGCTAAGCACCACACTACCTCCAACAAAGCACAATCACTGCCTGCATGACATTCCGCTGCCACTTCTCCTGGGTTACATGCTGACCAACCCCCCCCCGCCACACACAACCCAGTGTCCACAGCGCACACCAAACTGTCCCTGCCCAGCCTTTAGCTGCCCTCATGCCACGCCACCCTCATGTCTATTTATAAGTGCGTCTGCCAGAGGAAAAGCAGGCACATAGTGCAGAGGGTTGGCACGGCTAGGCAGCGACCCTCTTTAAAAGGGGCGGGGCGATAGTCCACAATGCTGTACAGAAGCAATGAGAAATCCAATCCTGTGCCACCTCCATCTGGAGCTGCACACGTGGGCATAGCAATGGGGAACCTATGTGCCACACGCTATTCATTCTGTCAAGGTGTCTGCATGCCCCAGTCAGACCGCGGTTTTTTATAAATAGTCACAGGCAGGTACAACTCCGCAATGGGAATTCCGTGTGCACCCACAGCATGGGTGGCTCCCTGGAACCCACCAGCTGTACATAAATGTATCCCATTGCAGTGCCCTGGACAGCAGAGCTAACGTCAGATTAAATGCAGGTGGGCTTCGGCCCACACTGCATGCCCCAACCTGCCGGGGTTTTTAATTCATAGACACAGGAAGGTACAACTCCCTATTGTGAAGTGCCTGTGGACCGACAGCATAGGTGGGTACCAGGAAGCCACCGGCGGTACATAAATATATCCCATTGCATTGCCCATCACAGCTGAGGTAATGTCATGTTTAATGCAGGTGGGCTTCGGCCCACACTGCATGCCCCAGTCAGACTGGGGTTCTTTAGAAGTGGACACAGGCAGTTACAACTCCCTGTGGACCCACAGCATGGGTGGCTCCCTGGAACCCACCGGCGGTACATAAATATATCCCATTGCATTGCCCATCACAGCTGAGGTAATGTCATGTTTAATGTAGGTGGGCTTCGGCCCACACTGCATGCCCCAGTCAGACTGGGGTTCTTTAGAAGTGGACACATGCAGTTACAACTCCCTGTGGACCCACAGCATGGGTGGGTGCCAGGAAGCCACCGGCGGTACATAAATATATCCCATTGCATTGCCCAACACAGCTGAGGTAATGTCATGTTTAATGCAGGTGGGCGTCGGCCCACACTGCATGCCCCAGTCAGACTGGGGTTCTTTAGAAGAGGACACATGCAGTTACAACTCCCTGTGGACCCACAGCATGGGTGGCTCCCTGGAACCCACCGGCGGTACATAAATATATCCCATTGCATTGCCCATCACAGCTGAGGTAATGTCATGTTTAATGTAGGTGGGCTTCGGCCCACACTGCATGCCCCAGTCAGACTGGGGTTCTTTAGAAGTGGACACATGCAGTTACAACTCCCTGTGGACCCACAGCATGGGTGGCTCCCTGGAACCCACCGGCGGTACATAAATACATCCCATTGTAGTGCCCAACACAGCTGATGTAACGTCAGCTGTAATGCAGGTGGGCAAAAAATTAATTTGATTACACTGTAGGCGAGGGCCCCCAAAAATTGGTGTACCAACAGTACTCATGTACCTGGGAAAAATTGCCCATGCCCAACCAAGAGGGCAGGTGAAACCCATTAATCGCTTTGGTTAATGTGGCTTAATTGGTAACTACTAGGCCTGGAGCCAGCCCAGTTAAAATAAAAATTGGTTGAGGTGAAAGTTTCAACGCTTTAATGAGCATTGAAACGTCTAAAAATTGTTTAGAAAAATTATATGACTGAGCCTTGTGGGCCTAAGAAAAATTGCCCGTTCGGAGTGATTTTGTGAGGTTTCAGGAGGAGGAGCAGGAGGAGGAGGAGGAATATTATACACAGATTGATGAAGCAAAAAGGTCCCCGTTTTTGATGGGGATAGAGAACGATGCTTCCATCCGCGGGTGCAGCCTACGTATTGCTTAGGTATCGCTGCTGTCCGCTGGTGGAGAAGAGAAATCTGGGGAAATCTAGGCTTTGTTCATCTTGATGAGTGTAAGCCTGTCGGTACTGTCGGTTGACAGGCGGGTACGCTTATCCGTGATGATTCCCCCAGCCGCACTAAACACCCTCTCTGACAAGACGCTAGCCGCAGGACAAGCAAGCACCTCCAGGGCATACAGCGTGAGTTCAGGCCACGTGTCCAGCTTCGACACCCAGTAGTTGTAGGGGGCAGAGGCGTCACGGAGGACGGTCGTGCGATCGGATACGTACTCCCTCACCATCCTTTTACAGTGCTCCCGCCGAATCAGCCTTGACTGGGGAGCGGTGACACAGCCTTGCTGGGGAGCCATAAAGCTGTCAAGGGCCTTAGAGAGTGTTGCCCTGCCTGTGCTGTACATGCTGCCTGATCTCCGCGCCTTCCCTGCTACCTGGCCCTCGTAACTGCGCCTTCGGCCACTAGCGCTGTCGGATGGGAATTTTACCATCAGTTTGTCCGCCAGGGTCCTGTGGTATAGCATCACTCTCAAACCCCTTTCCTCTTCGGGTATGAGAGTGGAAAGGTTCTCCTTATACCGTGGATCAAGCAGTGTGTACACCCAGTAATCCGTAGAGGCCAGAATGTGTGTAACGCGAGGGTCACGAGAAAGGCATCCTAACATGAAGTCAGCCATGTGTGCCAGGGTACCTGTACGCAACACATGGCTGTCCTCACTAGGAAGATCACTTTCAGGATCCTCCTCCTCCTCCTCAGGCCATACACGCTGAAAGGATGACAGGCAAGCAGCATGTGTACCCTCAGCAGTGGGCCAAGCTGTCTCTTCCCCCTCCTCCTCATCTTCCTCCTCCTCCACCTCCTCACCGCGCTGAGATATAGACAGGAGGGTGCTCTGACTATCCAGCGACATACTGTCTTCCCCCGGCTCTGTTTCCGAGCGCAAAGCGTCTGCCTTTATGCTTTGCAGGGAACTTGTCAAGAGGCATAGCAGAGGAATGGTGACGCTAATGATTGCAGCATCGCCGCTCACCACCTGGGTAGACTCCTCAAACCTTCCAAGGACCTGGCAGATGTCTGCCAACCAGGCCCACTCTTCTGAAAAGAATTGAGGAGGCTTACTCCCACTGCGCCGCCCATGTTGGAGTTGGTATTCCACTATAGCTCTACGCTGCTCATAGAGCCTGGCCAACATGTGGAGCGTAGAGTTCCACCGTGTGGGCACGTCGCACAGCAGTCGGTGCACTGGCAGATTAAACCGATGTTGCAGGGTCCGCAGGGTGGCAACGTCCGTGTGGGACTTGCGGAAATGTGCGCAGAGTCGGCGCACCATTCCGAGCAGGTCTGACAAGCGTGGGTAGCTTTTCAGAAAGCGCTGAACCACCAAATTAAAGACGTGGGCCAGGCATGGCACGTGCGTGAGGCTGCCGAGCTACAGAGCTGCCACCAGGTTACGGCCGTTGTCACACACGACCATGCCCGGTTGGAGGCTCAGCGGCGCAAGCCAGCGGTCGGTATGCTCTGTCAGACCCTGCAGCAGTTCGTGGGCCGTGTGCCTCTTATCTCCTAAGCTGAGTAGTTTCAGCACTGCCTGCTGACGCTTGCCCACCGCTGTGCTGCCACGCCGCGCGACACCGACTGCTGGCGATGTGCTGCTGCTGCTAACACATCTTGATTGCGAGACAGAGGTTGCGTTGGAGGAGGAGGAGGAGGAGGGTGCTTTAGTGGAGGAATCATACACCGCCGCAGATACCACCACCGAGCTGGGGCCCGCAATTCTGGGGGTGGGTAGGACGTGAGCGGTCCCAGGCTCTGACTCGGTCCCAGCCTCCACTAAATTCACCCAATGTGCCGTCAGGGAGATATAGTGGCCCTGCCCGCCTGTGCTTGTCCACGTGTCCATTGTTAAGTGAACCTTGGCAGTAACCGCGTTGGTGAGGGCGCGTACAATGTTGCGGGAGACGTGGTCGTGCAGGGCTGGGACGGCACATCGGGAAAAGTAGTGGCGACTGGGAACTGAGTATCGCGGGGCCGCCGCCGCCATCATACTTTTGAAGGACTCCGTTTCCACAACCCTATACGGCAGCATCTCCAGGCTGATAAATTTGGCTATGTGCACGTTTAACGCTTGAGCGTGCGGGTGCGCGGCGGCATACTTGCGCTTGCGCTCAAACACTTGCGCTAGCGACGGCTGGGAGACATTGGTGGATGGGGCCGAGGACAGCGGAGGTGAGGGTGTGGGTGCAGGCCAGGAGACGGTAGTGCCTGTGTCCTCAGAGCGGGGTTGGATCTCAGTGGCAGGTTGGGGCACAGGGGGAGAGGCAGCGGTGCAAACCGGAGGCGGTGAACGGCCTTCGTCCCACCTTGTGGGGTGCTTGGCCATCATATGTCTGCACATGCTGGTGGTGGTGAGGCTGGTGGTGGTGGCTCCCCGGCTGATCTTGGCGCGACAAAGGTTGCACACCACTGTTCGTCGGTCGTCTGCACTCTCAGTGAAAAACTGCCAGACCTTTGAGCACCTCGGCCTCTACAGGGTGGCATGGCGCGAGGGGGCGCTTTGGGAAACAGTTGGTGGATTATTCGGTCTCGCCCTGCCTCTACCCCTGGCCACCGCACTGCCTCTTGCAACCTGCCCTGCTGCTGCCCTCGCCTTCCCCTCTGAAGACCTGTCCTCAGTAGGCGTAGCAAACCAGGTGGGGTCAGTCACCTCATTGTCCTGCTGCTCTTCCTCCGAATCCTCTGTGCGCTCCTCCCTCGGACTTACTGCCCTTACTACTACCTCACTGCAAGACAACTGTGTCTCAGCGTCATCGTCCTCCTCACCCACTGAAAGGTCTTGAGACAGTTGCCGGAAATCCCCAGCCTCATCCCCCGGACCTCGGGAACTTTCCAATGGTTGGGCATCAGTCACGATAAACTCCTCTGGTGGGAGAGGAACCACTGCTGCCCAATCTGAGCAGGGGCCCGAGAACAGTTCCTGGGAGTGTTCCCGCTCCTCAGAATGTCTCATTGTAATGGTGTGAGGAGGCTGGGAGGAAGGAGGAGCAGCAGCCAGAGGATTCTGAGTTGCAGCAGTGGACGGCGCAGAACTGTGGCTGGACGATATATTGCTGGAAGCACTTTCTGCCATCCACGACAGGACCTGCTCACACTGCTCATTTTCTAATAACCGTCTCCCGCGTGGACCCATTAATTGGGCGATGAATGTGGGGACGCCAGAAACGTGCCTCTCTCCTAATCCCGCAGCAGTCGGCTGCGATACACCTGGATCAGGAGCTCGGCCTGTGCCCACACCCTGACTTGGGCCTCCGCATCCTCGGCCGCGTCCACGTCCTCTAGGCCTACCCCTACCCCTCAGCATGCTGTATTACCAGTAATGCAGAAACAGAACGCTGTAATTAAATGTGCCGCTTATTGGCCTGTGGTTGGAGGCTGACTTCGCTTACGGAACGCCAGGAAATAATTTTGCGCAAGCCTGCTGTAACACTTAGCTGGCTGCGTATGAATTTGGAGAACTACTACACCCAGCACAGACCCAGAACACTGAGGACACTCACAGGCAGCCCAAATAGATTTTTTTCCACAAATGTTTTTGCAAAGGCCCACTGCCTATATTCAATTAATAATATATCTTCTGTCCCTGCCTAAGCACTTCTGGCCCTAGGGTATGTCACAGAACTGCAGAGTGTTGCACTGTGAACTGCAATACAGCGGTGATTTCAGAGCCCAGACAGAGCCAGGAAATAATTTTGCGCAAGCCTGCTGTAACACTTAGCTGGCTGCGTATGAATTTGGAGAACTACTACACCCAGCACAGACCCAGAACACTGAGGACACGCACAGGCAGCCCAAATAGATTTTTTCCCACAAATTTTTTTGCAAAGGCCCACTGCCTATATTCAATCAATATGTCTTCTGTCCCTGCCTAAGCGCTTCTGGCCCTGGAGTATTACTGCAGGGCGCAATGCTCTGCACGGCCGATATACCAAAAAAAAAAAAATGTGCAACACTGCAAAAAGCAGTCTCCACAGTACTGCACACGGTTAGATGTGGCCCTAAAAAGGACCGTTGGGGTTCTTGAAGCCTAAAATACTCCTAACACTCTCCCTATAGCAGCTCCAACAAGATAGAACTTTCCCTGAACTATGTCAGAATGCATCTGTGGCGAGCCGCGGGAGGGGCCGATTTTTATACTCGGGTGACACCTGATCTCGCCAGCCACTCACTGCAGGGGGGTGGTATAGGGCTTGAACGTCGCAGGGGGAAGTTGTAATGCCTTCCCTGTCTTTCAATTGGCCAGAAAAGCGCGCTAACGTCTCAGAGATGAAAGTGAAAGTAACTCGAACATCGCGTGGTACTCGTTACGAGTAACGAGCATCTTGAACACGCTAATACTCGAACGAGTATCAAGCTCGGACGAGTACGTTCGCTCATCTCTAATACTTACCTATTCCTCCCCAGGCAGTCTACTTACCGTATCTTCTATTTACCGATCTTTTCCTGGCTCCTGCAGTCCCCGGGTCACCTCACCACAAGCTGGACGGATCTTCTTCTTCCTGTTATGCAGCAGCTTTCTTCTTCCTGCAGGTCAGTGTAGGCTATGTCACTAGTGACACAGCATTCACTGTCTAGCAGGGAGCACTGAATGCTATGCGGGGCTACTGCTGAGACTGCACATGTGTGCTGTCTCGTGACGTTAGTATCGGAAGACTCGCGGTGAGACAGCGTGCATGCGCAGTCTTGACATTAGCCTGGCATAGCATTCAGTGCTTCCTGTTAGGCGGTAAACACTTCAGCACTTCAAAATAAATACACTTAGAATTTTGACTCGGAGCTGAACTTGGGCAGGCTATGCCAGCCTCTCCTCACCTACAACATGAAGACTGACAGCTTTCTCCCCTTTTGTGTATAGGAAAAGAGCTGTCACTCTGCATGCAGCAGATGGGGAGAAGCCAGTGTGGCCAACCCCAGCTCCGAGTCAAACTTCAAAGTTCATTTATTGTAAAACGTCACAGCATTTCAGAATAGAACACTTACAAGGGCAACAGGGATTACTGTCCCAAATTCATGCTGCCTGTGGCTTGGGTAATATCAACTTGAGTCTTTACCAAGAGATAAACTTGATAAAGACTCAGGAGAGTCAAAATGTCCTATGTTTTACTGTTTGGACGAATAAAGGTATTCTTTTATTTGCAACACGCATGCTGTCACGCCTGTCTTCCATTTAGTACTACACTTGGGTCTCTGTGGATTGGACCCACTACAAGGTGACTTTCAATGTAACTGTCCAGCTATATTTAGTCCATTGGAGACTAAGGTTCCTACCTCGGGCTCTTAAAAGGCAATGGCCTTGGAAGCAAGTCACATGATAAATAACCATTGCACTCTACTGATCAGATGAAGGCAATCTTTAAATCTGAACTATCAGCCGCAGTGAGGGAATTTTCAGAGCAGATCCAGGAATTGGGTCGTAGAACAGACTAGCTGGAAAAAAGAGTGGATAATATAGTCGAGACTCTGGAGGTGGACTGAAACCATGTGGCTGAGTTGGAGGCTAAAATTGAACTTTTAGAAACCAAATTTGAGGAATTGAAGAACAGATCCAGATGCTCCAATATTCACATAAGAAATCTTCCAAAGTCTATTATGGCCCTGAAGGAGACAGCAATTAATCTTTTCTCAGCATTGTTGCCACAAATTGATCCAACTTCTCTATGATAGATTGAATCCACAGAGCATTGGCTTGCCCGCTTAACCCTGACCTTCCAAGAGATGTAATCTTAAAATTGCAGCTAGTCTGAGGCTAGGAATCTTTCAGCTTTGCCAGGTCAGCCCTTCTCGGTCCAACTGTATGCAGATATAGCCTCATCTTCTTTGGCTAAGCGGAGAGCCTTCCATTATGGAAGCTCTGGGTTCAGCCAATACCAGGTACAAGTGACGTTTCCCATTCGCTCTACATTTTCTTTTTATTTAAATTCTTTATTTATATTTTGAACTTGGGTACAGAAAGGAAAAAGGGGAGGGGGTGATGCAAAAAATGCAGCACCATGAAATTTGTTATTGTATACAATTTAACAAGGTAGTTGTGTTGCATAAACCAAAAGAGGATGAGGGTAGAAGAGTAAGGGATGAACAAGGTGAAGTTTCTGGTAGCTTGCTTTATGATCCGAGTATGTGGTCTTGTTAAAAAATAGGGTAAGATCTTTATATTAAAAATGGGGAATTAGCTGGCTGATGTATTTCTGAATGAAGATTTATTTATTCCTGAAAGAGATCCATTTGTTCCAGATTTTAAAGTATTTTTCTGGCTTACCCTCTTGCATGTATCTAGTTTTTCCAAAACTATTTATTAGGCTGACCTCATTCAGCCATTCATAGAAATTGGGGGGGTCAACATCTTTCCAGTGTCTCGGGATTAGCATTTTTGCTGCATCCAAGAGGAGAGGGAGTAGTGGGTCTCCTTTTTCAGATGACCTCTGGGGGATTATATTTAGTATGAGAAGCTTGGATGTGAGGGTCACTTCGTAGCCCAGAATTGCTTTTAAAGCCTTCTGTATCTCCTGCCAAAGGGGGGTCAACAATGGGCAAGAAAACAAAACATGTGAAAGAGAACCCTCTGCTTTTGTGCATCTCCAGCAGGTCGAAGAGTATTTCGGATCTATTCTATGAAGTAACTCTGGAGTCTTGTACCACCTGGAGATTATTTTATAATTTAATTTTTGATATTTTGTTGAAACAGAGCTTGAGTGTGAATTGCTTAGTATGTTCAGGGTTTCCTCTTGAGAGAATGTAGCTCCAAGCTCCTTTTCCCAGCTGGTTATGTAAGACGGTCTTTCCTTATTGTGAATGAGGGTGTTGTATATTTTTGAGGTGATCCCCTTGAAGGGACGGAATGTCCTAAGAAGTTTATGGGAAAGTAAGTTATGATTGGTACTAAGTATGTCTGATTGAAAGAGGGTTAGTGCGTCCCTGATTGCCTCATAGTCCTTCAGCTGGAGTTGCGGAAAGGGAAGTGCCTCTTGGAGATCTTGGTATGTGATGAACGAATCGTTCTGGAAGAATTTCAGGGCGGGCACATTGTTTAGGTTCGGGTTTTGTGAGAGATGTTTCTTAAGGCGTTTAAGTTTGTTTGGTAGTAGATTTAGAAAAGGTGTGTATCTGCTGATCTGGGGTAGAAAACATACTTTCTTATTGAGTTTGTGCCAAATTTTAAAGGAGAATGCGGTGAGAGGGTTGTTAATTCCTTTTAGTGAAGGTTTATTATGTGGTGTAACCCAAGGTAGGGAGTAGAGTTGGGTCTCTAGTGAATGGTGTTCTCTTTGGGCCCAAAGTTTATTGTTGGAGGAGTGTATAAGATTGAAGATGCGGGCAAGGTGTATTGCATTGTAGTAGTGTTCGAAGTCTGGGAGGCCGACCCCACCTGATTTTTTGTGCCTGATTAAGGTCGAGTATTTAACTCTGTGACCTTTATTTTGCCAGATAAATCTAGAAACTAGACGTTTTAATTTAATAAAGAAAGGCTGCGGGATTTCTATTGGGAGCACTTGCAGTAAATAAAGGACTTTGGGCAAGACAACCATTTTGACTAGGTTTTTCCTTCCCATCCATGACGTCTGCAGCGACATCCAGGAAGTTAGATCTTTTTCTAATTTGTCTAATAGTGGTATGAAGTTTAATTTGTATAGGTTGGCTAGATTGTGTGAGATTTTGGTTCCCAGATACGTTACATGAGAGCATGAGTTTTTAAAGGGGGATGTTTTAGATAATCTGGACCAGATTCATTCCTCTATATTTATATTGAGGAGTTCAGATTTTGAAAAATTAAGCTTAAAATTTGAAATTTGTCCAAAGAGGTCAAATTCCCTCAAGAGTGGTTTGAGAGACTTTTGTGGATGGGAAATCATTATCAAGACGTCATCGGCGAAGGAGGCTGTTTTGTGTTCCACTTGTCCGCAACTGAGGCCTGTAATTTGTGTGTTTTGCCTTATTCTTTCTAAGAACACCTCCATTGACAGGACAAACAAAAGGGGGGAGAGTGGGCACCCCTGTCTTGTGCCATTCCTGATGTTAAAGGCGGAAGAGAAGCTTCCATTAATTTTAATTTTGGCTGAAGGCTTTTTATACAATGCCATGATTTTGTCTATGAAAGTGTCAGGAAGGCTGAATTTTTGAAGGGTCATTTTGAGGAATAGCCAGTTGACCCTGTCAAAGGCCTTCTCTGTGTCAGTTGTGAGGATCGCTAGGGGGGTTTTGGTTAGTTTGGCCTGGTGTATCGTGTTGATCAGTCTGGTGGTATTATCCTTTGCGTCTCTGGAGGGCGTGAAGCCCACTTGTTCCAGATTGATAAGGTTTGGTAGAAGGGGTTTAATTCTGTTAGCGAGAATTTTGGCATAAAGTTTGAGGTCATTGTTAATTAATGAAATTGGCCTATAGCTACTGCAAAGGGAGCTATCTTTCCCTTCTTTTGGGATTAAAGAAATGTGTGCGGTGAGTGCTTCTTTTGGGAAATCATTTGTGGCGTTAATGTGATTAAAGTACTTATGCAAGGTTGGGGTTAAGGTATCCATGAATGTTTTATAATATGTGGCGCTAAACCCATCTGGGCCAGGGCTTTTACCTTTGGGGAGAGCTTTGATGACATCTTCTATTTCTTTTAAGGAGATTGGGCTGTTAAGTGCTGATTTCTGAGAATCTGAGACCTGTGGGAGATTGATAGAATCTAGGATTTTTTGAATTTGTTCAGATCTCCGTGTGTCCGAATTCTCTTGACAATCTATGTTGTATAATTCTGAATAATAGGAGTGGAAGATTTTGGCGATAGTGTCTGTTGTATAGTGGAGTTGGTCGTTTCTATCTTTAATTTTCGTTATGAAGGATCTTGAATTTAGTTTTTTAATAAGAGAGGCTAATTTTTCCCCGCATTTGTCTGCTAGAGCATAATGTTTGAATCTAGCATAATATAGGTATTTATCCGTGTTTATGTTTAGCAGCTGTCTTAGCTTGGTACGTAATTCAAAAAGGTCCTTCTCCCCGAGGCGCGAGATTGTTTTTTTATGTTGTGTTTCTAGTGTTTTGATTTGTTCTATCAAATCAGTTTTCTCCTTCTCTCTTTCCCTCTTCCTTCTAGAGCCTATTTGTATGAGAAGCCCTCGGATTACCGCTTTGTGGGCTTCCCACAAAATCGCGGGTTTTGTAGCGTATTGCGCATTCTCATTGAAATATAGTTGGATGCTCTGCTTAATAGTGGCGACATCCTCTTTATTAAGTAGGATGCTATCGTTCAATACCCAGTTTGTTGGGCTTCTTTTTTTTGTTGTTAAGGAAAGTTCAAGAGAGAAAGGAGCATGATCCGAGAAGAGGATTGCATCATAGGCCGATTTGGTCACTGAGCCCAGTAAATGGTGTGGGATGTATAGGTAGTCTATTCTAGAGTATTTTTTGTGCACTGATGAGTAAAAAGAGTAGTCCTTTGTTGCAGGATTCTGAATTCTCCATGGGTCCACTAAGTTGAGGTCGGACAACAGTTTTTTAATTTTTTTTAATTTCAGGTAAGGGATTGAAGATGTTCCGTTTGATGTGTCTATGGAAGGTTGAAGCGGGACATTAAAATCACCGCCTATGATTAACTGTCCCTCTTTGAATTTTTCCAAACGGTCAAAGACTGAGAGGAAGAAGTTTACCTGGCTGTTGTTTGGCGCATATATATTGGCCAGAGTGTAAATTTTATCGTATAATGTGCCTTTGAGGAAAATGTATCTTCCCCCTGGGTCCGGATAGACGTTAATAAAATGGAATGGTAGGTCTTTATTTAAAGCAATTGATACTCCTCTGTGTCTCTTGAGGGGGGAAGAGGCGTTATACCATTTAGTGAATCTTTTATTTTTAGATAAAGGTGTATAGCCTTTTTTGAAATGTGTTTCCTGGAAGAAAACTATATTGGTTTTATTTTTTTCTAAGTAATGTAGGATTTGGGATCTCTTGTTGGGGATATTAATACCTTTAACATTAAAGGTGGTGATTTGTAACTTAGCCATTAGTTGTTATAGGAAGTATTGTTTGGTGTGTGGTGGGATCAGCGTAGCTACTCAGAGTGGGTGGGGAAACATAGGGTTAAACAGAACAGTGTATCATCATTTTTAAGGAAATGAGATTAAGAAGTAAACAATTGACAACGTTTTGCAGCTGAGTGCGAGTATTTAGACAGTGTCTTCTCACACTCAGGTTCAAAAGCAAACAATCAAAGTTTGGGGGGGGGGGCGCAAACAAAGAGGGATCAAGCGGGATCCCTACTCTAGCAAGGACCGGTGGGAAGAACTGACTAGATCAAATTAGATTTGCTCCTGTCAGGTCTCCCAGCGCAACCTGATAAAATTTGAAAGAATACAAAGGTAAACAGGCAAATACGAGTAAAAGAAAAAAAGAGCAAGAAATCTGTACTTATCTCCTCAGAGGAGAATAGGGGTTGAAGCGGAGTATAGAGTCCCATCTTGTCAGGTGGCATCTGCTGCAGGGGCTTTTCTGGGGGACCTGGTGAAGTCCTGCTCCATTCTTCTCGATTTTCTAGGCTTGTTTGGGGTAACCTGAGTCCAGGAATCTATTTTGAGGAGAGCGGGAAGAGCCAGTGAGTCCTCTGCTGATGTCCAGTCTGGGATCTGAATGTGGAATAGGTTTAGCTTGCTTAGAACCAGGGGGAGGTCTTCTGGGGTTTTTATAACCCAGGTTCTGTTTGGGCTTGTGATTGCTAATCCAAATGGGAAAAGCCATTTATAAGGGATGCTTTTGTCTCTCAGTTCTCTTGTGAGTGGTTGTAGTTGCCTTCTCAGGTCTAGTGTGAGTTTGGAGAGGTCCTGATAGATTTGGATTTCGTTGTTGTCGTATTCAATTTTTTTTGCGGCTCTGGCTTTGTTGAGGATTTCTTCCTTGAGTTTAAAACTCTTGGGCAGCAGAGGGTGTCCCGGGGCTTGTCTGATTTCCCTGACCTGGGTCTAAAGACTCTATGGGCCCTCTCCAGGCCAAGGTCAGCGTCTTCGTCCCTCTCCAGGAGACCGTTGAAGATCCGACCGAGAGTGGTGGAGATCTCTTTGTCAGGGATACTTTCTGGGATACCGCGTACGCGAATATTGTTGCGCCTTGAGCGGTTCTCGAGGTCGTCTATGTGTATTCGTTGAAGATATAGCTCTTTATGTTTGTCGATAAGGATATCTTTGACTTTTTCTGCGTGGTTGATCATTTTTGAGCAAGAATCTTCGAGAGTATTGACTTTGGTGTATACTTCCTTGACGTCTTTCCTTAAGTCGGAGATCTCTTCCTTTACTGTTTGTGTGAATTCTTTGAATAGATCCTTTATGCATTCCTTGGTTGGCAGCGCCTTGATATATTTTTTTATGTCTGAATTGGAGATTATAAGCGAGTCGTCTTCAGACTCACTTTCTGAGCCTTGTAGGGAGGCAGCGTGATTCTGGTTATCTTCTTCTAATGACATCTGCTTGGATTGGAACGAGATAGAGGTATCTTGAGAGGCAGTCTCGAATGTTTTCACTAGAGCTTGAGGTCTTCTAGGTGTTTTGAGTTCTTTGGTGCTGTTGCTACCTATGGATTTTGTGGGTTTACACATTTTTCCTTTTTCGGTATTATTGCGCTGGGAGAAATGGGGTGAGAGAGTAATTCACATATCATGTATTGCAATAGTAGTGATTCACGTTCTTTGCATTTGCGGAACTATAATCAGTAGATGTGGTGTCTCTTACTGCTGGGCGAGGGTGAAGCCTATTAGTGGTAATGCCAGTAAGACTGGGCCACTCAGGTTTCGAATAGAGCTACAGGGTAGTCTTCGGCTATGTGTGAAGTCAATTTAAGGCAGAGCAGAATATGTCTTCCCCCTTTTTTTTTTTTCTTCCTCCTTCATCTCTCTATTGGGGCCTGAGACACTTTCTGTAGGGCTTCCTACTTCCAAAGAGGCCTCTACCTCCACTGGTTCTTTTAGTCAGGCCAATGATAATAATTGTAATTCTTCCCCTTTAGGTTTAAAATGGTGGTCAAGATCAAGTGTCAGGGGAAGGAACGGTGGTTTGCCTCTCTTTATAGTCACTTGAATAGGGGAGAGTCTGTTCAAAGTGTCTTTTTATTTTTATGAGGGGGGAGGCATGTGCTGTAGAGAGCAAATGCCTCCAGGTGTTGTCTTATCCCCTAAAGCTCTGCTGGCCCCTGTGTTTGGAGCTTATGATAATTTATGCACCTCAGAGCAGTGAGAGGTGCCCAGCAAAATGGCTGCTCCACGTGGTGCCCGGAAATGGTGGCTGTCTCAGTCTGCCTCTCCACCGGGCAGCACCGTGATTTATTGTGCAGAGGGGAGACCACTTTACTCAGGTAAATGCCCTGCTGTCTTCCCCAGGTTCCGCTCTTTGTGTTTGTAGTGGCTGTGCAGTGGTTGCAGACATGGTGAGCTCCCCCTCCCCTCTCCCTTCCCCGCTTACTGTCTCCCGCACTTCGCTTTCTATGTCTGTTGACAGTGTGGGTGTCCTCTCTGCGCCACCTCTCCAGCAGCCCCGCTCTTCTCCCCTGCCTCGCGCTTCTCCCTCCGGCAGGTATCGGGTGGTGTCGGATGGGAGCAGCGGCGGATCAGCGGCAGTGTCCTTGTCGCAGTGCGGCTATACGGACAGTGTATCCTCGGGTCTCCCGACAGGCAGCTGCACGGAGCCTGTCCCTGCGATCTTCTGTCTCCGCCTGCCATCGGGACCAAGGGGATTGTGCAGGTAGTGCGGTTTTACTTTTTGGAGGCTCTTTTGGGGGTAACTGCTTGTTTTAATCCGCTAGTTGAGAGATTCTGGCGGGAGCTTGATCTAGATGCGTCTGGCCATCTTGCCTGCCAGGCACGCCCCCCATTCGCTCTACATTTTCAACACCTTAGATAGTTGCATACACTTCGATTGCTGGATGAGGCTTATGCAGCTCTTGAAGGGGCTCAAATCCAAGTGGAAAGGCCTCAGATTGCTGGGCCTGTATGGCCTTGTCCCAGGCATAGTTGGAGCATGCCACATCCACAGCGGAATCCACCTAGAACTTCGACACAGGACTATAGGGCAGGACCGTCCAGCCCATCATGATGGACGCTAAGCTTTGGCTACTTCTGTTTCTTCGAGTTCGGACGAAGCACTTTGAGCAAATGGGGGGAGGGGTGTTTAAGAGATGTTAGATCATTCAATAGCTGAGAGCTGCCTCTGATTGGTCCCTGCGCTCAGCCAATTAGAGGCAGCACTCACTCACCCATTCATGAATTCATGAATGGGTGAGAGCTGTCTCTGATTGGCTGAGGGCTTTTACCAATCAGAGGCAGCCCATTTAGCAGGCAGGGATTTTAAATCCCTGCCTGCTGAATACTACAGAGAGCAGTTCAGGAGAACTGCCGGCCAGATGCGGCTGAACTCGGGCTGCAGAAAAAAGGTGAGTATACTTTTTTTTTTTTACACATTTGCAGGATGTTTTTCAGGGAAGGGCTTATATTTTAAGCGCTTCCCCGAAAATTCATACAGTGCTTGCCGGCAGCCCATTGCTTTCAATGGAGCCGGCTGTATTGCCGGCTCCATTGACTTCAATGGGAGAACATTGTTCTTCTATGCCACAGTTGTGGCACAGCTGTGGCAGAGGAGAACAATCTTTAGTATATGTTCTCAATGGGGTCGCCGCTGCTGCCGCTGGTCCCATTGAGCGCATATATAGAACACAACAATTCGCATAACGCAGATAGGCGCGTTCTGCGAATCGTTGTGTCCTATAATTTATCGCACATCCGCATAAAAAACGGACATGTGCCTGCTCCCATTGGGATGCATTGGGTCTATAAATCTGCAGATCGCAAGCGCGTCTGCAGATCGGACCAAAAACGCCCGTGTGACCAAGCCCTCATGGGAGTTTTTTGCCTTTGTCTGGATCAACATTGGGAGGGGGAGGGTGAATAGGTTTAACGAGATGGAGGGATGACTTTTTTTCAGCCTGACATTCTATGTAAGTATTAGCATATAAATAAATACTACTTTTGATTAGTTTTAGTAGGATAGTCTAAATACATGTCCAATCAAGAAAGAAATACTGACCACCAACATCTCTAAAGTGGAACCAGTTACTTCAAAAAAAGCCTATAAAATGATTACATGAATTAGCCCTTACCTTAAGTTGGCATTCAATTTCTCTATTGTTGCGAAGGTATTCCTTTCAGTAACAGAAATGTGGCTTTATTTGATGCTTCATGTAGATCTATTGTATATGTCAGTCTATTAGAAAACGTTATGAAATATTATATTTCTTTCAATTGCTGAATCTCATAAAAGATAATAACGGGCAATTAACCCTGCCGAATCAAATAAATAACACTATACATCCTAGACGCTAAATGTATTTTAATAAACAATATGTTTGCAAAATATCAGCCTTATTAACGCTCTGGGATATGCCCTCGTGGGAAGCTGCGAAAATACTATAAATGTGGGTAGAAAATAACAATGTTTAGAATATGTTCTTTGAGATAAAGATTTCCTTTTTATACGCTCATGCTTTCTGGGGTAGAACAAACAAAACCACACAGTCTGGATACTTTGTTATTGCTTGCAGAATAAAGAAGAACCTGAACATAACTACATTTCCTTTGAGTTAAGTCCTCGTCCTAGTAAATAGGTTTTCATTCTTCAGAAAAACTGCCAACCCTGCATGGATACTTGTGCATGAAAAGTGCTACAATATTTGCTAAATATTTTCTGGTGTTTGGCATAAACAAATGTAGGCAAGCCGGCTAGATACTTGGCATAGCTCTCAATGTGATCTACCATTACTGTGGTTTATATCAGGATTAGAGATGAGCGAGTATACTCGGTAAAGGCAATTGCTTGAGCGAGCATTGCCTTTAGCGAGTACCTGCCCGCTCGAGACTGAAGGTTCGGGTGCCGGTTGGGAGCGGCAGGGGAGAGCAGGGGGGAACGGAGGGGAGATCTCTCTCTCTCCCTCTCTCCCCCCGCTCCCTCCTGCTGACAGCCGCTACTCACCGCTCCCCCGCGCCGGCACCCGAACCTTCCGTCTCGAGCGGGCAGGTACTCGCTAAAGGCAATGCTCACTCGACCAATTGCCTTTAGCGAGTATACTCGCTCATCTCTAATTAGGATCTGTCTCTTGGACACAATTGTGCTAATGTTCAAAACTATGCATGTGCCGTACCAAAGTTAGCCAAAGCTATTCTTCGAATCTACTAGTATTTGAAGGAATTTTATCACCTATACCATTTATACATTGGGGGGTCAACCAAGTGAAACACAACAGTTTTTAGAATAAAACAATCATGTGGATGTCTGCACTGATTATATTCTTCTTAATTAATAACACATCTATGTGTTAACTAAACAAGGCTGGTTTTTACACCATGTGCAGATGTGGCAATTGGTAACATTACTGACATATCATGTTGACTTGATTTACCGTATGGTCCTGTCTGCATTGTGTTAAACATCAAGTTAAACTTTGCTACATTTGTAGAAACAGACCCCAGCATGAGGGTGGCTTTATACGAGTATATGCGGTTTTCCACGCAACTCAGTGCAATGTATTTGTGCCGTGAACAAGTCTTTTTTGCATGCATATCGGCGCTGCACTTTTTCCACGCAGGACACGACCATGCCCTCGATTTAAATGGCTACTTAGGCTGATGAGTTGTATTCATTGCAGATTGCATGCTAATACACCAATGTGAATACACCAATGTGAATCCACACTGAGGGCTTAGTCACACGGGCGCATCCGGGCACGAAGAAGACGGCTGCACCTGCAGGTACGGATGATTCTCTGCAGCGCTGTAAGAAAGAACATGTGACCGGCTCCATTGCCGGTCATGTGTTCTTTCTTCCGGAGCTGCGGGGAGTCGTCCGTCCTGAAGTGCGGCCGTCTTCTTCGTGCAGTAAGGGCTCAGTCACACGGGTGCATCGGCATGGATTTGCACGTACATACACGTGTGCAAAACTGCGCATCCACGCACGTGTTAAAACACGCGTGAACAAGGCTCTGTACCCATTGAAAGCAATCATTTTTGGGTAAGGGCTTTAAATATAAGCACTTTCCTGAAAATCAACACTAAATGGTGTAAAAAATATATATATACTCACCTGTCAGTCGCTATCAGGGCTTGGAGCGTCTAGCCACTTGGTTCCCGACACTAAAATGAAGTTCTTTCATCAGGTGGGGAATTAAAATCCCCACTTCCTGGAGGGGCTGCGTCTTATTGGCTAAGCACTCAGCCAATCACAGGCAGCACTTAGCCATTCATTGAATGACAGCTGAGCACTGTGACCAATCACAGGCAGCGCTCAACTCTCATTCAATGAGCACTGCCTGTAATTGGCTGAGCGCTCAGCCAATCAGATGCAGCCCTTTCAGGAGGCGGGGATTTTAAATCCCTGCCTGCTGAGGGAGCTTCACTACAGTGCCAGGCAGACAAGCGGCTAGATGTGCAGAGCCCTGACAGCAGTGGAGAGGTAAGTATATATATTTTAAAATTTTTTACACACACTAAGGCCTCCTTCCCACGAACGGATTTCCGCCGCGTAATTCGCGGCGAAAATCCGCTGCGTTGCCCGCAGCTATTAGGTTCTATTGAACCTAATAGCACAATGCTCACGATGCGTAATTCCACCGCGGAATTACGCACCGCGATTTCTCCCGTCCTCACCCGCAGCATGCTCTATTTTCTGCGGGTGAGGACGGGCTGTACGCACTGACGGCTTCCATTGCAGTCAATGGAAGCCGTCCGTTCACGCTATCTCCCGCTGTAACCAGCGGGAGATAGCGTGAAAAAACGCTTTCCCGCCCACCGCCGTGCGTCATATGACGCCATATGACGCGGCCGGCCGCGTCACGTGACACGGCCGGCCGCGTCACGTGACACGCTCGGTGACGCGTCGGCGGTGGGCGGTGACGGGCGGTGACGCGGCGGCGGTGGGCGGGGAAGCGATTTCACGCTATCTCCCGCAGGTAAGTATAGGGGCTCTGGGGGGCGCCGTGACGGGCTTCACAGCGTAATATTACGCGGCGGAGCCCGTCACGCTCGTGGGAAGGAGGCCTAAGGTTGATTTTCCGGGAAGGACTTATATTTAAAGCCCTTCCCTGAAAATTACTGCAGGGGATGCCGGCATCCCATTGCTTTAAATGGGGCCGCCGGCAGCAGCGACAGACTCATTGAAATCAATGGGAGAGCTTTGCAATCCTTTGCCACAGCTCTCACAGCTGTGAGAGCTGTGGCAGAGGATTCTTTACTCCCTGCAGAGAGTCCCCTTGTCAGTGAGGAGGGGACTCCCCGGGGGAATATTTACATGCAGCATGGACATTCCTGATGCACGCATGTCCTATCTTTTACAGGTGTGCACGTTTGCATACCTGTAAAACACAGACACCATGGTAAGCAGACCATAGGGAAATAATTGTTCTAATAGACATGCAGTTTTTGCATGCGCGTATGTACGTGCAAATACATGCTCGTGTGAATGAGGCCTAAGAGATGAGAGATATTTCCTAACATTTTCTTAAGGAATGTTTTTCTCCTTTGTGTAGAGATCCTTAAACAGCCTGTCTAGAGCATTAACATAACTACAATGCAATAATATAGTGCTCCATAGTGCGGATAACCAAGACTTGCTAATAATAAATTATGTGCAACCCGGTGGTGTTGTGCGCACGGTACAACACACTCAAAGGCACCAAACAGCTGCAGCCTTCTCCTGGACAGATTGCTGACTGGCAGGTCCGTAAAAAACCATCACGAGGCAAAAAAAAAAAAGAGTGGATCAGCACTGCTGTGATTTCAGCAGTGCAGATAGATTAATAACGAGCAGTTATCAGTGCATATTTATGTATACGCTGATAACATTTATTTTCATTAGATTGTTTTTGAAGTTTTAGATAATATAAAAAAAAACATAAACAAATTTTATAGATACAAAATATGTATTTAGTTAGTGATAACTGTTATTTAAATACTCTATATAGCGCTATTTTACACAGTTTTAGTCCAAGCCATGAGAAACAGGAACTTTTGGCTCTGACACATGCTGGTCAGTTTAAACCATGTCCGAGCTCTGTCACATAGAGTGTCTGATGTGATTCTTTTTGCTATGTGGGGCTTACTCACTTCTATTTTTCACTGTGTCGTATATATTGCTTTTGCCATTTGCATTAAATATCTTCCCTATCCACGATCTATAAGCATATTTGATTCACAATAGAACATAGAACACATATCAGAAATTGAAAGTGCAAAAAAAAAAAACTCATTTCGAAATTCATGGCAGCAACACATCTCAAAATGATTGGGGCCGTGCCATGTCTACCATTGTGTAGCATCCCCTCTTCTTTTTACAGCAGTCTGTAAATGTCTGGCAACTGAGGAGAACTATAGCCGGGGTTTGGGGAGAGGAATGTTGTCCCATTTTTGTCTGATGTAGGATTCTAGATGCTAAGCCGTCCTGGGTGGTCTGTGCTGGATTTTTTTTTTCATGATGTGCCAAACCTTTTCCATTGGTGAAAGCTCTGGACTGCAGGTAGCCGTTTAGCACCCGGACTCTTCTTCTGTGAAGCCATGCTCTTGTGGTTCAGCATTCCCTTGCTGAAATGTGCAAAGCCTTCTCTCTAATGGCTCAGTCAGATGAGGATTTCTTTTGCACACCTATGTGCACAAAAAAAAAAAGCGCTGCATGGATGTGCAAAATGCACCTGACTGAAGCTCTGTGGCCATTGCTTTCTATTGGACCTGGCGCTGCTGCTGTCCCATTGAAAGCAATGGAATTCAGGCAAAGGCTTGAAATATAAGCCCTTTCCTGAAAATCATCCCTTATCTGAAAATCATGGTCCCACCGCTCAGCCAATCAGAGGCAGTGCTCAGCCATTCAATGACCAATCACAGGCAACGCTCAGCTGTCATTCAATGAATGGCTGAGCGCTGCCTGTGATTGGCTGAACGCTCAGCCAATCAGACCCAGCGCTGTCAGGGGGCGGGGATTTTAAAATCCCCAACAGGAAAAAGTGCTTCAGAGCAGTGTCGGGGAGCCAGGGAGAAGACGTGCCAGAGCTGCACAGCAGCGGCCAGGTGATGTATATTTTTTATTTTTTCCAGTAGCTAGGGATGATTTTCAGGGAAGGGCTTATATTTCAAGCTCTTCCCCTGAAAATCACTGCGGGTGGTTGTCTGCATCCTATTGCTTTCAATGGGCTGGCAGTAGCACTGGTCCCATTGAAAGCAATGGGAGAACATTGTGATCCTCTGCCACAGCTGTGGCAGGAGATTCTTTTGTCCCCAATGCAGTGCTTTCATCACTGAACACTTCGACAGTGCTGTCACAGTGTTCAGTGATGAGGGGACTCCCTGTAACATCACACGATGTTACACACAGCACGGACCTTCTCGGTGCACGCATGTCTTATCTTTTGCAGGTGCGAGTATTTTGCTCCTGTAAAAAATGGATATATATCAGCTGGCCGATATACGCTACCAGCTGATGCATTGGATTCAATGCATCAGATAAGATGGGTGATTTTCCACCATGTAAAAGCGCCCAGCCGGCAAAGATAGCACATAGGAGCACATTTCGTACGAGTGCTTTTATGCCAGCTAGGAAAGATAGTTCAGAAACTATCTTTCCTGGCTGGAATACGGCCACTGCCATAGGAGCCTATGGCAGCTGCGGGAGAAGGGAGGTGGGAGGGGTTTAGCAGCGTGTCAGATAGCAATCTGAGCTCAGCCCGGGTCATCTGAATGGGCGCACAAATGGCAGATTTGTGCGCCCATTCCAGTGTTTTTACGGTGCTGGCGGACGCACGTAAAAATGCCTACGCTCTTGTGAATAAGCCCTTAGCTTGTATTTGTGAAGTATTCCTGAGTAAGTTCTATTGTGAATAGAGATGAGCGAGCGTACTCGGTTCGGGTGTTTTTGCACTCGAGCACCGCTTTTTCCGAGGGGGCGGGGGGCGGTGTGGTGGAGCGGGGGGTAGCAGTGGGGAACAGGGGGGAGCTCTCTCCCCCCCCCCCCCCACTCCCCTCTGCAACCCCCTGCTCACCCCCGGCGCCCCCCGAATCTTTTCGTCTGAGTAGTCAGTTACTCGAAAAATGCGGTGCTCGAGTGCAAAAACAGCCGAACCGAGTACGCTCGCTCATCTCTAATTGTGAATAAAATATGATTTTACGAGATTTCTAAATCATTCAATTCTTTTGTTAGATTTTATTTACATTTTTACACAGCATCCCAACTTTTTTGGAATTGGGGTTGTGAATCTCCAAATCTGCTTCTTTTTAGCAAGTAGTTTAAAAAAGTACTAGACAGAGCACAGGAGCAGACTAGTGAGTAACAGGCCTTTCCAAATGTATGTTTGTAACTGTCCCATTTCTAAACATACCTTCAAAAAAATGTGAAAACCTTCCCCCGCCGCATGCAAATACTGCAGGCCAGTCTGGTGGGTGGGTCTGTATCATCTCTTCTTGCTGCAAGTTTTAGCATAAGGCAGGTTTCACATGGGCGACAAAATTGAATGATTTTGTGGCAATGCGACAATGCTACAAATCGCATGCATGTAAAGTCCATGCTTTTCTATGGGTTCCTACACATTAGTGATGTTTTATAGCCTGTGACATTGCGAAAGAAAAAAATTGCGGGTTACTAAATATTATTGCAATTTGCGATGTTTTGTAGCCCATGTTTCCCCATGTAGCCTTCTTTTCTGTTGCATCGCATCGCACAAAAATGCAGTTTTCATGCAGTACAATGCAACTTTTACAATCCTATTGTAAAAGTCCTAAAATAAGCCCTAGCTGCATAGAAAAAAATAAATACATCACCTAACAGCTGTTTACTCCACTGCATCTTTTCTGCTGGTCCCCGGCACTTGCTTGTAGTATTCTCTCAGCCCTTTCTGGTCAGGGGTTTAAATTGCCTGCCGCCAGGAAGCACTGGCTGTAATTGGTTCTTGAGCGCCACGGCTCAGCCAATCAGAGCCAGCGCTCAATGAACCAATCACAGTCATTCAATGGATGGCTGTGATTATTTCATCGAGTGCTGGCTCTGATTGGCTGAGCCGCGGCACTCGAGAACCAATTACAGCCAGCTCTTCCTGGAGGCAGGAAATTTGAACTCCTGACCAGGAAGCGCTGACAGAATACTACAAGCAAGTGCTAGGGACCTACAGAGAAGATGCAGTGGGGTAAACAGGCTGTTAGGTGATGTATTTGTTTTTTTAAATTTTTCTTTATGCAGCTAGGGCTTATTTTCAGGGTAGGGCTTATATTTTAAGCCCCTCGTAAATCCCGGCAAAATAGCACTACAAAGTTGCGCAACTTTGTAGTGACACAAAATCGCGATATTGCCGCGAGAAAATAAAGCAATATTGCACAGACCACCGATGCAATATCGCTGCGATTTTATCGCTATGATATCGCATTGCCCGTGTAGAAGAGGCCCAAACCTAACTACCCTGTATTCTGCTGCGTTATATCATTTTGAGTGTGCTTGGAATTTCATACATGTGCCAGAAATTCTCCGGGACAGCACATGCGCAGATCGGAATGACGAATCTGCCCACAATAGTAATACATATTCTGTGCATGTTCCGGGAAGCACATAAAGTTTCACGCGCACTCAGAATAATGTAACACAGTAGCAGCTGGGGCGGGTGGGGTACGCTGAAACCTGCGGCCAGAAGACATGGTCTGGGCCCACCCACCAGACCGGACTGCGGTATTTGCATGCAGCGCTAGGAGGTTTTAAAATTGTTTTTGAAGGTATGCCTAGAAATGGGACTGTTATGAACATGTATTTGGAAAAGTCTAGTCCGCCCCTGTAGTCTGACTGCTATGGATAAAACAGCAAAGAAGAGGAGTCCAGCAGCAGAGAGACCATCGATCCCAGTATCCGTGTATGTGGGAGAGCCAAAAGATGGTGCACGCTCCAAGTGGATCCCAGACTCCCTGGATCCTAACAAGCAATTTAAAGGGGTTGTCCCTCGAAACAAAGTTGGGGTTATACACTTCTGTATGGCCATATTAATGCACTTTGTAATATACATCGTGCATTAAATATGAGCCATACAGAAGTTATTCACTTACCTGTTCCGTTGCTGGCTTCCTCGTCTCCATGGTGTCGTCTAATTTTCAGCGTCTAATCGCCCGATTAGACGCACTTGCGCAGTCCGGTCTTCTCCGTGTTGAATGGGGCTGCTCGTGCAGGAGAGCTGCTCCTCGTAGCTCCGCCCCGTCACGTGTGCCGATTCCAGCCAATCAGGAGGCTGGAATCGGCAATGGACCGCACAGAAGACCTGCGCCCCACCGAGGGTGAAGATCCCGGCGGCCATCTTCGCAAGGTAAGAAGTCACCGGAGTGCGGGGATTCGGGTAAGTACTATCCGTTTTTTTTTTCAACACATGCATCGGGTTTGTCTCGCGCCGAACGGGGGGGCTATTGAAAAAAAAAAACCCGTTTCGGCGCGGGACAACCCCTTTAAGCTATTTGTCTGGTATGGATAAAACCACTGACAGGTTCCCTATTAGAAAAACTGTTACATTCAGAGATAAAAAGCAAGCAGGAAAATTACTAAAGTGTGTAAATGAAATGACAAGTATGTGTAATCAGGTAATATACACAGTAATTGTATCACAAGGAATTTTAGATGGAAAAGTCACTTTAATTAGAAATGCAAAGTGGTGACTTCGCAAATCATATCTAATTTGCTTACTGCTTCTTCTAACTACGAAGATACAATTTTACATCCATTAAAGAAGTATTGTTTAAGCAAGAATGTTACAACAGAAAAAGAAATGGAATACATTGTTCTCGATGTGTAATGATTACAGAAGCTGTACTAATGCAAAATACGGGATTTTTTTTGTATGCCTTTTCCACTTTTCTAGCCAGTTTTTTGTGAAGTGCATGGTACGGGAGAGCAAACCACAAATGGCCCAATATTGGCCTTTTTAATACATTTTGTGCGTCTTCTTCTTCCTCCAGCAGGCTTTAGACTAAGGCCCAATGTCCATGGGCAGATTTGAATTGCGGAATCCTCGCGGGGTACTCACATGAAAGATCCGCAGTTCAAGCTGCCCACAGGGAAGCATGGGTGTCCGCACTTGAATTTGCACATGTGGATTTGCTTTCTGGATTCCGCATGCAGAAAATAAATTGCGGTATGTTCCATTTTAGTACGGATTCCGTGTGGACAGTTTCCATTGAAGTCAGTGGAAGCTGTCCAATCCGTGGCAAAGCAGGACACATCCACAGTATGGAAAAAAGAAGACCTGGACAGGTAAGCAGAGTCCTCGGCCATGAGCAGGGTCGGATTCCACTGTGGGCTCCCACATGTGGAATCTGACCTACCCGTGGACATGAGGCCTAAATGGGTTTTCTGGCACTTAAAAAAACTAGGCTTAAAGTGGTGTAAAATAAAGAAAAAACATGCACTCAGTTACTTCAGTGGCTTATCGTTTTGCGCTGAAATCCCTATGCCCAGCGCTCTGAACCTGGAACCTGGAAGAAGCCGCTAGGCAGTCATTTGCTGTACATTGTACACATGACTTCTCAGACAGTTACAGGCTTCAGCGGCCATGGAAGAATCATTTCTGATGCCAGTGATTGGCTGAGCACTCAGTGTATGGCACATGACTGCCTAATGGCTTCTTCCAGGTTATAGGTGACGAGCATCGGGGGTCCAGCACTGTATGGGGAGCCTCTGGAGTAGGTGGGTATACATTTTTCTTCATTTTACACCAATTTGAGGGCTCCTGCACACTTGCGTGTTTCTTGCGTGCTTTTTTCACGTGATATCGCTGCGTTTTTTCACGTGTTTGTCAATGGGACTTTCTAATGTTAAAAACGCATCACACAAAAATTGCAAAGCACCAACTTGCAGTGCCTCTTTAATATTAGAAAGTCCCATTGATAATTGCATTATAAGGGCTTAGTCAGACGGGCGTTTTTAGCCGCGATTTGCGCATGCGCATGCGTCCGGCGATTTTATAGAACCATTGCTTTGCAATGGTATCGGACACATGAGCGCTTTTTATGCGCTCGTCCGATAAATTATAGAACAGAAATCGCAGATCGCACCTATCTGCGATCTGCGATTCCTGTTCTCTTCTCTATATGCGCTCAATGGGGCCGGCGGCAGCAGCGCTGACCCCATTGAGAACATATAGAAGACAAATCATTCTTCTCTGCCACAGCTGTAACAGCTGTGACCGAGAAGAACGTTGTTTGCCCATTGAATTCAATGGAGCCGGCAATACAGCAGGTTCCACTGAAAGCAATGGGCTGCCGGCATGCGCGGAATGAATTGTCGGGAAGGGCTTAAATATATAAGCCCTTCCCTGCAATTCATCCTAAAATGTGTTAAAATAAAAAAAAATTGTATACTCACCTTTCCGCTGCAGCCGGAGTTCTGCCACGGCCGCTGTCAGTTCTCCTGAACTGCTTCTCGGCACTATTCAGCCGGCGGGGCTTTAAAATTCCCGCCTGCTGAATGATCTGCCTCTGATTGGTCACAGCCTGACCAATCAGAGGCAGGTTTCACTCACACACCCATTCATGAATTCATGAATGGATGAGTGACTGCTGCCTCTCATTGGCTCAGCGGGACCAATCAGGGGCAGCTCCCGCTGAGCCAATGAGAGGCAGCAGTCACTCACCCATTCATGAATTCATGAATGGGTGTGTGAGTGAAACCTACCTCTGATTGGTCAGGCTGTGACCAATCAGAGGCAGATCATTCAGCAGGCGGGGATTTTAAAGCCCCGCCGGCTGAATAGTGCCGAGAAGCAGTTCAGGAGAACTGACAGCGGCCGCGGCTGAACTCCGGCTGCAGCGGAAAGGTGAGTATACATTTTTTTTTATTTTAACACATTTTAGGATGAATTGCAGGGAAGGGCTTATATATTTAAGCCCTTCCCGACAATTCATCCCGGGCTCGCCCGCAGCACATTGCTTTCAATGGAGCGGGCTGTATTGCCGGCTCCATTGAATGCAATGCGCTGGACAGCTCCAGCCCGTTTCTAATGAAACGCGGCTAGGAGCAGATTTTGTCGGGCGATTTTTCAGCGCCGGTCACGCAATTTGCGCATGCGCATCCGCCATGCGATGCGCAAATCGCGCGAAAAAACGCCCGTGTGACTAAGGCCTAAAGACGCAGCGATATTGCAGCATTAAAAAAACCGCAAGTGGGTGTGAGCCCTAAGCCTGTAAAAAAATGTTTTTTCAAGTCTTGGAAAATCCCTTTAAGACTGGCAAATGAAGCACTGATCTTTAAATATTCTCCCCAAGAAGTCTATCACAAGTGGATTCCTTCCAGTGCATTTAGAGAATAACATACAAAGGTTTTCCTGACCAAAGCATAGACCGTGAGTGGAAAAGTCAAGATGTCAATATTCTCTTTTTTAATCTCTAAGTATAAGGAAAATCCTGTTCATTTTTTATCTTTATTGCCTCTAATATACTCATCCACACAAACATATGGCATGTGCAGATCAAAGAAGAGTGACTGGCCACCCCAGCATTGCAAATGTCATGCTGTACAGCTGCTGTCGGTTTGTATAGCAGCTTTATTTTCCATAGAGAATGTCAAGGAGTGACCCCAGAAGGAGGCAGAAATGTCAAGTTTAAGAAATCTTCTGATGTGCCAACTTCTTTCTCTCTCAGATTCTAACTGGATTCTCCTTTGCAATAATGAAAATAAGAAAAAAAATCACAATGTACCATAAACTACAAGGGATCAATGCCTAAAAACTACCAATGAGCACTGGGTTTACATCAGCACTTTTTTGTCCGTTATTAACGGATGAGTTTTTTCAGCTTGCATCAGTGATATATGTTTGAGCAAAAATCATATATCACTGATGTAAGCTGAAGCTGCCGTGTTTCCCTGAAAATAAGACAGTGTCTTATATTAATTTTTGTTCAAAAAGGTTTAACTTTTTTACATGTATAGCTGCCTGGACAATATTTAAATTGACTTTTTTAATTAACTGTTAGCAAGGCTTAATTTTGGAGTAGGGCTTATATTTCAAGCATGCTCAAAAAGCTTTAAAAATCATTTTGCATCCTCAAAAATTCTGGAAAATCATGCTATGTCTTATTTTCAGGGTATGAAATGAACTCCTTCCTTCCACCGGATGAAAATTCATGCCTTGGGTGGGAAGTAGTTCTCGCAAATAGATGTAACTTTGCATCCTACAGATGCTGTAAGCTCAGAAGAGGAGCCTGCTACATTCAAAGCAGGAGCCAGCTATGACAGACAGTTGGTCTCCTGCTGGGAGAACACACTGATCCCTATTGTTAACCTCTTACATGCTGCGATTAATGTTGATCGCGGCATGTAAAGGGTTCACAGAAGGAGCACCCTCCCTTTGTGAACCCTTCACATATCACAATCAACATTAGCCCTCCACTATGTAATTGTGGAGGGCAGATAGGTTGCCATGGCAAACGGACGCCAGACAAAGGCTTCCAGATTTGCTATGGCATGTGATTGCTATTATTAGTAATAATACATTGCAGTACAGAAGTACTGCAATGTATTATCATTGCAATCATAGGTCCACAGGTTCAGGTGGAAAACACCAAAAAATATAATTTTGGTATTGTTGTAATTGCACCAATTAGCTATGTGCGGGAAAGATAGGGCAAGAACTATCTACCTGCTGTTTTTTTTTCAAACACCGGCACTGTGTTGCGGAGTTTCAAAAGGTCGAGAAGGGGGAAAAAAAACGTTCATGCGCAACTACGCTCCATAGTAGCAAGTGTAGTTGCGCATACAGCCAACTGAAGCCAACCTCACCACACAAAAAACGAGCCCTGATATGCCCATGTCGATGGAAAAAATGGAAACCAGATGGAATTGAAGCAAACTGAAGCCAACAATGAAATAAGTCCTATTGAAATCCATGGGGATTTCCATGGGGATTTCAATAGATCTTTTTTTTCCCATTCTTCTGCTCTTATGATACAACAGAGAAATATAAAACAAAACACTGATATGAACCCATTGCTTGCACTGGTTGCTATATAAATGTAAGGGCTTCTACACATGGACGTGTTTTAATACTATTATGTGGCCGTGATAATCACGGCCGAATAACGGGACGGAGCAAAACCATTGATTTCAATGGGTTAGTTTTCATTAGCGGTATTCTTACCCCTTAACCCTTTCCAATCCAATTTGTATCCTGGTTTTCCTAGGGGGCTTACTCTTTTTCTGCCGTTATACAATGGCGCTATCAGCTGGCTAAAGCCAGTACTGCATGAGGTGACACGTTGGATAGGCTCTGACAGCAGAGAGGCTGGCAATATACAGTAAGAGAACCCCGACGGATGTCTTCCAACATCGGAGCTGTACAGCCTTAAATCATAATGTCTTCAGAGGTCAGACAGTGGATTGGAAAGGGTTAATAGTACAGGTGAGAAAAGTTAGGACTTGTTATGGCGCGGAGTTTGAATGGCCCAAGAAAAAAAAAAATCCCTTTTCATGTGCAACTATGCTCTGTAGCAGCAAGCAAAGTTGAGCATACACCCATGTGTTTTTGCCCTAAGACCTCAAGAACAGAAGTGTATAATTTCTCTGTATAACTGCCTATGATGCCCTAGACTTATCTGAGGCCATATTGAAACTTTTCTTTTCTTCTTAGGGTGGTTTCACATTAGCGAGAAAATCGTGCAATTTTCACATATTTTTCGCCTGCTGCGATAGTAAGTAAAAAAGCAGAATATGAAACCAATGATTTACAGTTGGTTAATTCCAATCTGCAATGTTTTCATCCATGCTATGTTGAGAGGATAAAAAATCGTGGCATGCTCTATGTATCTGCGATGTGCTATTTTTTATCTCCCATGTATTCCTATGGAGGCATCTTTTTATCGCATCGCAACACTATAATGCGATGCGCTTATAACATTACAAAGTCCGATTGACTTTTGCAATTAAAAAATTGCGCAATTTTTGGTAGCAGCTATGCGATGCAAGACTATTCTCCAAAAAAAAGTATTGCAGTGATTAAAGATGCGATTTTGCTGCGATTTTCCTATGTGGAATTAGCCTAAGGGCTTATTTACACAAGTGTATATCGGTCGGCGTTTTCACAGCCTGTCTGCCTCTTTCCTCCACTCCGGCATTTATAATGGGAGGGGACGGGGTGGAGGCGAAGGCGAAGCCAAAATCCGCTCTGTCCTGCCCACTCCCATTGCTGGCTGTGGACAAGGTGCAGGGAAGGGGTGGGAGCTTGGCCCCACCCCCATACCGCCCACTCCCATTGCAAACCGCTTGAAGGGAAGAAGGGAGAGGCAGAGAGAAGATGAATGGGAGGGAAGAGGGGAACTGCTTTGATGGAAGCCTACAACGGCCGGACGTGAAAACGCCGGCCAATACATGCTCGTGTAAATAAGCCCTACATTTGGATTTTGAAATATTTTTTGGCATGGACTTGTAGCTGATTTCCCTCTTTCAAATGAAGGAGTGAAGTCTGTCGAGGATCCAAAAACTGTACACCAAAATCAGAAAATCTACAGTAATTGTGCTAGATGTGAACTTACCCTTATATTACTTTATTACTTCAATAGATTATAACATCAATTAATCTAATTTAATCATTATTAGCCTATGTATATAAATTATAAATTAAAAAAAAAATAATATTTTAACATTTTAAAAGTTAATATTAAATTAGGAAGTCTCCTAAATTGTTCAGAAACCTGCTGCGATTTGCAAAGGTGCTTCCTAAATAAACTAATGCTAATATATGTGGGATAAAAAATTGCTACAATATGTATGCACATATTTGACATACGGGAAAAAAACAACAATTTTTAAACATTTTCCTCTGTTTTGGTGTTTGTTAATAAGTATATGCAAATTGCATGAGTCTAATTTTATGACCTAAATAAAGTACAGTATGACAGTATGTGATGAAAAAAAAAAAAAAAGAATTACTTGGATGTGTAAAACCTTTGGGGCTTAGTTATATGTTCTTTCTTCCGGTGCTGCAGAGAGACGTCCGTCCTGAAGTGCAGCTGTCTCCTACCTGCAGTAACAGGGGCGCTGATGTGCCCGTGTGACTAAGCCCTTATAGATGTATTCTCTGTTAAAAGGACACATGCTAGATTTTCAAAATTCAGCTTGGTCATTAAAGGAATTATCCAATTGTAAGCTACTGATAGTCTATGTACAGGATAGGTCATCAATAGTAGATTGACAAGGGTCTACTGTTACCTTCACCAGTAAGCTGATGTGTTCATACACCGAGCTGATTTCTACAGGAAGCAGATGGCTCAGTTTCCACTGCAGTGGTCAGGCTTGGTACTGCAGGCATTAAAGTGAATGGGATCTTTCTCTGCAACACCAAGCCTAGTCATTACAGAGGGAACAGAGCTGTCTGCTCCATGCAGAAATCAGGTCAGTGTATGAGCTTGAGCACACTGGCCTACAGATCAGCAGATCAGAGGGCATCTCAGTGGCAGGCACCCGCCAATCTACTAGTGATACCCTATCCTGAGATTAGATCATCAATAGTTTATAATTTGATAACCACTATAAGGCACAAACAGGCTTGGTCTTGTTAGGGAAATTCAATGGATTCCTTATATGCTGCTGGGCTCCAAATTAAAGTGATATGGCCGGTCATGGGAACACAGGGACACACAGAGATGGTGTTATCTGTCTAGCATTCTGGTTTATTCTCTCATATGCTCAGTCTTTATAAGATTTTACAAAGCAAGTGGCTTTATGCCAAATACAATTAAAAATACAATTAATATTGGTTTCTTAATACATCAGTTTCTTATCAATTCGGCCTTCTCTCTGCAGATGTTAGCCTTGAGACACATCCTGTGAAGTTCATTAGCAAGTTTTGGCAGGACATATCTTAAGATAAGAACACAGTACAGGAAACTTTGTGGTGGTCCCAATTAATTTTTCGAGCTGCATTAGTCGAGGTGAAATCTAGCATATTTCTAGGTGAATGTTAAAAAGCATACAGTGAAAATTAGAAACCATACAAATGTATATATGTAGCTAAGTACTTTAACAGACAAGCAAAAGCAAAGAGACAACATAGAGACGTTATAGGCCTTGCTTTAGGCCTGAAGCCTTTACAGTCTTGAAGGGCTTAATCTGTGTGTATGGCTGTTTTTAGAGATGAGTGAGCACCCAAATGCTTGAGTCCGCGTTATTCGAGTCGAGCTTTTCGTAAAATTCGAGAGCTCTACTCGAGTAACAAACCCCATTGACTACAATGGGAGACTTGAGCATTTTTGTATGTAGGACGCCGGGTGCCAAGCATTTTTATTTCCCCAGGTTTGTTTTTCTCTTTCTTTCTCTCTCTCTCTTTCCCACTCTCTCTCTCCCCTGCTCAGTGCAGGGACCAATCAGGGGCAGCTCTCAGCTGAATGACAGCTGAGAGCTGCTCCTGATTGGTCCCTGCGCTGAGCCAATCAGAGGCAGCACTCACTCACCCATTCATGAATTCATGAATGGGTAAGTGAGAGCTGCCTCTGATTGGTGAGGCTGTGACCAATCAGAGGCAGCTCATTCAGCAGGCGGGGATTTTAAATCCCCGGCTGCTGAATACTACTCAGAGCAGTTCAGGAGAACTGCCGGCCGGCCGCAGCTGAACTCCGTCTGCCGGGACCAGGTGAGTATATATATATTTTTTTTGTTTTTACACATTTCTGGATGAATTTCAGGGAAGGGCTTATATTTTTAAGCCCTTCCTGAAAATTCATCATGAGATCGCCGGCAGCCCATTGCTTTCAATGGAGCCGGCTGTATTGCCGGCTCCATTGAATCAAATGTGCTGGACAGCGCTGAACTGCTCCGGCCCATTTCTATTGAAAAGCAGCTAGGAGCAGTTTTTTCGGGCGATTTTTTGGCCCCGGTCACGCGATTTGCGGATGCGCATCCGTCATGCAATCCGCAAATCGGGGGAAAAACCGCCCGTGTGGCTAAGGCCTTAGAATGTTAGGAGAACAAAATGTCAGAATTGAACTTGTTGATTCCTTACTTGGCAGTGTTGCCACTGATCACCACATACAGATATACACCATTGTGTCTAACACCATTTTATTTAATTACAATAAGGCTAAATGATTTCAGAATTAGTTGACTAAAAAGTACATTGTCTTCAGGCAGTAACCGGCACTTTGCTGAATGATTAAAAGCATTGATTTACTAATGCATTCATGTGCTTTCATTTGTAGACGCCAACTGTTTATATCTCTCTACTTTCTCCATATAACAATATTGGCAGTGTGATTTACTTTTTTTAATGATTTTGTGGGGCTGATATGATTTAAATGTTTGGGCGAATAGGACTTATTAAGTGAAAACTTTAATTCAATAGAACGATAACATTTCTACAGAAAATTGGATTTTCACAATGAAAACAATTGTTATTGTGAATCAAAGTAATAGCAAAACTATTCAATTAATGTGACAATGTTATAATTGCAACAATAGTTAAGCCTTAAGGAAACACATTGAAGGACACTTAGTATGCCATGAAACAAAGCTAATTTAAATGCAGTTTAAACTTTTAACCACTTCCTGACATCTGCTCTACATGTACATCTTGAACTTCAGAGATATTTAGGCTAGGGCCACACTGCGAGTTTTGGCCACAATAGGGGTTGCAGTACCTCAGATCACTGTGTAGTAAAGATGAGCGAACACCAAAATGTTCGGGTTCGCGTTATTCGAAACGAACTTCCCGCGATGTTCGGGTGTTCGTTTCGAATAACGAACCCCATTGAAGTCAATGGGCGACCGGAACATTTTTGTATTTCGCCGATGCTCGCTAAGGTTTTCATGTGTGAAAATCTTGGCAATTCAAGAAAATGATGGGAACGACACAGCAAGTTCTCCTCTGCCACAGCTGTAACAGCTGTGGCAGAGAAGAACGATGTTAGCCCATTGAATTCAATGGAGCCGTCAATACAGCCGACTCCACTGAATGCAATGGGCTGCCGGCGATCGCGGGATGAATTGTCGGAAAGGGGTTAAATATATAAGCCCTTTCCTGCAATTCATCCAAAAATGTGTAAAAATAAAAAATATATATATACTCACCTGGTGCCGACAGACGGAGTTCAGCGCGGCAGGCTGCAGTTCTCCTGAACTGCTCTGAACAGCTGTGAGTAGTATTCAGCAGCCGGGGATGAATTCATGAATGGGTGTGAGTGAGGGCTGGCCTCTGATTGGTCAGGCTGTGACCATTCAGAGGCATCTTATTCAGCAGGCGGGGATTTTAAATCCCCGGCTGCTGAATACTACTCACAGCTGTTCAGAGCAGTTCAGGAGAACTGCAGCCTGCCGCGCTGAACTCCGTCTGTCGGCACCAGGTGAGTATATATATATTTTTTATTTTTACACATTTCTGGATGAATTGCAGGAAAGGGCTTATATATTTAACCCCTTTCCGACAATTCATCCCGCGATCGCCGGCAGCCCATTGCATTCAGTGGAGTCGGCTGTATTGCCGGTTCCATTGAATTCAATGGGCAAACATCGTTCTTCTCTGTCACAGCTGTTACAGCTGTGGCAGAGAAGAAGGATTTGTCTTCTATATGCTCTCAATGGGGTTGGGCTGCTGCCGCCGGCCCCATTGAGCGCATATAGAAAAGATTTCTCAGGGAAGCAAGTTAAAGTAACCCGAACATCCGAACATCGTGTGGTGTTCGTTACGAATAACGAACATCCCGAACACCCTAATATTCGCCCGAGCATCAAGCTCGGACGAGTACGTTCGCTCATCTCTACTGTGTAGCCTTACAACGTCCTGTCAATGAGGTTGTATTGCAAGTCGTAGATCCTCTGATGTCAGAATTGTTTTAATACCTACAGGTCACAGTTGCGGCGACCTGCCCCTTTCACCATGAGCCCATTGACTTCAAGGTAGCAGTCCAATGTCATTGCAGTCAAAGGTTGCTGTGTATCCCTAAAACTGGAAAATATTGAAACTCAATTATTCAGTGTTTACTTGTAAGATACACATACTAACTTGGTGCCTTTCAATATTAAAGCATCACTAACTTTTTAGAATTAGCTGCCATGTGTGTACATGAGGAATTACATGATTTCTGGCCATTACATGACTTGTAGCCTACATTTTCTCCCATTTTTCTCTCTGCTGCCTGAATATCTGATCCTCATTCTTAGAGCTCTTTCACATGAGCGTAGCAATTTTAAGTCAGCTGTGTCACGACCACAGCACGACCGAAATCTGCCGTTTATACGCCGATCCCGCATTGCCATTGGGCGGGGGAGACAGTTTATCACTGCTAAACTACCTCCCCATTTTCGCCCCCTCGCCAGCTCTCAGCCAGGGAAGGGGACGGGACAGGGTTGGAGCTAGTGTGCTAAGCTTCCGCCCCCTCTCTGCCCCTTGTCAGCTGCCAACAATGGGAGAGGGTTGTAGCTTAGCAACTAGCTCCTGCCCTTGCCCTGCCCCTTCAATTGGTAACAGCCAGCAAGGGGTGGAGAGAAGGAGGGAAGGGGGTGGAAGTTTAGTAGACATGCTGCTAAACTCCCTCCCACCTTCCTTTTCCAGCAGCTACCATAGTCTCCCATAGGAGTCTATGGAAGCCACCACTGTATTCCTGCCAGGAAGATAGTTCTTTCCTGGCTGACGTAAAAGCGCCTGGCCAAAATATGCTCCTATGTGCTATCTTTGCTTGCCGAGCACTTTTACGCCCATCTGAACTGATGCATTGTAAACCAATGCATCAGATGGGCAGCGTATATCGACTGGGCATAAAAGCGTGGCAGATATACTCTCATGTGAATGAAGCCTAATGTTGTTTTTTCTATACACTATACAGAGTTGCAGATTCTGTTTTTTATCCGTAACACACACATAGAGACATAACATCATCATGTAGGTCACTAGAGAAGTACTGAGCAGTGTGGATATGAAAAAATAGTTGTAAATAATTCAGCATTAGCTCTAACAGCACATCTGTGTGAGTCTCTGCTTCTTCCATCACCCCTCTGCTCTGATAGATTTCAATGACCAAGATGATTCATCCCCATCGTTCACTTCCTGTCAAGCCATCCCCAGTAACAAAGATAACATCAGTTGACAAACACAGTGAACTGAAAATTAGAAAGAAGGAGACCCCTAATGGGTAACACTTCATAGCATGTCAACAATGTGAGGTGAGTCTTAAATAACTCTTTCTGAGTATATTTGTTTATATTGTTCCACAACTAGTGGACTACTGCAACCAGCCATCATTATTCTAAACTATGTAAGTCAATGCAGAAAATTTTAAGAACTTTTCTTTCAAGAAACTTTCTTCAGGTGCAGTGAAAAAATTACTAAGGGCTATGATGAAATAAGTTCTAAATAGGATTGCCACAGGAAAGGCAGACCGTGAATTATTTCTGCTGCAAAGGCCAACTATATTTGAGTCACCAGTCTGAGGAATTGTAAGTTGACAGTCCCTCAGATAAAAATTAATTTGAATAATCTCAACATCAGTTGTTTAGAGGAACCTACAAGGATCAGGCCTGCATGATAAAATTACTTTTCCATTACTGAGGAAGACAAGAAGAACAGACATCCTTGCGTCAAGAAACGCAAACAGTGGACAGCAAAGCAATGGAAATCTGTCCTTTTCCCTGAGAGTACAAAATTAGACATTTGTGGCTCTGTTCATTCTGTTTTTGTTAGATGCAGAGAAGGTGAACAGAGGATGTCTGGATGTATGCTTCCAACTGTGAAGCATGGGGGAGAGGGTGTTATGTTGTGGGGTGCTTTTCTGGCGATTTGTACAGAAGTGAAGATACACTTAACTAGCAATGCTACCACCATATTCTGCAGCAAAGCACTATTCTGTTTAGTTTGTACTTAGTTGGCCCACCATTTTTTAATCAACAAGAAAATTATCTAAAACACACCTACCAGCTGAATAGCAGCTACTTGACAAAAAAGGAGACCTGAAGGAGTGCTATATCAGTGGACCTGGCCTCCAGACTCCCCTGACCTAAGACCAGTAGAGATGGTTTGGAATGTGTAGCACTGAAGAGTCAAGAAAAAGTGGATTAGTTTCCCGCACAGGGTCGTCCTTCTCAGGGTGTTCACTCCGCTACATAATCTACAGGTTAGTGCTTGGGATGGATTAGGGTGCAAAAAGTTTTTTTAATTAGAATTAATAACATTTATGTTTTATTATAGGATACAGCATGCTCTTTTGAACTGTGAATTTTGAACTTATTGTGTCTGTGATTAGACTATATTTGTCCAAAGGGAAATATATCACTGGTAATTCTGTGAGAGAATGTCAACTTTGAATGATCTAAAATATAAGATAGCTTTGAATTTTATTACCCTTTTTATATTGTGTCCTATCTCCAATTACTTTATTAATATAAAATGTGTACAAAGGAAATATAAGGAAAACCCCTTCTATAAGTATGTGCGTCCAAACTTTGAATGGTATTGTATATGGCAGCTCATAAAGATCGAAATATTCATCATCCACTTATCTGCGAAACAATCAAATTATGGTCACCATGTGCACCTTATTTATAACATTGCAGGAAATTTTATCAACATACTTTTGCCAGTAGCAAATTTTGGTGCTTTAATTTTTGTACGAAAACATAATTTTTGGGGGGTTAGTACACTGCATTTGCCACTTTTGCAAAAAGTGTCTCCAGCTTAGTGGGCGGGGTATGGTTTCTGCAACACCTCTTAATGAATTTGGCTCATTTTACCCAGCCCACTTTATATTAAGACAGGAGTAGGAAATATCTGACTTAATAAATATGGGCCAATGTATTCTACTCTACATAACATTGGAGCAAAATTGCCAGTTTATAAGACTCCATGAATGGTTTTCCATGCATGTTATTAAAGGAACGCTTTGGTCAAATCAAATGCAACATCTTATGGTTAGTCCATGGGCTGCAAAGACAGTACATGACACAGAGTAGACTCTGGTCTACTGAGCGTCTGATAGAACAGGGTCTTTGAGGTTCACCAGATTTTAATATTCACTTAAAGGTGGCATGCACCTGTTTTATTTAGCTGAACATTTGGACCCTTTTACACAGATTGATGGTTAGGCGTGAATGCTTATACAAACATTAATTTGCCTAATCATTAGCTCATCTGAATATGCCCACCATCAGCCGACACATAACCCAACACTGTAAAAAGGGGAACTGCTACTGAAATATTATCTGTATGGGAAGAACAATTGCATTAATGACTGTTCATCCCCATACTACTAATCTTTGTAGCATATCAATGGCAGTAATCTAGACGGTAAGGAGAAAAGATAGCATTTCTAACCCTCGTCCCAGGCCTCTCACTAGCAAAGCCAGACTCCTACTGTACACTGATGAAGGGCAAAAACCCTGAAACAGCTGTCTGTGCATAGAGTCTGGCATTGCTTTTAATTCCGAGTCACTGTTACAAGGCTTGTATAAAAAGTCTGACTTTAGCTTGAAGGAATGCTACATTTAGAGATGAGCGAGCATACTTGTCCGAGCTTGATGGTCGTTCAAATATTAGGGTGCTCGAGATGCTCGTTACTCGAGACGAGCACCACACGGTACTCGTCGCGATTAAACGAGCACTGACCATTGAATTCAATGGAGCCGGCAATACAGCCGGCTCCATTAAAAGCAATGGGCTGCCGGCGAGCGCGGGGTGAATTTTCGGGAAGGGCTTAAAAATATAAGCCCTTACCTGAAAGTCATCCAGAAATGTGTAAAAATAAAAAAAATATATATACTCACCTTGTCCCGGCAGACGGAGTTCAGCCGCGGCCGGCCGGCAGTTCTCCTGCACTGCTGTGAGTAGTATTCAGCAGCCGGGGATTTAAAATCCCCGCCTGCTGAATGAGCTGCCTCTGATTGGTCACAGCCTCACCAATCAGAGGCAGCTCTCACTCACCCATTCATGAATTCATGAATGGGTGAGTGAGTGCTGCCTCTGATTGGCTCAGCGCAGGGACCAATCAGGGGCAGCTCTCAGCTGAATGACAAAACTAAACTTTTTCAGCATATAGCATTTCTTTTAGTTTGTTGCAATTAGTTTGCAGAGCTTTATGACAGACAGAAAGTACAATAGCAATCTGTGTGTTGCAGCTTTGTTTAACCCAATGTCATATAAACAGTAAAATACTATATTATCCCAGTAGCTCAATCCATTTCAAATCAGGTCTTCGGTAAATAGTGCAGTTTAATAGTATATCGACCTGTAAAAATATTTCCTTCTTGTATTAGCACTTTGTACATTGCATGAAATGCCTATAGGGATCCGCTGAGACATAATCCTATTCATATGGTTTGAAAGCGAATAAAAATGAGCTGGTTTGAACTTTGCAAAAAAGAGGGCTTATTTCTGTGAGAACCTATACCCTATATCCTTAACTACTCCACTACAACTGTCTCATTATTCAGATATATGCTGTGTGCTGGGTCTACATATTCCCAATTTTACCTTTTGAGCTGCAATCTAAGATTCTGAGATATAGCATCAAATGTTCTTTTATTTCATTGTGATAGAAACATATTTATACTTTATGGATTGGATAGTACTGCCACAACTATATACGCCAATATGTTTTATACCTTTTAAGAAATAATGTCCGTCTATTCAAAGAATAGCAAACACTATAGATTTGATTTTAATTTTAAAAAAAATTAAGTGAATGGGGTTGTGCCTGCATACCACGCTAGACCACTGCACAATGTATGGAGCTATGTGTTTCTCGCTCCACTACATAGTGACAATGGCCCAGCCAGGTCCTGGGTGGCAAACCCCTGCTGGTCAGCTATCAAACTACTAATGACCACTTGTCTGTGAGTATGTATGCATATGTGTGTGTGAGTGACTGTTATGCTCCACCCCTGATGATTTCATTGCTCTATCCCCTGGTGACATCATTGAAGGTCCTACAACATATATAAAACACAGATTCTGACTGACAGAAGAAAAACAAAGTAAGGGCTCTTGAAAAGGGGAGGACAAAAATAACAAAATGAGAATACAACTAAGCCATTATTATCTCAGAAGACACAACTCAGCGGTCCTGACAGAACACATTGACCTACCTCCACCACAGAGATCCAGTGGGCTAAAGGATCTAGTGTCTTTCAAGATGTATAAGCTGCCCATAAAAAAGGTACTAATTCAACCCTGAACCATTAGAGATGCAGGCTTTTGAACTGTGTGCTTATAACAAGCTGGACTGCTCTTGAGTCCACAGGCTGAAGAAGAACCCTAAGTAAATTCGAAAGCTCACTATAACATCATGACTTTTTGTCAGCCATTAAAAGGTATCATATTTACAAGATTACTTGGTTTCTCTTGCTGAGAACAATCACATTTTGCTCTACTGGCTAACATGGTGCCAAACTTTTTTCTTTTGTCCTTAATTTAGCACAATAAATGGCCATAGCAGTACCCCATGCCCAGTATTTGGTACCAGTATAGATACTCCCAAGCCAGACTGCGTTTCTGACTACAATAGGTACATGGGATTGGGTTGACCTGTCCAATTAAGTACTTGGACCATACAATGCCATGTTAAAAACAAGGGTGTTGTATAAAAATTTATCCATGCACATTATGTATAATGTGTAATGCCTACATGCTATATCGACGTAAAGGCCAAAGGGAAACCATTCTCGAATTCCAGAAGGAGGTCATCAAGGCCTTACTTTTTGGGAACCAGGAAAGGGGGGGGGCAGTACTTCTGGAAGCAAGGACACACATATAGTCCCAGGGAAACACTTTCCTAGTGAAGTTGCCTCCATTGGTAAGAATGGAAGGACCCCCCCAAAAAGGCAGAGTCTGTTACAAACGAATGACAAGGAAGAACACCATTTATCATTGTGGAACGTGCCCCACACAACCCGGCCTGTACATAAAAGATTGCTTCAAACTATACCACATGTCCCAGGAATTTTTTATTGAAGTATTGCATTGAACCACAGTTATATGTTTTATCCTGATGTACTCCGCACCGCTTATACATAAAACCATATACCAGTCTTTCCCTTCAGAGCCCTGCCATGTGCCCAAACAGCAGTTTTCATTCACGTATGGGGGATTTCTGTGCTCAGGAGCAATTGGCTAGCACATTGTGGGGTGAGTTTACGCCTTTAAAAATTACACATCTGGGGCTAAACCTACATATTACTGGAAAAATTTGAATTTTTCGTTTTTAAATCAAAAATTCACAAAAAAACTGTGGAGTCAAAATGCTTACTACACCCATAGATAAATTTCCTGAAGAGTATAGTTTGCAAAATGGGGTCACTTATTTCTGGTTACAAATGTACCATTGCCTCAGGGGCTGCAAACACAACAAGGTATCTGAAAATTATTCCAGCAAAATCTGCATTCCAAAAGCCAAATAGCGCTCCTTCCATTTGCGTCCAGCCATGTGCCCAAACAGCAGGTTATGTCCACATATGGGGCATTTCTAAAAACTGCCAAATCCGGGTAATACATTTTGAGATTTGTTTATCCGATAACTCCTGCTGTGTTATAAAAAAATGGTTTTAAATTGAAAATCTGCGAAGAAATTGAACTATTCTAATTTCTGATGCTATTTTGCATACTTTGAATAGCCAATAACCGATCTACTGTAGCTTTCTCAAATAATGAAATAATGTAATAGATATGCATTGTAAACTATAACATATATTCCTCTTTTGCATTTCACTTCCATTGATTAATATTTGCACCCACAGAATGTAGAATGAAATGTCCTGTATGAAAGGCCTACTAATAAGAAGGTGCATGATGGAAACCATCTCCATAGAATGCTTAATGTGCAATTATTTTTAACCCTTTCCAATCCAATTTGTATCCTGATTTTCCTAGGGGGCTTACTCTTTTTCTGCCGTTATACAATGGCGCTATCTGCTGGCTAAAGCCAGTACTGCATGAGGTGACACGTTGGATAGGCTCCGAAAGCAGAGAGGCTGGCAATATACAGTAAAAGAACCCAGACGGACGTCTGCCAACATCGAACTGTACAGCCTTAAATCATAATGTCTTCACAGGTCAGACAGTGGATGGGAAAGGGTTAATATTGGCCAGGAGCCTTAAATATCTTCCAATAAGGATGGGGTCTAGTTAGACTCTCACTTTCTGCCTATTTGAAATCTCAATGCACACATCTTATTATTTCTTATTTGTCTTTAATTCCTATTTCCATTTTATTTCGGAACTCTTATTCTAAATAAGCTTTACTTACTTTAACTCTATACTGTGAGCTACAATCACTTTGTTGCCCTTCCGTATCCATTTCTATGGGAATAAGACCTCATACTGTAATATATGCATCTAGAACTATGAAACCGGCAGTTCTAATCACAGTGAAATACTACTGCACATATAGGCTTTTGAACGTTAAGATGAAACAATTTAACTTTCTGTTCAGACAAGACGAAATGCTTTGCCAAGATCCATAATGTTTGGATATCATTATACGAAAAATAATTGAAGAACAAAAAGGATTAATGTTCCATTGTACATTTCTAATCCAACATTTTAAATTAGCGAGTGCTATCTGTTTCACAAATTCAGATTATACTAATGTAAAGAGAGACTCCATCTGCTCTCGTGATTTTATTCAGTTATCTTGGTTGTTGTTACTTGATCTTTTATCCTTTTTTTTTTTAGTTTAACACTGTAAAGCCCAGACTATTTTGAGCCTCAAGACCAAGATTTCTGTTTTCATTAACCCCTTAGTGATCATCCTATAGTGTTTTTACATCCTGGAGCTGCAGGACGTGTATGGAGAAAGATCACGCTGCAATCTCCCTCCATACCTCGCGGGTATCAGCTGTTTCTTACAGCTGACCCCTGCAGGCAACAGGCCTGACAAGCTGTGCGACTGATCGGGGCTGTTAACCCTTTAAATGCCGCTGTCAATTTAGGGAGCCGTGTTGGTGTCATGGCAGCCGGGGCCTTTTGAAAGGCACCAGGGCTGTCTTGGCAGTATGGCTATCAAGCCATCCCCATGGAGTGGCCTGATAAACTGGCTGTTAGATTGTAGTATGATGTAATGCTATGGCATTACATCATACTGCAGGAGCGATCTAAGAATCGCATGTTGTGGTCCCCTAGGAGTACTAAAAGAAAATGTAAAAACAGGAACAATAAAGTTTTACTAACTATTAAAAAGAAAGTAATAAAAGTAAAAAAAAAACCCTTTTGATATATTTGCAATAAAATAATCTAAATGATAAAACAAAAATACATATTTGGAATCGCTGCGTCCAAAAATGTCCGGCCTATAAAAGTAATGCATGATTTACCCCGTACGGTGAACTTTGTCCGAAAAAAAAATAAAGACCACCAGAAATGTGCTTTTTTGGTCATCCTGTCTCCAAGAAAAAATGTAATAAAAAATGAACAAAAAGCTATATGTATTCAAAAATAATACCAACAGAAATCACAGAATGTATCGCACAAAATTAGCCATCACACAACTTCGTTGACAGAAAAATTAAAAAGTTATTGTGCTCAGAAGATGGAGACATAAAACAATTAAAAAAAATGAAATATCTTAATAAAAAATACAAGTAGTACAGAAAAAAAACGACATGTTTGGTATTATAGTAATCATACTGACACATAGCATTAAGGTTATCATGTCATTTTTATTGCAGTTTGTGCGCCATAGAAACAAGACACAGCGAAAATGGCGGAATGTCATTTTTTTTCCATTTCTCTCCACTGGAATTTTTTAAAAGTTTTTCAGTACATTATATGGTACATAAAATAGTACTATTAAAAAATGCAACTTGTCTTGCAAAAAACAAGCCCTCATACAGTTATATCAATGAATAAATAAAGGAGTTACGTTTTTTTTTAAAGGGGGAAAAAAAATGAAAATCGAAAAAAAGGAAAAACCTTGGTCACTAATGGGTTAATTTATATTCATATTCCAAATGGCATAAATTTATTTTTTTGTAACTTTAATGTAGCTGTTTGAGAGCTCCTTTGCAAGAAGTGTTTTAGTTTTCATTTACAACATTTAAGGTTAATTTTACATGCGCGATATTGGTCTGTGAAATATTTCACTGTCTTCTGTTTTTACTCAAATATATATAGGCCGCCTGCAGACGGGCGGGATTTTCCGTGGAATTTCCACCCTTGGAAGCTGCCATAGGATTGCGTTAGCAAACAGAATCCTAGGCAGACAGCTGCGGTTTGGCCGTGCGAAATCTCGCGCGGCTAACAAACCGCAGCATGTTCACCGGCCGCCGGCTCCGGTCTGCGCATGCACCGGCCGCCCGGCAGCCGGCACATGAAAGATCTAGAGCTGCGGGGCACGGGTGAGTACGCGCTACTCTCTGCAGGCACTCGGGTCCGTTCCCGCGGCGAGAACTCTCACTGCTGGATCCAACCCGGCCGTCTGCAGGCGGCCATACTGTAGGCAGTTAAAGGGTGAAGTTGTGGATGGAGTATATCTCCCTCCCAGGCTCTTAGTCTGGACAGGGTGGCGGTTCAGTCCACAACTTCACCCCAATCCTTAGGAAGCTCAGCTGTAGACACTGACCCCGTTACTGGGGCATAAAAGGCTGTATCTCCCAGGGAGTCAGTGTCTGACCAGCTGAGGATAAAGCACAACCTTACAGCATGGACCTGTGAAAACCTTTAAGCACCCTGCGTGGTGCGTTTCTGCTAATTATGTTGAATGGACTTTTGTTACTTTGCCTGTAGTCTGATTTCCTGAAATAAAACTGACGTAGGTTTTATGCAAACATCTAGTACAGAGTGCCTTTGCTGCCCCCACCCCCTGGAGGACTTGTTACTATATATATATATATATATATATATATATATATAACACAACAGCACTTGTGCATACCTTATCACATAAGGGAGGCTCCTTTTGGTGTGTGTTGCAAGCTCACAAAAGGAGTCTGGATCCGTGACTCCTATAAAGTCCAGAGATAAGAAAGAGGTAATATGTTGGAGCCGCAAAACAGGGAGCTCAAATACCTTAATGTATAGAGTTAAAAGAATTCCATCTTTATTAAAGCCATGCCAGGGTTTGATGCCAAAGTTTCGGCTGTCGCCGCAGCCTTTGTCAAGTACTTGATGAAACGTTGGCATAAAGCCCCAGCGTGGCTTTAATAAAGATGGAATTATTTTGCTCTATACATTAAGGTATTTGGGCGCCCTGTTTTGCGGCTCCAACATATTCTCTCTTGAGATATATATACACACACAAACACACACACATATATATATATATATATATATATATATATATATATATTCACTTTTTTTTTCAGATCCTTTTTATTTTACTACACTGTATTAACTTCCTTTTACAGCTTTTAAATCTTACTATGGGACTTTCATTATTTGATTGCATACATAATGATTTGGAATGCTTGTTACACTGACAAGCAACCTATACCTGTAGATACAAAAGGGTGATTGCCAGCAGCACTCACTTGAACCCAATAAAGTTTGGACTGAATAATGCAAAGCCACATAAAGGGGAATCCAAACCGTTGTTCCCAAACAAGGTAAATCCGTAGTAAATCAAGACTTGTGGCAGCATGGATAGGTGCAAAATCTCCAAATCTTTATTCCTTTCGACCTTTAGTCAACTCTTTGTCAAGCATAAAGCATCACCCACAGCATCCACAGTATTTGTAACAAACATTTTCACAGTCCCCCCAATCACATTGAAACTGTAATCAATATAGGTAATTATACACAAACACAATGCATATAAAATGACCAGCCCACTTACAATTAAAAGATATGTTTCTCAAATGTGCTCCATCGACATGTCTCTCCATACCGTCTCGGCACCATACGTCATCTCACGGCACAAAATTGATGCAGCAGAAGAGTGTCATATATTCTCAACTGTGCATGCGCGAGTGTTCGTAAAGGATCGCGGTGTTTAACATCCCAGATGCAGACACGTGATCAGACTTCATCGCACATGCGTGGATATCCAAGTTGCCATGGGATGCAGGGCAATCTGTACTATATGCACGGCTCCAACGGGATTTGATTCTCCCAGCATAGCAACGGACCTCCTCATTGCTTGTATTGGTGTATTGTGAACCTTAGCAACACTTGTTAGCCATTCACCATTCGCTGAAAAGCAGCATACCTCTATTACCTTGCATCTTGTCACAAGAGACATTGGTCCATACTAGGATATGTCCACTTAATATTAAGGCATTTATTAACGATCTTTTAATCATAACTAGATATATCAAAGAGATATTATACATATGGAGCTATAGTACAGAGAGCAAAGAATAAGAAGCGTTTCTTATATAGTTTAAATCAGTCACCGTATGGGGATTGTGTAAACGTTATATGTCTAAGGCCTTAGTCAGACGGGCATTTTTTCGCGTGATTTGCGGATCGCATGTCGGATGCGCATGCGCAAATCGCGTGACCGGGGGCGAAAAATCGCGGGAAAAATCTGCACCTAGCCGCGTTAATCGTCTGACCGGAGAAAAATTGCCGGCTGTGCTGATTGGCTGAGGGCTCAGCCAATAGCAGCTAGTGCTTAGTGCTTAGCTATTGGCTGAGCGCTCAGCCAATGACAGAGCGCTCAGTCATGAATGAATAGCTAAGGGCTATCTGTCATTGGCTGAGCGCTCAGCCAATAGCTAAGCACTAGCTGCTATTGGCTGTGCCCTCAGCCAATCAGCACAGCCCTTTCAGGAGGCGGGGATTTTTAAATCCCCGCCTGCTAAAAGAGCTTAACAGCAGTGCAGGGGAGCCAGCCGGAGGACGCGTCTGAACGTCGGAGAGGTGAGTAATTTAAAAAAAAAATTTTTTACCACTTATTGATGATTATCGGGGAAGGGCTTATATTTCAAGCCCTTCCCCGATAATCCTACTGCGGGGCTTGCCAGAAAACACTGCTGCTGATCCCATTGAAAGCAATGGGATAGAATGCCGCGGACTTCTGGCACAGCTGTGACAGCTGTGGCAGAGGATTCCTTCATCTCCGCGGTTCCTGCGGGGATGAAGGAAACTCCTGCCACAGCTGTCACAGCTGTGGCAGAAGTCCGTGGCATTCTCCCTATGTTTTCAATGGGGCTAGCGCTGCTGCCGCTGGCCCCATTGAAAGCACTAGCGATTTGCCGGTTCTATTCCAGCGTTTTTCTTGCGCTACAAGGCAAGAGTTTTCTCGTGCACTCGCAGCGCAAGAAAGAAAATATCGCCAGTGGGTGTCCACCCTAACTTTAAGTAGTTTAGTAGCCTCAAAAGGCGAAAAGGCAAGCAATTGGAGAGCATAACCCCACAATTATATAACCATTTTAATAAAACTACTCTATATAGGAGTGGCTATGGTGTCAATACTAGTTGCTGTATTATCCCTTCCAGGTTTAAATAGACCGTCCCATATGTCAATAAAACCATGGTTGCAATAGCCCCATGGCCCCCCATATGTGTAAAATAGTCTAACAGACACCCATGTTTCAATCTGCAATCATGAAAAATAGTAACAATACAAAATATCGATGCATAATGTAATTTTTTATTCAAATACTCAATCAATAAAGAATCAGAGCTATTCCATAACATAGGAATAACACAATAGCAACCTATACCCGTTACACTGGCAGGCAGCCCCTGGCATCATTTAACAGGGTAATACCTGTAGCATAACTTCTGGGCCGTTGTAAAGCCCCCAGTTGCCATAGTAACCCACTGCCATCCTGTGATCATGTGGTGGGCTGCCAATGGGAATACAGACAGACCCCATTCCCATGGTCGCTATTGGCTGGGATCAGAGTTTTTTTCTAATTTCACCCATTATAGCAGGGGCCTGGCTGTTAATCACAGTTTCTGTGTTTGTACAATCATCATGATGTGCTTCTACATCATGTGGTCTTTATGTAGGACAAAATGGGGCAGTATGGTGCATTAAGGGTTAATTCCCAAAGCACACTTGATACATTGCAATTTTTTTTATTTCTTTTTTTGTTCTGTTATTCCGAACATATGCTTCAAATATTTATATTGGACAAGTTCTCCTGGTATTTAAAATGCATAACTTCACCATTAACTTTTTTTTTCTTAAATTGATAGGGTAGAAACGTGTAACAAAGGCTAAATTTTCATTTTTTTGAAGAAAAAGAGGACAAAACGATCATTTTAATTTCAACCTTTGTAATAAACTGTTCTGGGTGCAGAGAAATTCTCATTTAATAATTCAACAGAGATGAGAGAAGTACAAAAGATATAAAATTGTTAAACACTGCAAAGCTTCTTTTAACTAAATCAAAATCTGCAAGCTTGAAAGCTTCTCTGATAATACTCCCTTCTTGATGACCTTTTCAATGTATACTCAGGGAACAATGCTGGAGACTTAATAACCAGTCTTTCTCATTACCATTTATTTTGACCTCAAGGCAAATTTTGCAGCCTACAGAGGAAATTGGTTCCTGTTAATTAGTTCTTCTGGTTCCAGTCCAACATGAATGACAAATTCACCTTATTTAGGATACCTTTTGATAACCCATTACTTCAATGTAAGCTATAGCGCTATTTTATCTCATTCTGTTGACCCGAGAAGTTAACATTATGCTATGTGTGACAAGATTAATGCATTACATAAAAAAGAGTTCAAAGTATGAATGTTTATATGTTCTCTAATATAATTGGCTGTTTACTGTGTAATGTAGAAATGCAAATCTTTATTTAAATTCTAATTTTAATTAAAGAGTCCTTTAAAATTAAATAGACCGTGGGCTGCATTCCCACGAACGTATATCAGCTCGGTTTTCACGCCGAGCCGATATACGTTGTCCTCGTGTGCTGGGGGGGGGATGGAAGAGTCAGGAGCAGGAACTGAGCTCCCGCCACCTCGCTGCCTCCTCTCCACCCCTCTGCACTATTTGCAATGGGGAGACGCGGGCGGGGGTGGGGCTAAGTTCTGAGAATTAGCCCCGTCCCCGCCCACCTCTCCCCATTGCAAATCTGCCAATCCAAAGGGTAGCCATGAAAACTCTTTAGTGCTTGGCTAACTTTAGTCCTTCCATGTTGATAGCAATAAACCTTATAAAGTACATTAGCTTCTTCCCTTAAAAGAGTAGTCCATGAGGGCCATGAAATGGCCTCTATCGATGCAGCCAGGATGGGAAAATGAATTTGTAGACTGGAGGAAGGGTTGGAATTGGGGTTCACGGACTGGGGGCAGAGCCTAATGCAATTGTGTTTATTCCTCTCAGGCGTACTAAACATCCTATAGCAGTACAAGCAGTACAGCACACAGAGCAATCCTGTTACCTGCTTTAGTATAAAAAGTATAAAATCACCAGGGCAAAACAAACTAGAGACAGTTCACCACAACACCAGCTTGTTTCAGACTAACACATATGTGGAGCTGTTGGACAGCTTTTTTTATGACAGACCGATACCATACAAAAGTATGGTGGATAGAGATGAGCGAACTTACTCGTTACGAGTACTTACGCACCCGAGCACCGCCATTTTCGAGTACAGCGGTACTCGCGCGTAAAGATTCGGGGGGCGCCGTGGCGGCACGGGGGGTAGCAGTGGGGAGTGGGGGGGAGAGGGAGAGAGATAGGGCTCCCCCCTGTTCTCCGCTGCTCCCCCCCCGCACCGCCGCGCCTCTCCCCGCCCCCCGGCGCCCCCGAATCTTTACGCCTGAGTACTGAAGTACTTGAAAATGGCGGTACTCGGGTGCGTAAGTACTCATTACGAGTACGTTCGCTCATCTCTAATGGTGGATAACTTACAAAATTATGTTATTTAAAAAACAATGCTTTTTGTAGATTTCAAATGTGGAATGTTTTAAATTGCCCGAGTCTATCTTTTAAGGGAATGTTTAAAAAAATAACAATGAAATATAGCTTTATATTGTGAACATATTACAGCATGCCGATGGATTGCCAAGGCAGCAGGTAGCCTAACATGGCAATAGGCCCTGATAGAAAATAAATTGTATTGCAGCAATATTGCAATGGATTATATAATTAAGTACATGATAACCAAAAAGCCACTAAATGGAAAAAAACAACCTTTTTTTCTAGGAGGGTATGATCACACAGACCGATAATTTGCAGATCTTTCGCAGAGGAATTGTATGAAGAAAGTCCTCGATTTGGTGGCAGCACAGTGGATGAAATTTTACTAAATCTCATACATATTCTGCAAAAAAAAAAACAATGTAAATTGACCCACTCTGTCAATTTATACTGCGGATTTTCAATACAGATTTCACCCTTTGCAATGCGTGAGGTGATTTCTACAACCAATCCACAGCAAATCTGCATGTCACAAATGCAAATTTTTCTGCAAATTTGTTGCAGATTATCCACTGAGGAAGTATTTGCTACATGGATGTACTCTTAGGGCTCATGTCCACGGGGAAAAGAAGAATTAAAATCCGCAGCGGATTTTAACTCTTCTCCCGCGCGCGGATCCGCACCCCATAGGGATGCATTGACCACCCGCGGGAAGATAAATACCCGCGGATCGTCAATAAAAGTGATTTAAAAAAAAATGGAGCATGAAAAAATCCGGACCATGCTCCATTTTCATGCGGGTCTCCCGCGGGGACGGCTCCCGCGGGCTTCTATTGAAGCCTATGGAAGCCGTCCGGATCCGCGGGACACAAAAATCACATTTTACTTACCCGCTCCGGTTCTTCTCTTCGGCGCCGCGCCATCCTCTCTCAGCTGCGGCCGGATCATTTTGCTTCGGCCCGGCGCATGCGCGGGGCACGTCACCGACGTCATCCTGCACATCCGCCGAGCCGAAGAATGAAGATCCGGCCGCGACGAGAGAAGATGACGCCTCCGCGAAGAGAAGAAACGGAGCGGATGGGAGGTGAGTTTATTGTCATTTATTTGTATTTTCAGCGCTCATGTCCGCGGGGCAGGAGGGACCCGCTGCAGATTCTACATGTAGAATCCGTAGCGGGCCCGATTTTCCCCGTGGACATGAGGCCTAAGGGTATGTTAACGTGTAGTGAAAATCCTGCAGATTTTCCACAGTGGCAAATTCTGCAGCAAAATCCCTGGCACCTAAGCATCAAAAACTATGTAAAAATACACAACATTAGTGTTAGTTTTTACTGTGAATTAGCTGTGTATCTGCAGCTGAGTTCACCAGCTACAGCACTCTCCCAACCTCCCACTACATTGTGATTGTTCTCAGCAAGATAAACCAAGTAATATTTTAGATATGATACCTTTTAATGGCTAACAAAAATACATGATGTTATAGCGAGCTTTCAGACCTTCTTAGGATTCTTTCTCAGGCATAATGAAATAGATCAGATAGATATATATATATACACACACACACACACATAAATATGACAAAGCACAGACATGATGTGATTAATTTGCACTTAAAAAAATACTAGAACAGAATGAGTAGAGAAATAAATTGTTAAATAGTCCACTGATAAAGATGTGAAGTTTTATGGTCTCTGAGTTAATGTTAGGGGGTCACCAGGCCAGAGAGTTATCTTTGCTATAGATGTCTCATACTTCTCAGTCCTGCAAGAATCCTCTTGAAGAATTTAGGCCTCTATTGAAACAGTCAAAGGTCGTTATAAATTTGTACTCCCAAATTCTTTTAGAGCTTTGTGATTTGAAATTGCCTTTTAACATGGTAACTTTCATATATTCCAAGTTGTGTCTGTGACTAGAAAAGTGCAAGAGCACAGGTAATTCTGTCTTTCTCTCTGTAATTGTGTGGCAGTAAGACCTGATCCTTACTTTAAGTTTTTGTTTCCCCAATATAAAGGCCCCCAAAGGACATTTACAGAACAGGATCAGGTACACAACATCAGACGTGGAACATGTGAATGTCCCCAGGATCTTATAGTCCTGCTGTGTGTTGTGGATTTATATCCTATCCGTAGTCCGTACATGGGAGCAGGTCTTGCAATTCCTTACATTGCAGACATTAGTTCCTTTTTGTGTGTCAGAGCGCAATGCACTCCTGATTATAAAGTTCCTCAAATTTGGAGATTTCCTGTAACACAGAAGGGGAGTGTCCAGGACTATGGTTTTCAGACAATCATCCTTGTGTAGGTGTGATGGAGTTTCTTTTCCATTTTCCTGAGTACTTCTAGCTGTGAATTGTAGGTCACTACTAGAGTTACATGATCATTTCTTTCCTTCTTGGTGAATTGGAGTACTTGATTTCTGGGTATCCTGGTGGCTCTGGTGATTTGGTCATCAATTGAGGTGAGATGGTAGTCCTGATTTTAAAATGTCTTTTTAAGATGGTATAGATGTATCTCTCTGTCTGTTGGGTTGGAGCAGATCTGGTTTTATCTGATGGCCTGGCTGTAGACAATGGACTTTTTGATGTGTTCAGAATGGAAACTGTCCCATCTGAGGTATGTAGGCCGATCAATCGGTTTTCGGTATAAGGCCTCCTTCCCACGAACGGATTTCCGCCGCGTAATTCGCGGCGAAAATCCGCTGCGTTGCCCGTAGCTATTAGGTGCTATTGAACCTAATAGCACAATGCTCACGATGCGTAATTCCACCGCGGAATTACGCACCGCGATTTCTCCCGTCCTCACCCGCAGCATGCTCTATTTTCTGCGGGTGAGGACGGGCTGTACGCACTGACGGCTTCCATTGCAGTCAATGGAAGCCGTCCGTTCACGCTATCTCCCGCTGTAACCAGCGGGAGATAGCGTGAAAAAACGCTTTCCCGCCCACCGCCGCGCGTCATATGACGCCATATGACGCGGCCGGCCGCGTCACGTGACACGGCCGGCCGTGCAAGTGACACGGCCGGTGACGCGGCGGCGGTGGGCGGTGACGGGCGGTGATGCGGCGGTGGTGGGCGGGGAAGCGATTTCACGCTATCTCCCGCAGGTAAGTATAGGGGCTCTGGGGGGCGCCGTAACGGGCTTCACAGCATAATATTACACGGCGGAGCCCGTCACGCTCGTGGGAAGGAGGCCTAAGGATGTCTGTATTGAGTTGTTTGAAATTTTTATGGTGGTGTCCAAAAAGTTGATTTCAGTATATGAGTAGCTCAATGTCAGGTTTATGGTGGGGTGGAATGCATTGAATCTCTCATGGAATTTTATTAGTTCTTGTTCAGTGTTGGTCCAGATGATTATGATGTCATCAATGTAGAGGAAGTAGGCCAATAGTTTGCTGGAGCAGGAGGCCAGAAAGTCACTCTCCAGTTTTGCCATGAAAAGGTTGGCATATTGTTGTGCCTTTTTACTGCCCATGGCGGTTCTGGTAAATTGAAGGAATAATTGTGTGTGAGGATGAATCTCGTGAGTTATAACACAGATTCAGAGACAACTCCATTGGTCTCAAGGTGTGCCTGGCAGGTAGTCAGTCCACCTTTGTGTGGGATGTTGAAATATAAGGATTCCACATGCATGGTGGCCAGGATGGCCACCATCGGGAAGGGGATCTATGGTTGACATTTTGGTCAGTAGGTTTGCGGTGTCCTGAAAATAGCTGGTTGTGTTTCTCACCAGTGGTTTGAGGACACCTTCTACCAATCCTGAGATTCCTTCAGTGAGGGTCACAGTACTTTGCGCTGTCAGCACACTTTGTCACCCAGCAACCTCTAGTGAGCACCCCAAAACTGGTCAGGTGATGCCATAACATGCTTGTATTGTGCACTAGCATAGGAATAAAATTGTCATATTTAGTATTTGTTAATGTAAAGGAAATTTGTTACTCAGTTTTGTATTAGATAATTATAAGCATTCAGGATGCACCAATTTTATTTTATGTTTTGCATTACTGCATTCTGGGAGTGACAGCAAATCATAACAAACTATAAAATAAAATGAACTGATTATTTATTATTTAGATATATAGCATAAAAGAAATTGCAAAAAAAACAATAGAACAATTTTAGTTTTTTCCATTCTCCAACCCCCGCGCCCCACAAAAAATAATGAAAGGAAATTAATTAAAGGGGTTGTCCCGCGCCGAAACGTTTTTTTTTTTTTTTAACCCCCCCCCCCCCCCCGTTCGGCGCGAGACAACCCCGATGCAGGGGTTAAAAAAACAAACCGGAGAGTGCTTACCTGAATCCCGGCGGTCCGGCGTCTTCATACTCACCTGCTGAAGATGGCCGCCGGGGTCTGCTCCCTCCGTGGACCGCAGCTCTTCTGTGCGGTCCATTGCCGATTCCAGCCTCCTGATTGGCTGGAATCGGCACGTGACGGGGCGGAGCTACACGGAGCCGGCATTCTGCACGAGCGGCCCCATTGAAGACAGCAGAAGACCCGGACTGCGCAAGCGCGGCTAATTTGGCCATCTGAGGCCGAAAATTAGTCGGCACCATGGAGACGAGGACGCCAGCAACAGAGCAGGTAAGTATAAAACTTTTTATAACTTCTGTATGGCTCATAATTAATGCACAATGTACATTACAAAGTGCATTAATATGGCCATACAGAAGTGTATAGACCCACTTGCTGCCGCGGGACAACCCCTTTAATTTGTTGTGTTTTCTGTAAAATCGTGCAATTAAAAAATGCAGTTCACCCTGGAAAACAAATTTATCTTGTGGGGGAAAAAAAAAAAGTATGTGAAAAAGTAGTGAAGCATATATAAAAAAAACTACATAGAGTTTGTATTGCTGTGAATTAAATGACCCATAGAATAAAGTTAAAGGGGTTTTCCAGGTCTTTACTATTGAAGACCTATCCTCAGGTTAGGTGGGGAATCCCCACTGATCAACTGTTCACACAGCTTGCTGTCAAGGCAAACATGATTGATATTGCAGGTGCAGCTCCCATTGAATTAAATAAGAACTGAGCCTGCAATAACAACCAGGGCTGCTGCAATATTGACAGCGCTATATGCTTCCAGCTGTGTGCACATTGATAGCAGGCCAGATGAATGGCTGATTGGTGGGCATCCAAATTCTGGACTCCTGCTGATCAACTATTGATGACCCATCCTGAGGCTAGATCATCAATACTAAAGTCCCAGAAAACCCCTTTAACATGTTATTTATACCATATGGTAAATGGTAGCAAACATAAAATGTTAGAATATTTTGTTCTCCGCCATCCCTCCAAAGAAATGAATGAAAATTATCCAATAAATTATACACTGGGTTATTACAAATGATATTTCCAATTTGAAACATTCGTAGCTCATGTTTAATGATACTCAGATACATAAATTTGATATCAGTGGAAACAGAAACGCAAAAAGCTTTGCTGTACAACATTAAAAAAGTTTACACATTATAGGTGCTCAATGTGAGCGCCTTTTGTCACTCAACACACATCAAGCCTGTGTAAGTTCCTGCCATGACTGATGCAATAGCTTCTGTGATGTGTACTTGCTAGTCATACACTTGCCTCTAGGACTTCTCTAGAGTAGCACCGATCCTCTGGAGCACTCTACCCCAAGACATACGGACAGTCCCCGATGCACGGAACATCAGGCGCGCATTAAAGATGTACCTCTACAAAGAAGCATACAAAGCTTCCTGATCTAGTCCCCCACCCCACAATATGCCCCTTACCTCCTTATGGCTTTCCACTTTTGCTTATAATGTACCCTTCCTGCCCTATACCCTGTACTACCCCAACCCCATTTGTGTCCTAAAAACTGTATATCACATACGTTGACGATATACAAATAAAGATTATTATTATTTATTATTACATGGTAGATAGTAAGAGTTGCTTGTAGACTCTATCTTTAACACTTCTTCGCAGAAAAAAAATCATAAGCTGTAAGGTCCTTGGAGCATGGAGGACAAGGAAGAAGTTTACTATTGTCACTACCTGCATGGACAATCCATCTCTTTGGTAGTTGCCTATTGAGCTCACTTCTGACTTCATTGTGAAAATGGGGTCATGCCCTGTCCTGTTGGAAGATGAAACCTGGAATTTCCCATTCCAGGTGCAGCAGAAGTCATATCTGTAGCCTGCACAGTTATGAAATCCCTGTACACTTTCCTACAGGTTATAGTGCAAAACACATTCACATTGGGGGAGTCGCACATCTGTTCCATGTAGACATATAGGTTTTCCCTCCCCAATATTCTAACATTACGTTGGTTAACTGAGTGGCTTTATAACTAAACACTAAAGATTGAATGAAACCATAAGTTTCCATTAGAGTTTGCATACTTTCGCAGACAGAAGTCACCTCACTTTGTCACCCAATTTCAAGGCCTGCAACAATTACAATCGGTAGGAATAATATCGCAAACACTTGCACAGAATTGGGATGTCCAATTCTCTGCTTACTTTGATAGTGGATTTCTGAGGACTTTGTGTGAAACTTGCATGAACTCACTCCACTATCTCCATGCTTGCTGGTGGACACCAGATGGTTTTTGCCTACAGATGCAACATTTTCCATTAAAATTGGATTACCACTTGTGTGCCAACTGGGTGAATCCTCACCAAACTGTGTTTGAAAATAATGTTTCACACTAACAACAAACTGGTAGATGTGAAAATCAAGCATACAAAACGCTCTCCTTTCTTTGTTGCCAACTATTTTGTCTTATATCCCCATAGTGATGACTATGGAAGAATTAAAGTTTTTGCGCTTCATTTAGCAAAACTGTCTAATGGTGAGACTGTCCTTGTTGTCCTATCACAACACAGCTTTCCTTTTACATCGGTTTTCGGCGAAACGGGCCCGATCAAAGTAGCGCTGTCCGCCCATTGAAATTCAATGAAGCCAGCAATACAGCCGGCTCCATTGAAAGCAATGGGCTGCCGGCAAGCGCAGGATGAATTTTCGGAAAGGGCTTAAACATATAAGCCCTTCCCTGAAAACCATCCAAAAATGTGTAAAAAAATAAAAATAAAAAAATATATACTCACCTTGTCCCTGCAGCCGGAGTTCAGCCGCGGCCGGCCGGCAGGTCTCCTGAACTGCTCTGTGTAGTATTCAGCAGGCGGGGATTTAAAATCCCCGCCTGCTGAATGGGCTGCCTCTGATTGGTCACAGCCCTCACCAATTAGAGGCAGCTCTCACTCACCCATTCATGAATTCATGAATGGGTGAGTGCTGCCTCTGATTGGCTCAGCGCAAGGACCAATCAGGGGCAGCTCTCAGCTATTGAATTTTTTTTATTTTTACACATTTTTGGATGGTTTTCAGGGAATGGCTTATATGTTTAATGTATTGCCGGCTCCATTGAATTCAATGGGCGAACATCATTCTTCTCTGCCACAGCTGTTACAGCTGTGGCAGAGGAGAATTATCTTTATGGTATATGTTCTCAATGGGGTCGGCGCTGCTGCCACCGGCCCCATTGAGCGCATATATAGAACACAAGGTATCGCAGAACGCAGATAGGCATAAAAAGCGGACATGTGACCAATCCCATTGCGAAGCAATGGTTCTATATATGCGCAGATTGCATGCGCATCCGCAAATCGCGGCAAAAAACGGTCGTCTGACCGAGGCCTTACTGTTAAACAGTTTTACTAAATTAAACTTCTTGAGTTTCTGTTTCCATTGATATCAAATGTATGTATTTGAGTGTCCTTAAACGGGAGTTATGAGTGTGTCGAATCAGGATCATTATTTGTACTAATCCTGTATACCAAACATGGTGTCATACAGTTAGGCCAACATGAAAATAAAAAAATGTATGACTCCCAGAATGCAGTAATGCCAAATAAAATTGGTCCATCCTGAGTGCTAACAATTATCTAACACATAACTGAGTAACAAATGAATTGATATTTCTATTACATTAAGAAATATGCAAAAACTGTTCATAATTTGGCTTAATTAATAATATATTTCAGGGCCCAATGATGGACGTCAAAGTTATGACTGTTAATTAAAATATCACAATTGAGACATTTGTTATTACAAAAAAAACAAACAGCATTGGCTGTTACCTTTGTTATCTGTGCTCACATTTCTAAGACAAAATACAGTAATTTGACATTGGCAAGAATACTTTTTGGCTGAGTGTAACCAGCCACCAGAATAAGCAAGGTAAACTTGCAATAAGTCTAGGGTTACATGGCGACTTTGGCTGCAACAGGGGTTATGCAACCAAAGATTGCTGTGCAGGCCTTACCAAGCTAGCAGTGAGGTTAGGGGAATTCACTTATACTGTGTCAAACAGGGACAGCTCACAAAGATACAAGCTGTTGTGTTCTACGGGACTGAGACCTATTTACTTGGCAGTGTTTTTTTGTTAATATAAAACAAAAAGAAGCCCAAACAGGAAAACAGCAAATGCATACAATGCATGTCAGTGGTCTCAGATGTTGTTCAAAACATCAGTTCGACCATTATGAATTAGTTGCAGCCTTAAAAAATAAATAAAGAGGAAACATGAAAAAAGCAAGTGGTAGGAGACATGTCGGTAGTGTGAGGAGCAGATCGTTCAGTGTCATGGATATCAACGGGGCAGTTCAAGCAACCAGATGGAGAAGACCAAGGCATTGAATGCCCTGATGCACAACCATTTCTTTCTTCCAAAGTGGAAGATGAGGGACTGTCAGTGCATGTGGTCAGCCTTCCACAGGAAATGGGCACTGAGGGGGATCTGGAAATGGAAATGCCAGCTCCTGGTGCTCAATCTGAAATAGGATCTACTCCGGAGAAGAAGGATGATGAACACGAATAAGAAGTGGAAGATGATAAGGTGCTTGACCCAACATTGACAGACAAATAGATTCATGATAGAAACTCACAGGGGAAGGAGGAAGAGTAGAACAATGTGGGGCAGCATCATGCTAAGACAGGAAGTAGGGTGTTGCAGACAAACATAAGAGCCATATTGTCACTATCAGATACTACTAGTCGCAACAGCACTAACATCAGGCCCACAGCTAGGTCTGCTCACAGGAATTGTGGAGCCTATGCATTCTTTGAAACTGCAAGTGATGACGGAAGAGTAACCATCTGTTACATGTGCAGTAAGCATTAACAAAGGCAAAATCATAAACAACCTGAACACAATGTATATGAACAGTCACATTAACTACCACCACCTGCTGCCTTGTAGAGCTCACCTGGCCAGAGGGCAAAGAGTTCGCCTAATCCTGCTCCCTCTTTTACTCATATAGCTGCCTCTTCCTACATCTCCCTGCCTGTTCATGCAGTAGCTTATAAGCACAGAGAGGCAGTTTTGTATAGGGGCAGTAGCATGACTTTTCAGGCCTCTCCTCCACAACTAATGATTGGGCTGCAGGCTTCAGAGTCAGGAGTGGGAAATAGAGAGTATAAGTTTAGCTGCCACCATCACCTTCAACGACATTGACATCTACCACAAATTCCAGCATGTCCCAGGTCAGCAGCCAGCAATCCATCACTCAGTTTTGAGATCATAAAAAAATAATACCCCAACCATCCATGAGCACAGAGCCAGAACACATGCATTGCACAGCTGCTTGCAATGGAAATGTTGCCCTTCAGGCTAGTGGACACAAACATGTTCTGCAACATGATTCTCAGTGCTAACTCAGATGGCTAGCCACCAATTCTTTGCCCAAACAGTTATCTCTGCCCTACACCACCATGTGAGTGATTACGTGTCCTTAGCACTCAAGAATGCTGTCAGTGGCTGGGTGCACTTGACCACAGACGTGGTAAAGTACGCATGGCCAGGGACACTACATACCCTTAATAGCAGAGTTGGTCAATATCCTGCAGGTGGGGCATAAAGCCAACATTCATGGTCCACGTTTCATGGTACCCACAAGACTTGTGGAACATTCATCCTTGTCTGTCCTCCTACAACTCCCCTTCTCCTACTTCTGTTGCTGCTGGTGGTGGAATTGCTGCTGCTTCTCTTCTCCTGCTTTCACCACATTTACTCCTCCTACTCCCTAAATGAAAATTTTCTAAAGTATAGAAAGAAACAGCTGTAGCTCTGCAGCTTTTCCTTGGAGATGGCCTGTACTTTGCTCTTCTGTTCTGTTCTGTTGAAAACTTTATGATATTGCTTTTAAAACAAACACCACACCTGCTGTCTCTCTTGGCATAATGTTTGGTAACTTTACTGTTTTTCTTTGGAGGAGAAGGAGTAAGAGGACGAGGCATAGGAATGCCGTGATTGGCTGTTGTGTTCACCTGGGAGAATTTGTCCTTATAAAATTTATGACATTGTTTTTAAAGCAAGCAATTTCTTGACACAATTTTTGATCTCGGAGACCCTATGTTGGCCTTCTTTTATTTTCAATGACACCACTGTGTTACAATTGAGCTCAACATCACTGTATACTATTTAACCAATTTTTGGGAGGAGCTCAGTGTTCCCCAGATGTGTAGCTGTATTCTCATGCCTCTGTTACTCTCCTGCCTCTGTCATCTTGTCTGCTATACTTTGCTATTGTCCGCCAGGTTTTTCCATCTGCCTCAGTTCTGCTTAGTATTGTTCATGTTGGTTATTTACATCCGCCTTTCCTGTCTGTATTCTACCCTTTCCATCTAGGTACGCCAGCGTCCTTTTTTGGTCCCTAGTGAGAGTAGGGACTGCCACCCAGTTGCCCGCCTGGGGTTAGCCAGGAGTGGAGGCAGGGACAGGGGTTGTGGGTGAGATCTAGGGCACCTGGGCTGATGTATCAAGGGTAGTATACCGTAACACTAATACCTTCTAACTACCAGTAACCTGGGTAGGTTTTGATCTCACTTCTCAAGTAATCTTTTACACCTTATTGCCCAGAAGGATATGTCTCATTGGTTTGATGACCGCAGCATTTTTAACTCGAAGGTCTTTCAGTTCATGGCCATTCTTTCTGTCTCAGCATGCCTGAGCCCGGTCATCTTGCCCTCCAATTATATATTGGGTCTTATACGAGGCAGCACTCCTCTGTTTGTTACTCTTGCTGTCAAGGGTAGACAGCTACCCAAGCTGGAGCTAGACAAGAGCAACAGCTGGCCAGTCTAGCTCCATATATAGTGAATATTCACCTATTAAAAAATGCTACAAAGTGAATTTTTACACATTTGCTACCCTCTATTATGTACCTACCTTTGGTTCCATAGTCCTGTTTTTGGATTAAGATCCATCAGAAGTTCCTTGCAGTACATAGTATGATGTTCACCTTTGACATCTCTGACATGTAGAGATGAGTGAGTATACTCGCTAAGGCACTACTCGCTCGAGTAATGTGCCTTAGCTGAGTATCTCCCCGCTCGTCCCTAAAGATTTGGGGGCCGGCAGGGGGCGGCGAGCGGCGGGGGAGAGCAGGGAGGAACGGAGGGGAGATCTCTCTCTCCCTCTCTCCCCCCTGCTCTCCCCTGCTCCCTGCCGCAACTCACCTGTCAGCCGCGGCGGCCCCCGAATCTCTAGGGACGAGCGGGGAGATACTCTGCTAAGGCACATTACTCGAGCGAGTAGTGCCTTAGCGAGTATACTCGCTCATCTCTACTGACATGCTATCTTCTCCCATGCTGTGATTCAGAATATCTTTATAATTTCAGTGACATTATGCACTGATATGACACAATGGGGTCTAGATGACATTTTATCTGTTCTTCTGTAATAGTCTATTCTTCCTTATCCTGTAGCTATGTGTTAATATGAAATACCATGGCCTTCACTGCTGTATAAGTGGCTAACTCTATATCCACAGTACAGCAGTCGTTCCTTCTTCTCAACTTCATTATTTTATATTTTGTACCATTAAATAGCTTTTTCAAATTCCTATGCATACTTAAATGGCCACTTAGTCTTTGTAGAATTTACATGGCTTCTAAGGAGCTCATCTAGCTATGGAAAAGTCAAAGGTGAGGTCCAACTGGGAAAAAGCAATTAGTTTAATGCTTCAGAATACAGCATGACATTAATGACAGTTAATAGATAGAAATAGAGACACAGATGTCTGCACAGCCATCATGAGCTTTGTGGAGAGCCTTACCAGCACTAATTGGATCTTTTGGATGGAATCTTTTTCAGTGGTCTGCCACTTATTTTCCAATCTTAAAAATTGACAAGTCCATCTTACCAATAGGCTGCAGACCTTCACATCAATATGTGAATGTCACTTGGCTTGAGGAAGGTCTATTACGACCGAAACGTTGCTGTAATTTTTGTAATGGGGAAATAAATCTTGTATTTTTCTACATTGCTGAATGCTGCCAGTCACTATTTCCTTATCAATATGTGAATGTGTCACTCAACCGGAGACAGCTTCCCTGTTAAAAATAAGTACTGCCCGTCCCTCCTTAATCATGGCAATCAAATAGACAACCTATTTTGCAAATTTAAGTTCTGGAATTAATATCTTTGATCCGTCCAAAACTAAGATTTGATTAAATGTCATAAGAATGAGCCCAAAAGTCAATCACACTAATGTTATTATTTGGTAGAATCATAAATCATCCTTGATCTGATTAGATACTACTTTTTCCTACCCGGCAAAGTCAAGGACTTGGTCATTATCTCTGCTGGCTTCTGAACAGGAACATATTCATCATTAAATGGATATTCTGGATATTACAGCTATGAAAGGTGTTTGTGTCATAAACAGCTGCCTGTACATGGAGTCTGGCTTTGCTTCTAATTCCCAGTCATTGTTACAAGGCTTGTATAAAGAGTCTGACTTTGGCTTGAAGAAATGCTGCCTTCTAATAGGGGGCTCTGTGGAGATTTTATTCCGTCTCCCTTATTTGCATATTACCCAGAAGAGCGTGCATGGCCATTTGAGTCTCCTTACTCACTGTCTAGGTGCTCTCCCCAAGGAGAAAAGATAGTGTTTCTGACCCCCATCCCAGGCCTCTCACTAGCAAAGCCAGACTCCTACTGTACACTGATGAAGTGCAAATACCCTGAAACAGCTGTCTGTGCATGGAGTCTGGCTTTGCTTTTAATTTCCAGTCATTGTTACAAGGCTTGTATAAAGAGTCTGACTTTGGCTTGAAGGAATGCTGCCTTCCAATAGGTGGCTCTGTGGAAGTTTTATTCCATCTCCCTTATTTGTGTCATATTTATGCAGCTGGTTATGGGTATAAATCAAGCGACATTATCTTATTATCCTGTCTTCAATTTCTGATGTTTCCACACATCACTCTTTTCAAAGATGACCATTGCATCCCTGCTGATATGTAGCTTGAAACTACATTTTACCACATTTGCCTGCTCGGTACTTCCTTCCTGTATATATCCCCACTACGTGCTGAACTGCCATTGGTCAGCAATCCAGTCCTGAAAGCTGATTAGAATAAAAGCTTTCCCTAGTTGTTTCTACCGAGCAAGCCTGCCCTGTATTGTATCTAGGGGAACCTGTGAATAAACAATTCTGAAGTTCCAGGAGAAGGTAATGGTTTCTGGAACTACAGACACAAAATCCAAAGCAGAACCACATTGTTATTTCTAATAACATTTGATTAGCATTCATTTGACAGCAATTTTGCGTAACTAGAATAATAATAATCTTTATTTATATAGCGCCAACATATTCTGCAGCATTTACAAAACCGCGGGAACAGAAACAAAGCCATAGTTATATGTAGTAATCAGTTGATGGAGACAGTAGGGGAGGGGACCTGCTTCAACGAGCTTACATGCTACAAATAGTGGGGTTATGCAGACGGTAAAGGGGCTGGAGATGTGCATGGTATGGTGAAGTGGAGAGTGTCAGATGCTATACACATAGATAATGGTCAAGTTGAGCCGTATAGTGGCCAAATCAGTATGACTGCAGAGGGTGGTTGATGGCGACTATCAGGGATTGCAATCAGTAGGACAGGGAGCATGTTAGAGGTAGTACAGAGGGGTTTGGTTTAGGAGATATAGTATGCCTCCCTGAAGAGGCGCATTTTTAGAGCACGCCTGAAATTATGTGTGCCAGGGATTGCCAGGATAGTTTGGGATAGCGTGTTCCAAAGGACAGGTGCTGCTCTGAAGAAGTTACTATACATTTTTGCTCATAAATCAATAGTGCAAGCAAAGGTACGGAACTTTATAATATACTTTATTATAGAAAAAACCTTTCTCAACTAATTTTCTCAAGCTATTTCTTCTCTTGCCCTTGCCTCCTACACTGATCAATCATTCTGAATGTACTGGAAAAATCTTTGCATAGAAATCTGTACACTGAGATATCATGATACAGATGTTGCCCAGAAAAATCTGTAATGGTGGAGAGTGAGAGGAAAGAGCTGCTGGTGGGAGACAGAGACATAGCCATACACAGACGTGACTACAGCTTCTAGTAAAGTGTTTTACCTCAGCCCAGTGCTAGTGTCAGGAATCAAACAGGGACCTCCTTTGCTGCAGTCAGTAGCTGAGCCATCTGGTCTGTGCACAGTTCCCTTGCATGACTCTCAGCCTTATTTCCTGATCCGAGTAATCTACCTTCTGCCTCTGTTTCTTGATTACGCTCATTATAAAAGCCAGACCTGCACTAGCATGTTATTATTGTGCTCCACTAGCCCTTGATCAGGCTCCTCTTCCGCATGTTCCTCTGCAATTTTACTGAGACCTCCCACTGATGACCCCTGGCTTCCCTTCTGACTATGCTACTTGCCTTATCCACCTGTACTGCAACTAAAACCTCCCACTGCTGACCCCTGGCTTCTCTTCTGACTACTCTCTGGACCTGCATGCTAACTACACCCATGGCTCTATACCAAACCTATCACCAGAATATGCTACAACTGGATTCACAGCTACACTACTCAGTAATACTATATAATGTCCTCCATACTACTGCTGTTTCTTAGGATTGAGAGAGATAGGGGAGCAGGATCTCCTCTTCTCTGTGTGTGTGGATTATGCCCAGGACATAACTCATGTTATCTTTGACATGTTGTTGTCTCTTGGTGTATGTGTTGTTTATGCTATTACACTTTATTTGCTGGATGTTTTCCCATTCTGGAGATAGATACTAGTGATGACTGTCAGCACTGTATTTTGTGTATCTAACTTCTGTTTGCTCCATTATGTAGAAAATGTGCTATGTCATGCAGTGCTTATGACACTAGGCACCACTGCTATATAATCTAGAAGGGCTTGTAGCAGGGAACAGGGAATAGTGTGTAGTTGAAGCCACATGCTGTAAGACAGACGATGGCTGTAACAAGCTGCATGTCCTTACTAAGCAATAGGGTGAGTCAATTTGCAAGGCAGGGTGCATGCTGCCAAAGAGAGGTCAGAGGATTGTAGTGTAATGCAGGTGACTCACAAGGAGGCACTCAATATTCAGCAGGGATTCTGGACTGGCCTAGTTCAAGTAAGAGAGTGAGCACCACCACTGTACACTGAGACGTGAGTACTGTCGTGTGTATCTCAATTATGGCCAAATAAACAAGACCGCAAGGCCAATGAACATCATCTTGGACCACATGACTGGCCTCCTAAAGTTGAACTGGCCATTGAAACAAGTTCATCCAGGCTGTAAAAACTACCTTGTGAAACCACCACGCATCTGAGCCTCATGTTGAGAGTAACCACCAAGATCTGTGCCAAATTTGTGTAAATGTGAAGCAGTAGAACTGAAACTAGATTGTAAGTGTTGAGTCTTTTGGCCTATGAGTGAGATAAAATTGAGTTCCAGTATTTACAACTGTGTCTGCAGCCAATTATTTCTTCTGTGCTTAAATTCTCCCTGTGCCATACTCTATTGGCCACTACCCAGACATACTACATGTGCAGCCACATTCTGTCCTCTATTGTGTTAATTACAGGTTTGTATCATCTGCAAATATTGATATTTAACTATGCAATCCTTCTACTAGGTCATTAATAAATATATATATAAAAATAGGGCCCGATATTGAGCCATGTGGTACCCCACTAGTAATGATGACCCAATCTGAGTATGTATCATTAACCACCCTCTGCTTTCTATCATTGAGCCAGTTAGTTACCTACTTACACACATTCTTGCCAAGACCAAGCATTCTGATTTTATATACCAACTTTTTATGCTGCACAGAATCAAACAGTTTGGGAAACTCCAGATACACAAGATCCAGTTACTCTCCCTGGTCCAGTCTGGAACTTACCTCCTTGTAGAAGCTGATCAAATTGGTTTGGCAGGAACAACTCCTCATATATCTATGCTGATATAGGGCTCAGTCACACGGGTGTTTTCCCGCACGTCAAAAAATGCGCACTAGATAGAACCAATGCTTTTCAATAGGAGCGGTCACATGTGCAAATTCTTCCATGCAGAAAAACGCCTGTGGTGAAAATTATAGGACACTGGTTCGCAGAAGGCATGTAACTGTATTCTGCGGCAATCCGGTGCTCTTTGAGTGTGAAATCCCTGGATGCTGTCGCAACCAAGGGCTTCACCTTGCTCTCAATGGGGCCGGTGGGAGCAGCGCTGACCCCATTGAGAACATATAGTGAAGATCGCGATCCTCTGCCACAGTTGTTACAGCTGTGGCAGAGGAGAGCAATGTTTTCCCATTGAATTCAATGGAGCCAGCAATACAGCCGGCTCCATTGAAAGCAATGTGCTGCCTGCAAGCGCTGCAGTGATTTTCGGGGAAGGGCTTAAAGTGACAATGGGACTCCCCGCAGAGATGAAGAAATCCTCTGCCACAGCTGTCACAGCTGTAGCAGAGGATCGTGATGTTCTCTGTATGTCAATAGGGCCGCCGCAGCTGCCACCAGCCCCATTGACCACAGGTGAAACCCCTGGATGTAACAGCATCCAGGGGTTTCACATCCAAGGAATCCCCTGCTACAGCTGTCACAGCTGTCACAAGGGATAGCGGGCAGCTCTCTTTTTGAGCAGATAAATGCTGCTAGCAGCGGTTTTTCCACCATGACGCCCGCTTTGGTCATGCGAATTTTTGAATGCATAACTGATGCATTCAAAAATTTGTGCGTCAAAACGCCCGTGTGACTGAGGCTATAGAGTTATACAGCTATTTTCATTGAGGTACTCCAGGATAGCATCTCTTAGAAGTCCCTCAGTAGAAGCAAGACTTATTGGCCTGTAGTTTCCAGGTTCACTTTTTGACCCCTTTTTGAATATTGGCACCATATTGGAGATGTGTCAAACCAGTGGAACAGACCCTATCATTATAGAGTTCTTAAATATAAGAAACTAGTCTGTCTATCACATTACTTAATTCCCTTAAACCCTGGGGTGTATGCCATCAGGACCTGGCAATTTGTCTATTTGAATCATTTTAACCCTTTGCAATCCAATTTTGGATTCAGGGTTTCCTAGGGAGCTTTCTCTTTCTGCCATTATACAATGGCGCCATCTGCTGGCTAGAGCCAGTACTGAAGTATGTAAAATGCCAGAGAGGCCCCCGGCAACAGAGCGGCCGGCAATATACAGTAAGAATATCCTGCCAGACATCTTCCGACATCAGAGCTGCACAGGCTTCAATCATAATGTAGGAAGACGTCAGACAGTGGTTTGGAAAAGGTTAAGATGGATCTGTTAAAATGGTGACATTTAGTGGATAGATCACTTTATCACTCTGCATCTCATCTGACCAGCCTCCTAAAGGACCAGTATGCACTCCGCTTTCCAGAAAGGTTCCAGTCTATTTAAACCACCCTCCCACACTGGAGAGTGCCCTAGCAGTTAGTCTCATACTGTGCAAAGGTGCTAAAAGTGTTTCTGTCTGATCTACCGATTTGTGACACGTGCCTGTCCTACTCCACTTTCACAGTTTTTACTCTCCTAACTTTGACTAGTTTATTGGCCACAATATCTCTGCTTGCTGTATTTTCTGCCCTTCGGACTGCCCTGCCCCTTGACTATGCAAGAAATCCATCTGTGCTGAACTCGGCTTTGTTCCTCAGCTACGTCTCTGTCAATACTCTCTGTATTCCTTGCTAAGTTGAATCAGCTGTTTCTTAATTGAGACTAAATAAAATATAAATCTTATTTTTATAGTGCCAACTTATTCCGCAGCACTTTTAGGCAATTTTTATTTATTATCCCCCACCAAGCTGGGTACTCATTTGACTACTTCGGAAGGATGGAAGGCTGAGTCAACCTTCAGCCATCTACTGGAACCAGGCAAGGATTGAACTCACAACCTTCAGGTCAGGAGTGAGAGCTTAACACTCTGCGCCACTTTTTGTAGTAGCAGTCTAGAGTTCCTTCAGTGAAGCACAGATCCCAATTTGTGAACAGTGTGATAATGTAAATGATGTAAAAGTACTTACTGAGGAGAGGTGGGTCTGATGATGAAAAAGAGCCCCTCATCTGATGGTACATCAAATGGCAGGAAACCAACCATTAGACATAGGTAGGTTTAATGGGTAGAAACAAACAAAACATCAATGCGACGCATTTCGGTGTATAAATAGCATTTTTTTCAAGCATAACAAACATACCTTTAGTACACGATATAGGATCAAGGGGAGGGGAGGTCACCAGAAAAGCCAGGGGTGTTTGTATATTGTACCATGCTGCTAAGGGGTTAAAGAAAACATTTCAGAAAATATTAATTGATTTATTTTCAACTGAAACTACTGATACAGACCAGACAACTAAATCCAAGACATGACTCTATAGGTCATATGATGCTTATTATGTGTAATGCACAAAAAGCAGGCAAATTCAAATTTAAAGAGTACCTTCACTTTTTTAAATGTACAGAATGGGAGATTCTAAGCATTTTTGCAATCGACTCTAGCCCCACTCTGTCCCACCGACTCCTGTATGTTGTAGTTCTCTCTCCGCTCATATGCAGCCATCATGCCCGGGTGCTGTGAAGGGAAGCCATACTATGCAGCAGATGGCTTCTTCCCTCCCAGTGTGCATGCTTACCGCCTGACCCGATGTACTAACAGGGGCTCTTAGTGCATTAGGTTATGACATATAGTAGTGTACACTGGATGTATTGAGATCCCCTGTCGGTACATTGGGTCACAGGAAGCAAGCATGGTGTAAAGGAAGAAGCCACCTATAGAATAGAACGGCTTCTCTTCACAGCGCCTGAGGATGGTAGCTGCATATGAGCGGGGAGAGTAGTACAACACATGGATGGTGGGGGCACAGAGCGTTATTGAAATTAAAATATATCTAATAGAGACCCTTCATGCAGTAGTGTCTGCATTAGAGATGAGCGAGTATACTCGCTAAGGCACATTACTCGAGTGAGTAGTGCCTTAGTCGAGTATCTCCCCGCTCGTCTCCAAAGATTCGGGGGCCGGCGGGGGGCGGGGAGCAGCGGGGGAGAGAGGGGACGAACGGAGGGGGGATCTCTCTCACCCCCCCCCCCCCGCTCCCCCCCGCAACTCACTTGTCACCGGCGCTGGCCCCCGAATCTTTGGAGACGAGTGGGGAGATACTCGGCTAAGGCACTACTCGCTCGAGTAATGTGCCTTAGCGAGTATACTCGCTCATCTCTAGTCTGCATCTGTTCTGTTGTAATGCCCTCTACTGTCATACAGCTAGGTGAAGTCAGATTTCTCAGCTCCGTCTTCACCTAGCTACATAGCAGAAGAGGGCTGTTTTAAGAAAAATGTTCGGAATAGTCTGATAGAACCTATTGCAAAAATGCTTACAATCGTGGGTACTTTCGTACTTTGATTCTTCCTATTTTATTAAACACAATTTGGTTGTCGGTATACTTTGTAGCAATATAAATCTATTGCTTTTGTAGTTTCAGTAATTAAATTTACTGTTGAGAATAAATGCATAATCCTTTGTTTAACTCAATAATTAAGTAATTCTGCCTGAATAGTTTAAAACAGTTTGTTCTACTTATTTCTAATTTGTCCCCAGCTTATCCATCGTATGCTGAAATATGACATTACATCCTAACTCAAGTCTTGTCTAGCTCACTGCAGACATTTTTAAAGGTTACATCCATAATGAATGAAGTGGTCAAGGCTGTAAGGACATTTAACAGTGTTTTACATCCACTGTTTAAGAACTGGTGATAAATTTTAACTAATACTGATAGGGATCGTGAAGAAAATGTTCTAAAAACTTCTCTTTTCTCCTTCTCGTCTGTTGTCTTCTCTCCTCTTTAATTATGCAGTCAGTTGTGTGCTGTGGAATAGACCATGGCAACAGATATTAGAGGGTCTCTGACTATACTTTGAAAAAGTTATTGAAATCAACTGCATTTTAAAAAAAATCCCAGTTTATAATTTAGGGCACAAAACAAGACAATATACTACCATGTAATTTTAGTAAATTCCCTCTCCTCAATGTCTTGCTTGAATTTTTTCTATTCACAAACAGATTGCTCAAATGGTCTTTTCTTACAATAATGCCCCATTTAGACACAATGATAATCGCTCACAAGAGGTCACTCAAGCAACTTTTGAGCGATCATCGTTGTGTCATTTACAGCGCAAGATGGTCGCTCAAGATGAGCGATCACCTTGCGCTGCCAGCGGAGGATGCAGAAGACAAGCTGGGTGTCTCCGCTTGTCTTTTGCATAGAGCTGTTCCCCCACTCCAAGCACCCGGCTGTTATACAGCCGAGCGCTCGGAGCGGAGGATGCAGAAGACAAGCTGGGTGTCCCCACTAGTCTTCTGTATAAAGCTGTTCTCCGCTCTGAGTGCCCGACTGTTATAGAGCCGAGCGCTCGGACCGGAGGATGCAGAAGACAAGCTGGGTGTCCCCGCTTGTCTTCTGCATAAAGTTGTTCTCCGCTCTGAGTGCCCGACTGTTATACAGCCGGACGCTCGGAGCGGAGGATGCAGAAGACAAGCATGGTGTCCCCGCTTGCCTTCTGCATAAAGCTGTTCTCCACTCCGAGTGCCCGACTGTTATATAGCCGAGCGCTTGGAGTGGAGGATGCAGAAGACAAGCTGGGTGTCCCCGCTTGTCTTCTGCATACAGCTGTTCTCCACTCCGAGTGCCCGACTGTTATACGGCCGAGCGCTCGGAACGGAAGATGCAGAAGACAATCGGGGTGTCCTCGCTTGTCTTCTGCATCCAGATGTTTTCTGCATGTTGCGCTCGGCTGTTATACAGCCGAGCTCTCTGTGCCGGGTATGGAGAACAGAGCTGTATTGCTTATCAGGGAGAAGGATACAGCTGAAACAATAGTATCAGCTGCATCCCGCTGTGAATCCCTGATAAGGCTCATCGTTGTCTTTCAGCACGCTGTAAGACGACGATGAGCGACGGGATAGCGAAAACTGCACAATGTCAGTGCAGTTACACCCAACGATTATCGCTCAAAAGATGGCTTTTGAGCGGATTTTAAGCGATAATCGCTGCGTCTAAATGGGCCTTAAGTGCCAACAGGTCCTGATTTATTGTGCCCCATAAACATGTTAGATGTTGGTGCTGAGCACAGGAACAAAATATAGTATACATAGGCAGTAATCAGATCAAAAGACATCATCCACATTTTACTAATTATGCAAGTCTTCATCAATCACCCATCATCCAATCTACATATATTTAATTACTAATGTCTATCTCCCCATTTCCACTTTAGGATAGTAAGAGAAAAGGGGAAAAGAAGAGAAGAGACAGAAAATACTTTGACATCCCCATCTGGCTTTGCAACTACACTATACCCTAATAGTCACCATCACCTTCTATTTTTCAAAATAATTCTCCATCATTCCCTTCTATAATGGGAAGACTCTTTAAAGTACACATTGAGATGAAGTAGCCTCCAAACCAACTCTTGTCATTCATCTTTACTGTCAAGTTTTCATCTATTATCGCTGGACGGCCAATCTTTTTCACTCTCCCCAAAGTATAGGAATGCATGCTCCAGCAGCATTAACTAGATGTCTAAGGAGCTCATTCTTATAGAATAACATTTGACAGATATCACACATGATTCACAAGGAAGAGCTCTGGTCTACGGGGTCCAGAAACTCTAGTCAAATGAATCATTAACCTTTTGCTGCCCTCCGGAATGGCTCTAATAGTGTACATTCCCAGACTATATGAAAAATAGTCTCATTTACCTCATCACATTGTCAGTAATTAGAACAGATTGATATTAATACCATATCATTTTCTTAGAACCCTATACTATTAAAATGTATCCAGCTTCCAGCAACTTGCAAGACGCAACTTCTGAGCTAGAACAGAAATCCTCTGGCTCTGTACCGGCATGAGTGGTAAAGATAGCAAGGACTCAGTTCTTGCAGTAATCAGTAAACTGGACATATGCGAAGTGAGTTACAAATCTTTTCTCTTTTGTTTCAAATATCCTCAAATATATTTTTATGTTAAAAACATAACAATGGCAAACTCAAGATCTAATGCTGTCATTGATTTTTCCACCGTATTCTGGAAGGAAATGGCATGATCCTCTCAAGCAGTTGGTCTCAGAGAGACACATCATAAAAATGAATTCTTCTAATGAAAAAATGAAAAATCATTCTTCTTTAAAAAAAAAAAAAATCTTAACGTAACCTTAAGCCTCTTTCACACGAGCGTATATTGGCCGCCGTTTTCACGACCGGCCGATATACGCTACGATCTGATTGAATTCCAATGCATCAGATCACATAGCCGTATCCCCACAGCGTGAAACCGCCCGGCTGTTCCAATATAGAGCTGAGAACTTTCACGTCGGCCTGTAAAGATAGTCCTGGAACTATCTTTCAGGCTGGAATACGTCAGCCGCTGCATGGGCTCCTATGGGAGCCAATGACAGTGGGCGTGACTGCTAAACTCCCTCCCTCTTCTCTCCTCCCCTCTGGCTGTTTGCAATGGGAGGTGGCAGGATGGGGGTGGAGCTAACCTCCACCACCTCCCATTGCCAGCTGCAAACAGGGGGCAGGTAAGGGGTGTGAGATTAGCTGCCCCCTCCCATTGCACACAGCCAGACAGGAGGAGAGTGGAGGTAAGCTGGTGAGGGGTAGGCCAAACAGCATTGCGAACTCGGCGTGTATGCGCTGGGGCACATGCCATCTGAACGGGTGCACAAACATTCGATTTGTGTGCCCACTCACGCGTTCTTACGGCGCCAGCAGGTGCACGTAGGAATGTCTACGGCGGTGTAGAAGTGCCCTTATGGTTGGATACCTTCACATTTTGCAAGGGGAGAGGTTTCCTTAACCCATGATAGGTATTCCAAGGGAACCTCTGACACTTTCCTTTCTATCGATACCCATCTCTTTGTTAAACCATGAACCATCATTCTACCCTCTTGCGGATGTATTACTTGGTGATATGTTATGAATGTATTGTACTATTCCGTTTACCATAATGTAACAGCTGGATGCTCCTGTCGTGGATTTCCTTTTTGTGTCCACGGCTTATCTATTGGAATGTTTACACCCCTCCAGATTGGTAGTTGGGAGACCGTGCGCACCGTCTGAAGTAATCACACTGATACCAGTTCAGCATATGAAAACTTCCCCTTTATTTGTGGGCATGTAGCCTCTTTTATAAAGTTTAACATATCTGCCCTTTGGGGGCAGGCCAACGATTACATAGATACAACGTATTATCTGATTATTGGATAAGCATCTTCCTTCATCCGGTCATCTGTCATTGCCCGTCACGTGGTAGCAGTCCGGAGAGGGCAGGAGGAGACGAATGGTCTGTCTCACCCCCACGTGTAGATACTCCGTTATGATTGGAGGTTACCTCTTGAATTAGTAATTGCATAAATCTCCCATGTTATTTGCATAAGTTTCCAGTAAAACTGCTTGGGTTATTATTGCGGTATCTAAAAGCGGTACTGCTTCAAGCTGCGGTTATCTATGTCTGATTTTACTTCTTCTAGAGTTAGAAAACAGATGGGGAAACTATAGCATGTTTTTGCTAAATACTAGCTTGTCAGCAGAGTTTAGAGAATAGAAGTTTCATTAAAGGACGTAGATATATTGGATACATGAAAGAATACATATCTATATTTGTATCAAAACAACCAACGATGGAAAAGTACTGTCATTTAGTATACAAAATGCTAATCCTATAAAAACAGGTCCACTATACAAATATAGATATATTGGATTTCCACTACACTCCAGCCAAAATGTAAATATAAGTGCGCTTACATTGCAAGCCAATCACACTGTTATTTAAGAAAACCAGCCTTAGGTCAAATGAAAATAACTAGCAACTAGGCAATTGGTTTTTTTTTCCCCCGAACTATTACAGCTAATTAAATATTTATTGGTTGGCACTGTTTTCAGAATCTTTTTGGAATTGTATAATGTTTCGATATATTAACTAGGAAGTAGCATAGTAATACTGCAATAATACCACAAGATACAAAACTTGGCCGACGCATGTAAAGTAAAGGCTATTTTGAATACTAGATGATTTTATCACTGCAGCTCATCTTGGCATTTTCTGGGCACATACTTGCCTATCAGCATGCATTTCTGCCCCAGTTTATGTTTATTATTTGACACTTGAAAAACAACTTCAGGTTATCAGACATTGTAGGTTTTATTAAGGGAAGTCTGTAGAATTTATAATATTTTTTCTCTTAGGCTTATCCAACATTTTTGGGATGTCCTCTTTCAAGAAATGAATAGTTAATTTTCCTGTTAGTGGCGATGAGTATCTCAATCCTTGTATACTGGAATTAATGGATGAAGAGAAGATAATTTAAGGCTTCCTTATTAATACTGGCATAGAATACCACATTCAGCAGAAACAGCTGTCATTCCACTCATAAATGGAAATTTAATCAATTTCCGTATTTGAAGAGGTGGAATGAAGCCTGCTGTTGCATGGATTACATTGCTTGTAATTGGAAAATTATTGTATTAATCAATGACTAAATCATTTTAGAGAACCTTTTGCGAGCAGATGATGGTCGATTGACAGTTTAATTGGTGTGTTAGACTTTTCTATATGTTTAACAAATTTAGGCAACCAGGACAACACATATATGTGGAAAACCTAATTTTTCGTTCTTTCCATCATTACCGGTATGTGTAAAAAAAACTTTTGGTGTGTTGAACTATTAGCCAGATAATCTATCTATCTATATATAAAATAAGATGTGTGTATGTGCCACCATAACTCATGAATGCCTGGAGCAATGTTAACCAAACTTTGTACAAAATATAACTCATTCCATAGGGACAAATTTTGGGGGGATAAGACAGCCCCACTACCCCTGGGGGGAAGCAGGGAAATGCTGAAATTGCACTTGAACAGATTGTTTTTATTTCATAGTCTTATCTAACACAGACGACCTCCTCCTCATCATACACTAATCTAATACACAGATGACCTCCTCCTCCTCAAATACTAATGTATTACAAAGATCCTGCTCCTCAGATAATAATCTCTTACACAGACAACCTCCTCCTCTGCTCCAACTAACACACAGCTTCCCACCAGCACTAAGCCCCTATGTACCACACAGGAATGAGCCCAGCACCCACTCTTATGAAAGCTGTCCAAAAGGAAATGTGTTGCCCATAGCAACCAATCACAGCGCAGCTTTCATTTTACCTCAGCAGTATAACAAGTGAAAGCGGAGCTGTAATTGGTTGCTATTGGCAACAAAAATTACAGGGGAAGTTGGTGAGTTTTTGATTTTTAATTACGGCAGTATTACACAGACAACCTCCTCCTCATATACCAATATATTACACAGACCTCCTGCTCCTCAGATAATAATATCTTACACAGACAACTTCCTCCTCCTCACATACTATTACACAGACAACCTCCTTTCATAAACTAATATATTACACAGATGAACTCCTCCTCATATACTAATATATTACACAATTGACCTCTTCCTCCTTATATACTATTTTATTAAATCAGTAGACACATATACACACACACATTCTTTTTGCTACAGTAAGTGACCACAGCCATCAGCTCCTCCTCTTAGCTCCTCCTTGTAGTCCTAAATTCTCTCCTGCTGTCAGACACACAAACGCTGCATTCTTTACAGGCTAGGACCCCTTTGACCACTGCTTAAAGGTTGTGTATATGCACCTCACCAGTCTCCTAAAGGGCCAGCACATACCCAACTTTTTCATCCTTGAACAATCCAGATAAGCCTTTTGTGATTGTAGGTACCCTCCACCATTGGAGATTGTCTGAGAAATTAGTCTAGTTTGGTAAGCAAAGGTATATAATTGTTCTGACTAAATCCTAGTCTGACTCGCACTTATTCTACTCAGCTTTTCTGACATCTCCACTTCTGTCTACTGGTTTTTGATTGATGCCTTCCCTATATACTGTTCTGACCCCTGCTATTCTCCATGACCACATCACTGCTTAGTCCTCAGGTACAGCAATACAGTCCCCCTGGCCAGTTAGCATCAGCTGCTATTATATCAAGACTACTTCTGGGGGAGCAGCTTGGGGGCTCCTGCAGCAAATGCTAGATTCGAATTGCTGGGGTTACAGTGTGCATACCAGGACACTCTAGATGCTACCCTTGGAATTACAGCCAAGTCAAATTGGTTTGTGGCACAGCGAGTGTACTTCCACTGTTTAAACAAAAATGTGGACAGCGCTCCACAATATGAGATGTATATGGCCAATTAAAAGCTAATGGAATAGTGAGGAAAGAAGAATGAATGGGACTTACCCAGTGCAGAGTGGGGGATCCACGTAGCGAACACTCCACTAGCACCCTTTTGTCCTAGCTTGCTTCTCAAATGAGTGGTGGACCTCTGAATCCCATTTGTATCCTGTCCATCCTGAAGAGCTGCTTGAGAAAAATTTGCCTACTCCACATGAAGTGGCATAGTAACAAATATGCCAAAACAAAATTTAAAAAAAAGTTTCTCTGTGCTCGTATGAAACAGGGACTGCAAAGCAACCACTGATCGTAGCAACAGACCTTATTTTATTCCAGACAATACATGTAAAAATCATTGGTGCAACGGATTTCGATGCTCCAATGCTGGATAAAGACGCTATGGAGCGTTGAAACACATTGCACCAATGATTTTTACATGCATTGCCTGGAATAAAATAATGTCTGTTGCTACGATCAGTGGTGGCTTTGCGGTCCCTGTTTGATACGAGCGAAGAGAAACTTTTTTAAAAATTTTGTTTTGGCATACTTCCATTTTTTTAACATGGCTGTATAGTTGTTTTACAACTATGCAAATAATAATACAAAATGTACAATAATTACCTCATAGTAGTATATAAGCAAATCAGCATCTTATTGTTGTCATACCTCTTAATATGCTAGTCATGCATGATTAGAAAAAAAACATATCCATGCTACGGATATACTAACAGTATGTTGCCAGCCTTGACATGCATTTTGCCAAAGTCTAAAATAAACAATTAAATCCAGTGACTCACTGGTGACCTCTTCTCTGATTAGAGTTCAGGGTGCTTTATTTTTTTTCATCTTCTCCTTTTGGCCCAGACCACCACAGCAAAGTCTTCCAACTATGACTCACATTTGCAAACTTTGCAGTACAGACATCTTTGGCGCAATGTTTTCCCAGCACCTTCCCACCTTTTTTCAATAAACCATTACATTATTTTTGATTTCCCAATAATCAATCATTTGCAATAGAACATTGATTAATTCATTTAAAATATATACAGTTTATAATATGACCACTGGATGGTAGAAGAGCATATTAAAACCTTGAGAAATTAAAAAAAAAAAAAATTAAATGTACAATTGGTATATGTTGGTTGCAGTGCCCAAAAATGATCACAAAGAAGGAACATGCTGAACGATTTTGAACTTATGAATCCATTTCAATAGGAATAACTGCATTTATTTAAATGGCTTTCAATAGATGGCCTTGATGAACATACCTTACTGTGAACCATTTCAATAAGTTGATGTTTTGCAAGTATAAAAAATTTGAAAGCGATATACATTTCCATAAAATGGATAACTGCATGATGTATTGAACAAGATACAAGAACTATTTAACTATTTAAAATATTCACAACTATGTTAGTTGAACAAAAAGAACATTATCACAGTTCTCTTGTAAAGAAAAGCAGTTAGAAATGCGCAGTAACTGTATCATGAACACATTGTAATAGAAAACACGTATGCAAAGCAATAGATTCAGAGCAAGGCAGCATTCTCATTGAGTTTCATTAGTTGTCAGGATATAAAAGATACAAAAAGTTATGGATTTTTTTGTGAACTTTTTGTTTCCTTTTTATCCCAGTTAAAATCAATTCTGCTTGTACTTTCTTTATGATCCACTCTTGGTTTTATCTGAAAAAAAGAATAAAAAAATGTCACCAACTGTGATATGTGAACAAGCCTTAGAGCTCATCACTGAGTTATAGCTCTATACAAACTTGATGTACAGAAATATAATAGGTCATCCATAGTAATCTATGGGGTTCTATTTGCCTCTAATTTTATATGTAGCAAGCTCCATAAGACAGTTTATTACGGAGTTATTTTATCTCCATAAAACATTGGCATATGTCATGGATGACACATGGAGTGTCTTAGTCCTAAAGCTAGGGCTCAATGGTGACATGGAGTCACCCATAATTTGCTGTAATATGGCAGCATAACCATGATTCATTTTTGCAAGATCACTTTCAACACTTTCCAATAGAAAGACATTGATCATGTATGGCTATTAGCAAAGGAGCAATTTTAAGACAAATCTTGGCCATTCCATGTCAATCATATATAGTGTCAATCTATTCCAAGGTACTGTACAGAGATGGTCATCACTTGCATTTGTCCATGTGCCCATTGGGGCTCATAATCTAAATTTCAACTTAAAGGGGTTGAAGCAGGATCACAGTTTATACCCTATCCAAAGGATATGGGATTACTTGATGATCGTTGGGGGTCACCACTAAGAGCCCAACCAATCTTAAGAATGGTGGTCCTGTATCCCCCTCTGCCTGTCACTGCAAGGTTGCTTCTTCCCCCACAGTGACATCAGAATGAATAGAGCGCTGGACGAGCATTCATGGTTGGCATTCTATTAATTTTAATGGGGCTGATAAGAAATACCCGAGTGTTTGCCAATTTGCTATCCCTACAGTCCTATTGAAAGTGAAGGGAGCACCAGTGGACTTCTGAGACAAACACTCCATTCAGTCTTATCTTCTTTGCAGGATAGGATCACAGGACCCCCATTCTCAGGCTATGTAGTAATCTCATCAGTGAGGCACCAATTGATCAGCAAGTTATTCCCTATCCCCTGGATAGAAGATAACTTTTAATTCTGGTACAATGCTACAGCCTATTAGTACTTTTTTTTCAAGAGTATCTAAAGGAAACCCACATAAACACAAGGAGAACATACAAACACCATGCAGACGTTGCTCTTGGTTAGATTTAGACCCAGGACCCAGCTGCTATAAGGTCACTGTGCAGCCCATTGCAGTGCCCTAGTCTTAAGGTTTTACAAGATCAGAGTGTTTACAACATTACTCATCATTCAGACAAGAAACAAGATAAAAATAAAAAAAATAGCAGATTTTTTTCTTTCTTACCCCCTGAGTAACCAAGCCTCTTTGTGCCTTAATGACCAGACCAAATTTTGGAAATCTGACATGTGTCAAATGGGTAGAATAACTCTGTAAAGGTTTTGCATTTCCAAGTAATTCTGACATTGTTTTTTGCAACATATTGTACTTAATTTAGGTGGTAAAAATAGACCCAAAGAATTTGTGGATATTTAATAAAAGCGCCAAAATTAGGAACATTTAAAAGAAAATGTCATTTTTTCTTATTTTCAACTGCAATATATCAAATATGTACAAACACATTGCACAGATTTTTGATAAGATATATATTTCCACCTGTTTACTTTATTTTGGAAGTACATTTTAAAAACTTCAGTTTTTTTTAACCATTAAAGGGGTTGTCCCGTGAAAGCAAGTGGGGTTATACACTTCTGTATGGCCATATAAATGCACTTTGTAATATACATCGTGCATTAAATATTGGCCATACAGAAGTTATATACTTACCCCCTCCGGTGTTGGCGTCCCCGTCTCCATGGCGCTGACCGAAGCCTTCTTCTGCCTGGATTAGACGTGCTTGCACTGTCTGCCCTCTTCTGTCCCGCTCCGGCGTGCTCGCGCCACAGAGGTCTTCTGCGCATGCGCAGAAGACCTGTGCGGCACGAGCACGCCGGAGCGGCCCCTTCAGCGGGACAGAAGAAGCAGACAGCGCAAGCGCGTCTAATCCGGGCAGAAGAAGGCTTCGGTTGGCGCCATGGAGACGGGGACGCCAACACCGGGGGGGTAAGTATATAACTTCTGTATGGCCAATATTTAATACACAATGTATATTACAAAGTGCATTAATATGGCCATACAGAAGTGCTGAACCCCACTTGCTTTCGCGGGACAACCCCTTTAAGGAGATGTACAAATTTAACATTATTAAAATTTTGAGGAACATTTTGTTTTCCTACATCAAGCCAAGATTGGAAAGGCTCATTGTTGTCAGAATGATAGATACCCCTGCAAAGGACCTTATTTAAAAAAATATATATACCCCTTAATGTATTTATTCAGGGGTGTCATGAGTATTTTGGCCCCACAGTTTTATTTCAGGAGTTAATGCAATTTAATTTTGCAAATATGTCATTTTATAAACAGTTTTTTTTCTATAGTGCACATGAAAATGAGGACTTGCACCCCAAAATGGATACCCCTGTTTGTCCTGTGGTCAGAAACATACCCATTGTGGCCCTAATCTTATGTCTGTATGCACAACGCGGCCCAAAACAAAAAAAGCCATCAGTGGCTTTAAGAACAGAAATTTTGCTTGAAGGTGTTTCAGGCCCCATTGCCCACTTCTAGAGCCCTTGAGCTGTCAAAATGATAGAGAACCCCATAAATGACCCAATTTTGAAAACTAGACTCCTTAACAAATACATTTTGCATCCGCCATTTTGCCAATGTGCACATACGCAGAAGGCGGGGAAAGGTCTGTGGATCAATATCCCATTAGAGGAAAAATCTGGGGGCCTTAGGTAAGTAATTTCACCTCCCTCATGGATTGGATCCGTGAGGGGAGGTGAAACTTTGACTTTTTTTTAACTTTCACATGATCGTCATTATCCATTGGATAATGAACATGTGATCAGGGACCGCAAACCACGTCCCCCCATGAAATTTCCAGGCTCTCAGGCTACCTTTAGTTACCACGAGCAGGGAGAATTTAAATTTCACGGGCAATTCCCGGATTCTGCGCATGTGTTCCCCATTTCGCCGATGGGCACATGCGCAAAAAACCTGGGAAGGGTCAGTGGATAAAGAGCCCATCGGGGGACAAATCCGAGGGCCTTAGGTAAGTAATTTCATCTCTCCTCCTGGAGGTTACCTTTGGTAACCGGGAGCAGGGAGATTTTAACTTTCCTGGGATCTCTTAGCTACTGCGCATGCGCTCCACATTTTGCCAAAGGCGTGCATTTGAAGAAACTGGCAGCAGATCCCTGCAGGACCAGATCATCATAGGACATCGCGGAGGACATCGGAGATGAGTAGTTTAATGTCCCCCCACGGATCCGATCCATGGGGGAAGATGACATTTTAACTTTTTTTAAAAAATTTTAAAACTTTTAATGCGATCGCGGTTATTTATTGGATAACGACAATCTTGTTACCGGGAACCACTCACCACACCTCCTATGACATCTAAAGATTTTCAGCTGCCTCCGGTAGCTGATAGCAGGGAGCTGCACACTTACAGACCCCAGCATGTTTTTACGACCTTGTAGAATAAAGCACAGACACCCATGAAAACACTTATGGGTGGTCACTAAGGGGTTAAAAGTAGTAGGAGGGATAGGGATGATAAAGTTACCTAAATAATAGAGAATTTGAGAAGAATTGCATTTTGTAAAGGATAATTCTTCTTAGTGAGGATTCTCAAATCAGGGAATTCAGTTCAGTTCTGATTGAAGTGAGCTGAGTAATGAAGGGAAATTAGCTGACTACCGGTAGTAATGAGGTTTTACAGGTTGGTTGAATGCCTAGGTAAGGAACTCACACATCTCTTATTTAAATTGGAAGTCCAATGAAATTTAGTTTTTATATGGAAAGGGATATGCAAATCCAGAATCAAGGATTTTGCAACATTAACTTTATAGTAAGAATAAGAGCAAATGATTTTAGGAATTGGAATCTGACAAGATGACATCATCGGAATACAGGTTAATCTTATGTGTAACGTTGGCAATTTGGATGCCTTATATGTATCAGTTATTTCTAATGGCCTCCATCAAAGCTACATTATTAACCCCTTGAAGACTTGACCAGTTTTCATTTTTTTAATTGTTGTTTTCTCCTCTCTACATTCAAAAATCATTTTTGAAACTTTTTTCTTCCATCGACATAATCATATGAGGGCTTCTCCTTTTTTTGCAATGAGTTGTATTTTTTCAATTGTTCCATTTAAAGTACCATAAAATGTACAAAAATGTTTTCAAAAATTTCTAAAAGTTCCTTTACGTCGGCGATTTCCCTGCACAATTTCTGTGCATTGAAAGATATACAGAAATCGTATGAGAAATGAACCCATTATTTTCAATGAGTTCAGTGCTGCAAGAGAAAAATTGCGGCATGTCCTTTTTTTCAGTGCCCATTTTTTTTTCCTATGGGAGGAAGGAAAACAAAATCCCATTGCGCTCACATGCACATACGCGTTTCATGATGCAATGGGATTTTTAAGGAGTAACAAGTGATTTTCACATACATTTTTAGATGCATAAAAATTGATGCGAGTGCGATGAAATTTTCATGCACAACGTATCACACTTGTGTAGAGGTTGCGGGTTCGCAAGTGCAATACTGGTTTTGAGAGCAGCATCTAAATAGTTAATGGATGTGATCAGGATTATCTCTGGGGCGTAACTAAAGGCTCAGGGACCCTGATGCAAAACGTGAGCTGCCCCCCCCCCCCCACCTTCTACCTGTATCTCTACCCGTACCCATACCTAAACCATGCTGCACAGAGGCATAACTTGAAGCTTCTGGGCCCCAATGCAAAACCTGTAAAAGGGGCCCCCAACTATAATGCTTTATTTATAGTACTGGGCTCCCTATATGGAGAAGAGAGGCCTTATGGGCCCCCTAAGGCTCCTGGGCCCGGGTGCAACCGCATCCCCTGCACCCTCTATAGTTACGCCCTTGCTCCGATTGTATCAGGGTATCAGCTGTCAATGACATGACAAATCATTACATGACCATTGCAGCCATTAACTGGCCACAGCAGGCGTGTGACATCATGCCAGTGAAGGCTGCAGTGGTTTTATGAATGATGTATGTGACATCTTTGCTGCCAGACTAGTGTGGACCAGCAGAGCAACAAGGAGACTTAAGAAGTAAGGGTTTTTTCCTATTTCATGCCATTTCCAGCTGGTAGCCGATTTTCTTCAAATCCCATAAAAAACTTTAATTGTGATGGACAAAGTAATGCAAGGAACCCACATTCATGTCAATCAGTAAGCCACTTTTCATGTTTCCATTAGTTTTTGATCTTGTAGCAAGTGACAAGAATGTGTTTGTTGGCTACTGCAATACAAATTATCACATAGTCTGTCATATACAGTTGTCATCTAGCATTTCCAATGTTTTCTAGTTCACGAGAGGGCTGCTGTTCATTAAATGTTGTTATCTTGTCTTCTATCGGAAGACTTTTAATTAAAATTTAATGGAGCTTGTGTATTTTACAGCTGACATCAAACACCACGCTGTTCACTGCAAACAAACAAAAATGTTTTGATCTTAAATAGCGACTTGATTGTAAAAATATCTAAAATATATTCGTGCAGACTGGAAAAGCATTTGGAACAGAACACCTACTTTTTATCTTTCAATAAAGGGTTAAGATAGGCTATCTCTTTGTGATTGATGATGAGGCCAAATGCTGAGACCCCAGGAACCCCCTTTTTTTCACTGCACATTAGTGCTGCCCTCCAGCCTGTGGAGCTGTGTTGGTCTTCGCAGTTTATGAACAGGGGCACTGCTGTGTATGACTTCTTTGTTCTAGTGATTCTCGGGGGTTTAGAGGTTAGTTCTGGACCAGTCATGAATTTATGTCATACCTTAGTGACATGCTATCACGTCTTATAGAAATACCCTTTTTTCTGGTGTAGTTTTTAAAATGCCCATGAGAATTATTAGGCTCATAGGTAAGATGACCTTGTGGTGTCCTTCCAGGCATGGTGGTATTTCTTTTAAACCTGCACATTTAGTCTTACCAAATTTGCCAAATTTATCTATCTGTGCCCAAAATAGTTTTGTTAATACTGCTGTCGGGGCATGAGTGCTTTAAGAGGAGAAGCCATCCTGTGTTCAATATGGCTTCTTTTCCTTATGTTGTGCCTACTCCTCGCAGAGACCCAATGCACTCTGTCAGTGTCTTAGGCCTCATGTCCACGGGCAAAAGAAGAAATAAAATCCGCAGCGGATTTTAACTCTTCTCCTGCCCGCGGATCCGCATCCCATAGGGATGCATTGACCACCCGCGGGTAGATAAATACCGGCGGATGGTCAATAAAAGTGATTTTAAAAAAAATGGAGCATGAAAAAATCTGGACCATGCTCCATTTTCGTGCGGGTCTTCCACGGGGACGGCTCCCGCGGGCTTCTATTGAAGCCTATGGAAGCCGTTCGGATCCGCGGGAGACCAAAATCGGAATTTACTCCCCTGCTCCGGATCTTCCCTTCGCCGCGGCTTCATCTTCTCTCCGTCGCGGCCGGATCTTTTTTCTTCGGGCTGGCGCATGGCCGGGGGCATGCAACCAACGTGCCCTGTGCATCCGCCGAGCCGAGGAAAGAAGATCCGGCCGCGATGGAGAGAAGATGAAGCCGCGGCGAAGGGAAGAGCGGGCTAGAGGTGAGTTAATTCTTATTTTTATGCCTCATGTCCGCGGGGCAGGAGGGACCCGCTACGGATTCTACATGGAGAATCCATAGCGGGCCTGATTTTCCCCGTGGACATGAGGCCTTAGTGCTTTGGGTATGTATTTCAGTATTACACCTGATACATGGAGACACTGATAGGATGCATCTCCTATACACAATACATATAGAGGAGAGGAGATTCTGCTCCATCTACGTCATATATACTCAGACACAGCTATAGCATAGAGGGCATTATATGTCATGTTCATCTTGAGCATAAGATGCACCATGCCTAAGTTGAATGTAAGGTTGTATTCCCATAGGGGGCAGACTGCAGAATAGAGTAAAATATCATATAATCGAAACAAAAGGAAGAAGGGACAACCTCACACTGACTACTAAGACAAGAACCGCCCTGCCCAAAAGCAAGGTTATCATCTCGATAAAGGCAGCCCACATCTGGTGCCTCAGCCACTAACTCTAGCAACTAAAAGAAGGGAAACACAAACGAACAAACAAGAACAACATTTAGCTTTACAGCAGAACTCTTGCACCACGAACAAGTCCCCTCTCCACAATAATGGAAAAAATAATTAGCAATAATCAGTCCCAGAAGCAGACCTAAATAACAATGGAGGCAATGTAATTAGACAGATAGTGTTCCACAAACACCAGGATAAATCTACATACAAAACGAGAACAAAATCAGTGACAGCGAAAACACTGAGGGAATACAAACTATCAATGTAACAGCTAAAGAAAAAGCAAAAACATAAACATCAACCTTGGACAGACTGGAACAGTGCAGCGACCACTATGCCACGATCGGATCGGACTCTGACATTATAAATGCAATAAGCAGGGTAGCTGTAAATGCTACACTGTGTTCAGACAGTACAACACTAATTAGAAACAGTGTATCTGTCTGTTTGTGCCTCTTGTTCCTTGCAGCTCTTCCCTCCTCCTCCTCCTTTCTCTCTCCACTCCATTGACTTCTATGGGCTGCAGCCGTACCCAGATCCTTCAGTAATTTGATATTCTGTTTTCATCCCTATCTCTTTAAACATAGAATATGGGTTTAACCAGTGAATTAAAAATGAGCAATCAGTGCATGAGATGGGGCGGAGAGCGAGGAGGTTTTGGGAAGTAAAGGATTATAGTAAATGGAGAAATAGGTATTTCTTTAAAGTGGTTTTCCCATGACTTAAAGCTGCTTTATGACCACTTTGTACTTTCTGGGTGTCGCAGACCAGGCAATGTGAATACTGCAGCCAATCACTGGCCGTAGCAGTGACCTTCTATAGCCAATGATAAGCTGCAGCAGTCACATGTCCTGGTCAGCAGCAGCCAGGAAGTACAGAGTGGTTGTGAAGAAATTTTAAGTCATGGGAAAACCCTACATTAAGATGCACTACATTACAAAGTTTCTTATCACTGTTGGCACTTTTGAAAGGAAACAAATGGAAATGATAATTGCACTTTAACCCTTTAAGGACCCGGCTGTTTTGCACCTTAAGGACCAGACACTTTTTAGGGATTTTAACCATGTGGGGGTTTAACTGCCCTATTTTTTTTCTTTAGCTACCAAAGTTATTTTTGCTGCATTTTTTTTACTGTTACATATAGGGCTATTTTTAAAATATCTTTTTCCGTTTTTTTCCGTTTTTAGTTTTATTGGGGGTAAAAAGCTAAAAAAATGATTTTTTTAACATTTATAGTTATTTTTTCAATTAGTATATTTACACAAAAATAAAGTACGGGAACTGGTTCATCTATTTGTTTCGGATGTTTTGATATATAATATGTATGGTTTGGGATTACAGGGTGCTTATAGTGACGGTTTGGGGTTATTTTCTTTCTTGTGTATATATTGTTGTTTTATTCTGGAATTTTGTTTTACTTATTTATGTAATTATGTTTTTTACTATATATGTCCCCCATGATGTCATGTAAGACCTCTGGGGAACATTCACATGTAGTTTTTCTTTTTTTATTTGACACATACCCACTGTAACTGGGGCATCCATAGGAGCCCCAGTTAAAGGGAAAACAACTCCTGTTGTGACATTAGTCACTGGCAGACGTGATCAGGGTCTAGTATGACCCTGTAGCTCTGCTGTAGCTGGGAACCCAAGCAGTCATGTGACCCCTGGGCTCCTGTAGTGAAAGTTACACTTCCACTTTCACTTTCTAGTACACAGTGCTCATTCAGCGCTGTGTACTCAGGGAAGGAAAGGCAGAAAGGGTTAATAAAAACTCCTGCCTTCTCCTCTGGGTTTTCAGCTGTCACTAACATCTGACAGTCCTGCCTCTGATTGATTGCAGAGACAGGAGGCTTAAATCCCTGCCGTAATTTTACTATCAGCGGGGCTTTAAGCCCCGGACTAAGCGCCGTATATTTACCACACTTGGTCCTTAATGGGTTAACAAATAACTGTGTACAATACAGGTAGAAGACTAAATTATTTTAAAATATATACCAGATGGGTTTGATGAGATTTGCAGTTAAAAGCATCATTGCTATTGTGAAAACTCATACACTATTTTTATTTTACGGTATAAAAATATTGCTACAAAACAAACATATAAATATCAATAAGACACTAATATATTTTTGTGCTTTCCTGCCTTGTTCTGCAATTTCTACTACAGACTGCATATCCTCTAGGCAAAAGTGTTGTGTTTGTTTTGTTTCCTGTGGGTATGATATAAAGCTCTTTTTCGGATACATTTGTACTGAATGCACAAAAAGACTAAAGTTTCATATCCATGAGCAGCAGATATGAAGGATACATCTTTGCAGACATCAAGCGACAATGAAATATAAAAAAAAAAGCCAGAAACAAGAAAAATAAATAGATCACAGAAGCAATAAAAATAAAGAAGACGATCGTGAAATCAAGCTGAAAAGTTACAGCAGTCTCTAATTTAAAGAGGACCTGTCATGTCCTTGGATCAATGGGGCTGGCTGCATAGCTTTGCAACCGCGGCCACGCTAACTCTAGTGCAGCTTGTCTTTTGGATCTTCTGTCCCTCCTGTTCCCCAGATTGCTGTTAGGCTAGGGTCACACGAAAAACCGCAAGATTTCCGCCAAAACCCGCGGCACTTAGCCCTGGGTTTTGAAGCGGCTTGGCCACACGCTTTTCTGTTGTGGCCAGCGCTCTTATAGAGGAGAGCTCGGCCGCAATGGAAAAAAAATACTAAAATGCCGCGGCTGGGGAATTTGTGCTACAGCGCCGGCTTTGCCGTGACAGATTGGCCGTCCCGTGTGGACAAGATTTTTCACAAATCCCATCCACATGGCTGGCTAATCTTGGGACCAGTGGCCATAGGCGGATTTGCTACAGCGAAATTCCGGACCGAATGTCCGTGGCAAATCCGCCTTGTATGAACCCTGTCTTCAAGTTCTTTCAGACGGAGAATTATTGCTAAAAAAAAAAACATTCAAACAAGTGAAAGTGAACAAGAATCATTCAGTCTGAGCGTACGCCAACGGACAAACGATGAACGATAATCGTTAACTTTTTATTGGTCGTTCATTTCATGCAGTTAAAAAATCATCGTTCAGCGCCTGTTTATTCGTTCTCATTCACTTATACAGCAAATGTGAATGACTAAATTGTTTCTCATTTTTGCATAAGAACTTTGACGTCATTCGCTCATTCATACGATAATCAGGGGTGTAAATATAGAGAATGCAGGGGATGCAGTTGCACCCGGGCCCAGGAGCCTTGGGGGGCCCATAAGGCCTCTCTTCTCCATATAGGGAGCCCAGTACTCTGAATAAAGCATTATAGTTGGGGGCCCGTTCCAGGTTTTGCATTGGGGCCCAGGAGCTTCAAGTTACGCCTCTGACAATAATCATTTTTTGTAAAGGCACCTTTCGTCTCAGCACCAGTTGCTGTGAATCTGTTGAGTGGGCAGTCTCTTCCACTCACTCTCAATGGGTGATGTCAATGGACAGAGGAAACCAGACATCACTTATTGACTGAGAGTGGAGGAGACCGCCCACTTGACAGATTCCCAGCTGAAACTAACAGAGGTCGATGTAGGAGAAGTAGAAAAGTAGACACATAAAACTGCACCAAAGTCATCAGGGCCACAGCTTCTAAGCTAAGCAGCGAGCCCCACTTAACCAAGGAGAGGTCCTCTTGTAAGGATTCTCTAACCACAGACAATACTTTCTTACACGAGCAGCAGACCAAACATATAATATTATAGACTTAGCAAGTATAAACCATACAGATGGCATCTTATCCAATTTGAGTATCACACCCCAGCCCACTATGCTACTTGTATTGCATTTACTATTAGAATGGTGCATTATGCAAACAGCGTAGCATGCTGTGATACATTACCCAAATAGAGTTGTGCATCATCTGTAAAGTTGGCGTTTGCTACATCTGTACAGGTTAGTGAAATACATGGATGACCTGAGTCTGTCAAAGTGAGAGCTGCTGCTTGCCCGCTATGGCTCATAGAGGTGGTACTAATTGACATAGGATACATGGACAGGGATTACGATTAAGTTTAGGAGATTAACCTTTTGTACTGTGGAAGGGAAAAAAAAGATGTAAGCAAACAAATCAAGCTATCGGCATAGCTAGAATAATTAGTTCAGATCTATTAATTTACTTTATGCAGATTTCTAAAATGTTTTTCACACTGTTCTTCATAGGGAATTAATCTATACATTACAAGGAGGATTAGTATCATATTTCACATTATTTTTATGGATATACCATAAACTTTCAGATAGGTGTCAGACTGTGGCAGTTAATGGAGTACATTCAGAGAAACAGCAGGTTACTAGTGGAATGCCTCAGGGTTCTATGCTGGGAATGCATTTTATTAAATGTTTTATGAGTGATATCATGGAGGGCTTGGAAGCAAAGACATGACATTAATAAACTAGACATTTTAAAGAAGGATTGCAAATGCAGTACAAAATCTTAGGTGTCAAATTTATCAACATAGATTCAAGACCTAAGTATAATGCTGAAGGAAATAGAATGGTTAAAGTATTTGAAAGCAATGAAAACACTTAAAGAAGAATTCCAGCTGAGGTCTAAGAGAAAATATATTTTGATATATTTTATGTGTGAGTTTAAAAAACAGGTCTACACTTTTTTTTTTTCGTGAAACAGCGCCACTCTTGTTCATTGGTTGTATCTGGTATTGCAAATCAGGGTTATTAAAATGAATAGGGCTGAGCTGCAATGCTAGATACAGTCCATTAAAAAGAGTGGTATTATTTTTGGTACTTTTGTTCTAACTTTATAAACCCCTTCAAAGAGGATTTATCTCATGTGTAAATGTAAAGACTGTGCATGTAATGGAACCAGGGGGATGGGCAACAAAATCACTGAGGCAGGGTAGTAATAAAGAAGTATATATTTAATGCAGATGGAATTTAGCAGTCTCTATACACTAGAATATGGCAGTAGTTTTCAGTAAGGTCGGCTATTCTACAGTAATCTCAGTCACTTCTTACACCATGTGCTCTTACTCATGCTGTCTGATGGAAACTCCAGTATAAGGCCAGGATTTCTATTGGGCTGCTGCTCCATTTCGCAATTGTCTCCACCTCATTCATTCTCGTAAATGTCCAGCTTCCCATTTGTCACACAGCTGTGGTACCACTGTCGGAATACAGGTGACAATTGGTGGCTTATAACTCCACAACACATGGAAAACTCCTGCTCTCCCAGAGACTAAACCTCTTGTCTCCAAACGTACTGTAACTACCTGACACTTCATTTTTGGGCTGAAGCTTCTTTCCCTGTTAGATTGACAAGGAGTCAGGTGCCCTTTACTGTGGGATACAGGAAAGCCTAAATTAGATGCCTTCAGCAAATTCTTTGCGTGCATGCTATTAAATTAGAAGTTAGTCCAGTAATTTCTTTTAGTTAGTCTTATAAATACCTTTGGGGGTGAATGCCTTTGTAATACGTCATGTGATGGATCATGGCGCTTTTTTTTCTCATGGATTCATACGGAATATATAATATCTTTGTGAGTATGAAAATTAAATATAAAATTTGGACACACAGACGTAAAGTATGAAGCCATACAATTCTAGGGCAACCATATGACCGATCAGTATCGAACAGTTCTGTAATTTGGTCACATGTATGATTTGTAATTACTGTATATAATGAGCTGCGTTGAAACTAACAAATCGATAGGGGTCCCACTGCTGAAACCCCCACAATTCTGCAAACGAGGGAGCAGTGTCCCCTTTATTTCTCAATGTAGGATTGCTTCTCCCTATTGTTGTAATGTCTCAGTGGCCCTAGCTGTATTCATTTTAATGAGGCTGATGGAAATCTCTGTACTCAGCTATCTCTTATAGCCCCAGGGAAATAAATTGAGCGGCGGCTGCACATGACCAGCCAGCAGTCCATTCACTGCTATGTCACAGGGATAAGGAGAAGCAGCTCTGCATTGAGAAATAGAGGGAATAAGAGTCAGCTCTTCTCATGATCAGTGGGGTCCCAGTAGTTGGACCCTCACCAATCTATTAGTTTTCTTCTATCCAGCAGATGGGTGAAAATGTGAAAAAACCTTTGCTATTCGGAATACCCCTTTAAGCTATTTTTCTAATTTTATACAGTAATAAGAGAACATGCATACGCTATATTACTAACTTTTACTACCGGAATACCCCTTTAAGTAACTAAATTATTTTAGACTTAAAGGGGTTGTCCCGCGCCGAAATGCAAAATTTTTTTTTTAAACATACCCCCACCTTGTGCAGCGTTAAAAACAATCCCTTTGTTATTTAAAAAAAAAAAAAAAATCGCTTACCTGCATCACCGTTCTGCAGCTTCTTCTTTTAAAGATGGCCGCCGGTCCTTTCCCAAGGATGCACCGCGGTTTTCTCCCATGGTGCACCGCGGGTCTTCTCCCATTTTCTTCTCCTGTCTTGCGTTCCACTGCCGATACAGCCACCTCATTGGCTGATCGGCAACATGTGACGGAGGCGGAGCTGTGATGACGCGGAGAAGAGGGAGGAGCCAGCTCGTGAGCCCGGAGGGGGACAGAAGAAGAATCCTGCGGTGCGCAAGCGCGACTGTTCGTGCGACTAAGAAGCAGCTTTAGTCGGCGCCATGGAGACGGGGACGCCAGCACCGGAGGTGGTAAGTGTATAACTTCTGTATGGCTCATATTTAATGCACGATGTACATTACAAAGTGCATTAATATGGCCATACAGAAGTGTATAACCCCACTTGCTTTCACGGGACAACCCCTTTAATAATGTACATTTGTATACTCATCAAGTAAATGATTTAGGCAAAGAATACCAAAGATTGAATGCCTGTGTCATGCACTGCTGACGTATGCCGTGTATCCGGCATAACTGAATATATAAGTTTTGCCTGGATCGATCCTTTGTGATGGGTTCATTGTCAAATAAGCTATCCATGTAATGTAAAAGAAAACATTCTTAAAAATTTTGTGAGGACTTGCCTAAATTTTATATTGTCATGAATTACATGTCTCCATGAATACTGTTGCTCATCTTGATTGGCCAGGCATTAAAATTGAAATTTTCTTGAAATCAAATCGGGTTGGTGTGAACCGATTTTTGGTGAAAATCATGAAAAAAATCTAATTTCCCATAATGCTTGTTGCAGAGGTCAATGTGCAGCCAATCAGTAAGCAGGGTGCCTTGCTCATGTCACCAAATGTGTTCTCCATTTTTGCATATGGTCAGTACTTTCATTGGACGCCTGCATCACATGACATATATAACATGGGCACAGTGTAACCAGCGGACATTTTACATTTGAGCATAGGACAGAGAAGCTGTATCACTTTTATGTTTAATCTGTTTTTATTAGGTACAATTTTTGCAAAAATACAGTACAAATTCTCCATCAAGGGTCACGCTGGACTTAATACGTTTATAACTGAGAAGTATAACAATTTGAACAGGCAATATGCCAAAATGTACTTTTACTTATTGTTCCCACCTCCTTAAATTGTTGAATTATTATGTTACCAATACAGGGAACTATGAAAACCTGTTAACATGGAAAATGTTGCAGTACACCTGTTTCAGCATAAAATTGATCCACTGCAAAAGGTCCCAGTGGTCCTCGTATGCAGAAAAAGATAATTATAGACAATAAAGAAAAACAAAGGAGGGAATAAAGAGAGGGAGGCAAAGGGAGGGTGTGCTTCTCAGCTGCTCTGCACCTACTATCTCCAGCAGGGCTACAGCCAGCAGTTTAGGGGATTCCCCTGCCTCTGTGCTCTGATGGGGTGTGTGGGGAGTTGCTGCCACCATGTTGGGCACGGCCTGCTGTTCCTCCATCTGCTGTGAGCCGGCCAGATAGCGCTAGATTCCCCATGCTGACGGCGTTCCCATCGGGGAGGAGGCATGGGGTGTTGGCGTCTCCTCTTGTTTCCCATCTTGTCTCTGGGTGCCTATTTTGTCCTTTCACCGGCTGTTTTTCCCGTTATAGCGCAGAAGAGGAGGATGTGTGCGTCCTCACTCCTGCATAGCCAGGCCACGTCCCCCGCTGTATCACTTTTATATGCCTATTTAAAATGACGTCTGTTGTTTAAGCCAAATGTCCTACAAAGAATATATTGCCCTTGTGTGAAAGCTTGTATACAGGGTTTATATTGGATGGACCAGAGAAAGATACTGCATGACATTTATATGTCTGTATAACATGCGGTCTATTGTTAATGGAAACAGATATTCTACAGAGGATATATTGCTGCTGGGTGTGAAAGCTTGTATACCAGCAGAAAACCTAAATGGGGTTCTATTGGAGGGAGAAAAGAAAGTTACTGCATCGCATGTATATGCCTATACGAAATGTGGTCTGTACATTGGTAGAGGGTATATTTCTGCTGCTGTCAATGTATATAGCAGCAAAGCAGACAGACAAAACGCGCTTTGGCATGGAGAATATTGCAGTTCTCAGACACCCTTCAAAATTACTAATCCTGACCATATGAATTAATTGCAGACTTTACACAGCTATTAGTAGGGTTTTGGACAATTCAGTTACACTGCACCAAGCAGGGACAGCTCACAAAGCATGTAATTCTCTGTGGCCTTCTATTCTCACATATCATGTATTTTTTGTTAATATAAAACCATAATAAAACCAAACAAGAAATATACACAGTGCATGTCAGCGGCCTCAGATGTCCGTCAAAGTTGCCAGTCTAACCACTACCAATTATTTGCAGGCCTTATCAGCTAGCAATGCTATGCTGAAAGCCACAAAGTTAGCTGATAAGTTACATAAAACTACACTAAAAAGTGAACCAAACAAAAAACCTAAATAAATAATTCAAAAGGAAACATGAAGAAAATAATGGGTAGGGGACATGTTGGTGGTGGTGGTGGTAGAGATGGCACTTAAAGTGGATCCTACTGAAGCAACAGCTCTACATTCTGCAGGAGGCGAGGCAAGCCAACTGCATTCAGTGTGTTACATCTGCAGCATACAGAACAGATCATAGAGTGGATGGCACAGCATGCCTGAAGTACCACCTTCTCCTCTTCCTCCCAGTCACTGGCACACAGCAGTAAGTCTGCACCAGTTGGCCATGGCCATCCCCACTCTACTTTGCCCCATGCCAAGTCGCAGCAACACCAATATCAGACAGGACTTGAAAAGGCACATGCTGAAAGAAGAGTGCTCATCTGTAAAATCTGCAGTAAGCATTTAAAATTGAGCAGGAATATAAAAAAATCCAATACCACTTGCTGCCTTGGAGAGCCCACCTAGCCAGAGAGCAAAGAGTAAGCCACATCCTGCTCAATCATCCTCCATCTCTCTTCCTATTCTTGCAGTAGCTTCTGAGCACGGAGAGGCAGCTATGTGTAGGGGAAGTGGCATGTCTACTTCAGGCCTGTCCTCTGCAATTAATAGTCAGGCTGCAGACTTCAGAAGCAGAAGTGGAAAACCGAGAGTAGAAGTTGTGCCACCACCATCACCACCACTTTCACCAACATTTACCCTTTGTTGCAGCTTGTCCTGAGTAAGCAGACTGTCCTCCATCCCCCAGTTATGAGAATGTAAAAAAAAAAATGCCACCCCCAACATTCCACGAGCACAGAGTATAAACGCACACATTGCACAGCTGCTTGCAATGGAAATGCTGCTCTTCAGGCTTGTGGACACGTATGCCTTTTGCAAAGTTATGTCCCATGCTAATTCACAGTACCAAATGCTCAGCCACAATTTCTTTGCCCCCAAAGCCATCCCTGCCCTGCGCTACCATGTGAGTGATAATGTGCCCCTGCCATTGAAGGACGCTGTCAGTGGCAGGGTGCACCAGACCATGAACATGTGGTCCAGAAAGCATGGCCATAGGTATTACAGATCCTTAACAGCACACTGGATTAATGTCCTGCAAGTGGGGCATGAAGTCGAAAGCGGTGGTCCACGTTTCATGGTACACCCGAGAGTGGTCTTTGTCTGTCTCCTCCTAACCCCCCTTCTCCTACTTCTCCTCTTTCACTTCCTTCACCTCTTCATACCACCTTTCAACATCCTCCACATTGGCACAGATATCCATATGTGACAAAATTCAACCTCCATACATCAGTGCAGGTAGTAAACACTAAACTATAGTCCCAAAACTCATATGCCTAGCACAGCAAGGCCACATGGCCGAAGAGCTGTTGACGGTTCTACAGGCCAAGGCTGACCCTACACAATCTGAAGCCACTCAACGTCATGTGTAACAATGGGACCAACCTGCTGGCAGTCCCTTGCCTTGGGAATCTCACACATATACCTTGGCAGGCCCATGTGATTAACCTTGTAGTGCAGCACTACCTAAAAAGTTACCCAGGTTTATATTCACTGCTGATAAAGGCCAAGAAACTGTGTTCACACTTTTGGCATTCACACTCCGCCGTCTCTTTTCTGTCAAAGGTGCAGCAACAGTTTGGGCTACCACAAAACCATCTCATCTGTGCTGTGCCTACATGTTGGAATTCCATGTTGCATGAGTTGCAGAAGCTAAGCCAGCAGCAGAGGATGACTGTGGAGTGCCAGATAGTGTATCTATTAACAGACACTGTATGGAGATCCATCATTTGATGCCTGTGGAGTAGCTGCAGTTCAAAGATGTGTGTGTGGTTTTAACCTGTTTTGAGGAAGCGACTAAAATGGTCAGTCATGATAAAGCATTGATTAGTATGACCATTCCTGTTGAGCAGGAGGAAGAGATACTAATCTCTCAACTGTCCTGCCAGTCCACCATATTTCAACATCACAGGATGATGGCTTTGAGCAAAAAAGGGGGACATCTTCTCTAACATGTCTCTCCACTCATAGAAGAAGTATAGAAGAGGAAGAGCAGGAGGAGGAAGAAGATGAGGAAAATGAGGGGATAACATAGGTCCAGAGGCAGGGGAGGGGGCTATGCAATGTTCTTTCCATCAATCAATGACCCCAGCTATAATATGTAGATAGCAGAACCAGCTGGAAGATACTCTTAGGCTTGACTGAGAAGAATGTGGGCCATCACCCTTAGGGACTTTGAAGCAAATGAGTGATTTTATGTTGCAGTGCTTGCAGAAGGACTGTTGCATAGCCTACATCAAGACAACAGAGCGTTACTGGGTGAGCACCCTGCTTGATTCCTGCTATAAGGTCAAAATGATAAGTGTCATTCTGGGACTGGAGAGGGACCTCAAAATGCAGTACTATCAGGACAGACAGTTTAACAACTTGAGCATAGCATTTCTCCATGGTCGCGGGTATGCATCCTCAAAGGATAGCAACTCTGACTAGCAGATAGCTGCCGAAAGAGCACTACAAACAGTGGTAGTAGAATCCTAACAGAACTATTGCATAGTTTTTTTTAACTCATTGGAGCCTTCAGCAACTGCACAGGGTCGAACTGACAGTTACAGACAGTATGCATCCATGATTGTCCAAGAGAACGTCAGCTCCTAAATAAAAAAATATGTCAATATGGAAATATGGAGCTATTATGGGAAAATTATAGGAAAATCCTTATAAAGGGGCTGTGCACCTCTACACAATTGCTGACCTATCAACAAGATAGATCATCAATAGTTGATCAGTAAGGGTCCACCACTCAAGAACCTGGCTGATCTGCTGTTCTCCCAGCATCTGTCAGTGTGTATGGAGCATTAAAGTGACCCTCCGACTCTTAGCATATAAAGATGGCTACACTGCTTCTCGGACAATCTGAGTCTATCTAGCCTATGATACTACATGCTGCATTGATTGGTGAGCGCTGCCAACATGAGCCACACTGGCGAAGCAGAGCAGTGTTTATTGTCGTAGACTACCGATGTATAGCACAGTGTGCATCAGGTAGTCAGAGAAGTGGTGTGGCCATCTTTGTTTGTTAAAGACTGGAGGGTCACTTTAAACAGATATTTCCATGCTTATTGCAGTGGGCTGGGTATGAAGACACGGCTCTCATTGAATTAAATGGGAACACTGTCTGCACTTTCAACCCAGGTCACAGCAATGTATAAGGAGCTACCTGCTTTCTGCTCTATATACACTGCAAGTTGCTAAGAGTATCGTTGATCAGCTAAATTCCCAAGCTAAAGACCCCTACCAATTAACTATTGATGACCTATCCTGAAGATAAGTCATCAATAGAGATGAGCGAACGTGCTCATTTAGGACAATTACTCGATCAAGCATCGCTTTTTCCGAGTAACTGCCTACTCGGACGAAAAGATTTGGGGGGTGCCGGGGGGCGGGGGGAGCTCTCTATCTTCCTACCCCACTCCCCACCGCAACCCCCCGCTCACCCCCCGCCCCCCCCCCCCCCGAATCTTTTCGCCCGATTAGGCAGTTACTCGAAAAAAGCGATGCTCATTCGCTCATCTCTAGTCATCAAGAACATAAAGGTAGAGAACCCCTTTAAGCAGTCGAATTTCTTCTTGAGTTTTTTCTTTCATAATATAGAAGATTTCCACACTGCCTAAAAATAAGTTCACCAAAATATGATTCCAGGGATTTAGGAAAATAAAATTAAGAATGTGAGAGGAACTGAACGCTTTTTATAGTCTCAACATAGTCCCCTTCATTTGCATATGTCCTTCTGTGATATTTACTTGGACTGAGTGAACTCCTATACATGGCACAACTATTTAGCAGTTTTAATTTTTTGTAAACTTTTTTTTTCTAGAGAACTCTGAATATGAAATGGATTTCATGATGCATTTCAGTCACCCACTGCTAATTCAGCTAAATGGCTGTATTTTCTGAAGACATTTTTCCCCTGCGGTTAAATGCCATTTGTTTCCTAATTGATTTAGATGCCATGGAATTTTAATGTATTTTTTGTATTTCCTGTAAAATAAAAAAGGGAAAAATATATTAATGTGCTTGTTTCGGGCAAGTCATAAATTATACAAACTGGTGTCATGCTGCAATGGAAAAGTTCACAGTATGCAAATTTTAAAATAAAAGCTTGAATGGCTCCTCCTGTTGCAACTAGGGATAAGAAGTCGCAGTCTGGTGGAGTGTGGCGCCAATTGATCCAATTACTCTTCTGCATTTAAAGGAGTTGTCCTGGACTTTTATTATTGATGACCTATTCTTCGAAGAGGTAATCAATACTTGATTAGTTGGGGTCTGCTGCTTGGGATCCCCAACAATCAGCTAATTTCTGGGCTTATATCAATGCAGACAGTGCTGGAAGCAGATAGGCACTGTCTGTATTGCAGTGGCTGGTTTGGTACTACATGCAAAGCTCCTATTCTAATTAATTCAATCGAAGCTGTCTGCAATACCGAACCAGGCAGCTGCAATCCAGACAATGCTATCTGCTTCAGTGCTGTTTACACTGACAGTAGACCCGTCGATTAGCTGATCGGCAGAGATCCCTAGAGGCGAACCCTTGCTGATCAATTAACCCTTTCCAATCCACTGTCTGACCTCTGAAGGCATGCTTTAAGGCTGTACAGCTCCGATGTTGGAAGACGTCCGTCGGTGTTCTCTTACTGTATATTGCCAGGCTCTCTGCTGTCGGAGCCTATCCAACGTGTCACCTCATGCAGTACTGGCTTTAGCCAGCATATAACGCTGTTGTTAAATGGCAAAAAAAGAGTAAGCCCCCTAGGAAAACGAGGATACAAATTGGATTGGAAAGGGTTAATCATGATCTATTCTGAAAATAGGTCCTCAATAGTAAAAGTCCAGGAAAACCTGTTTAAGTGAACACACTTTCCTGCTATATTTCCTACTCTTTGCTTTTCCATGTCTGACACTATTGTGTACAGCAGATATGTAGGAATCCGGACACGTGAGTTGAATTTTCTTTGCTTTATTTTCGTCTTAAAGGGGTTGTCCCATGCCAAAAAGGTTTTTTTTTGTTTTTCAATAGGCCCCCCGTTTGGCGCGAGACAAACCCAATGCATGTGTTAAAAAAAAAAAACGCTTAGTACTTACCCGAATCCCCGCGCTGCGGCGACTTCTTCCTTACCTTACTAAGATGGCCGCCGGGATCTTCACCCACGATGCACCGCGGGTCTTCTCCCATGGTGCACCGTGGGCTCTGTGCGGTCCATTGCCGATTCCAGCCTCCTGATTGGCTGGAATCGGCACACGTGACGGGGCGGAGCTACGAGGACCAGCTCTCTGGCACGAGCGGCCCCATTCACCAGGGAGAAGACCGGACTGCGCAAGCGCGTCTAATCGGGCAATTAGACGCTGAAATTAGACGGCACCATGGCGACGGGGACGCTAGCAACGGAGCAGGTAAGTGAATAACTTCTGTATGGCTCATATTTAATGCACGATGTACATTACAAAGTGCATTAATATGGCCATACAGAAGTGCTGAACCCCACTTGCTTTCGCGGGACAACCCCTTTAAGCTTGCATAGTTAGGTACATGGTATCACAAGAACGCGTTTCGGCGTAATGCCTTGTTCACCTCAATGTATGTTACATAGTTTACTAATTTATAGGTTAAAAACAATTACTACTGATTCCAAATACCTGGTGTATTAACTCCTTCATTACATTTGGTTTGCTGCTGGTTCTCTTGTGTACAGCATCTTACTTCCATAGACACCTTCCTATATTTGACTTACCTTTTTGGATTAATAAATGAAAAAAATGATCTCCTATTATAAGACTAGAATACCAATTTATTAGGCCATTGGCACCGTAGGACTAAAAATATAAGCTCTTCCTTCAACCAAGACACGGCAAAGCAGAAAACTGTTATAATTATATAGTTAGACATGGGATTTATGGTTTATGCAAAGAAACATGTAATGAAGTGTCAGCATTGCCTACAATACCAAATCACATTACAGCTTTCTTATTCCCAATCCAGTTCCCACAGTACAGTTGCTAAAATGACAATCAGATTACAGAACTTTTTGTTTGCCAAGTGCTGCCCTAGTTCTCTTGACTTCTTATGTCCCCATTTACTGCATAGGCTGGTGTTTTTTTATGTTTTGAATTAAGAAAATCTTAGAGACCTTGGAACAATTTATCATAGGAATGAGTAAGCGAGTTTGCCTTCATTTGCACGTGTAGATAGTTGTTCTTATTTTTTCATCATTTTCTCATTCAGTCCATTGTTGGGCTGTCAAGGGAATCTGAAAATGCCTGAGAATGGTTTGCGAATGACTAAATGATCGCTTTTTACGCACAAGGACTGACAAATGACGAAGAATGATTTTTATGCCTGCATAAAATGAACGATGAATGATAAGCGAACAAATCATGATTCACCGTTCAATGGTTGACAGTGTTTACACTGAATAATTATTATAAATTTTTGCATGATTCAACAATTTTTTGAATGATGATCATTCGGTGTAAATGGGCCATATTTTGCAAGTAGCAAGCATACCTTGGTTGGCCAAGTTGAGAACCTCTTGTTAAAATTATCATCTCGTCCTTGAGCCAAGTGACAGGTCAGTCAGGTTTCAGGATGCAGAGAAAGCTGTTAAAGAGTAACTTTAAATGTTTAAACTTTTTTCCAGAAATCAATAGTACAAGCGAATATAAGAAACTTTGTAATATATCTTATTCAAGAAAAATGTTTTTTTTCCAACACTTATCAGCCTCTGTTCATCCTCCCCTTGAGTTTTGCACTGATCATTCACTCTGCTTATATGGATACGATCTGTACATAGAACTCAGCAGAGATAAATCACATTACCATAGAAGTAACAGAATAGACACATACATGTCTCTCTCTGCCTCTCTCTCCCCAGAAGCTCTTTTCTTCCCCTTCCTCCTTTCCCCTCCCATGAACTTCTGCAACTACAATATTATTCATCTGTGTACAGACTCCTGTGTATGGATTTATTCAGTACAGACAGGGTGACTTATCAGTGCAGAAGTGGGAGAAGGAGAAAAGACTGATAAGTGGAGAAATATTTTTTTCTCTAATAAGATATATTACAAAGTTTGGTATATTCGGTTGTATTTATTTAATTTATGAAAAAAAAAGTTTAAAAGTTTAGCTACTCTTTAAGTTTGCAGAGCTAACAAGGCTTCAAGGAGTAGCACAACAGTCTCTACTTGCCAAGCTACTAGTTACTGGGGGCCTCTTATTGTTGTGATACCTATGGTCTTTTATATTACTATGTTCAGTTATATTGCATCTCAACCCCATTAAAGAGGTTGCCTTGGTGGTAAAGAAGGGGGGGGGGGGGGGGGGTTAACGACAGAAACTTGCTTAGTGCTATATAAAAACCTAAAAAAGTATTTTCTCACCAAATCCCCTATACCTTCTCCCTGTCAGAACCTATTCCACTGCTGTTCTCTACTTCTTTCTGCAATGTGGGGAACCAGGTGCCAACAGAATGGAGGCTGTGGGGAATTGGATGGGGTAAAACATTTTTAATGGTTTTATACAACACAAGTAGATTTGAATGTCATTTTTTAAAGTTAATGAGTAGAGATGATCGAGCACCCAAATGCTCGGGTTCGCGTTATTCGAGTCGAGCTTTTCGTAAAATTCGAGAGCTCTACTCGAGTAATGAACCCCATTGACTACAATGGGAGACTCAAGCAGTTTTGTATGTGGGACGTCCCGAGCTTTTTTTTTTTTCTTGGTTCGTGTGTTCTCTCTCTCTCTCTCTCTCAGCCAATGACGCGCGCTGTGGCAAGCAGGGGCCAAAACAAACACGTCACAGTGGGGAGGACCCAAAAACTGGGGCAAGGTCGAACACGATTTGATGCTCGTTCGAGTAACAAGCACCATCGAGTACGCTAATGCTCGAACAAGCATCAAGCTCGGCAGAGTATGTTCGCTCAACTCTATTAATGAGTAATGTTAAGCAAACCTATTTTGGGTTGAACTGTGCTAAAAGGTATGCTTATCTCAGTCGAACCCTCTAAAACAATTTCTTCTTCCTCTTCTACTTCCTTCCCAGTTTTAGGAGTATTAGTAAAAGTTCTGGTTCAGTTAAAACTAATTTGGACCGAACCAAACATTTTTGCTCAAATTTCGGTGAACCAGCCAACTGAACTCTTGAAAAGTTTGCCCATCACTATAAATGAGGTTGAGCTGTGATGCAAAAAACAAACGGTGGACATATGTGGCACTATGTTTTGTAGAGAGGAGCCATGTTTTTCTAACCCTCTACAAACCCCTTTAAGTGAATATTGAGTGCTATTATCAGTGGGAGTTTTGTCTTTAGGATGCACTGAAGGATGGTGGGAAATGTAGTAAATAAAGTTTACAAAAGAAGCTATGATTAAGTAAAAAGCACGTCTCTGGCTCAGCAGCAGATTAGCAAATATGGAAAATTTTAGAATTAACCTTTGGAAACAATATTGTGTATTCTGTTCCTATTCCCCTGGTGACACTACTTTATGCGTAATAGATTGAAACTTGAAATTTGAACACATAAACATTACATTGTTACAAGGGCCTAATCAGGAAATAATCTATTCCCTAAAATAGCTTCCAACTTCTTTTCTAACCATTTAAAGATAAGTAAAGTAGCTTGAATTTTAATTTGTATTATTCTATTTGACAAGCCAAAAACTTTTCCTTGTCAGATAGTAGTACTATATAATGACAGAAGAGATAAGTGTGCATAATGTAAAATCATTAAATGAATAATCACAGCACTGCACAAATGCATTCATATTAACAAATGCAACATGGCCGACTCTGGAGAGGCTTGTGATAATGGCATTTTAAGATGGTAATTGGGAAAGATGGGTACAAATGAAAACAGCTCTAATGCGATCTGGCATACAGGGCTGTTTGAATACACTAAAACAATTTTAGTATTGGTCAAATGAACAATGAAATCAGCAAAAAAATCATTCAATTCCATTTACGTTGTCTTGCTTCTAAATCTCTCCATTTTTAAATATTATTCAGGAACTTTGAAGAAATAGAGAGATAGTTTATCATTTTAGACCTTCATCTGTTAGCCAATGCAGAGAAAAGAATGGTAAAAAATGTATTAATTTGAATGGGCATTAGATAATGCTTTATACTAATGTCCCAAGAGTCAGAGAACAGAATATCATGTAGGGCACCCTCTAGCCCAGAGAAGTGCAGCAATTTAATGTGACAAGTGACATAATAACATAGTATGTTAGGCTGAAAGAAGACAATGTCCATCCAGTTCATCCTGTTTCCACCCCCCTTGTTAATCCAGAGGAAGGCAAAAAAAACTCAATGAGGCAACAGCCATTTTAGCCCATCTTCGGGAAAAAAAATCCTTCCCGACTCCTTAATGGCTGTCAGAATAATCCCTGGATCAATTTTTTGATAGTTCCTACCTGGCTTCAAGACCCAGATTAACAACCCTGCTAGTGATTTAATGTCAATATCCTGTAATATCATAGCGTTCTAAAAAAAGTCTAGTCCCCTCTTAAACTCTTCTCTTGATTTTGCCATCACCACGTCCTCAAGCAGAGCATTCCACAGTCTCACTGTTCTTACTCTAAAGAACCCCCTTCTGTGGACAGAAGATGTTGGAGATATGTTGAGCCATATCTTCTGGATAGCTGCCCATATTTACGTGGTATTTGTAAGAGCAGGATCTCTAGTATGAAGGGACCTCTCAACGTCATCCAATAAGTGCTTGATTGAGCTCATGTTGGGTGAATGTGAAGGCCTCACCATTTATAGGAATTCTCCATAATGATTTTTAAACCAACTCTGGATAACTTCGGCCTGATAGCATGGTGCATTATCCTGCTGGAAAATACCATCATTCTGGAGGTACATGAAGACCAGGAAGGGCTGTAAATGGTCACCAAGCAGATATAGCAGGCTTTAGTCAATGAAGTGTTTAGGTGGATCAGTTGATCCAACCCATGCCATAAGAACACACTCCACACCAGTATGGAACTACTACCAGCCTGCACATTGCTTTGTTGATAACTGGGTCCATGGCGTCATAGGGTCTATGCCACACACAAACCCTAAGAATATTTCAAAGTAATTGGTATTGAATGTAATATCTTGTATTGAATGTGGAAGTGATTTCTTCTGTAGTCGCTTCTTTGTTCACATAGACAGTAATAACCAGACACCACCGATCGTGATCATTAAACACCTGTTGGGAGCCACTGCACTATTCACTGTGGGTGATAATGCCTTCTATGATATATTCCCAGTGCACATGTGATACTGTTGATTGAGGAATGTTAAATACTCACACAATTTCGGAAATGGAATGTCCAATCTGTCTAAGGGTGAAGTCACACGAACGTATATCGGCTCGGTTTTCACGCCGAGCCGATATACGTTGTCTTCGTGTGCAGGGGGGGGGGGGATGGAAGAGCCAGGAGCAGGAACTGAGCTCCCGCCCCCCTCTCTGCCTCCTCTCCGCCCCTCTGCACTATTTGCAATGGAGAGAGGTGGGACAGGGGCGGGGCTAATTCTCGGAATGTAGCCCCGCCCCTGCCCCACGTCTTCCCATTGCAAATAGTGCAGAGGGGCGGAGAGGGGGGCGGGAGCTCAGTTCCTTCTCCTGGCTCTTCCATCCTCCCCCCCCCCCTGCACAGGAGGACAACGTATATCGGCTCGGCGTGAAAACCGAGCCGATATACGTTCGTGTGACTTCACCCTAAGACCCATTATCATGCCTTGTTCGAATTCCGGTATTTCATGCTACCTTGCCATGAGCAGGTTGACCAGTATTCAACCTCACTCACAAGATAACACCTCACAAATTATAAAGGTGTGGACATTCCTAAGCCATCACTTGAGGTAATGCCACTTCATAATCAATTTAAAGGAGATGTCCCGCGCCGAAACGGGTTTTTTTTTTTTTTAACCCCCCCCCCGTTCGGCGCGAGACAACCCCGATGCAGGGGTTAAAAAAACCACCCGCACAGCGCTTACCTGAATCCCGGCGGTCCGGCGTCTTCATACTCACCTGCTGAAGATGGCCGCCGGGATCTTCTACCTTCGTGGACCGCAGCTCTTCTGTGCGGTCCACTGCCGATTCCAGCCTCCTGATTGGCTGGAATCGGCACGTGACGGGGCGGAGCTACATGGAGCTACACGGAGCCCCATAGAGAACAACAGAAGACCCGGACTGCGCAAGCGCGGCTAATTTGGCCATCGGAGGCCAAAAATTAGTCGGCTCCATGGAGACGAGGACGCCAGCAACGGAGCAGGTAAGTATAAAACTTTTTATAACTTCTGTATGGCTCATAATTAATGCACAATGTACATTACAAAGTGCATTATTATGGCCATACAGAAGTGTATAGACCCACTTGCTGCCTCGGGACATCTCCTTTAAATACTGCTATCCCATGCCTTTTGGCATGACAGTGTATTTTCTCTGTGGTGGCACTCCATAGAAATTGATCTGATTGATTGATTTTTACCCCATGAACAGAATTACATGTGATCACTTTAAGTGCTCTTTTACATTGGGCAATCATTGCTCAGTAAATGGAGGTAAAGAGTGCTGGAGATCACTCCAGTCACCCACCTCCATGACCATTAGACAGGCAGTTCATAGAAGATCGTCATTTGCTTTTTATGCCTGCCCAATCTGAACGACAAATGAACTATTGTTCGTTGTTCAGATAAAGCAAGCATTTTCACGGAATAATTATAGCTCAGATTCCCACGATTCAGCAAGAATCTGAATGATAATAATCATTCAGTGTAAAGGGGGCCCAACATCAGAGGAGCTTACTAAAATAACAAAGGATTCTCCCAAGTGCACAGCCACTTTAAAGAGTAACTAAACTTTGAAACATTTTTTTAATGTATATCAATGGAGAAGAAAAAAGAAGGCTTGACGTCAATGAAAAATAGAGAACATAAAATAAGAACATTAAAAGGATTTAATATGTCAGAACATAATAAAAGAGAAAGCAACATATCCTTAGGTTACAATAAAAAATGTGGCCCCATCTGCTCTATTGGAAAACCTTAGCCATAAGTAATGGGAATGTGTCATCCTCAGTGGTGTTGTATCTAGCAGTTATGACATATTCATGCAATTGCAATGACCAACCGTGCTTGTATTGAATGCCACTGGAGGTTTATAATTATTAGTGCATCACAGAAGGGGAAATTAAAAATTAAAAACAATCACAGAAAATGGCCGTTACTTACTGACTGAGGAGTGCATATAGATGCAGCCTCCTCTCACCATGCAGGTAGCTGACTACCAAATGGAGGAGCCAATAACACCTGTGAGGGCACCAATGTGACAGTCACTCACACTGCCTCCTGATAATGAGGGGGGTGAATGCTTGGTGTACACTCCCACACATAGTGGATACAGGGTGCCAGACCATTCTGATATATGCAGTTCACCATGCAGACCAGCAGCCTATTAATGACGCCATGATAATTCGACGGGTTGCCCTGCATTTCCATCAGTGAACCACATTGGTACTGCCACCCTGGGCTCCCCCTGGAGTCTTAAAGCCACACTGCATGTGAATGATAGATAATAAATGCAAGGCATTGGTTGCATGTTGGCCAAGATACATGAGCCCACTAACCACTTCACGGTTCCTTGCGTTGTAGTGGGTCCCTACACTAATATAAATGCATCACAGAAGGGGAAATCAAGAATTAAAAACAATCACAGAAAATGTCTGTTACTTATAATTATTAGATCCTAAACTAGCATTGAGGCTCCTGTGCCAGGTGGCAATTTCAACTTTTTTGTATCTGCTGCATCTAACTAAGGCCAGGCTTACATGGGTGGACCGTATTCCACATGCGGAAGGCCCGCAGTGGACTCCAGCTGTTAGCTCAGCGGGCGACCTTCTATACCTAAATTTTCTGTATTGCGTATGACCGCGGCGGCTTGCCATCGGTCATGCACAGTACTTTTTTTTTTACTATTATTTATTTCCCACGCAGTCGCTTAGTGATAATGCTGGCAGGTCATATGCAAAGTTAATTGCGTATGGTCTGCAGGTTAGACGGCCTCCATTGACTTCAATGGAGGCCGTTCACGTGGAGTCAACAGCAAAATAGATCATGCTGTGTTTTTTCCACCGATCTCAGAATACATAATTTGTATCTGTGAGTGTGAGCTAAAAAGTGATTTTACATGCTTTACAATGATTGTGTTGGAATCCACCCTTGTGAGCCCGACCTTACTTGAAAGTCCCACAACTGTGATGCAAAACTTAAAGGACTTGCTCTACCAAAAGGAGTTATCCTCTTCCATTGTCAGGGTCTGGCAATCATGAGAATGAGGGGTCCTGAAGATCCCCACATGAATGTAGCATGCAATGCACACTGTCACTCCATTCCTTTCAATGTGACTGCTGGAGATAGCTAAGATCAGGCATCTCTGTCAGTCCCACTGAAATGAATGGAGCAGTGATGCGCGAGTTTGCTCAACCATCTGTTCATTTGGGGACCTTCAGAATCCTGTTCCCATGGTCATTAGGGGTAACTGCCGTGATGTGCGTATTCGACTACCCATCTGTTCATTTGGGGACCATCAGGACCCTGTTCTGATGGTCAGTTGGGGTAACAGCAGTTAGACCCAATTTATTAGCTACATTTCCCCCATCCTGTGGACAGGCGATAACTTTTTTGGTAGGGCAAACACTTTAAAGACATATTTAGGCCAGAAGCATTTATCACCTCTCCGGGGAATAAATACAGTTCGGTAAAGACCGTAAAAATAAGCTGCCTTATAATCACCCCTCTTCATCTGCTGTCATTTTAGTTTATTCGTCCTTGATTTCTTTTTTAATATATTCTATATAATTCTCATCTTCTGTATTTCATAGATAATCATAAAAACTCATTTTACAAGCTGTGGATAACCTTTCAAAGCAATGCAATTTATCCAAGGGATTTTTGTTTTTGCTTAATGAAAAGTGAATTATTTATCTAGCACACCGACCGCTCAGGTCTATGTTATCAACTGTTATAAATGTGGCCCTATTCTACTTTCTACATTTCTGCTTCACCTTCCTAATTGTGTCCTACAGTATATCATAAAGTCAGTATTAGCGGCAATTGGTTTTTCATGCTTGATTTTACTCCCCTTTTTTAATCTCACATTTCCTGCTATTTATTGCCAATGTGGCTCTGGGACATTTATATTAATAATATTCCTTTCATTTAAAAAGGTGCTAGTACAATACATGCCAAAAGATCTGTCCCCCGTAATAATGTCTTATTGAAAGCGATACTTGATTTATTAGACTGCAGTGGGAAAAAGAGCTTACCAAGAGCAGTCAATGTTTGAATAACAGTCCTATCAATCATGCCTATGCACAACAAACACCACACACAATTCTCTTTTTAGAACATTTCATTGCTGCCGGGCATCGCTCTAGGGTATTGTTTTAATGTATCCTTTTTTGTGATTTCTTTGCCAATTGCTTGACTTAGAAAACAGATTGAGCTTATCAAATCCATACATTGTTTTCTTCTGCAGAGTGATGTACAGCTTCCAAGAAAATAGAAATTATATGGCATAAATAAGCTTTCAGTAGCATGCAAATAGTTATTACACTGGTTGGTCTAAACTCACAAGATTTCCAGAAAATTACTAAGGTTTAACTTCAGAAGTGTGAAACTTCAGAAATGGAAAGCACACACTACAGGATCCTGGCATAAAAAGTAGAGGTACTTTTATGGAATAACTCCAGATGTCAACAGTAGAGGAACCTTTCGGGCAAACATGTCCTTTGTCAAGCTGCACAAAATAAATATATACAAACATATATATTCAGAACGAATACTAATATAAGTGCAGTTAAAAAGGAGAAAGAAATGCGTCAATTAGATGCATATCATAGAATCATAGAAAGGTAGAGTTGGAAAGAATCTCTAGGGTCATTGGGTCCAGCCCCTGCTCAGTGCAAGAATAATGAGTAGAGATGAGCGAGCACCAAAATGCTTGGGTGCTCGTTGCTGGAGTCAAACTTTTCGTAATGCTTGAGAGCTCGTTTCGAGTCAATTAGGGACTCGAGCATTTTTGTATGGGACCGATGCTCCGTATAGGTGATGACTTGTCATACACCAGAAAACATCAGAAAGTCATGGAAACACCACAGAAATGGATAGGGAAGGGCAGGGGCAGCATGCATGGCTACATCTGAGGCTCCCAGGTCCCACTATTAAGCCAAAATGGGGGCAAGAGTCTGGCGTCACCCCCCCTAACAATTTACTTCGGACAAACCCTCATTAGCAAGGCACACGCGCTGGCACATCTTAGCTGACTACCATACTACCTGCAACCAAGGACAATCACTGCCTGCGAGTGACACCGCTGCCTCTTCTCCTGGGTTACATGCTGGCATTGCTGTCCAACCACCCCGCATGACCCTGCGTCCACAGCGCACACAAAATTTTCCCTGCGCAGCATTCAGCTGCCCTCATGCTACAAGCTCGCTTCATAGCCAGACCACCCTCATGTCTATTTATAAGTGCATACTGGATGAGAAGGAACCAGAGGCACACACTGCAGAGGGTTGGCAAGGCCAGGCAGCGACCGTCTTTGAATATGTGGGCGATAGCCCACAATGCTGTTGAGAATTGATGATAAATTGACGTACAATCATTCCAATCCCGTGCCACCTCCATAACAAAATTGTCAGGAGCCGCAAACGTGGGCATAAAGGAGACTCAGGTGCCAGCACTTCTACACATCTACACAATGCAGCAATACTCTGTGTGGAAAGCACGTGAGCGGGCCCAGGGTCAGGCTGGGTCCCAGCCTCCACCTTATGTGACTCAAGGTGCTGTGAGTTAAATAGCTATGGGAAATCCATGTGTCCCCACACAATTCATTCTGTGTAGGTGTCAGATAGCTCAACACCGCAATGGGAAGTCTTTGAGTTCCTTGGGCTCACCTATGCTGTCGGTGCACAAAGATGGTATTAAACAGGAAGAAATCGAAGTGCCCAAACATGGCAGAGTTTCACCCGGCCAAGGACTTCGGCCTCAGCCCACATTTCTGCCCAAGTCAGTCAGTGTATTTGTGCCAGATAGGTAAAACACCGCGATGGGAAGTCTTTGTGCACCCACAGCATAGGCGAGCCCAAGGAACTTAAAGATGGTATTACACATGAGGAAAACAGAGTGCCCAAACATGGCAGAGTTTCACCCCGCCAAGGACCTCTGCCCACATTTCTACCCTAGTCAGTCAGTGTATTTGTGCCAGACAGGTAAAACACTGCAATGGGAACTCTTTGTGCACCCACAGCATAGGCGAGCCCCTGAAACCCAAGGAAAGTATTACACATAAAAAATCTGAGCGCCCAAACATGGCAGAGTTTTACCCCGCAAAGGACCTCGGCCCACATTTCTACCCCAGTCAGTCAGTGTATTTGTGCCAGACAGGTAAAACACCGCAATGGGAAGTCTTTATGCACCCACATCATAGGCAAGCCCAAGAAACTCAAACATGGTATTACACATGAGGAAATCAGAATGCCCAAACATGGCAGAGTTTCACCCTGCTAAGGGCCTCGGGCTCGGCCCACATTTCTGCCCTAGTCAGTCAGTGTATTTGTGCCAGACAGGTAAAACAACACAATGGGAAGTCTTTGTGCACCCACAGCATAGGCAAGCCCAAGGAACTGAAGGAAAGTATTACACGTAAAGAAATCAGAGCGCTCAAACAAGGCAGTTTCACCCTGCCAAGGACCTCAACCTCGGCTCACACCCTCAGTAATCGTGGGCATAAAGCGGACTCGGATTCTAGTGCAACTGTGAACGTCTCATTAATGCAGTAACGCTCTTTTTGTTTGGCCCAAACTAGTGTCCCAGATAAGTGTGGTAACATGAGAGAAAATACATGTTGCCAAGTGCTGATCCCCAGACCCCAAGCAGGAGGAGGAGGTGGCATAATAAGGCCGGGAAACCATGACCGAGGTAGGACCTGCAATACTCTGTGTGGGAAGTATGTGAGCGGGCCCAGGGTCAGGCTCAGTCCCAGACTCCACCTTGTGTGACCCAAGGTGCTGTGAGTTAAATAGCTATGGGAAATCCATGTGTCCCCACACAATTCATTCTGTGTATGTGTCAGATAGCTCAACACCGCAAGAGTAGTCTGAGTTCCTTGGGCTTGCCTATGCTGTCGGTGCACAAAGATGGTATTACACAGGAAGAAATCGGAGTGCCCAAACAGGGCAGAGTTTCACCCGGCCAAGGACCTCGGCCTTGGCCCACATTTCTGCCCAAGTCAGTCAGTGTATTTGTGCCAGATAGGTAAAACACCGCGATGGGAAGTCTTTGTGTACCCACAGCATAGGCAGACCCCTATAACATTTCTGTAGCAAAAGTATAGGCGAACCCCTGTTACATTTCTCTACCAAGAGTATAGGCGAACCCCAGTAACATTTCTGTAGCAAAAGTATAGGCAGACCCCAGTAACATTTCTGTAGCCAAAGTATAGACACACCTCAGTAATATTTCTGTAGCAAAAGTATAGGCGAACCCCTCAAACCATTCAGTAGAAAAGGTATAGGCTGACCCCAGTAACATTTCTGAAGCCAAAGTATAGGCGGACCCCAGTAACACTTCTGTAGCAAAAGTATAGGCGAACCCCTGTAACATTTCTGTAGCAAGAGTATAGGCAAACCCCTCAAACCATTCAATAGAAACTGTATAGGCAGACCCCAGTAACATTTCTGTAGCAAGAGTATAGGCGAACCCCTCAAACCATTCAGTAGAAAAGGTATAGGCAGACCACTGTAACATTTCTGTAGCCAAAGTTTTGGCGGACCCAGCAACATTTCTGTAGCAAAAGTATAGGCGAACCCCACAAACCATTCAGTAGAAACTGCAGAGGCGGACTCCAGTAACATTTCTGTAGCCAAAGCATAGGCAGACCCCTGTAACATTTCTGTAGCAAGAGTATAGACGAACCGCTGTAACATTTCTGTAGCAAGAGTATAGGCGGACCGCTCAAACTATTCAGTAGAAAAGGTATACGCAGACCCCAGTAACATTTCTGTAGCCAAATCATAGGCAGACCCCAGTAACATTTCTGTAGCAAGAGTATAGGCGAACCCCTGTAACATTTCTGTAGCAAGAGTATAGAGGAACCCCTCAAACCATTCAGTAGAAAAGGTATAGGCAGACCCCTTTAACATTTCTGTAGCCAAAGTATAGGCGAACCCCTGTAACATTTCTGTAGAAAGAGTATAGGCGAACTCTTCAAACCATTCAGTAGAAAAGGTATAGGCAGACCCCTGTAACATTTCTGTAGCCAAAGTTTTGGCGGACCCTGTAACATTTATGTAGCAAAAGTATAGGCGAACCCATCAAACCATTCAGTAGAAACTGCAGAGGCGGACTCCAGTAACATTTCTATAATCAAAGCATAAGCAGACCCCAGTAACATTCCTGTAGCAAAAGTATAGGCGAACCCCTGTAACATTTCTGTAGCAAGAGTATACGTGAGACCCTCAAACCATTCAGTAGAAAAGGTATAGGCGAACCCCAGTAACATTTCTGTAGCCAAAGTATATGCGGACCCCTGTAACATTTATGTAGCAAGTGTATAGGGGAACCCCTCAAACCATTCAGTAGAAAAGGTATAGGCAGGCCCCTGTAACATTTTTTTAGCAAAAGTATGGGCGAATGCCTGTAACATTTCTGTAGCAATAGTAGAGGCGAACCCCTCAAACCATTCAGTAGAAACTGCAGTGGTGGACTCCAGTAACATTTCTGTAGCCAAAGCATAGGCAGACCCCAGTAACATTTCAGTAGCAAGAGTATAGGCGAACCCCAGTAACATTTCTGTAGCAAAAGTATAGGTAGACCCCAGTAACATTTCTGTAGCCAAAGTATAGACACAGCTCAGTAATATTTCTGTAGCAAAAGTATAGGCGAACCCCTCAAACCATTCAGTAGAAAAGGTATAGGCTGACCCCAGTAACATTTCTGAAGCCAAAGTATAGGCGGACCCCAGTAACACTTCTGTAGCAAAAGTATAGGCGAACCCCTGTAACATTTCTGTAGCAAGAGTATAGGCAAACCCCTCAAACCATTCAATAGAAACTGTATAGGCAGACCCCAGTAACATTTCTGTAGCAAGAGTATAGGCGAACCTCTCAAACCATTCAATAGAAAAGGTATACGCAGACCCCAGTAACATTTCTGTAGCCAAAGTATAGGCGAACCCCTGTAACATTTCTGTAGCAAGAGTATAGGCGAACCCCTGTAACATTTCTGTAGCAATAGTATAGGCGAACCCCTCAAACCATTCAGTAGAAACTGCAGAGGCGGACTCCAGTAACATTTCTGTAGCCAAAGCATAGGCAGACCTCAGTAACATTTCTGTAGCAAGAGTATAGGCGAACCGCTCAAACTATTCAGTAGAAAAGGTATACGCAGACCCCAGTAACATTTCTGTAGCCAAATCATAGGCAGACCCCAGTAACATTTCTGTAGCAAGAGTATTGGCGAACCCCTGTAACATTTCTGTAGCAAGAGTATAGAGGAACCCCTCAAACCATTCAGTAGAAAAGGTATAGGCAGACCCCTTTAACATTTCTGTAGCCAAAGTTTTGGCGGACCCTGTAACATTTCTGTAGCAAGAGTATAGGCGAACCCCTGTAACATTTCTGTAGAAAGAGTATAGGTGAACTCTTCAAACCATTCAGTAGAAAAGGTATAGGCAGACCCCTGTAACATTTCTGTAGCCAAAGTTTTGGCGGACCCTGTAACATTTATGTAGCAAAAGTATAGGCGAACCCATCAAACCATTCAGTAGAAACTGCAGAGGCGGACTCCAGTAACATTTCTATAATCAAAGCATAAGCAGACCCCTGTAACATTCCTGTAGCAAAAGTATAGGCGAACCCCTGTAACATTTCTGTAGCAAGAGTATACGTGAGACCCTCAAACCATTCAGTAGAAAAGGTATAGGCGAACCCCAGTAACATTTCTGTAGCCAAAGTATATGCGGACCCCTGTAACATTTATGTAGCAAGAGTATAGGGGAACCCCTCAAACCATTCAGTAGAAAAGGTATAGGCAGGTCCCTGTAACATTTTTTTAGCAAAAGTATAGGCGAATGCCTGTAACATTTCTGTAGCAATAGTAGAGGCGAACACCTCAAACCATTCAGTAGAAACTGCAGAGGTGGACTCCAGTAACATTTCTGTAGCCAAAGCATAGGCAGACCTCAGTAACATTTCTGTAGCAAGAGTATAGGCGAACCCCTGTAACATTTCTGTAGCAAGAGTATAGAGGAACCCCTCAAACCATTCAGTAGAAAAGGTATAGGCAGACCCCTTTAACATTTCTGTAGCCAAAGTTTTGGCGGACCCTGTAACATTTCTGTAGCAAGAGTATAGGCGAACCCCTGTAACATTTCTGTAGAAAGAGTATAGGTGAACTCTTCAAACCATTCAGTAGAAAAGGTATAGGCAGACCCCTGTAACATTTCTGTAGCCAAAGTTTTGGCGGACCCTGTAACATTTATGTAGCAAAAGTATAGGCGAACCCATCAAACCATTCAGTAGAAACTGCAGAGGCGGACTCCAGTAACATTTCTATAATCAAAGCATAAGCAGACCCCAGTAACATTCCTGTAGCAAAAGTATAGGCGAACCCCTGTAACATTTCTGTAGCAAGAGTATACGTGAGACCCTCAAACCATTCAGTAGAAAAGGTATAGGCGAACCCCAGTAACATTTCTGTAGCCAAAGTATATGCGGACCCCTGTAACATTTATGTAGCAAGAGTATAGGGGAACCCCTCAAACCATTCAGTAGAAAAGGTATAGGCAGGCCCCTGTAACATTTTTTTAGCAAAAGTATAGGCGAATGCCTGTAACATTTCTGTAGCAATAGTAGAGGCGAACACCTCAAACCATTCAGTAGAAACTGCAGAGGTGGACTCCAGTAACATTTCTGTAGCCAAAGCATAGGCAGACCTCAGTAACATTTCTGTAGCAAGAGTTTAGGCGAACCCCAGTAACATTTCTGTAGCAAAAGTATAGGCAGACCCCAGTAACATTTCTGTAGCCAAAGTATAGACACACCTCAGTAATATTTCTGGAGCAAAAGTATAGGCGAACCCCTCAAACCATTCAGTAGAAAAGGTATAGGCTGACCCCAGTAACATTTCTGAAGCCAAAGTATAGGCGGACCCCAGTAACACTTCTGTAGCAAAAGTATAGGCGAAACCCTGTAACATTTCTGTAGCAAGAGTATAGGCAAACCCCTCAAACCATTCAATAGAAACTGTATAGGCAGACCCCAGTAACATTTCTGTAGCAAGAGTATAGGCGAACCCCTCAAACCATTCAGTAGAAAAGGTATACGCAGACCCCAGTAACATTTCTGTAGCCAAAGTATAGGCGAACCCCTGTAACATTTCTGTAGCAAGAGTATAGGCGAACCCCTCAAACCATTCAGTAGAAACTGCAGAGGCGGACTCCAGTAACATTTCTGTAGCCAAAGCATAGGCAGACCTCAGTAACATTTCTGTAGCAAGAGTATAGGCGAACCCCTGTAACATTTCTGTAGCAAGAGTATAGAGGAACCCCTCAAACCATTCAGTAGAAAAGGTATAGGCAGACCCCTTTAACATTTCTGTAGCCAAAGTATAGGCGAACCCCTGTAACATTTCTGTAGCAAGAGTATAGGCGAACCCCTGTAACATTTCTGTAGAAAGAGTATAGGTGAACTCTTCAAACCATTCAGTAGAAAAGGTATAGGCAGACCCCTGTAACATTTCTGTAGCCAAAGTTTTGGCGGACCCTGTAACATTTATGTAGCAAAAGTATAGGCGAACCCATCAAACCATTCAGTAGAAACTGCAGAGGCGGACTCCAGTAACATTTCTATAATCAAAGCATAAGCAGACCCCAGTAACATTCCTGTAGCAAAAGTATAGGCGAACCCCTGTAACATTTCTGTAGCAAGAGTATACGTGAGACCCTCAAACCATTCAGTAGAAAAGGTATAGGCGAACCCCAGTAACATTTCTGTAGCCAAAGTATATGCGGACCCCTGTAACATTTCTGTAGCAGTAGTATATGCGAACCCCTCAAACCATTCAGTAGAAACTGCAGAGGCGGACTCCAGTAACATTTCTGTAGCAAGAGTATAGGCGAACCCCTGTAACATTTCTGTAGCAAGAGTATAGGCGAACCGCGCAAACCATTCAGTAGAAAAGGTATACGCAGACCCCAGTAACATTTCTGTAGCCAAAGTATAGGCGAACCCCTGTAACATTTCTGTAGCAATAGTATAGGCGAACCCCAGTAACATTGGTGTACCAAGAGTATAGTTGAACACCTGTAAAAATTTGTTTACCAAGAGTATAGGCAAAGCCCGGAAAAATTAGTCTGCTAACAGTATTGGCAATGGCCTGAAAAATTGGTGTACCAGGAGTACAGGCGAACACCTGTAAAAATTGCTCAACCGCGATGGCAGGTGAAACCTACAAAAAATTTTTTTGAAGATACAGCTCGTTATTGTTTAATTTGTAACAGTGCCTGGAGGCAGCCCTTCGCAAAAATTGGATTAAGTTTAACTTTTAAAACTTTAAAAACTGATAAAACTTTTTAAAGATTTAAACAGAGCATTTTGGGCTACATAGAAATTGGTAGTTCAGCGTGATGACATGCTGTTTTAGGAGGAGGAATAATAATATACGAAAGGGATACACAAAGCTAATTTTTACCTTTTTTGGAGTGATAGAAGATGCGTTTTTCTCCTGTTGCAGCGAAAATATTCTTTAGGATCTGCTGCTTTCCACTGGTGGAGAAGAGATATCTGGTGAAATCCAGCCTTTGTTTATCTTTATGAGAGTAAGCATGTCGGCGCTGTCAGTTGACAGGTGGGTACGCTTATCCGTGATGATTCCCCCAGCTGCACTAAACACCCTCTCTGACAAGACGCTAGCGGCAGGGCAGGCCAGAACCTCCAGGGCGTACAGCGCACGTTTGTGACACGTGTCCAGCTTTGTCACTCAATAGTTGTATGGAGTAGAGGCATACCGGAGGACAGTGGTAGAATCGGCTACGTACTCCCTCACCATCTTTTAACAGTGCTCCCTCCGACTCAGCCTTGACTGGGGAGTGGTGACACAGCCTTGCTGGGGAGCCATAAATCTAGCAAAGGCCTTGGAGAGTGTTCCCCTGCCTGCGCTGGACATGCTGCCTGATCCCCGCGCCTCCCCTGCTAGTTGGCCCTCTGAACTGCGTCTTCTGCCACTAGTGTTGTCAGGTGAGAATTTTAGCATCACTTTTTCCACCAGGGCCCACCAGGGCCCTATGGTATTGAACCACTCTCGTACCCCTTTCCTCTTCGAGAAGGAGAGTGGAAAGGTTCTCCTTATACCGTGGGTCTAGAAGGGTGTACACACAGTAATCCGTGTTGGCCAGAATGCGTCTAATGCAAGGGTCACGGGAAAGGCAGCCTAACATGAAGTCAGCCATATGTGCAAGGGTCCCAGTACGCAACACATGGCTGTTCTCACTAGGAAGATTACTTTCAGAATCCCCCTCCTCCTCCTCCTCTACAGCCCATACACGCTGAACAGATGAGAGGCAAGCAGCACGGGTACCCTATGCAGTGTGGCTAGCTGTCTTTTCCCCCTCCTCATCCTCCTCCTCACCCTGCCCCTCCTCCTCCTCCTCCTCCAAAACGCGCTGAGATATAGACATGAGGGTGGTCTGGCTATCAAGCAACATACTGTCACCCCCCGTCTCCCGTTCCAACCGCACAGCATCAGCCTTTATGCTTAGCAGCGAACTTCTCAGAAGGCAATGCAGCGGGTTGGTAAGGCTAATGATTAACCCATCGCTGCTCACCATCTGGGTAGACTCCTCAAAGTTTCCGAGGACCTGGCAGATATCTGCCATTCATGCCCACTCCTCAGTAAAGAAATACGGAGGCTGACTACCACTCCGCCGCCCATGTTGCAGCTGGTATTCCACTATTGCTCTACGCTGCTTGTACAGCCTGGCCAATATGTTCAGCGTAGAATTCCAGCGTGTGGGCACGTTGTACAGCAGTCGGTGCTCTGGCAGCTGAAACCAACGTTGCACCGTCCTCAGGATGGCAGCGTCAGTGGTGGACTTGCGTAAATGTGCACAGACGCGGCGCACCTTGCCGAGCAGGTCAGACAAGTGGGGGTAGTTTTTCAGAAACCACTGAACCACAAGATTGAAGACGTTGGCCAGGCATGGCACGTGTGTGAGGCTGCCGAGCTGCAGAGCCGCCACCAGGTTACGGCCGTTGTCACACACGACCATGCCCGGTTGGAGGCTCAGCCGCAAAAGCCAGAGGTCGGTCTGCTTTGTCAGACCCTGCAGCAGCTCGGGGGCCATGTGCCTCTTGTCACCTAAGCTGATTAGTTTCAGCACGGCTTGCTGACGCTTGCCCACCGCCGTGCTGCCGCGCCGCACGCTACCGACTGCTGGCGACGTGCTCACACTTGTTAATTGAGAGGTAGAGGTGGCGGAGGAGGAGGAGGTGGCATAAAACGCAGCAGATACCAGCACCGAGGTAGGACCCGCTATTCTGGGTGTGGGTAGGACGTGAGCGGTCCCAGGCTCTGACTCGGTCGCAGCCTCCACCAAGTTCACCCAATGTGCCGTCAAGGAGATATAGTGGCCCTGCCCGCCAGTACATGTCCACATGTCCGTGGTTAAGTGGACCTTCCGCGTAACCGCGTTGGTGAGGGCACGATTTATATTGCAGGAGACGTGCTGTTGTAGAGCTGGGACGGCACATTGGGAAAAATAGTGGTGAATGGGGACAGAGTAACGTGGGACCGCCACCGCCATCATGTTTCTGAAAGCCTACGTTTCCACAAGCCTGTACGGCAGCATCTCCAGGCTGATTAATTTGGCAATATGCACATTTAAAGCTTGTGCATGCTGATGGGTGGCGGCGTATTTGCGCTTTCGCTCCAATGCTTGTGTTAGCAACAGCTGAACGCTGCGCTGAGAGACATTGCTGTTTGGAGTGGAGGTGAGGGTGTCGGTGCAGGCCCGGAGGCGCTCGTGCCTGTGTCTTGGGAGGGGGATTGGATCTGTGTGGCAGGTTGGGGCACAGGAAAAGAGGCAGTGGTGTAACCTGGAGGTAGTGAATGGCCTTCGTCCCACCTTGTTGGGTGCTTGACCATCATATGCCTGCGCATGCTGGTGGTGGTGAGGCTGGTAGTGGTGGCTCCTCGGCTGATCTTGGTGTGACACAGGTTGCACAACACTGTTCGTCGGTCGTCTGCGCTCTCACTAAAAAACATCCACACCTTTGAACACGTAGCCCTCTGCACGGAGGCTTGCGTGAGGGGGTGCTTTGGGAAACAGTTGTGAGATTCTTCGCTCTGGCCCTGCCTCTAACCCTGGCCACTCCACTGCCTCTTCCAACCTGTCCTGCTGCTGCACTTGCCTGCCCCTCTGAAGCCCTGTCCTCAGTAGGCTTAGCAAACCAGGTGAGGTCAGTCACCTCATCGTCCAGCGGCTCTTCCTCCGAATCCTCTGTGCGCTCCTCCCTCGGACTTACTGCCCTTACTACTACCTCACTGACAGACAACTGTGTTTCATCATCCTCATCCACAAAAAGCTCTTGAGACAATTGCCGGAAGTCCCCAGCCTCATCACCCAGACTCCGGGAACTTTCCAAACGTTGGGCATCAGTCACAACAAACTCCTCAGGTGAGAGGGGAACCATTTTTCCCACTCATGGCAGAGACCCAAGAACAGTTTCTGGGAGTCTGCCTGCTCAGAATATGTCATTTTCATGGAGTGAGGAGGTTGGTAGGAAGGAGGAGCAGCCAGAGGATTCAGAGTTGCAGTCCCTAGGCCGGGAGTAGTGGACTGCGTAGAAGACTGGGTGGTCGATACATTGCTGGATGCGTTTTCTGCCATCCACGACAGGACCTGCTCGCACTGCTCTGTTTATAATAAAGGTCTACCACACGGACCCGTAACTTGTAATATGAAGCTGGGGAGCCCAGAAACGTGCCTCTCTCCTAATCCTGCAGCAGCCGGCTGTGATTCACCATGACCAGGAACTCGGCCTGTGCCCACACCCTCATCATGGCGGATTAAGAATAGAGCAGGGCCCAAATAAATTACCCCACTGGACAGCACTGACAACTGTGTCTTAATTCACCGCACACAGAGACTTGTAGATAGCGGAGGCTCTATGCTGTGATTTAAAAAAAAAAATAACCCGCTGTCTTGCGCTGATACCTAGGGGTAATTTACCGCTTGCAGAGACTTGTAGCTAAGAGAGGCTGCATGGAGTGGGGGAAGACTCTAAAGCCAGTATTGTGAGACGCTCTGCACAGTTGCAGAGCTGAAATAGTTGGCAATGGCCCAGGAAATATTTCAGTATTGTTTAGCGGTGAGACCTCTGTGTAATGCACTGCCGACTTAGAACGATATAACTGAACTAGTTTTCAGTAGGCTAGGAAATGTTAGAGTGCAGTTTTACAGTGAGAGCTGGTTGTACGGCACTGCAGGCTGAGAACGCTATTACGGAAATGCGGGGAACAGGCCTAGATGTGTAATACAAACATTGATGCACTACTGCTCCCAGCCAGCCACAACTGTTAAGCACACAGTCAGATGTAGCCCTAAGGGGATCGTTTGGGTTCTTACACAGAGGATCAGGACTGCATAACTTTCCCTATATAAGTAGCTGTGTCCCTACACTCTGCGTTATGCACAGCACACACAGAACGGTATAACTGAACTAGTTTGCAGTAGGCTAGGAAATGTTAGAGTGCAGTTTCATGGTGAGAGCTGGTTGTACGGCACTGCAGGCTGAGAACGCTATTACTGAAAGGCTGGGAACAGGCCTAGATGCGTAATACAAAAGTTGGTGCACTATTGCTCCCAGCCAGCCACAACTGTAAAGCACACGGTCAGATGTAGCCCTAAGAAGGACCATTGGGGTTCTTGTACGGAGGATCAGGACAGTATAATTTTCCCTATAGAAGAAGCTCTGTCCCTAAACTCTGCGTTATGCATTGCAGGCTGAGAACGCTATTATTAAAAGGTGGGGAACAGGCCTAGATGCGTAATACAAAAATTGATGCACTACTGCTCCCAGCCAGCCACAACTGTAAAGCACACGGTCAGATGTAGCCCTAAGAAGGACCACTGGGGTTCTCGCACGGGGATCAGGACTGTATAACTTTCCCTATAGAAGTCGCTGTGTCCCTAAACTCTGCGTTATGCACTGCAGACACAGAACGGTATAACTGAAGTAGTTTGCAGTAGGCTAGGAAATGTTAGAGTACTGTTTCACGGTGAGAGCTGGTTGTACAGCACTGCAGGCTGAGAACGCTATTACTGACAGGCTGGGAACAGGCCTAGATGCATAATACAAAAGTTAGTGCACTACTGCTCCCAGCCAACCACAACTGTAAAACACACACTCAGATGTAGCCCTAAGAAGGACCATTAGGATTCTTGAACAGAGGATCAGGACTGCATAACTTTCATTTTATAGGCAGCTCTGTCCCTAAACTCTGTGTAATACACTGCAGACTGAAAACGCTATAGTTGAAATGGCCTGCACAGCCCGAGATGCTTAAAAATAAAAATTGGTGCACTACTGCTCCCAGCCAGCCACAACAGTAATGCACACTATGAAGAGTAACCCTAAGAAGGACCGTTGGGGTTCTTGACGACAGGATCCTACTCTAACACTTTTCCTATATCAGCAGCAGCACTATCCCTAACCTCTCCCACCATGCGTCTGAGGCGAGCCGTGGGCGGGACCACTTTAAGTACTTGGTTGTCACCTGATCAGCCCAGCCACTCACTACTGTGGCGGCTGGCACGTCACCGCAGGAAGGGGTAATGCCTTCCCCGCATGTCTATTGGCTAGAATATGTTGCTAAACATGCGGGGAAGGAAATGCAATTGACTCGAGTACCACGTGGTGCTCGGCTCGAGTAACGAGCATCTCGAGTACCCTAATACTCGATCGAGCATCAAGCTCGGACGAGTATGCTCGCTCATCTCTAGAGATGAACGCTCTGTATAATTTGGTTACTAGGAACACGATTCAGTTCTCACCAGAGATGGTGCTCCTTTTGGTGATACCGGGTCCAATCGCTAGGACCAAGAGATCACTCTTAAATTTCTTTCTCATGACAATGAAACAAATTATCCCCAGATGTTAGAGATCCAATACTCCTTCCACAAGGTTGTTGTGGTTGGAGGCTATGGATAATCTTAAATATATGGAAGAGCTGTGTGCGGTGTGGGAGATTAGCTCGGTAGCCTGCGGGTTTAGCGATATTCATAGACGGAACACCAGTGGATGCAGTCCAAAGCAGGCGTGCCCTGCGTTTATTTTTTTTATAACAGCAACATAAAAAGTCCAGCCTTAGTTTCAGGCAAACAAATAATAGTCCACAATCCAGCGACCAGGCAAACAAATAATGTTGTAAAAACTTGAAATTTGGCTTGACCATTCTTTAGGCCCTAAATAGGAAAAGTAAAAGGGTCACAACTCGATTATTCAATGCTAAGTGCAAAAGTAAGTGCACCCCTATGTAATGTAACTTTCCTGTGTCGTACAAACTTGAAATTTGGCACGACCATTCCTAAGGTCCTAAATAGGAAAAGTAAATGGGTCACAACTTGATTAATTAATGCTAAGTGCAAAAGTAAGTGCACCCCTGTGTAACATATCTAATCTAATTCTATAACTTCCCGGTGTCATACAAACTTGTAATCTGGCAAGACCAATCTTTAGGTCTCAAATAGGAAAAGTAAAGGGGTCACAACTTGATTATTCAATGCAAAGTGTAAAAGTAAGTGACCTCCTATGTTATGTAATAATAGTCCCGAATCCAGCTATCAGGCTGTCCCGGCCTGATCAGGTCAGAGTTAGCAGGTGCGGCGCACAACGGGGCTTATATGTCCAGCTGGTCACACAGGCTGCCAGGGCCCAGCAGCCGTCTTAGCTCCCCTGTGTCCATGCACCTGCTATTTATGTGCACACTAGCACTGGCTCAGTCTCAGCACCTGTGCTGATTGAGCTTGCCCACACCCTGGGGTGGAGGAGGTGGAATGGACAGCCCCACTACCAACCTGCCTTCCATTCCAAAAAAAACAGGCCCGGATATTTTTAAAGAACAGATCTCCAGCAACTGCTTGCTGGAGACCACATTACGCTACTGGTTTCTTATGTCTGGGAGCAAGACATGACCTTCCTCCAGTCCCCTTATGCATAGTACTGGTACCTAGGGGCGACATAGCGACCGTCCACTACTACGCCCCTCAGTACCTCACAGCCGGTGATGAAAACAAATTTGCTAAGTGCTACAGCTTATGGGCAATCCGAATCCAGTTTTGCACTTCTCCTGGGTGGAGCCCTGGCTCAAAAGTGGTGTTACGATATCATAGTTGGCGACTTTGGTTTCAGACCATAATGTAAGAAACATCTAAGTTTGTTGTTAGGTGACGGGTTCACACTGGATACCTCCCCCATCCTTCCCACCATTTTATCCCTAGAATATTAATATCCTCTTTCTAAATATCTCGCTCATCTTGTTCACTTTTACTATTTCTACTTTTACATTTCTTTCTTTCCTGTCAACTATTCCTTACCTCTTTAGTAGGCTTTCTTAGTTATTTGTTCTTTGTCTCTACGGAGAAAGGCAAGGCTTAAAACCAAAATTTCAGCTTGTTTATCAATTATAGATTAGTTTGAACGAAGACTCTTAGACTATTAGGCTGCACTTTACTTCATGATGATCTGTAATGTATCATTCTTGGAAAAAGTGTGCACGGCAATGTATGATGTAGCATTTTGTTCTATGGTGTTTGTAATAACAATTACATATTTTTGAACCATAAATGTTCCTGCATCACTAATGGATCCATTATACCACAATTTCTTATCAGACAAATTAAGGATTTGTTTATGATTTTTTTGTTTGGCTTTGCTTCCAATTTCCTGCATTTCTTAATTATTTTACCTTTTCTATTTCCTACAAGATAATGTTTCTTTATTATTTAGATTAGCAAAAGCAACAGTTTCCTCTTATGACAAATAGCATATAGCAAAATAACAAAACCCTTAATAGTATAAGGGATGTAATAGTTTTGGTAGCTCTTGTACAGCAAATAAGCCTAAGGCTGCATTCCCACGAACGTATATCAGCTCAGTTTCCACGTCGCGCCGATATACGTCATCCCCATGTGCAGGGGGGGGGGGAGAATGGAAGAGCCAGGAGCAGGAACTGAGCTCCCGCCCCCTCTCCGCCCCTCTGCACTATTTGCAATGAAAGGAGGCGAGGTGGGGCGGGGCTAAATTCCTAGAATTAGCCCCGCCGCCGTCCTGCCTCTCCCCATTGCAAATAGTGCAGAGGGGGCGGAGAGGAGGCAGAGAGGGGGCGGGAGCTCAGTTCCTGCTTCTGGCTCTTCCATCCTCCCCCCCCCCCTGCTCATGAGGACGACGTATATCGGCTCGGCGTGAAAACCGAGCCGATAAACGTTTGTGGGAATGCAGCCTAATGGACAGATTTTTTAAAAATAACATTTTTACTCATTTGTTGCTAAGAACAAAACTGAGAAGTTCAGTGATTACTAATTCTGCAAGTCTGAAACTCGTCTAGATAATTTCAACTAGTTTCTCTTGCATGCAGATATTGCTATTGTTTAATTTTAAGCCATGCCTATTTATACAGCAAACAGGCATCTATATCGTCCATGTGGAAATAGTATTGCTTTTTAAATTTTAATAAAGAAAAAGGCCATTTTATTAATCTCTGTGGTCATGGAAAAGTAATAACTGCAGCGATTATACATCACCTGAAAGTAAAGCTATACTGCTCAGGAAAACTTCTATACACAAAAGTAGCAAAGAAAAAAGGCTCCGGCACTCTATGAGCAGAACCTGCTGTAAATGTGTTCGAAAAAATTGAGAGATTTTAACAAAGGTTTCAAATTTGTGTGCAAAGAGTTTAAATACAGGAAATATATATTACTTACTGATGTAATGTCATTATCTCTAGTTGAAATTCTCTATGTCAGGCTTCCCTTACACTAGCGTATTTGGGGTCATGTGGACATTGACTTTTTTCATGTGGACCACAGAGATGTCAACCTTGAAGAGACCTTTACAGGGTGGTGCTCGCATGACAAGTCATGGCAAAAATGGAAGTGGACTTTAAAGGGGCATGGAAAGCCTACAGAAAAAGTAGTACATTACATTAGTAGCATTCAAAACTGTGAATAATTTATAAATTCCCTATACCCTGCTGGTAATCTACATTTCCTCTATCAGAAACACCATAAGACAGGTGATGTCTAATCTGGTCGGATGTTAGGCTGGCTACTAGAGATGAGCGAACCTACTCATTTCGAGTAATTACTCGATCGAGCACCACGATTTTCGAGTACTTCCGTACTCGGGTGAAAAGATTCGGGGGGCGGGGGGAGGTGTGGCGGAGCGGGGGGTAGCAGCGGGGAACAGGGGGGAGCCCTCTCTCTCTTTCTCTCCCCCCCACTCCCCATTCACCCACGGCGCCCCCCGAATCTTTTCGCCCGAGTATGGAAGTACTCGAAAATCGCAGCACTCGGGCAAAAAAGGGGCGTGGCCGAGTAGATTCACTCATCTCTACTGGCTACCCATGTCTGCCACCATCTTGCTATCCTGAACAGACACAGGTATCACTCTGCTTCTCTTGTATGAATGGACTTGCAGTTTCTACTTTCCATCAGCACTGCAAGAGTTAATCCTCTCCAGTGTTCTTAGTCCAGCTGCAGGGTAATATGTTATTGCCTGCCTATTTAGTTGAGCTGGGGATCCTCCTTCTTTGCCTGAGAGTTGGTGTGTGTTTGCCACAGTCACAAAGCATAGGTCTCCTGTCTCTAGCATCTGTGTCTGCTCTGATTTCTAGATAGGTTTGTTCTCTGCCTGCTCTGACTTTGCACCAGATTCTGTTTATAATTTGGCCTGTTTCACAGTGCCTTGCAGTAGTGCCTCTGACTCCCATTGGTCAGCTGCCAACCACACTACTGGTCTACTCCAGGAGCCAGCAGCCTGCTCAGTTTCCCTCGGCGAAGTCCAAATCCCTGTACAGGGGTTAAAAGGTGAATATCAGAAAACCATCAGGATAACACCCTTAGGATTAGCCCATAGCCAAACCTGTTGGTTAGCACAGTGGGTCCACACTCACTTCCATAACATCGGAGTTGTCCACTTGTATTTTTTTTTCTAGGCTCACATCACTATATAGATTTCTTTCAGCTGCAGCACATACTTGCCATCCTGCTGCTACCTCTGCTTCTCATTGCCCATTACACAATAATCATGCTTCCTTTTGTGCTCCAAAAAGTAACAGTGTCCACACATAGTAATAATCTTTCCAATTTGCTCATCACAATATCATAATTAGAGATGAGCGAACGTGCTCGGCCCCGCCCCTTTTTCGCCCGAATACCGCGATTTTCGAGTATTTCGTGGCGGCGCGGGGGGTTGCAGCGGGGAGTGGGGGGGAGAGGGAGAGAGAGAGGGCTCCCCCCTGTTCCCCGCTGCTACCCCCCGCACCGCCGCGCCTCTCCCCACCCCCCGGCGCCCCACGAATCTTTACGCGCGAGTACTGAAGTACTCGAAAATGGCGGTACTTGGGTGCGTAAGTACTCATTACGAGTACGTTCGCTCATCTCTAATCATAATACTGCTCTTAGTGCCTCACGGTTATAGTGCCCTTTTTATCATGTAGAGTAACCATTCTCTTTTGCACTCCTCACATAGTAATACGACTCCCTTTGTGCCCCACAGTGATAGTTTCTACAGAAGACAGAATAGAATGATTGTAGATATCGCACAGACAGAAGAAATTGTGTCCAGAGGAGCACAGACAAAAGACAACCATTAAAGATATCACACTGCAGTGGAAGTAGGGAACTGATTGATTACCTGAGAGAATGGAGAGGGTCACTGGGAGACCAGGTGAGGGAGCACAAAACCCAGGTGACTTCTGTGAAAACTATGAGACTTGACATGTCTGAAAATGGTCCGCATGAAAAAACTCATCACTTGTCCTTTTCCTGTATCACGGACGAGAAATAGGACATGCTAATGCATGACAATGGGCCATGTCCATGGAAATTGGACAGCACACAGCTTTGTTGGGTGCCACTCACATTCACAGCTACTGTGCACCTAGCCTAAGTCAGTCTGAGATACAGTCACATGACCATGCTTCTCGTGTTTATCTCATGCTTGTATAATGTCCAATACTCTAAAACAGGTAGTTATCCCTCCTTTCCGACTCCCTTTAGTACTTGAATTGACACATCATGTCCTCTTCTTCAGGTCTAAAAAAGATATGTGCAGGAAAGGTTCTCCGCGCTCAATCGGAAAGAAGTATTGCTGGAGCATTATACAATCTACTTTATTTTGGCATATAAAAGATAGTGTATTGCAACGCGTTTCGGCGCAAAGCATTGCGCCTTCTTCAAGCATTAAAAAACATACATAATACATTTATAGATAGTACAAAAAGCTTACTCATTAAGGTATAGACTGCAGTCTGCGGGACGCCGGGTGTTGAGGTGCCAGCGGGTTGCATTACTTATGGGAACCCCGCTGAGCACTGGGTAAGTTCCATTCTTTTATATATATATATATATATATATATATATATATATATATATATATATATAAAAAAAAATTTATGCATCACGCTTGATAAAGCTTTCTGTATCTTCTTCAGCTCTGTGTAAGTGAGGTAGTCCTCATATCTTCCCAAACGAAAGTTTGTATGTTTCACTAAAAGTTTATCAAGTTCTGCCTGTTTGTATGCCCCCCTAATTACAGAAGGAGGTGCTGAACCTGATGCAGAGCCTGATGCTGACATAGTAGTCAAAAATATAAAAGTATTGCACCAGAATGCTGGTTTAGGACTTACTGCCCATGCATCACAAGGCAGAAAGTCTGATGATTCTTCTTTGATTTTAACTGCGGAGATCCTAGCATTGAGTAGGCAGAATCTGATTTCTCTTACAATACCAGCTGTTCAAACAAAGCGTTTCTGTCACTCAAAAATAGGCTCCTACCATTGATTTTGTGGGCTTGAACCATCATACTACAAAGTATGTTCACAACTGTGCAGACATTTACTCTTACCCATGCTGCTAATTTACCTTATGATGTGTAAAAAGGTTCAAAGGGTCTTGTTATAGACATTTAGGTAATATTCTCAGAATATGCTATAAATGTTGATAGACATGAATCCCAACTCATGCAAACTATGTAAGGTCACAATGTTTACTGAAACAGCTGACAACGCCATGATACGCTCTTTCTGTATTTCCATAGAAATGAATGGGAGTTACAGAAACATTGTAGCACAACGAGTATCCATTATTCTAGAAGTATATGTGAGCCCCAGAGGTGAAACCCGCATTTATCAGTCATTTATGGCATTTTCTGTTGATAAGACATAAATGTCTACAATGAGAATTATGCCTTAATTCCGTTAAATTATCTTAAATAGACTTTCAAAGCAAGTTTGTGCTCTAAATAATATGTTGCATGTAATCCATGATGGTAAAATTATATCATTGACATCATGGCAAACATATAATATAATACTGTGTTTCCCCGAAAATAAGACAGTGTCTTATAATAATTTTTGTTCAAAAAGGTTTAACTTTTTTACACGTATAGCTGCCTGGACACTATTTAAATTGACTTTTTACATTATCTGTAAAGATGAGCGAACGTGTTCGGCTCCGCCCCTTTTCGCCTGAACACCGAACTTTGCGAGCAATTCCGGTGCAATGCTCGGGCGAAAAAAGTTCAGGGGTCGCCGTGGCAGCGCGGGGGGGGGGGGGGGGGGGGTGCGGCGGGGAGTGGGGGGGAGAGGGAGAGAGAGAGGGCTCCCCCCTGTTCCCCGCTGCTGCCGCCCGCGCCGCCGCGCCTCTCCCCGCCCCCCGGCGCCCCCCGAAGCTTTACGCGCGGACACTGAAGTCCTCGGCAAAGCCGGTGTCCGGGTGCGTAAGTGTTCGTTAAGAACACGTTCGCTCATCTCTAATTATCTGCTAGCAGGGCTTAATTTTGGAGTAGGGCTTATATTTCAAGCATCCTCAAAAAGCCTGAAAAATCATTTTGCATCCTCAAAAATTCAGGAAAATCATGCTGTCTTATTTTCAGGGTATGTCTTATTTTCAGGGAAACAGGGTATATGCATGCAAAACACAGAAAATAGAATCCATTGATTTCAATGGGTTCATGCTCATGAGCGTGTTTTACGTGCACATTTTGCACGTGCAGAAAAAAATAGGACCTGCTCTATATTTCTGCATTTTGCACAGCAAAAAGCCTCATAGAAGTCTATGGGAGGTGTGCAAATATGCAAGGGAATGCGTGGAACACTTGCTTTTCAATTCCCAGTCATTGTTATAAAGACTCGTATAAAGGGTCTGAGATTGATTTGCAGGAATGCTGCCTTCCAATAAGTTGCGCTGCGCAGATATTGTTCCATCTTCATTATTTGCATATTTTGCAGAGGAGCATGCATGGCCTTATAAGTCTCTTTACTCACCTCCCAGGTGTCTCCTCACACACTTTCTAGGTGCTTTTCTTAAGGAGAGATGATATACTTAAAGACATTCTTAATCGAAACCATATCTGAAACACTGGCCCTGACAATGAGAGGACACTAAGATCCAGAGACAAGAAATGAAAAGTGAGCAGAGCTGAACTAGGAAGCGATGCAAGAGCAGATACGAAAAGGGGAAAGCAACCAACAAACTACAAATCGAAGAAGCAAGGATTGGAACAGAAATAACCACAGAAACAACACTATGCTGGCAAATAAACAAAACAGTAGACTAGTAAAATGATAATACAAGCAAATCTATATATATATAAAGCCGAAAGATCTCACTGACTGACTGACTGGTGACTAATTCTCTAACCATATGTAATGCACCTAATCTAATTCTCCAACTTCTCGATCTCGTACAAACTTGAAATTTGGCACAACCCTTCCTTAGGTCCTAAATAGGAAAAGTAAAGGGGTCACAACTCGATTATTCAATGCTAAGTGTAAAAGTAAGTGCACCACTATGTAATGTACCATATCTAATTCTCTAACTTACCGATGTCGCACAAACTTGAAATTTGGCATGACCATTCTTTAGGTGCTAGAAAGGAAAAGGAAAGTGGTCACAACTTATAATAATAATCTTTATTTGTATAGCGCCAACATATTCCGCAGCGCTTACATAGACAGGGGGAATACAGAAAGACAAAAAATACAAACATTACAGAACCATGGTTACATAGTAATCAGTTGATGGAAACAATAGGGGTGAGGGTCCTGCTCCAAACGAGCTTACATACTACAAGTAATGGAGTGATACAGAAGGTAAAATGGCTGGAGATGTGCACGGTATGGCTAGGTGGAGAGTGAGGGATGCTATACACAGACAATGGTCAGACATTTAGCCATTTGAGGGCAGGATCAGTATGACTGCAGGAGAGGTTTATGATGGCTAGCAGGGATTGCAATCAGTAGGTCAGGGAGCATGTTATTAGGCGGCATACAGAAGAGTTTGTTTAGCCCCTTAACGACCAGCCCATAGTATTTTTACGTCCTCCCGAAGTGGGCTTTATTCTCTGAGGACGTAAAAACATGTCTCCTGCAGAGAATAAAGCCCCTTGGGCTGTGGACGTGACAGCTCCATGCTGTCGGTGTCCGCAGATAGCCGACAGCATGGAGCTGTCATCCCGGGCTGTTCGGACCCCCCCCCCCTGGCATTGTGATCGGCGCTATCGCAAAAAAGTAAACAAAACTGCAAAAAAAGTTAAGAGTCAGCTGCCCTGATGGATCGGATCCACCAGGGCAGCTGAAATTACTCACCCGGGTCTGGCATGCTGCTCCCCGCTCTCCTGCTGCTCCGGGCGCTGTAGCCGTCCTTCTGCGCATGCGCGCCAGGCGGCATTACGTCAGCCGCATGCGCAGAAGGCCCGGCGGCATGGGAGAATTAAAATCTCCTGGCTCCCGGCTCCTGTAGGTAGCCGGGAGGAAGGAGATGTCAGCGGGGACCGCGGTGAGCGGTCCCCGGTACCCGCGATCGCCGTTATACAATGGATAACGGCGATCGCGGAAAAGTGTAGAAAAGTGTAAAAAAAAAGAAAAGTTTCACCTCCCCTCATGGATCGGATCCATGAGGGGAGGTGAAAATACTCACCTCAGGTCTGCCGATGTCCTCCGTTATTCAGACCGCTACCTGTAATCTGTAATTTACAAGAAGCCCCGGGAACGCTCGCCTTCATGCAGTTCCAGGAGCAGCTTGTTGAGCGTCTTCTCTGTGAGACCGCTGCACCGCAGCAAAATTACAAAGCCTCACAGAGCGCCACTTTTTACACCCCATCCCCGCCGCTGAGGTTACGAAATACCCCCAAAATACATGAGAGGAGGGGGGATACCGGTTTTCTTGCCCCATGTGCCCATCCCAAGCAGCCTCCGTAATTACCCCTGCCTTGGACATAAAACACAGTTTATATCATTACCTTTATCTAATATTTAGGGAATGCCAAAAAATGGGGATGGCGGGGGGGGGGGGGGGGTTATTTTTTGGAAGTCCATTTTTTTTCCGTATAAGTGGGCAATGGGGCCTGGAATTTATTCAGTTCTGCCCTGAAATCCAGCGGGCATTCCCTCCATTATGGGCCTAGCCATGTGTCCTGTAAGTAGATTAGGGCCACAAGGGGTAGGTTTCTGAACACGGGACAAATGGGGGTATCCATTTTGGGGTGAACGTCTTCATTCCTATGTACACTGTACAAAAAAAACTGTTTTTAAATTGACAAATTGTCAAAAAAATGAAAATCGTAATTTTTTCCTTTTGCTTTGCTTAGATTCATTCAAATATTGTGGGGTCAAAATACGCAGTACACTGCTAGATGAATTTGTTAAGGGGTCTAGTTTTCAAATTGGGGTCATTTGTGGGGGTTCTCTATCGTTTTGGCCGCTCAATGGCTCCACAAGTGGGCAATGGGGACTGGAATTTATTCCGTTGTACCCTGAAATCCACTGGGTGCTCCTTCCATTATAGGCCTAGCTATGTTTCCTTTAAGTAGATTAGGGCCACAATGGGTATGTTTCTGAACACAGGACAAACGAGGGTATCCATTTTGGGGTGAACGTCTTCATTCCTATGTACACTGTACAAAAAAAAAACAGTTTTTAAATTGACACAATTGCCAAAAAAATGAAAATCATAATTTTTTCCTTCCGCTTGGCTTAGATTCATTCAAAAACTGTGAAGCCAAAAAAGTCATCGTACCCCTAGATAAATTCGTTAAGGGGTCTACTTTTCAAAATGGGGTCACTTGTGGGGGTTCTCCATCGTTTTGGTCACTCAATGGCTCTACAAGTGGGCAATGGGGACTAAATCTCCTTCAAGCAAAATTTCTGTTCCGAAAGCCACCGGTTGCGCCTTTCATTTTGGGCCCCATTGTGCATCCAGACGTAAGATTAGGGCCACAATGGGTATGTTTCTGAGCACGGGACAAACAGGGGTATCCATTCTGGGGTGCAAATCCTAATTTTCATGTGTACTATAGAAAAAAGTCCTGTCTTTAAAATGACATATTTGCAAAAATATGAAATTTTAGTTTTTCTCTTCTAAATTGCATTGACTCCTAAAAAAAACCTGTGGGGTTAAAATACTCATGACACCCCTCAGTGAATACCTTAAAGGGTGTAGTTTTTAAAATGGGGTCACTTGTGGAGGTATCTATCATTTTGACTCCTATGAGCCTTTCCAATCTTGGCTTGGTGTAGGAAAACAAAGTGTTCCTCAAAATGCTGAAAAGTAATGTTAAATTTGTACGTCTCCTAAATGGTTAAAAAAAAACGAAAGTTTTTCCAATGTGCGCCAAAAATAAAGTAAACGTATGGAAATATATATCTTACCAAAAATTTCTATATTATGTTTGCACATATTTGAGATATTGCAGTTGGAAATGTGAAAAAAATGACGATTTTTTCAAAATTTTCCCAATTTTGGCGCTTTTAATAAATAAACACAAATTCTATCGGTCTATTTTTTCCGCCTAGATGAAGTACAACATGTGGCGAAAAAACAATGTCAGAAACGCTTGGATATGCAAAACCTTTCTGGTGTTTTTCCATGCTAAAGTGACACGTGTCAGATTTGCACAATTTGGCCTGGTCATTAAGGCGCAAACAGGCTTGGTCACTAAGGGGTTAGCGAATGCGGTATGCCTCCCTGAAGAGATGCGTTTTTAGAGCACGTCTGAAGTTTTTCGAGTCCTGGATTGCCCGGGTATCCTTTGGTAGTGCGTTCCAGAGGATCGGTGCTGCTCTGGAAAAGTCTTGGAGGCGGGAATGAGAAGTTGATCATTCAATGCTAAGTGCAAAAGTAAGTCACCCCCTATGATATGTAATACCCTGTTGTCATACAATTTGAAATTAGTCATGACCATTCTTTAGGTAATACATAGGAAAAACGAAGGGGTTGCAACTTAATTATTATATACTACTTGCAAAAGTAAGTGACCCCCTATGTAATGTACCTAATCTAATTCTCTAACGTCTTGGTGTCACACAAGCTTGAAATTTGGCACACAAATTCTTTAGGTCCTACAAAGGAAAAGTAAAGGGGCCGCAACTTGATTATTCAATTCTAAGTGCAAAAGTAAGTGACTTCCTATGTAATGTACCTAATCTAATTCTAACTTCCCGGTGTCGTACAAACTTGAAATTTGGCATGACCATTCTTTAGGTGCTAGAAAGGAAAAGGAAAGTGGTCACAACTTATAATAATAATCTTTATTTGTATAGCGCCAACATATTCCGCAGCGCTTACATAGACAGGGGGAATACAGAAAGACAAAAAATACAAACATTACAGAACCATGGTTACATAGTAATCAGTTGATGGAAACAATAGCTTACACTATAATCAACAACACATATCAGAAACCAGGAAAACATGAAAAGCTTTCTAACCAATCTCCAAATGAGCCTGAGCTAGAGCAGTGTGGTCAGCTGACCCACTCTAATGAATCAGCTATGAGCCAGTTGCACAGCGACTGCCACTACAACAAACTAAGATAAGAAATGACAAAACAGCATGAAAATTCCAGCTGATCGTAACACAATCAAAGTCCAGAAAAACCTTAATTCTCCAAGTTTGCTTAATAATAATAATAATAATAATAATAATAATAATAATAATATAATAACAATAACAATAACTAATAAAAGCATACCTGCCTGCCTATACATATTCACTATAGGCTTTTTCTTAAAATTCTTTACATCTTAACAAACATGCAAAAAATACTGTAGTTTTTTGCAAAATTCAAATAAGCTTTCAAAAGACTTGAATTTACTTGAAGTGATTTACAGTATTTGCCCAATCTAAACAGTTAATAGAATTGTTCCATTCTTAATAACACTCTATGCTTGGCCTGTCCCAGCTCCAGGTAAACTTCTTATCAGTCTTTCGAATATATAGCTTTATGTGTTTACACTTCAGTAATCTTCCATGGACTCTTTGCTATTATTATTTTTTTTTCTTCGTCTAGATTCCCGACTTAAGCTTCGATGCCCTTGAAAACCGAGTGAGTTATAACAGAGAAGCAAAATCTTTTCTTTCTGCAGTAAACAGAGATAACTTGCTGGGATCTTTTCTTTTGCTTTTCCTTTTTTTTTTTTTTTTAGCTTTTTTGATCTTCACAGACTTCCTTTATTCTATTCGATTTCAAAGGGTTGAAAATACTGTTTCTATGGCAAATGCAATATACTTCACACTGCATTGTTTTTGAAAGCTGCAGCACATCAAATTGTGGAAAAACTATAGCATGCAGATGTGATAGAAAGCTCACCAGGAACCTTGTTTCTTTTAACATTGGAAGTGCGTTCCCTTTTTTTTAACCGTGACATAAAATGTACCTGTGTTTATGGAATGTGGAACGGCGCCTGTCACACTGTTAAATCTTTAAGAAAGGTTGCAGCTATTATGATTTCTTTTTCGAATATGACAGTGTCTGATCTTCCATTCAAATTATGCATTTTACATTTGTTCCAAGCCCCATTTGAACTCTTCAGCGTGTCATCATAGAATTGAGAATTGCAAATAGAAATAAAAAAGACTAAACGGAAAGATGAAAATAGATGTAAGAAGTCTAGCTATTTACTGACATGATTGAAACATGGTGATAAGGATTGTAGCAAATTTTAATTTCTTTACTCTATTTCAGAAGAGAATGGCAGAGTATAAGTTATTTAAATAACTATCAAGCATAAGATGAATGGAGAAGCGTGCCACTATGTAACATTATCATAATAACAGCTACGAACTCTATCTACATTTATTATTCATTCATCTTTTCAAAATGTTTTCGCTCGCCAAATCTTGGCTTATTCTGTTCTCCTACCGCTCCCAAAGGAGGTCCCTCTCACTAATACTTGCAATCTGGGCTAAGATCTCTCATTATGAGCCTTGTTTTAATGACATAAAAAGAGGACTTTACCTGCAGGGATTTGTTGTATCATTAGTTCTATAGATGTAGCAAGCAACGGGACATGCCCAACGCTTCGTCAATGACCTGGAGTGGTGAAACCAAAGCATTGCAAACACTTCTCACTGTGCAACATTTTCTTTTTGATGTTAAAGTTTACCTTTTTTTTATAGGTGAATCCATCATTTCCTATTTTCCAAATATGTGTTCGCTAAACCTAAATGCATAAATCAAACATCCAAAATGTTCTATGAAACAAGTCGTAATAATCACCTACAAAAATTTCACAGAACCCCAAATGAATCAAAGAGCATATAAATCTTTACACTAAATAGTAAAATCCATATAAACCATCTTGAAACCAACAGAAAGCTGCTTTACAGATGATACTTGACTCCCTATCGTTCGGCCAAATTTTCACCCCAGAATTCCGATATTTGCTGGAGATCTCACAAACAAATTTGTTCACTGTTACATATATGGTGGATATGTGAACTTCTTAAACCACTATGGGATCAAGTACACTTAGCGTTGTGTTCGAGTTTGCACTCTAACTTTAATTGAAACCCAGGTGTGGCCCTTTTATCATTGGGTATAGAAAATTGCCCCCTCCCCTGACTTGTCTATTATATCACATGCGCTGACAATGACTAGATCTTCCATTGCTAAAAAATGGAAAACCCCTGAGGTCCCATCATTGACTGAGATCTTTCTAGGAGTCCAACATAATTGTGTAATGGAACACCTGATTGTAAACAGACTTGGCTAATTGGGAAAATTTAAAAACTACTGGGCAAAGTAGCTTCTTTTCTCAGGGTACTCATGTTAATTTCCTGTCTCAAAAATGAATCCATTGGGTACAAAAGCCAATATATCCTTAGGCATATTTGTTTTAGGCATTACCTCAGTTAGGTATTGATTATGCTGAAATAATGCAGCTGAGTTATTATCCAGGTGGACATCCATGACCGAGTAACCAATTTTAAGTGTCCGTATTACTTGTTGTTCCTTTATTTTTCCTTTTCTCTGCTCTCTTCAATAGTATTGTCACGTTAATCTTTGCCCATGCTAGCCCCCGATCTGCACAAAGATAATTGATGGGACCAACACAACCCAATGTATGCATACCGAGCAAAAGTATACTCTATACCCACTTGGACATGTGCAGGTTCGAATTCTAACAACTTAGCCAGTCAACATCATACCCAGGTCCCATTATATATTGGAATGTGAACCACATGTTGACTTACTTGATGTCTATACTGAAGGCTATAAATTGTGTATTGTACACCCTGTGCACTGGGTACATTTTGCAATATGTAATTTACATAAATATAAAATATTTGTTAAAAATTTTTTTTAAGGAAAATCCATAAAGCAGGTAGAGGTACAGTATAGTTAAGCAAGTACCCACCAAAGGAAGGCTATCCATGCTAAAGGAAATAGGACACCTGCCAAACTCAAAGATAGTATCTAAATGCAAAGTCCAAAGTCACAGAGACCAAATAAATATATGCATATGTCAGTAATGATTAAAGCCGAACAGTTATACTAGAATATTCTTTAAAGCAATAGACATGTGATCTGCATACAAAAGATAGCATGGCAGCGCAGTCAATAGAACAGGTAAAAGAATATATAGCACAGACCCAAGGACTCGTAAGGCATTATTATAGAGACACAAAGACATTTGTCTGTGGTACAAGTATAAGTACCATTGCTGTAGACACAGACGGCACTAACAGTCTCCATGTATGCCTTTCCAGTTCCCCACTTCCATATCAGACCCAATACATGTGGTCTTGGTGAGCATCCATAAACCCATTCCATGGTATATGGTTGTGTTCTTTATGTTTTGTATTTGTACGCCTAAAAATACATAATTTTTTATGAGATAATCAATAAAGGTTAAAGTTTACTTCTTCGGTGATTGACTTAGCTTTTTTCACTGCCTCGCTCACTCATCATGAGAGAATGTAGGTGTGCTAAATGGAGTGCACCTAACAAAGATAGGACATGCGTGGCTACAATGCCAAAACGTAGGTCCGTGCTGCGCGCTGTGCAGAAGTGTCCATTGACTCCAATAGGAGTAGGAATTTATGGAAACTCCTGCGCAAGAAATAGATTCCCCGCTGCTTACAGCAGAGCCTTTAAAATGTGCTGCCCCGCTGTAAACTACTGTTAGTCCCCGCGGGGAAGAGGCAAGTCCCCAAGGGTTCCGCTAATCCCCACAGGGACTAACAGGAATTTACAAAGACACATTTAAAAAATGCTTCTGGGCAGCACCTTTTAAATGCCCTGCTGTAAGCAGTGGGGTATTCCTCCTGCCCCACTGCTGGGAAATTGCTCCATGGCAAGGGCAGTAGAGGACTCCCTCCCCCTCTCTCCACAAGGGAATTCCCTATAGTGGAGAGAGAGGGGGCAGAGTCACAGGGCTTTCCCCAAGGGCTTTTCCAGAGAGCATGTGAGGAGGGGGTGGGGCTATAGTCTGACCCTACCATTGCCCCTCTTGATCTGCCCTATCTATGGTTTGCTATAGGGAATCTCTGTGAGAATCCCTATAGCCCTGCTCACTCTTTCAAGCCTCATACACCCTCTGTGTGTTATGGGGATATCCCTCGGGATTTCCGCATTGCAGGGAGATAGAGGGGAGCTTTAGTGGATTTCCCCATAGCAGGGAGATAGAGCAGACCTATGGGGATTTTCTCATAGCAAGAGAGAGAGAGTGGAGCAATGGGGGATTAACCCATAGCCCTGCTCCAGCTCTCCCTGCTATGGGGAAATCCCCCATACGTCTGCTCTCTCTCCCTGCTTTGGGGAAATCCTGAAGCCCTGTGGGGCTTCTTCTCTCTCTCTTCCTGGAGCAGCTGCACTTCTCCAAGCACAGCTGCTCCAGGGAATGGGCAATTTTCAGGCGTATGAAGCTCAGGTCTTCTGAGCTTGGAAAATTTGTCTGTTCACGTGATTTGTGGACATGCAAGCGGCCCTTTTTTTTTGTGCACAAAAAGAAACACTCTTCTGACCGAGCCCTAAAAGAAACACTCCCTTGAAAACACATTTTTCCATCCTTACACCCATTATCTGATTGCCTGACACTCTCTGTATGTCTCCTAGGTACATTGCAGTCACTTCCATGCAGTGCAACCTCCTTTCTGATGCTTATCAGGCACCATCTTTATGTTGCTTTCACTGTGTTCTTTGCTATCAATCCAATGATTCATCTGCACAGCATCACATGAGAAGCTACAGACTGTACCATCTTTACCTGCTGGGAGGACAGTGCAAGTGTCATTAAAGGGAACTTGTCAGCTTAAATATGCTGTCCAAACTGTAGGCAGCATGTTATACGGCAGAAGGAGCTGAGCAGACTGATATATATTTTTAGTGGGAAAGACTCAGTAGAATTATATTTTATTCATGTAAACCTTTGCTTATTCTGAACAGTCCAATGGGCGGTCCACTCAGTGATTGACAGCTATCTGTGTATGACTGTACATACAGAAGAAGTGCCTATCAATGACTTCTAGGACAGCATAAATAACATGATGTATTTTTTTCTGAGGGCCAGTACGATTATGACAATACCAAAATTATTATTATTTTTTTTAGGTTTTTCCACTAGATAAGAAATTCTCAAAGGGGTGGTGAGTTCACCATGAGATCACATGACCCAACTGAAGGGAATTTTTTAGATAGAAAAGAATAACTAGGTAATACTAGCTTATTTATATAGTGGGGGAATAGTTACAGAATGAATGACAAAAAATCATGGGAGTGCTCTTTCAAGCTACAGGGCCAAAATCAAAATCTGTAATCAGTCACACACCTACAATATGCCACATGTAGCAGAAAGACCTGCAACTAATATCCCAACTGTATTATAGCTAAACCAATTGTAAAGTCTGTTCTTTGCAGAGGCTGCTCTCATTGGCTAGTAAAAATGAATAATATAAAGCATTGTTGTAGGTGTACAAACGCTTTAGTGTTTTCTGCTTAAAACACATACTGCATATTTTTTGTTACCAGCATGGATCTTTGCTACAACCCTATTATACACAGGCTAAACAGTAAAGGGGTAGACTACTTTTTAACACTGTTGATTTGTTCATTTGTACAGTACCAATGTAGCTAATGCATCTCAAGTTAGCATGCTACGATGAGAGTGTGATGCAGCTATGCAGTTTGCATAGCGCAGCTGGCCATTCAGATTGAACGGCAGTGGCCATGCTCTAAAAATTGCATACAAGCATCCGCTGTGCCCAAACAAATGTTTGTGGTACGATAAATGTTCATTTTAAGAATGTAAGAGGAGTTGTTCCAAAATAGCAAGTTATCCCCCACCTACAGGATAAGGAATAACTTGCTAATTGGTGGGGGTATCTCTGCTGAGACAACTTCAATGTCACTTCAGGGGTCACTAAGAATGGAGAGCTGGCCGAGCATGCCCAGTCAGTGCTCCAAGAATGACGTCACTGAGAATGGAGAGCTGGCTATGCATGCAAAGTCAGTGCTCCGAGAATGACATCACTGAGAATGGAGAGCTGGCTACGCATGCACAGTCAGTGCTCTGAGAATGACGTCACTGAGAATGGAGAGTTGGCCACACATGCGCAGTCAGTGCTCCGAGAATGATGTCACTGAGAATGAAGAGCTGGTTGAGCATGCACAGTCAGTGCTCCAAGAATAATGCCACTGAGAATGGAGAGCTGTCTGAGTGTGCACAGTCAGTGCTCCGAGAATGACGTCACCGAGAAAGAAGAGCTGGCCGAGCATACACAGTTAGTGCTCCAAGAATGACATCACTGAGAATCGAGAGCTGGACAAGCATGCACAGTCCGTGCTCTGAGAATGACGTCACTGAGAATGGAGAGCTGGCTATGCATGCACAGTCAGTGCTCTGAAAATGACATCACTGAGGATGGAGAGCTGGCTACGCATGCACAGTCAGTGCTCCAAGAATGACATCGCTGAGAATTGAGAGCTGGCCAAGCATGCACAGTCATTTCTCCGAGAATGACGTCATTGAGAATGGAGAGCTGGCTGAGCATGCACAGTCAATGCTGCGAGAATGATATCACTGAGAATGAAGAGCTGGGTGAGCATGCACAGTCAGTGCTCTGAGAATGACGTCACTGAGAATGGAGAGCTGGCCAAGCATGCACAGTCATTGCTCTAAGAATTATGTCACTGAGAATGAATAGCTGTCCGAGCATGCACAGTCAGTCCTCCGAGAATGACATCACTGAGAATGCAGAGCTGGTTGAGCATGCACAGTCAGTGTTCCGAGAATAACATTACTGAGAATGGAGAGCTGGCCGAGCATGCACAGTCAATGTTCTGAGAATGATGTCACTGAGAATGGAGAGCTGGCCAAGCATGCACAGTCAATGCTCTAAGAATTATGTCACTGAGAATGAATAGCTGCCCGAGCATGCACAGTCAGTCCTCCGAGAATGACATCACTGAGAATGCAGAGCTGGCTGAGCATGTACAGTCAGTGTTCGGAGAATGACATCAATGAGAATGAAGAGCTGTTCGAGCATGCACAGTCAGTGCTCCATTCATTTCAAGGGTAATACCTGAGCTGGTATTTCAGTAGTGCCATTGACAGCGAATGGAGTGCTTGTGTGACCAGCACTCCATTTACTCTCCTCCCTGGGTGGGTGCAATTATCTCTGCAGCGAGGAGGGCGGTGGAGATGGTACTCCCATTCCCAAGATCAACGGGGGTCTCAGCAGTAAAACCCTCACTGATTAGCAAATTATCTGCTATCCCGTAGGTTGGGGATAACTTGCAATTTTGGTACAACCCCTTTAATCTGTATCTCAAACAGAGGAGTAGATTCAAGAAAACAGACAGGCAAAGGATGTTCTCAGACAAAAGATGAGTTTTAAACTACAGATGGGTGGTCTGGTCATTAATATGGGTTGGTTAAAACAAAAACCCGTGATTCAGAATCCATAAATTAAAAAGAAGCTGCTCTACTTAGAAGATGAAACTTAGGTAAGATCAACAGGATTAAAACTGCCAAAATAAGCATAGAAAATATAGATATTACTTTATCCAGGATAAATACATGTGTTTGTATAGGAAATAATACTAAAAACTGCAAAATAAATCTTCTGTATTAATGTTATGCATTCCCTGGTCTCAAACTTAGAAAACAAGGTCGACTCCCAACTATACAGGGAGGAGGGGAGACTGAGAGAAAACATCGTAAAACACATTAAACAAAATATTATATTCAACTATAAAGAGGCACAAATCAGAAATTACAGCTTTAAATTCCTAATGCTTTACTGTCTTTGGCCATTTTAATATAGTTTAAAATGCGAAATTATACTTTTTCATAGCTACCTATTAATAGGAAAAAAATCCTGCTGGTTTTAACAAATACATGGTGGAATCCACATCAATACCTTATTTAACAGCACTTTAAACATTTAAACACCCCCTTGTATGTTTTATTGGAAATGTCACTAACTGCCCTTTCAAAATGTCAATGGGAAATAAATCTGTACTTTGAAACAACACAAAACCAGTTAATTGTAAAACTAATCACAAAGAAGTAAAGATTTTTGGAACAATACAAAATTAAATAAAATGAATACATAAAGTTCTCACTTTTAAGGAGTTGCAGTAAATTATGGTGCCCTGCAAATACTTTTCAAGAACTTTCCACATAGGCAAAGCAATTCAAAACAATTTCCCTTTTCTACATTCCAAGCTTAAGGGCTAATGCCCACTGATGGATTATCGCTACGGAAATCGCGGCCAGACACCGGCCACAAATTTCTCAGCAATGTCCGTCTATAGACATGCTGGGTTAAATGATTCTCCCCTGCCCATAAGTGGAAATCAACTGCAATTTTTTTGCTCGTGGGGGAGAAATCACAGCATGTTCTAAATTGCAGTCAATGGAAGCCATCTGTCCCGCAATACTTCCTCTGTGAGCACAGCGGAAGTACTGCAAGAATTCGTGTCACCACCCAGCGCCAGCATGTCATGCACTACACTGCTCATACATGCCGGCTTGCCAGATGGGACACTCGCAGCTGATCCGCACAGGTGAGTATAGGGTCTCTGTGGTGCGCTGGGTCTGATTCCGCTGCGATATTTTGCAGGCGGAATCCGACCCGGCTGTGGGCATGAGCTCGAAAGGGGTTGTTTGACTTAAAATATTGTGGCAAGTTGGGGTTACTTGCCCGGGATCTCCTGCTTATTTTCCCCTGCCCGGGGTGGCAGCACCGCAATGATGTCCAGAAACAGGGTAAAGTCCGAATGGTGGTTCCTCCAGCATTTATTTCAGCATAGGTATTCAGTTTACAAACAGTCCAGCATATCATATGCAACTGCACACTGTTGTCCACCACAGTGCTCACAGCAACGCATACCGCTTCTTCCAGCGGACCTTCCAGGAAGGTGACTTTGCCCCGACATGCGATGAGCGAGGGGCCGACTACCCCGTGTCTGCTCTGTGCTTCCAGGTCCCTCACAGACCAGCATCAGGTCTACATAGACCTCAGGCCCACAGGCCTCAATGGACCTAAGCCCCACCAGCTTCAAGGACACTGAGTTTGTGAGGGAGGGGAAATTTAAACTGTGTAGCCACACCCGTGCAGGTGCAGGTTAACTAAACCAAACACAGTGACTGTGCTCAGAGGCCCTCTACAGGCCACTCTTGCTACTGCACTGTCACAATATTTATAAATAGCTGGTCCTGCCATAAAATAACACAATAAACAAAACTCACTTCTAGTGATGAATAAACTATTGAAAAGTTCAGTTTGGCCACTTTGTTGAACATTTGAAGAAAAATTAAATTCAGTACAAATTACTTTGAACCAGCAGTTCAACAAAACACATACAACTGGTGTACAACACTGTCTTACTGTAGCTTTACACGAGCGTGTTTTTGTGCATGCATAGGCGCGCACAAAAACACGCTTCTATTAGGACCAATGCAATCCCTATGGTCTGTTCACATGTCCTTGTTTTACAGGTGCGTGCCTGTAAAGATAGGACATAGGTGCACCAAAGGGAATGCACACATTGTCTTCAAGGGAGCTGCAGCTGCTGCCAGCGGCTGCATTTAAGGCAATGGTCTGCCAGCCCCCCTGAATTGTTTTTCAGGGAAGGACTTTACATATAAGCCCTTCCCTGAAAAACAAGAGTTTTAGTGTAAAAGAAATAAATAAAAAAAATACTTACCTGTCCGCCGCTGCCATGTCCCCATGGGGATGAAGAACACATCTGCCACATGCAACAGATGTTTCCCCCATTGCCGCAAGGAAAAATAATTCCCTGCTGCCCCTGCCACATCTGTGACAGATGAAGCAAAGGAATTCTTCATCCCTGCGGGGAATAAAGAACTCCCTACCACAGCTGTCACACATGACAACTGTGTTAGGGGATCCAGCCGCCGGCATCCTGTAATTGTTTTTCAGTGAAGGGCTTTAAATATAAGCCCTTCCCTAAAAAAATGATGATAAAAATAAGAAAAAATACTCACCTTTCTTCAGCTGCCGGGCTCAGCCGCATCCCTGCCTGCTAATATGCTGCCTCTGATTGGCTGAGCGCTGTCACTACTCAGAGGCAGCTCTCAGCTATTGAATGACAGCTGAGAGCTGCCTCTGATTGGTCCCTGCGCTCAGCTAATCAGGGGCACCACTCACTCATGAATTCATCCATGCATGTGCCAAAACACGTGCCAAAACACTGTGCATTACAGTGACAGGAGACCAAGCAGCGGGGGAGAGGGAAGTACAGTATATATATTTTTTTATTTTTTACTACAGTTAGGAATGATTTTCAGATAAGGGGTTATATTTAAAGCCCTTCCCAAAAAATCACTGGGGGGGGGGGGGGGGGTGGCGGCATCCTATTGCTTTCAATGGGGCCGCTGGCAGCGGCAGCCCGATAGACATTAATAGGAGAGTTTGCGATCCTCAGCCACAGCTGTCATAGCTGTGGCAGAGGATTCTTTACTCCCCACAGGGAGTCCCCTTGTTACTGAACACTGTGACAGTGCTGTTACAGTGTTCAGTGACAAGGGGACTCCCCGTGGGGAATATTGATGCGCACCACGGACGTATGATGCACGCATGTCCTATGTTTTGCAGGTGCGCACATTTGCACGCCTGTAAAACATGAACATGTGAACACACCACTGGGGACCAATGGTTCTAATAGATTCATGGTTTTGTGCGGACATATGTACGTACATAAACATGCTCATCTGAATGAGCCCAAAACCTTATTTTGCGGGATGAGTTGACATTTTCAATAGTACTATTTTGGGGTGCACAAAACTTTTTGATGACTTTTGTTTCATTTTTGTGACACAGGATAGTCAAAAATAAAAATTCTGGAATTATTTCTTTTTTATTTAATTAGAGTTCACTATACGGATAAAAAACACAAAACATTTTTAGTACAGGTCCTTATAAATACCAAATTTGTGAGTGATTTCTTATTTGTGTTTTCTAATAATAAATTGAGTTTTTATTGGAAAAATGTTGATTTTTGTACTTTGGGGAGGGGTTTACATGTGAAAACATTTTTTATTATAATTATTTTCTTTTACTACACCTATTTGACCCACAAGGGAACGTGAAGCTACAATCCTCAGATTGCTTACATAATACATTACCTACGTAGTGCAGTATATCATGTCTGTCACTTTCCTCGCAGACATGCTACATGGCAGATCCAGATGTCATGATTTGACCTATGACTGGCATGGCAACCACTGGAACATTGAGATTGTGGGGATTGGATTGTGGGGGTGCCCATAAGGTTAAGGAGGCAGCCCATTCCCTTTACAAACTCCATAGATGTCACAGTCTGCATTGACAATGGCATCTGTGGGGTAAAATAGCCAGGATTGAAGCAGCTACAATCCCAGCAGCTGCAGAGGGGGTCCAGCTGTCAGTTACAGCAGGCACATTCCGAGCCTGCATGGCACCAGCACTATGCAAGTTCGACTGTTTGTGCTAAGATATTGGAGGATGCAACATACATGTACATTGCATGTCGCCAAGGGGTTGAACTACTGTAGCACTGAAATCAGTAAGTATCATGGTGCTGTTAAAGAGAAGGGTCTTCCTTAAAATATTAATCGCTGGCCCAGCAATTGATTTGCTAAGGACAGTGATCAGACCCTTAAAGAGACATCAAGTCTTTTCAGTGCTGCCGCCATGTTAGAGCAGACCTGGGACATTCTGTGATAGATAGATAGATAGATAGATAGATAGATAGATAGATAGATAGATAGATAGATAGATAGATAGATAGATAGATAGATAGATAGATAGATAGATAGATAGATGCATTCAACAGTGAAATAAAGTTCATAATTTCGCCTCTGTGCACCAGCACAATAAATTTGAAACAAAGCCATTAATATGTGATTGAAGAGTAGACTTTCAGATTTAATTCAAGGGATGTGTAAGAAATTCTAATGTTAACGGTTTAGGAATTACAGACTTTTTTCTTACATGGTTGTGAAATTTCTGTCACTGTCCAAATACTTCTGAACCCAACTGTATACACACAAACTTGATACATTTCGATCATCATACATACAGGAACACGTTTGTAAATAGCTTATGGTAACGTGATTTTCTTGGATGTAGAAAAATGGGCAGGCTAAGAATTGTGGAAAAGGAAAAGATAAAAAAAAAAACATTCCTGCTTCAGTGGCTCCCCATCCAGTGCTGGAGCCTGCTGTTTGGAACATGTAAAAACCAGCTTGTGGTCACATGCTGTTCAGTGTGCGTGGTCCTCTCAGCCAATCACAAACTCCCGCAGTGATTCTTTTATGGCTGCTGAAGCCTGTGATTGGCTGAGAAGTTACATGCACAGTGAATGGCACTTTTGGGTTCCAATCAGCAGGCACTGGGGCACCAGCACTGCATGGGGAACCACTGAAGCAGCCAAATATGTCTTTTTTCCCCCCTTATTTTACACAATGCTAAGCCTGTGTCACAGAAAACCCCTAGAATTAGAAAAAAAAGTAATTAATATTTATGAATGATCTATATCTGCATACTTTATAATCAAAGTTCTGTTTAGTAGATACAGAATCTTTATGTTTCAGGATATAGTTGATATTAAAATACAAATATTGATGTGAGATGACTGCAAGCTACACACATATGAACCAGTGTTTGTTTATCTTAATTACTTTGGACAAATTTGATTTCACAAATGATAATTTCTATGTCACTATGATTATCCATCCACTAACTGATAAAACAAAGTTTCACACTTAGAAAATATCTGTCCAGAGAGCTTGAACATTTTCCTTGCGATGATTGTATAATGCATTCTGTAAAATCGTGTGCTGTCCCTGAATGGTTCCAAAAGCACCCAAATATTATTTGCTCATGAAAATGTTTCGGTGTTATTTAAAAATAATAATTTTGATAATATTTTATAAATCACAGAAACAAATAATATAAACATGTTATCATTAATGTTTAATATTACTCATTATTTATTATTGTGGTTTGTAAAATATTCAGACATGTTTCATAATCCTTAATAGAGATGAGCGAGCACCAAAATGCTCGGGTGCTCGTTACTCGAGACGAATTTTCCGCGATGCTCGAGGGTTCGTTTCGAGTAATGAACCCCATTGAAGTCAATGGGCGACCCGAGCATTTTTGTATATTGCCGATGCTCGCTAAGGTTTTCATTTGTGAAAATCTAGGCAATTCAAGAAAGTGATGGGAACGACACAGCAACGGATAGGGCAGGCGAGGGGCTACATGTTGGGCTGCATCTCAAGTTCCCAGGTCCCACTATTAAGCCACAATAGCAGCAAGAGTGGCCCCCCCCCCCCCAACAACTTTTACATCTGAAAAGCCCTCATTAGCAATGGATACCTTAGCTAAGCACCACACTACCTCCAACAAAGCACAATCACTGCCTGCATGACACTCCGCTGCCACTTCTCCTGGGTTACATGCTGCCCAACCCCCCCCCCCCCCCGCGCGCGCACGACGCAGTGTCCACAGCGCACACCAAACTGTCCCTGCCCAGCCTTCAGCTGCCCTCATGCCACGCCACCCTCATGTCTATTTATAAGTGCGTCTGCCACAGGAAAAGCAGGCACACACTGCAGAGGGTTGGCACGGCTAGGCAGCGACCCTCTTTAAAAGTGGCGGGGCGATAGCCCACAATGCTGTACAGAAGCAATGAGAAATCCAATCCTGTGCCACCTCCATCTGGAGCTGCACACGTGGGCATAGCAATGGGGAACCTATGTGCCACACACTATTCATTCTGTCAAGGTGTCTGCATGCCCCAGTCAGACCGCGGTTTTTTATATATAGTCACAGGCAGGTACAACTCCGCAATGGGAATTCCGTGTGCACCCACAGCATGGGTGGCTCCCTGGAACCCACCGGCGGTACATACAAATATCCCATTGCATTGCCCATCACAGCTGAGGTAGTATTGTCATGTTTAATGCAGGTGGGCTTCGGCCCACACTGCATGCCCCAGTTAGACTGGGGTTCTTTAGAAGTGGAAACAGATGCATTTACAACTCCCTGTGGACCCACAGCATGGGTGGGTGCCAGGAAGCCACCGGCGGTACATAAAAATATCCCATTGCATTGCCCAACACAGCTGAGGTAGTAATGTCGTGCTTAATGCAGGTGGGCTTCGGCCCACACTGCATGCCCCAGTCAGACTGGGGTTCTTTAGAAGTGGACACATGCAGTTACAATTCTGTGTGGACCGACAGCATGGGTGGCTCCCTGGAACCCACCGGCGGTACATAAAAATATCCCATTGCAGTGCCCAGCACAGCTGAGGTAATGTCAGCTTTAATGCAGGTGGGCTAAAAATTAATTTGATTACACTGTAGGCGAGGGCCCACAAAAATTGCTGTATCAACAGTACTAATGTACCTCTGAAAAATTGCCCATGCCCAACCAAGAGGGAAGGTGAAACCTATTAATCGCTTTGGTTAATGTGGCTTAATTGGTAACTAGGCCTGGAGGCAGCCCAGTTAAAATAAAAATTGGTTCAGGTGAAAGTTTCAACGCTTTAATGAGCATTGAAACGTATAAAAATTGTTTAGAAAAATTATATGACTGAGCCTTGTGGGCCTAAGAAAAATTGCCCGTTCGGCGTGATTATGTGAGGTTTCAGGAGGAGGAGCAGGAGGAGGAGGAGGAATATTATACACAAATAGATGAAGCGAAAAGGTCCCCGTTTTTGATGGGGATACATAACGATGCTTCCATCCGCGGGTGCAGCCTACGTATTGCTTAGGTATCGCTGCTGTCCGCTGGTGGAGAAGAGAAGTCTGGGGAAATCCAGGCTTTGTTCATCTTGATGAGTGTAAGCCTGTCAGCACTGTCGGTTGACAGGTGGGTACGCTTATCCGTGATGATTCCCCCAGCCACACTAAACACACTCTCTGACAAGACGCTAGCCGCAGGACAAGCAAGCACCTCCAGAGCATACAGCGTGAGTTCAGGCCACGTGTCCAGCTTCAACACCCAGTAGTTGTAGGGGGCAGAGGCATCACCGAGGACGGTGCTGCAATCGGCTACGTACTCCCTCACCATCCTTTTACAGTGCTCCCGACAACTCAGCCTTGACTGGGGACCGGTGACACAGTCTTGCTGGGGAGCCATATAGCTGTCAAAGGCCTTAGAGAGTGTTCCCCTGCCTGCGCTGTACATGCTGCCTGATCTCTGCGCCTCCCCTGCTACCTGGGCCGCGGAAATGCGCCTTCGGCCACTAGCGCTGTCGGATGGGAAGTTTACCATCAGTTTGTCCACCAGTGCCCTGTGGTATAGCATCATTCTCGAACCCCTTTCCTCTTCGGGAATGAGAGTTCAAAGGCTCTCCTTATACCGTGGATCGAGCAGTGTGTACACCCAGTAATCCGTAGTGGCCAGAATGCGTGTAACGCGAGGGTCACGAGAAAGGCATCCTAACATGAAGTCAGCCATGTGTGCCAGGGTACCTGTACGCAACACATGGCTGTCCTCACTCGGAAGATCACTTTCAGGATCCTCCTCCTCCTCCTCCTCTGGCCATACACGCTGAAAGGATGACAGGCAAGCTGCATCTGTACCCTCAGCAGTGGGCCAAGCTGTCTCTTCCCCCTCCTCCTCATGCTCCTCCCCCTCCTCCTCCTCCTCCTCCTCTGGCCATACACGCTGAAAGGATGACAGGCAAGCAGCATGGGTACCCTCAGCAGTGGGCCAAGCTGTCTCTTCCCCCTCCTCCTCATGCTCCTCCCCCTCCTCCTCAACGCGCTGAGATATAGACATGAGGTTGCTCTGACTATCCAGCGACATACTGTCTTCCCCCGCCTCCGTTTCTGATTCCAAAGCGTCTGCCTTTATGCTTTGCAGGGAACTTCTCAAGAGGCATAGCAGAGGAATGGTGACACTAATGATTGCAGCATCCCCGCTCACCATCTGGGTAGACTCCTCAAATTTTCCAAGGACCTGGCAGATGGCTGCCAACCAGGCCCACTCTTCTGTAAATAATTGAGGAGGCTGACTCCCACTGCGCCGCGCAAGTTGGAGTTGGTATTCCACTATAGCTCTACGCTGCTCATAGAGTCTGGCCAACATGTGGAGCGTAGAGTTCCACTGTGTGGGCACGTCGCACAGCAGTCGGTGCACTGGCAGATTAAACCGATGTTGCAGGGTCCGCAGGGTGGCAGCGTGCGTGTGGGATTTGCGGAAATGTGCGCAGAGCTGGCGCACCTTTCCGAGCAGGTATGACAAGTGGGGGTAGCTTTTCAGAAAGCGCTGAACCACCAAATTAAAGACATGGGCCAGGCATGGCACGTGCGTGAGGCTGCCGAGCTGCAGAGCCGCCACCAGGTTACGGCCGTTGTCACACACGACCATGCCCGGTTGGAGGCTCAGCGGCGCAAGCCAGCGGTCGGTCTGCTCTGTCAGACCCTGCAGCAGTTCGTGGGCCGTGTAGCTCTTCTCTCCTAAGCTGAGTAGTTTCAGCACGGCCTGCTGACGCTTGCCCACCGCTGTGCTGCCACGCCGCGTGACACCGACTGCTGGTGACGTGCTGCTGCTGACACATCTTGATTGTGAGACAGAGGTTGCGTAGGAGGAGGAGGAGGGTGGTTTAGTGGAGGAAGCATACACCCCCGCAGATACCACCACCGAGCTGGGGCACGCAATTCGGGGGGTGGGTAGGACGTGAGCGGTCCCAGGCTCTGACTCTGTCCCAGCCTCCACTAAATTCACCCAATGTGCCGTCAGGGAGATATAGTGGCCCTGCCCGCCTGTGCTTGTCCACGTGTCTGTTGTTAAGTGGACCTTGGCAGTAACCGCGTTGGTGAGGGCGCGTACAATGTTGCGGGAGACGTGGTCATGCAGGGTTGGGACGGCACATCGGGAAAAGTAGTGGCGACTGGGAACCGAGTAGCGCGGGGCCATCATGCTTTTGAAAGCCTCCGTTTCCACAAGCCTATACGGCAGCATCTCTAGGCAATTTTGCAATGTGCACGTTTAACGCTTGAGCGTGCGGGTGCGTGGCGTTGTACTTGCGCTTGCGCTCAAACTGTGGCGCTAGCGACGTCTGGACGCTACGCTGAGAGACATTGCTGGATGGGGCCGAGGACAGCGGAGGTGAGGGTGTGGGTGCAGGCCAGGAGACGGTACTTCCTGTGTCCTCAGAGGCAGGTTGGGGCACAGGGGGAGAGGCAGTGGTGCAAACCGGAGGCGGTGAACGGGCATCGTCCCACTTTGTGGGGTGCTTGGCCATCATATGCCTGCGCATGCTGGTGGTGGTGCCTCCCCAGCTGATCTTGGCGTGACAAAGGTTGCACACCACTGTTCGTCGGTCGTCAGGCGTCTCTGTGAAAAACTGCCACACCGTAGAGCACCTTGACCTCTGCAGGGTGGCATGGCGCGATGGGGTGCTTTGGGAACCAGTTGGTGGATTTTTCGGTCTGGCCCTGCCTCTACCCCTGGCCACCGCACTGGCTCGGCCTGTGCCCACACCCTGACTTGGGCCTCCGCGTCCTCGCCCGCGTCCACGTCCTATAGGCCTACCCCTACCCCTCAGCATGGTGTATTAGCAGTAGTGCAGAAACAGAACGCTGTAATTAAATGTGCCGCTTATTGGCCTGTGGTTGGAGGCTGACTTCGTTTACGGAACCCTAGGAAATAATTTGGCGCAAGCCTGCTGTAACACTTAGCTGGCTGCGTATTTATTTGGAGAACTACTACCCCCAGCACACACGGACCCAGAACACTGAGCAGAGTGACAGGCAGGCCAAATAGATTTTTTCCAAATATTTTTTTCAAAAGGACCACTGCGTATATTCAATCTATAATATATGTCTTCTGTCCCTGCCTACACAATTCTGTCCCTGGACTGTGTGACGGAACCGCAGTGTTGCACTCTTATTAACTGCAACAGACCGGTGATTTCAGAGCCAGGAAATTATTTGGCGCAAGCCTGCTGTAACACTTAGCTGGCTGCGTATTTATTTGGAGAACTACTACCCCCAGCACACACGGACCCAGAACACTGAGCAGAGTGACAGGCAGGCCAAATAGATTTTTTCCAAATATTTTTTTCCAAAGGACCACTGCGTATATTCAATCTATAATATATGTCTTCTGGCCCTGCATACACAATTCTGTCCCTGGACTGTGTGACGGAACTGCAGTGTTGCACTGTTATTAACTGCAACAGACCGGTGATTTCAGAGCCGGGAAATAATTTGGCGCAAGCCTGCTGTAAGACTTAGCTGGCTGCGTATTTATTTGGAGAACTACTACCCCCAGCACACGAGGACCCAGAACACTGAGCACAGTGACAGGTAGGCCAAATAGATTTTTTTTCAAGATTTTTTTTCCAAAGGACCACTGCGTATATTCAATCTATAATATATGTCTTCTGTCCCTGCCTACACACTTCTGTCCCTGGACTGTGTGACGGAACTGCAGTGTTGCACTGTTATTAAGTGCAACAGACCGGTGATTTCAGAGCCAGGAAATAATTTGGCGCAAGCCTGCTGTAACACTTAGCTGGCTGCGTATTTATTTGGAGAACTACTACCCCCAGCACACACGGACCCAGAACACTGAGCACAGTGACAGGCAGGCCAAATAGATTTTTTTTCAAGATTTTTTTCCAAAGGACCACTGCGTATATTCAATCTATAATATATGTCTTCTGGCCCTGCCTACACAATTCTCTCCCTGGAGTATTACTGCAGGGCGCAATGCTCTGCACGGACAATATACCGAAAAAAAAAAAATGTGCAACACTGCTAAAAGCAGCATCCACAGTACTGCACACGGTTAGATGTGGCCCTAAGAAGGACCGTTGGGGTTCTTGAAGCCTACACTAACTCCTAACACTCTCCCTACAGCAGCTCCAACACGATACCACTGTCCCTCAGCTATCTCACAATGCATCTGAGGCGAGCCGCGGGAGGGGCCGATTTTTATACTCGGGTGACACCTGATCTCCCCAGCCACTCACTGCAGGGGGGTGGTATAGGGCTTGAACGTCGCAGGGGGAAGTTGTAATGCCTTCCCTGTCTTTCAATTGGCCAGAAAAGCGTGCTAACGTCTCAGAGAGGAAAGTGAAAGTAACCCGAACATCGCGTGGTACTCGTTACGAGTAACGAGCATCTCGAACACGCTAATACTCGAACGAGTATCAAGCTCGGACGAGTACGTTCGCTCATCTCTAATCCTTAACACAAAAAATTAAAATATACAACAAATACTGTGTACATGTTCCTTGCCTTTTTCTAGGCAACTGGCAGTTTAACCTAGTCATCTCCAGAACCTGTAGCTCTCCAGCTGCTGCAAAACTAAAAATCCCTGCATGCCCCAGCAGCCTGCAGCTGTCAATGCATGCTGGGGATGTAGTTTTAGCTGAAGAGCCACTTAGTTGGAAATGACTGGTTTAGCCAGAAGGACAATATACTGTACATTTACCAGCCACACAAATCTTAAATGGTGGGTTCTCCTCTATATTTTAGTTCCCTTGATAGAAAGACTCAATAATTATTAATCCTGGCGGCATTTAAGCAAACTTTTACAAAATACTGAATAAAAACATAGATTCAGCGTAGACTAGGACTATATATTTAATCACGTCTATCCTTGGGCTTAAAACCAATCAATAGAAAGTTTCGTGTAAATTGCCAATAGTTCACACCAAAAGTATAACATACACAGAACCTAAATATATAACAAATAGAAATGAGCGAGCACCAAAATGCTCGGGTGCTCGTTACTCGAGTCGAACTTCCCGTGATGCTCGAGAGTTCGTTTCGAGTAACGAACCCCATTGAAGTCAATGGGCGACCCGAGCATTTTTGTATATTGCCGATGCTCGCTAAGGTTTTCATTTGTGAAAACCTGAGAAATTCAAGAAAGTGATGGGAACGACACAGCAACGGATAGGGCAGGCGAGGGGCTACATGTTGGGCTGCATATCAAGTTCCCAGGTCCCACTATTAAGCCACAATAGTAGCAAGAGTGAGACCCCCCCACACACACACACACACTGTCAGCATAAAGATCGTTCTCCTCTGCCACAGCTGTAACAGCTGTGGCAGAGAAGAACGATGTTAGCCCATTGAATTCAATGGAGCCGGCAATACAGCCGACTCCATTGAAAACAATGGGCTGCCGGCGATCGCGGGATGAATTGTCGGGAAGGGCTTAAATATATAAGCCCTTCCCTGCAATTCATCCAGAAATGTGTAAAGATAAAAAAAATATATATACTCACCTGGTCCCGGCAGACGGAGTTCAGCGAGGCCGGTGGCAGTCCTCCTGAACTGCTCTGAACAGCTGTGAGTAATATTCAGCAGCCGGGGATTTAAAATCCCCGCCTGCTGAATGAGCTGCCTCTAATTGGTCACAGTCTGACCAATCAGAGACAGATCTCACTCACACACCCATTCATGAATTCATGAATGGGTGAGTGACTGCTGCCTCTCATTGGCTCAGCGCAGGGACCAATCTGATTACTACTCACAGCTGTTCAGAGCAGTTCAGGAGGACTGCCGCTGGCCGCGCTGAACTCCGTCTGCCCGGACCAGGTGAGTATATATATTTTTTTTATTTTTACACATTTCTGGATGAATTGCAGGGAAGGGCTTATATATTTAAGCCCTTCCCGACAATTTATCCCGCAATCGCCGGCAGCCCATTGCTTTCAATAGAGCCGGCTGTATTGCTGGCTCCATTGAATTCAATGGTCAGTGCTAGTTTAATCGAGACGAGTACCGCGTGGTGCTCGTCTCGAGTAACGAGCATCTCGAGCACCCTAGTACTCGAACGAGCATCAAGCTCGGATGAGTATGCTCGCTCATCTCTAATAACAAACATTGTATTTGCTATATATTGCTATATATAGTGTTGTACAGCACTTTTGATGTGTACTGTATATTCATGCTCTGTGTTTCCCCTCTGTCATACCCTCAGTAAAATGAGAAGCCTGAAACACATAATTAAAAAAAAAGTTTTATATTTGATTCATTTATTGTTCTTCATACAGGAAATTATAAAACACAATATATAAATATTTGAAATGTTAGAGTAGCTGCAACTTTTTTTCCCTGAATGTACAGAATAGGCGATTCTATGCATTTTTGGAATACATTTTATTAGCCTATACTGTACATTTTTTTGTACAAAACCCCTTCAGTTATGCAGTTAGGTGAAGACAGGTGAAATCCGTCTTCAGCTAGATACTGTAACATAAGAGGGCACTTCATCTGTGCTTGCAGTATTCTCTCTATAGTTCAGGGACAGCTGATTCTATATAACAATTTACTAATAAATGTATCTTTTATATTTTATCATTTTAGCCCTCTTCAGTTATGCAGTTACAATAGCTAGCTAAAGATGGATTTCTCTTATACTACACTCTAAAGTCTGTCGCTTTGGCCTTGTGGAAAACATTCCAGCCGATGCGGCAGCACACACCCTATGCAAACTGCTTTTTTTTCAATGCTAAAAAGGTAATATTACTTAATTGGAAACATCCCCAAAAAGCACCAGGGCAGCCTGGCTGCGTGAGTTAAACAGTGTTGGCCCTCTATATAAATTAATATGTATGGCTAGGGACTGCCCTGCCAAGTTCACCAAGATATGGGGTTGGTGGGTTGACTGCACCAATACTGCACTGGGCGTATCTGACTAACCTTTGAAAAGGTTTCAAAGAGTACTCCACTGCCAAGATCTCCAGTGGTCAGCTGTAATGTATCAGGGAATCCATCAGCAAGTGTTCAATTCTTCTACAGCATCACCACAGAAGATGTGTTGAATCTTTCTGAGAGGGAGACACACTTTGTACCTATTCTCTTCTGTGACATTTGCAAATAGGATGCTCCATTTTACCATCAGAGATGTACCAAGAAACGTAACTTGGCGAAGGGGTGGTTTGTGTTGAAGGGGAGAAGGGGGTTGCTTCTCAGTTGACTACTGCTTCCTTTCTCAAACACCCAGCAGTTTTAAAGTTCTTCTCAGTCCAAACCAGCTGCCAGGGTTGCAGACATACAGTAACCCTTCCTTCAAATCTGATCTGATAAGATGTTGAGGCTGAGAAGAAAGGACAGAGATGTATTTCAAATTTTCATCAACAAGTTCTTTCCTTGGACTACAAACATGAATGTATGGGATACCTGTAGTATACTATGCCACATAATTCCTGCTTCTACAACCAAATAAAATAATGGCAACATTCCAAATATACTGGTAATGGGGCATGTAAATAAATGTAATTGTATGTAACAGTAATTTCCTATACATTATACAAGCATCTGTTCCCCTCCCCTTCTCATTCTAGGGCTAAACTGGTTGAATACACTAAAAATACATACATACTGTACATCCCTACACTCTCAGGCTATAGGCTTAAACTGGGTTGCGTCACTATTAGAGATGAGCGAACGTACTCGTCCGAGCTTGATACTCGGGCGAATATTAGCGTGTTCGGGATGCTCGTTACTCGTAACGAGTACCATGCAATGTTCGAGTTACTTTCACTTTCATCTCTGAGACGTTAGCGCGCTTTTCTGGCCAATAGAAAGACAGGGAAGGCATTACAACTTTCCCCTGCGACGTTCAAGCCCTATACCACCCCCCTGCAGTGAGTGGCTGGGGAGATCAGGTGTCACCCGAGTATAAAAATCGGCCCCTCCCGCGGCTCGCCACAGATGCATTCTGACATAGCTCAAGGAAAGTGCTGCTGGTGCCGGAGCTGCTATAGGGAGAGCGTTAGGAGTTATTTTAGGCTTCAAGAACCCCAACGGTCCTTCTTAGGGCCACATCTGACCGTGTGCAGTACTGTTGAGGCTGCTTTTTGCAGTGCTGCACATTTTTTTTTTGTATATCGGCCGTGCAGAGCATTGTGTCCTCAGTCTGCAGTAATTTTACATAGTATAGGGCCAGTAGTGCTGAGTCAGGGACAGTGGAAAAGGTGAAAGACATATACTGTCTATATAGGCAGTGGGCTTTTCCAAAAAAAATTGGGACAAAAAAATCTATTTGGGCTGCCTGTCACCGTCCTGAGTGTACTGCGTCTCTGCTGGGGGTAGTAGTCCTAATTAATACGCAGCCAGCTAAGTGTTACAGCAGGCTTGCGCAAAATTCTTTCCTGGCTCTGCGTTGCCCGTTACATCACCGCTGTCATCCTGTCCAGAGGGAAACAGTCTGCACTGCAGTAATTTTACCTAGTATAGGGCTAGTAGTGCTGAGGCAGGGACAGTGAAAAACGTGAAAGACATATACTGTCTTTATAGGCAGTGGGCTTTTCCCCAAAAATTTGGGACAAAAAAATCTATTTGGGCTGCCTGTGACCGTCCTGAGTGTACTGCGTCTCTGCTGGGGGTAGTAGTCCTAATTAATACGCAGCCAGCTAACTGTTACAGCAGGCTTGCGCAAAATTCTTTCCTGGCTCTGCTGTGCGTTCCGTAAGTGAAGTCAGCCTCCAACCACAGGCCAATAAGCAGCACATTTAATTACAGCGTTCTGTTTCTGCACTACTGGTAATACACCATGCTGAGGGGTAGGGGTAGGCCTAGAGGACGTGGACGCGGGCGAGGACGCGGAGGCCCAAGTCAGGGTGTGGGCACAGGCCGAGCTCCTGATCCAGGTGTATCGCAGCTGACTGCTGCTGGATTAGGAGAAAGGCACGTTTCTGGCGTCCCCTCATTCATCTCACAATTAATGGGTCCACGGGGTAGACCTTTATTAGAAAATGAGCAGCGTGAGCAGGTCCTGTCGTGGATGGCAGAAAGTGCATCCAGCAATCTATCGACCACCCAGAGTTCTGCGCCGTCCACTGCTGCAACTCTGAATCCTCTGGCTGCTGCTCCTCCTTCCTCCCAGCCTCCTCACTCCATTACAATGACACATTCTAAGGAGCAGGCAGACTCCCAGGAAGTGTTCTCGGACCCAATGGTTCCTCTCCCACCGGAGGAGTTTGTCGTGACCGATGCCCAACCTTTGGAAAGTTCCCGGGGTCCGGGGGATGAGGCTGGGGACTTCCGGCAACTGTCTCAAGAGCTTTCAGTGGGTGAGGAGGACGATGACTATGAGACACAGTTGTCTATCACTCAGGTAGTAGTAGATGGAGTAAGTCCGAGGGAGGAGTGCACAGAGGATTCGGAGGAAGAGCAGCAGGATGATGAAGTGACTGACCCCACCTGGTTTGCTACGCCTACTGAGGACAGGTCTTCAGAGGGGGAGGCAAGGGCAGCAGCAGGACAGGTTGGAAGAGGCAGTGGAGTGGCCAGGGGTAGAGGCAGGGCCAGACCGAATAATCCACCAACTGTTTCCCAAAGCGCACCCTCGCGCCATGCCACCCTGCAGAGGCCGAGGTGCTCAAAGGTCTGGCAGTTTTTCACTGAGAGTGCAGACGACCGACGAACAGTGGTGTGCAACCTTTGTTGCGCCAAGATCAGCCGGGGAGCCACCACCACCAGCCTCACCACCACCAGCATGTGCAGACATATGATGGCCAAGCACCCCACAAGGTGGGACGAAGGCCGTTCACCGCCTCCGGTTTGCACCGCTGCCTCTCCCCCTGTGCCCCAACCTGCCACTGAGTTCCAACCCCCCCCTCAGGACACAGGCACTACCGTCTCCTGGCCTGCACCCACACCCTCACCTCCGCTGTCCTCGGCCCCATCCACCAATGTCTCTCAGCGCACCGTCCAGCCGTCGCTAGCGCAAGTGCTGGAGCGCAAGCGCAAGTACACCGCCACGCACCCGCATGCTCAAGCGTTAAACGTGCACATAGCCAAATTGATCAGCCTGGAGATGCTGCCGTATAGGCTTGTGGAAACGGAGGCTTTCAAAAGCATGATGGCGGCGGCGGCCCCGCGCTACTCGGTTCCCAGTCGCCACTACTTTTCCCGATGTGCCGTCCCAGCCCTGCACGACCACGTCTCCCGCAACATTGTACGCGCCCTCACCAACGCGGTTACTGCCAAGGTCCACTTAACAACGGACACGTGGACAAGCACAGGCGGGCAGGGCCACTATATCTCCCTGACGGCACATTGGGTGAATTTAGTGGAGGCTGGGACAGAGTCAGAGCCTGGGACAGCTCACGTCCTACCCACCCCCAGAATTGCGGGCCCCAGCTCGGTGGTGGTATCTGCGGCGGTGTATGCTTCCTCCACTAAACCACCCTCCTCCTCCTCCTACGCAACCTCTGTCTCGCAATCAAAATGTGTCAGCAGCAGCCCGTCGCCAGCAGTCGGTGTTGCGCGGCGTGGCAGCACAGCGGTGGGCAAGCGTCAGCAGGCCGTGCTGAAACTACTCAGCTTAGGAGAGAAGAGGCACACAGCCCACGAACTGCTGCAGGGTCTGACAGAGCAGACCGACCACTGGCTTGCGCCGCTGAGCCTCCAACCGGGCATGGTCGTGTGTGACAACGGCCGTAACCTGGTGGCGGCTCTGCAGCTTGGCAGCCTCACGCACGTGCCATGCCTGGCTCACGTCTTTAATTTGGTGGTTCAGCGCTTTCTGAAAAGCTACCCACGCTTGTCAGACCTGCTCGGAAAGGTGCGCCGGCTCAGCGCACATTTACGCAAGTCCCACATGGACGCTGCCACCCTGCGCACCCTGCAACATCGGTTTAATCTGCCAGTGCACCGACTGCTGTGCGACGTACCCACACGGTGGAACTCTACGCTCCACATGTTGGCCAGGCTCTATGCGCAGCGTAGAGCTATAATGGAATACCAACTCCAACATGGGCAGCGCAGTGGGAGTCAGCCTTCTCAATTCTTTACAGAAGAGTGGGCCTGGTTGGCAGACATCTGCCAGGTCCTTGGAAAGTTTGAGGAGTCTACCCAGATGGTGAGCGGCGATGCTGCAATCATTAGCCTCACCATTCCTCTGCTATGCCTCTTGAGAAGTTCCCTGCAAAGCATAAAGGCAGATGCTTTGCGCTCGGAAACGGAGGCGGGGGAAGACAGTATGTCGCTGGATAGGCAGAGCACCCTCCTGTCTATATCTCAGCGCGTTGAGGAGGAGGAGGTGGAGAAGTATGAGGAGGAGGGGGAAGAGACAGCTGGCCCACTGCTGAGGGTACCCATGCTGCTTGCCTGTCATCCTTTCAGCGTGTATGGCCTGAGGAGGAGGAGGAGGAGGAGGAGGAGGATGATCCTGAAAGTGATCTTCCTATTGAGGACAGCCATGTGTTGCGTACAGGTACCCTAGCACACATGGCTGACTTCATGTTAGGATGCCTTTCTCGTGACCCTCGCGTTACACGCATTCTGGCCACTACGGATTACTGGGTGTACACACTGCTCGACCCACGGTATAAGGAGAACCTTTCCACTCTCATACCCGAAGAGGAAAGGGGTTCGAGGTTGATACAAGCTGATGGTAAAATTCCCATCCGACAGCACTAGTGGCAGAAGGCGCAGTTCCGAGGGCCAGGTAGCAGGGGAGGCGCGGAGATCAGGCAGCATGTAGAGCACAGGCAGGGGAACACTCTCTCAGGCCTTTGTCAGCTTTCTGGCTCCCCAGCAAGACTGTGTCACCGCTCCCCAGTCAAGGCTAAGTCGGCGGGAGCACTGTAAAAGGATGGTGAGGGAGTACGTAGCCGATCGCACGACCGTCCTCCGTGATGCCTCTGCTCCGTACAACTACTGGGTGTCGAAGCTGGACACGTGGCCTGAACTCGCGCTGTATGCCCTGGAGGTGCTTGCTTGCCCTGCGGCTAGCGTCTTGTCAGAGAGGGTGTTTAGTGCGGCTGGGGGAATCATCACGGATAAGCGTACCCGCCTGTCAACCGACAGTGCCGACAGGCTTACACTCATAAAGATGAACAAAGCCTGGATTTCCCCAGATTTTTCTTCTCCACCAGCGGACAGCAGCGATACCTAAACAATACGTAGGCTGCACCCGCGGATGGAAGCATCGTTCTCTATCACCATAGAAAACGGGGACCTTTTAGCTTCATCAATCTGTGTATTATATTCATCCTCCTCCTCCTGCTCCTCCTCCTGAAACCTCACGTAATCACGCCGAACGGGCAATTTTTCTTAGGCCCACAAGGCTCAGTCATATAATTTTTGTAAACAATTTTTATACGTTTCAATGCTCATTAAAGCGTTGAAACTTTCACCTGAACCAATTTTTATTTTAACTGGGCTGCCTCCAGGCCTAGTTACAAATTAAGCCACATTAACCAAAGCGATTAATGGGTTTCACCTGCCCTCTTGGTTGGGCATGGGCAATTTTTCTGAGGTACATTAGTACTGTTGGTACACCAATTTTTTGGGGCCCTCGCCTACAGTGTAATCCAATTAATTTTTTGCCCACCTGCATTAAAGCTGACATTACCTCAGCTGTGCTGGGCACTGCAATGGGATATATTTATGTACCGCCGGTGGCTTCCTGGCACCCACCCATGCTGTCAGTCCACACTGAGTTGTAACTGCATGTGTCCACTTCTAAAGAACACCAGTCTGACTGGGGCATACAGTGTGGGCCGAAGCCCACCTGCATTTAACATGACATTACCTCAGCTGTGATGGGCAATGCAATGGGATATATTTATGTACCGCCGGTGGGTTCCAGGGAGCCACCCATGCTGTGGGTCCACACGGAGTTGTAACTGCATGTGTCCACTTCTAAAGAACCCCAGTCTGACTGGGGCATGCAGTGTGGGCCGAAGCCCACCTGCATTTAACATGACATTACCTCAGCTATGCTGGGCACTGCAATGGGATATATTTATGTACCGCTGGTGGCTTCCTGGCACCCACCCATGCTGTCGGTCCACACGGAGTTGTAACTGCATGTGTCCACTTCTAAAGAACCCCAGTCTGACTGGAGCATGCAGTGTGGGCCGAAGCCCACCTGCATTTAACATGACATTATTACCTCAGCTGTGATGGGCAATGCAATGGGATATATTTATGTACCGCCGGTGGGTTCCAGGGAGCCACCCATGCTGTCGGTCCACACGGAGTTGTAACTGCATGTGTCCACTTCTAAAGAACCCCAGTCTGACAGGGGCATGCACTGTGGGCCGAAGCCCATCTGCATTTAACATTACATTACCTCAGCTATGCTGGGCACTGCAATGGGATATATTTATGTACCGCCGGTGGCTTCCTGGCACCCACCCATGCTGTTGGTCCACATGGAGTTGTAACTGCATGTGTCCACTTCTAAAGAACCCCAGTCTGACAGGGGCATGCAGTGTGGGCCGAAGCCCACCTGCATTTAACATGACATTACCTCAGCTGTGATGGGCAATGCAATGGGATATATTTATGTACCGCCGGTGGCTTCCTGGCACCCACCCATGCTGTTGGTCCACATGGAGTTGTAACTGCATGTGTCCACTTCTAAAGAACCCCAGTCTGACAGGGGCATGCAGTGTGGGCCGAAGCCCACCTGCATTTAACATGACATTACCTCAGCTGTGATGGGCAATGCAATGGGATATATTTATGTACCGCCCGTGGCTTCCTGGCACCCACCCATGCTGTGGGTCCACAGGGAGTTGTAACTACATGTATCTACTTATAAAGAACCCCAGTCTGACTGGGGCATGCAGTGTGGGCCGAAGACCACCTGCATTTAATCGGACGTTAGCTCTGCTGTCCAGGGCACTGCAATGGGATACATTTATGTACAGCCGGTGGGTTCCAGGGAGCCAACCATGCTGTGGGTGCACACGGAATTCCCATTGCGGAGTTGTACCTGCCTGTGACTATTTATAAAAAACCGCGGTCTGACTGGGGCATGCAGACACCTTGACAGAATGAATAGTGTGTGGCACATAGGTTCCCCATTGCTATGCCCACGTGTGCAGCTCCAGATGGAGGTGGCACAGGATTGGATTTCTCATTGCTTCTGTACAGCATTGTGGGCTATCGCCCCGCCCCTTTTAAAGAGGGTCGCTGCCTAGCCGTGCCAACCCTCTGCAGTGTGTGCCTGCGGTTCCTCCTCATGGCAGACGCACTTATATGTAGACATGAGGGTGGTGTGGCATGAGGGCAGCTGAAGGCTGTGCAGGGACAATTTGGTGTGCGTTGTGGACACTGGGTCGTGCAGTGAGGGGGGGGGTTGGGCGCATGTAACCCAGGAGAAGTGGCAGCGGAGTGTCATGCAGGCAGTGATTGTGCTTTGTTGGAGGTAGTGTTATGCTTAGCTAAGGTATGCATTGCTAATGAGGGCTTTTCAGAAGTAAAAGTTGTTGGGAGGGGGGGGGCCCACTCTTGCCGGTATTGTGGTTTAATAGTGGGACCTGTGAACTTGAGATGCAGCCCAACATGTAGCCCCTCGCCTGCCCTATCCGTTGCTGTGTCGTTCCCATCACTTTCTTGAATTGCCCAGATTTTCACATATGGAAACCTTAGTGAGCATCGGCGATATACAAAAATGCTCGAGTCGCCCATTTACTTCAATGGGGTTCGTTATTCGAAACGAACCCTCGAGCATCGCGAAAATTTCGTCTCGAGTAACGAGCACCCGAGCATTTTGGTGCTCGCTCATCTCTAGTCACTATAAATGCATACATATATACAGTACATCCATACACTTACTGTGCTACACTCATCATTTACTTACTGTGTGCACTTGTATCTGCCCATTCAGTGCCATAGACATGAGCAGTCCATTTAGTTAAACTATGAGCTTGTTAAAGGATGGAGATTGCACTCTTGCAAACTTTTATGTCACATTTTCCCGAAACACAAACATTGAAAGGACAGATACAGTACCAGGAGCAAGGTTAATATATATGAGCCAAGCTCAATTATCAAAATCAAGCTTATTGTACCAGAGCCAAACTCATAACATAAATAAGCACCAGAACCAAGTCCAGAACATAAATGCAGTACCAGGCTCAGTACATAAACATGGTACCAGAAGTAAGTTCATGACATCAATACAGTACCAAAACCAAACTCATAACATAAATGAAATACAAGACCCAAGCTAATTACATAAACGCAACTCCAGAACAAAACATACAGCACCACAATTGAGTTTAGTACATAAATACAGCACCAGAACCAAGTTATAACATAAACATTGTACCAAAACACTTAACATACATTCAGAACCAAGCTTATAACATACAGTACCAGAATCAAGCTAATTGCATATATGCAGTAGCAGAACACAACCTCATAACTTAAATACAGTTCCAGAACCAACATCATAACAGAGATATAGAACCAGAATAAAGTTTCAAAACTATACAGTAGTTAGTTTTGAGAATGAATATAAAATGATGATGAACTCCATCCTTTGTACTTTTTAAAGGTTATTTCCATCTTGGCATCCATTTAGTATTGCTCTAATGTATCTAAAATAAAAAACTAAATGAACCATGAAAATTTCCTGTCTTCTTTTAAACAAAACTCCTGTGCAGACTTGCAGGTTGCCATGGTAACAGACTGAAAACAAATCTTTTTTAACTTCATTCTGCAGTCAAAATACAGATGGAGCAAAGTTTAATCCAACACTGATGAATTGCTGTAACAAGTAATCATATCTAATCACAACACAAGCTATTGAAAAGTCAAGAAAAAGTTATGTGCCAAAGTTTATGTAACACATTGTGTCAAATTAACCTTGCTACATCTGTACCTTCCATACAACTGCTAAAGTACAATGATCAACAAAAAAGCAATGCATAGACGGAAAGGCGGGTCTACAATTTCACTTACAATAATAACACACTGGCAACAATTGTTAAGCATCCTTTTTAATGTAGCTCTTCGCATGACTAACAAATGTATTTTGTTCTTAATGGGGCTTCTGAAACAACATGTGGAGATTTTATCAAGATATACAAGTTCACTTAAAGTGCACCCGACCTTACAGGTAACTTTTTAGATTAGGCTGTCGGATGTGTAAATAAAGAAATACAAGGATGATATACAAACTCCATGCAGATGCTGTCCTTAGTCAGATTTGAACCTTGTACCCCAGCACTGCAAGGAAACCGTGCTAAACACTGAGACACTATGCGACTTTTTCCTCCTTTGGAGAAGAAGGAAAACATACAAACTACAAGCAAATGTTGAACCTAGGACCCCAGTAATGCAAGGCAACGGTGCTAATGACTGCTATGCACTGTTCATTTCTTAACACTATTAGTAGGCACGATTGGATTTCACTGCTATTGCACGTTATTAACCCCGTAATGATCACCCCATAGACTTTTTACGTCCTGGTTTAGTGGACTTTAATTACCCAGGGCCGTAAAAACACGCTTGCTCTGGGGATTAAAATCACGCTTGCTCTGGGGATTAAAAACACGCTTGATCTGGGATTTAAAAAAACGCTTGCTCTGGGAATTAAAGCCATGTGGGCTGAGAACATGACAGCTACATGCTGTCAGCTGCCGGAGGTAGCCGACAACCTGAAGCTGCCATAAAAGGGGGGGGGGGGCGCAGGAAGCCCCCCCTAGTCACATGATTGTTGGTATCTGATGGACACAACTGATCCCATAAAAGTGTAAAAAGAAAAGTTAAAGATTCAGCTCCCCTCACAGATCGGATACGTGAGGGGAGCTGAAAGTACTCACCCCCGTCCTCTGCATTATCCCACGGCGTTCTAGTCTTCCAGGACCTGACGTTGCCGTCTGTGCATGCTTGCCAGATGTCATACATCAGACGCGTTGCCAGAAAGACTTGGGCAGAAAAATTAAAAGCCCTCTGCTCCCAGCTACCATATGAAGCTGCTGTGTGCAATTCTCGATCAAATGATCGCTGTTATACAATGGATAAGAGCGATCATTTAAAATAAAAAATGGGTTAAAAAAAAGGAAAAAAGTTAACAAAGTTCAAAGTTTAAGTTTCATTTCTCCTCACGGATCATATCTGTGGATCTTTCCCCGGGTTTTGTACAGGTGCCCATTGCCAAAATAGCAGACGCATGCCCAAAATCCGTGGATTGTTGGGGTAATTTAAAATCTCCCTGCTCCTGGGTACTAAACATAGCTCAGAGCCTCACGGGGGGCAGCGATACTCGGTTTTTAGTCACGTGATTGCCATATTCCAGTGGATAACGGCGATCACGTAAAAGTAGAAAACAGCTAAAGTTTCACGTCCTGCCATAGGTCCAAACCATGAGGGGAGGTTAAATTACTTACCTAAGGCCTCCGGTGATGTCCCCCAATGGGATACTTATCGGCAGACATCCGCCCAGCTTCGGCGCATGCGCTCGTCGCCAAAGTGGCGGACGCAAGCACAGAAGCTGGAAGGACAAGGGAAATTTAAAATTTCCTTACTCCTGGCTACTAAAGGTATCTGCGGTGAGCGGTCCTCGGTCATGTGGTCACCGTTATCCAACAGATAATGTTGATCACGTAAAAGTTAAAAAGCATTTGAAGTGTAATGCTCCTTTCGGTTCGGGCCCCATTGTGTATACAGGCATAAGATTAGGGCCACAAAGGGTATGTCACTGAACACAGGACAAACAGGGGTATCCATTTTGGGGTGAAAGTCATCATTCATGTGTGCGCTGTACAAAAAAACCTTTTCAAACCCAATTGCCAAAAAAAACAAAAATTTAACTTTTTTCTGCTTTGCTTAGATTTATTCAAAAATGGTGGGGTCAAAATACGCAGTACACCCCTAGACGAATTGACTAAAGGGTCTAGTTTTCAAAATGTGGTCATTTTGGGCATATTGCTTTAAGCACTGTATACACCATCTACTAGAAAGAGGTCTTACAAAACCATATGCAATTTCAAACGAGGAATGAAGAGGCCATGACTTGGTCAGGGTCTATGTCTCAGCCCACCAGGTCATACCGGCTCCTCAGACTCCGCCAGGGACTCCAAATCTGCAAAAATTGATCATGCATGCCCCTCGACCAGCTGGATAATTCCTCCAGGTTGTAGATCAGATTCACCTTCTCTTTCCATTGTGTCAGTTACAGAGGTATTTTTTGAAGCCAATGAAGGGGGATTAGGACAATTAATTTATTCTTTAAAGGATGAAATGTTACAGCTGGCTACCAAAGGAAAACCACCTCTGGTGAGATCAAAGTTGGAGAAAGTTTCCTCAGCACTCCTTCCACTCCTCGTCAAAAGGGTGCCAATATCGGGCATTTCCACCAAAGATGCAGAAAACAGCCTTCCTCTCCATCACACTTCCAGCGTCTCCCATGTTGGGCAAGTTTATATGCAAAGAGCCACTGCGGGGGCTTGTACAATCTTACTAGTAGTTTGTAGTGACTCTCCTGTAACAAAATGCAGGGGAAGAGACCAAAGGCCTTATTCAGAATTAGCCTAATGTTCCTCATGGAAAGAGAGATACTCAGCTCCTTCTCCCAGGAGATAAGAAAGGTGAGTTTTGCTAACACTGGGGGAGAGATAAAATGTTTACGTTAATTTGCAATTTTCCTAGAATTAGTATTACTCTCACTCAAGCATTTTCAAAATGTGTCCGAGGTCTGGTAGAATTGTACAGCCTGAGGAACTCCCCAAAAACTTTAGTCACATGGGCCTTCTGCAGATAGGAAAAGTTTTGGTGAGCCAGAAGGGCTTGTAGTATAGCTGATGGGTTCTTATGAGCAAGCGCCTGCAAGTCACCAATATTAAGGCCCTCAAATTTCCTCCAGATGATTGCAGTACACAGGTCACAGGGTGTATCGAGAAGCTTATAAATGACTTGCAACGGCATGGTCGGAGAGCGCTTAGGAGCCAGCACATCGCTTATGATATCCCAGGTCTAGCAGGGGCTCCTAACTAAAGGGTTGAATCCCATTGATCTGTACTTGCTTTTTAGAGGAAACCAAATGTCTTTCAGAAGAGTTTTGCCATAGGATCCCACTGCCAGCGGGTATAGCATCAGATCGTAACCTGGTAGAACCAGAACCATCCAATAACCTATTTGGGAGGCCCAGTAGAAGTTGTGAACATTAGGGAGATCAATAGCACACTCTGAGTCTTTCTTAATCATCAGACTATATGCCAATCTCGGCCTCCCCTGCCTTCACACAAATCCAGAGAAAGTCGAACGCAGGACCTTGAAAAAACTCACCGGGAGGGGGATAGGAAGCATCCAGATCATATATAGAATTATTGGGAGCGCATAAGATTTCAGTTTATTTTTCCTACCGAAACACAATATAAATGGCAGATCATATAATCATAGGAGATTCTTTACCTGACCGTGCAGGGAAATGAAGTTGGAACAATGTAGATCTTCTGCTTTTCTAGTTAGCTTAACTCCCAATAATCAATTGACATCTCTGACCACAAAAAAGGGGAACTAGCCTTCAAGACCCGACACTGGGCTACTGGGATGGACACATTAAGCATTGTGGATTTTGAAAAATTAATTTTGAAGTTGAATATGCGGCCAAACTCCTTCAGAAGCCATGTGAGCCTAGGGAAGCCCTTTTCTGGGTCATCAAAAACACGATGTCGGCGGCGAAAGCCGCTGCGGCAAATGAATTCTTCCCACAACTTAAAGGGGTTGTCCCGCGGCAGCAAGTGGGTCTATACACTTCTGTATGGCCATATTAATGCACTTTGTAATGTACATTGTGCATTAATTATGAGCCATACAGAAGTTATTAAAAGTTTTTCACTTACCTGTTCCGTTGCTGGCGTCCCCGTCTCCATGGTTGCCGTCTAATTTTCGCCGTCTAATGGCCAAATTAGACGCACTTGCGCAGTCCGGGTCTTCTGCTGTTCTCTATGGGGCTCCGTGTAGCTCCGTGTAGCTCCGCCCCGTCACGTGCCGATTCCAGCCAATCAGGAGGCTGGAATCGGCAATGGACCGCACAGAAGAGCTGCGGTCCACGGAGGGAGAAGACCCCGGCGGCCATCTTCAACCGGTAAGTATAGAAGTCACCGGAGCGCGGGGATTCAGGTAAGCGCTGTGCTGTTTTTTTTTTTTAAGTCCCTGCATCGGGGTTGTCTCGCGCCGAACGGGGGGGGGGGGGGGGGGGTGAAAAAAAAAAAAAACCTTTCGGCACGGGACAACCCCTTTAATCCTCTGATGTCTGGATCTTGTCTTATCCTCTGGAGGAGAGGCTCCAATGCCAAAATAAAGAGGTTAGAGGAGAGCGGGCAATCCTGACGGGTTGCATCCCTGATGTCAAATGGGAGTGATAGAATATCATTAATTTTGAGCCTAGCTTATAGCTTTAAATACAGAGAGAAGATGGCAGAGACAAACGCAGCAGGAATGTTTAGATGAAGTAAGACTTTCTTCATATAGCTCCAGTCAACTCTGTCAAATGCCTTTCAGCGTCAGTTCCCACTAAGGCTAAGGGGACGTTATGTCGCTGGGTGTAGCGGGTTGCATGGAGTAATTTACGATAGTTGTCTCTACCCTCTCTCCCCTCAACAAACCCTGCCTGTTCCCTGTCTATAAGGGTGGGAACGTAATCTGCAAGTCTTTTGGCCAGAAGCTTAGCCCAGAGCTTGACATCAAAATTGATCAGGGAGATCGGTCTATAGCTACCGCACATCTCAGAGTCCTTGGTTTCCTTATGAATCAGGGTGATATGCGCTTCCTGGGCTTGTTTCAGCAAAACCTCTCCCCTTAAAAGTGCATTAAAGAGCTCAGTTAAACGTGGTATTAAAATCGATTTAAATGATTTATAAATAATGTACTAAAGTAAGACCATCGGGGCCTAGGCTTTTGCCTATGGAACATGAGCCCAGTAAGCTCTCCAACTCTTAATGTGTGACAGGTGTAAGTAATGTTACCGCCTTGTCTTTTAGCTTTGGAAGGTGTACATGTTGCAGAAACAAATCTATCAGCTCGTTTGTTCTCAGAACTTCTTCTGGAGCAGCATGTTTAATAGTTTAGAACCAGAACCAGAGTGTCCTTAGAGCCAGATGTCACTTCCCGACACCTCCTCTCTGGTCTTTTTCTTCTTGCCTCTCAGCGACTTAGAGTTTCTCGCAAGGTGCCATCTGTCAGGGGCCTCCAGCCTTGAAAATCTCAGAAGTTCTGGGAGTGGGAGCCAGCATGGGAGCTCAATTGGATCCAGACACAGATGTTGCCAAGAATTCTGTAAATCCTCTGGAGAGTGGATATTTAGCTTTCGTCCCCCATGGGTAGTACCCAGGTCAAATGGAAACAGCAAAGCATATTTTATATCCTTAGCCCTTAGTGCATCCATCAGTGGGCATAACAGGCAGTGCTTAGTCAAAGTAGATGGTGCCAGGTCCTGAAAAATTTGTAATGGGGCATCTGCATATTTTAGATCTCTGTGGTTTCATGCTGCCCTCAAGATAGCTACTGAATCTGTTAAGGAGAGTAATTTGCATTTCAAGTTTCTCGGTGGATTAGAGGCTGATGGTTGTGGTCTGAGCGCTCTATGTATGCGCTCAATAGAGATAGTGGCCGCCATATCAGATCCCAGTAAAAGCGCAAAAATATTTTAGCTACTTTTGACAGAGAGTTCACTGTCCAAGATTCTGGCAGCCCCTTAATGTGCACATTGCTGCACCTGTTTCTGTTTTCTAAGTCCTCCTGCATAATGAGGGTTCTATTAAGGTTGGCATGTTGATCTTTTTGCACTTGCTCCACTTCCAAGGAATAGGATGTAATTGAAGCTGTAGTGGCCTCTAGTTCCTCCACCCATCTGCCCATATGTTTAACTTCCTCTTTAATTTCTGCCAAATCAGCCATCACCGGGTGCTTGGCCTGTGTTATCTGTTCTCTCATTAACCCCTTGGATATGTGCTCCCCATCCTCCCCCTCTGAAGAGGTTCACTCATCTCTCTCCTTACTGTGAGTGCTGGTTGTCTCCTGGCTTGGCGCCATCTTAGGGGCTGCATGTGGGGACTTAGTATTCCATTATTTGAGGTACTTCTGAATATCTGCTTGTCCTCTGCTCAGTCGGGGAATTCCCTGTAGCTCACTCCCTCTCTCTTTGCTGATTTTCCCCATTTTATTTTGGCTGCTGAATTGGTCCTGAAAAGTGTAGCTGTGAAGGAACTCTTCACTCAGCCGTCCAACATGCTCAGCAGTCAGGCTCTGCATCCCACCCGGCTTGCTTTTGACCCTTTTTCTGAATTAACCCTTTCTTTGATAATTTGGTATGTGAGCCTAAGTTATGCGACCTCTGTACTGCCTAATGTGTCGAGACCTAAAGTTCATCTCTGGTACTTTGACCCTACTCTGCTCCTGACTCTGAGATTATATTGCGAGAGTGTCTTAATTTCAGGCTTGGGATCTCCACTAATCCCTGAAGGTAGTGGGGATTTGGCTTTAGTGTGAATGAACTGTTCCGGCTCTGAGACTGGAAGGGCCAGGTTCAGTTCCTTTAAAGTCACCATGGTGCCTGTATCAATGTACTCAGTAAAATACAGCATTGACTCACATCCCAGTTCTGGACACACTTGTTCAGGGGAGGGACAAGTATGAAAATATGACTGGTTAGTAATGAGGCCTGCAGGCCTTGAAAATACATTACACAGGGTCTAGGAGCCAAAATGGATCTTGAACAACTTTAATTTAACTATAGATAAAATAACAGTTCTAGAACTCCCAGTATAAGAGGGTGTCGGAGGAGGGAGGAAAGGTGCAGGGGAGACATGAGTCTCACAGTTTCTACCTGTTGATTGGGTAATTTAGCACTGCTTAGCTAGGTACCCGGATTATGTGGCATTGGCAAGTCCAAGTCTCACTGACGTTGTTAGAGCAGTTGGAGGGGAATGAGGAGGCAGCAGTCCCTCTGGAACATCACCTCTTGCTGTATCCTTTGTTCTAGATGAGGGATTTGTGCCTATAGGGTTGATACTATCCACTGCAGTTTCTCTAAGGAAGTATCTCAAGCCCCTCACACAACACCATAGCTGTTTCAACTGATCCCTTAGAGTGGTCTACCAGCTCAGAGTGCTGCTCCTTATTCCCCCTTGAAGCCACAGCATGCATTACACAATAAACATAATGAAAACAATAAAACAACAGAAGAAAATAATGCACATCTTACAGTATTACCCTTTCACTTTCTCAATCTCTCTGACTTGCCGGCACCAACCCATGGCTTGTTTTACTCTGTCATCTGCTCGACCAATCAGCAGCTACTCTAGAGATGTGCCCTAGGGATTCTTAGCAGCAAAGATCATATCCATGTGATCAAGGATGAAGACTTGCAGTCCTTTGTATCTGCAAACCAGAGTAGCCAGTGCGAAGCCTAATCATGGAAGCACAATAGCTAAACAGGCAATTACCCTGACACCAATGAAGAAGACTCTGTTCTTTGAACTTCCTATCTTACTGTATGGCTTTATCCTATACCTGGTCCTGCTTACCTACTACTACAGTTTACAGTCTCTATCATCAACAGGTAAGCATTGCCCATGATACAAGGGGAGTGGTAACACCCAGCTACCAATTAATTCATGCATTTGTAAGGGGGTTGCTCTTAATACATTTATTATTCTTTTCCCAGCTATGTAGTAACAAGCTATATTTGATCATGTTATAGTGAGATGAAATTGTAGTCTGCCCTCTAGTGGTATAAAAAATTTTTAATTTTATTGTAGCGTTGATATGTTGTGCCAATTGGCTGCGGTTATAGGTGTGATGCATGCCAACTCCGGACTCAGGCACAGAATATAAAACAGTGTGCATGTAGTGCTCTGGATGGTGTAGTGGAAAGTCTGCAGCAAGAAAAAGATTGGTACCAGCTGGGATACTGAACCAGGCCCACTTGCACAGCATCAAGACTCGTCCTTGTATCTGGGCCATGCCTTCTGAGGTACCGAACAGTTTACTGTAGACCTTAAGTTCGAACGCCCCTTGTTATAAGTCTATAAATAAAGGACTGTTATTTAATGCAACGAACATGTGTGCTTATGTGTCCTGGCTGCCCCAGAGTAAATCCATGTCAATGTGGTGCCAGCCCTAGATTCGGGTTCGAGTCCAGTACACAGCAGGTGGTAAAGAACTTCTCCATATTCAATCTGCTTTCCACAGAGTCAACATGGTAACTCCCATTTTCTCAGCCCATGGTAGAACCTTTGGTCTTTGCAGACCCCCCCCCCCCCCCCCAATGGGCCTCCTGCTAGTAGTCCATACTACATCTCAGGAGCCTCTTTCATATTTCTAGGAGGAATAAGGTTTTTACATTGCTGGGGATAGCCATGATGAAATAACCAACACAGACAACTTAGCACAATGTACAGCATGATGTACTTTTTAAAGCACAGGAAAGTTTGTTTGTAGATGTGGTGCCTTTGAACTTTAAGCTAATCTGACTCTATTCAGTTCAGTATAAGAAACAGATTTTATTCTTTGTGATTCCTTTACAGTATTGTAATGCAACAGGAATAAGGGAAACCAACTTTACTCACTAATCTCTTCAGGATTCTCTTTCAAGCATAATGTGCCATAGTGAGAATAAGAATCTATTGGTCTTACTTTCAGCTTCCAGTGAATGCGAAGGGTCTGCAAAGTTTTTACTGTTATTTTTTTTTCTTAAGTAAGCAAACAGTTATCTCATCATGCACCAGGTGATCCTTCACTGAGTAGTGGAATGGTAAGAGCCAGATAAATCACTCCTGACTACACATGATTGATCACCTCCTTCCTGTAGAAAAACTGCATAATATGAGATTGCAAAACATGATTTCAACAGAAGTAACTTCTTAAAACTGGGGTGAATGAAGTAAAGAATAAATAAAATATCGTTAATTCAGTCCTTAAGTGTAGAGCACGCAATAGAAATTCAGAAACCAAAATGAGACTGATGACCGTGAACGCTAAAAGCGGCTTGTACTTAAGAATCCTTAATTGTAATGCAGTGCCTAGAATCTTGCTAATTGGGACTTAGCCGAACATTTAAATTTATGGGTATAAGCCACTTTCGACTCAATAGGAAAATGAATTATTTGACTTTAGAATTATGTTGTGGACAGAACTGTCAAAGCTACGGTGTACGATCCACAAGTGCAAAGTGACCTACATGTAAAACGTTATATTCTAAGATATAATTGATTCCATTATTATCATTGAGCTCTTTTCGGGCTTGTGAAAATAGCCAGGAACTTTATTATATTCTGTCAACAACTTTCAGGATGAAATACAATCCACTTAGCTATAGAACATAGAAAATATAGAGGTTTGCAACTTAGCAATAAACTTTATTTTCCTCATTTGGCCTTCAGGTGAAAGGTTCTACTATATAAAATCCATAGGAAAGGATCTTGTAACAAAGGCAGACCAATATCCAAGCAGGTAAAAAGGAATTGTCTGTCCAAGAGAATAATCGCCATATGGCATTCTATCGTCAGGCCAGGGTTACATAAGCAATATATATTGACTATATGTGTTATTATTTTACCTTTTGAGGTCATGATGTATGCCAAGAAAGGCACTCAGTTGCAGTAAAAGCATACGTTAACTCATTAAAGTGACAGTCAATTGATAGCGTAGTTCGTTTCAGACCATTTACTGTATTGCAGAATACATGCTAGGGAAATCACTAGGTAGTATAGCTCTTAAATGAAATCTGTTCTGGTTAGAGTGATTCTAGCAATATCCGAGCATACGACTGTTGGGTTTACTTTCTTTGTAGAATTTCCCTTGTATTTTGTTTCTTCTTTCATGTTGAATTCCTTTCTAAAAAAAGTTCATTTACTTATAAGCTGTAAATATGATCAGTACTGGTGATAAATACTGGTTAATGTTCATGCACACGACAGCCATGTGTAGTAAGCTGTATGGCGGCACTTGATGTCCCCTGCTGCTCCATAGTATTGAGCTGCAGGGGCTCTGTTTGCAACCGTATGGTGCTCTGTCAGGTGCCATATGTCAGATGTATTTTTCACTAGAAGCAATGCATCTGGGGAAGAATATCTCAATAATATGGAATATGACGAAGCATGCTACAATTATTTTATGTCAAATTCACGCAGAATCCTAGAGAAAAAAACCTTTGTATGTGTCTAATAAAATCGAACGCATACAGAGGTAAAGTAAGGCTGCATACGCTTCTATGGATTTCCTATTGAGGCTCTGTATAAATAAAACCGTGATACCATTTGTCTAAGATTTCTTGACGTGTGTCCCCAATTATTTATTCAAAATTTCTTCTGGAAACACAGTATGCCTTAGGGTGCCTATTGAAGTGTAGATGGCTATATATCAATACTGTATGGATACCTTCACACACAACGTCTGAGCTGTGGAAATTCTGCTGCATTTCTGCAGATAGCCAGAGTTAACAAGCTATGTGGAATTTGCTGCGTTTTTTGTTGCAGATTCTGTATATATAGTTGTGTTTTAGGGTACATTCAGATGAGCGAGGTTTACACGCTGCTACAGCAGCATGTAAACCACGCTTCTATAGCAACCAATAGCTTTTAACAGCACTTTTTAACCAGCGCAGAATCTGACCAACTAGCCTATCAGCTCCATGCTGAGGTGCTGTCTATGGTGCTGACCACAGACTCCTATGGGAGCCATGGCAGCACTCTGCTCACAGCACAGACATGTGAACGGGCTGTTCCGTGAAGCACATGGCAGCTCGTTCACTGCAGAATTTCTGCATGTCAGCAGCAGGGTTTACATGTTGCTGTAGCAGCGTGTAAACCACACTTGTCTGAATGCACACTCAGGCCTTGGCCAGACGGGCGTTTTTTCGCACGATTTGCGAATGTGTCCGGCGATTTTATAGATCCATTGCTTTGCAATGGTATCAGACACATGAGCGCTTTTTATGCGCTCATCCGATTAATTATAGAACAGAAATCGCAGATCGCACCTATCTGCGATCTACGATTCCTGTTCTTCTCTATATGTGCTCAATGGGGCCGGCAGCATATATATATTGAGTACATATACTAGACAAAGCATTCTTCTCTGCCACAGCTGTAACAGCTGTGGCAGAGAAGAATGATGTTTGCCCATTGAATTCAATGGAGCCGGCAATACAGACGGCTCCTTTGAAAGCAATGGGCTGCCGGCGAGCGTGGGATGAATTTTTGGGAAGGGCTTAAAAATATAAGCCCTTCCCTGAAAATCATCCAAAACTGTGTAAAAAGTTAAAAAAATATATATACTCACCTTGTCCCGGCAGATGGAGTTCAGCCGCGTCTGGCCGGCAGTTCTCCTGAACCGCTCTCTGTAGTATACAGCAGCCGGGGATTTAAAATCCCCGCCTGCTGAATGAGCTGCCTCTGATTGGTCACAGCCTCACCAATCAGAGGCAGCTCCCACTCACCCATTCATGAATTCATGAATGGGTGAGTGAGTGCTGCCTCTGATTGGCTCAGCGCAGGGACCAATCAGGGGCAGCTCTCAGCTAATGAAACACGGCTAGGAGCAGATTTTTCAGGCGATTTTTCAGCCCCGTTCACGCGATTTGCAAATGTGCATCCATCATACGATCCACAAATCGCGGCAAAAAACGCCCGAGTGACCGAGGCCTCAAAGTGCAGATTTTCTGCTGCGGAATGTGTTGCCTTAGGGCTTAGTCACACGGGCGTTTATTGCCACGATTTGCGCATGCGCATGCGTCCGGCGACTTTTTAAAACCATTGCTTTGCAATGGTATCGGACACATGAGCGCTTTTTATGCGCTCGTCCGATAAATTAGAGAACAGAAATCGCAGATCGCACCTATCTGCGATCTGCGATTCCTGTTCTCTTCTCTATATGCGCTCAACGGGGCCGGCGGCAGCAGCGCCGACCCCATTGAGAACATATAGAAGACAAATCATTCTTCTCTGCCACAGCTGGAACAGCTGTGGCAGAGAAGAACGATGTTTGCCCATTGAATTCAATGGAGCGGCAATACAGCCGCTCCATTGAAAGCAATGGGCTGCCGGCGTGCGCGGGGTTAATTGTCGGGAAGGGGTTAAATATATAACCCCTTACCTGCAATGCATCCTTAAATGTGAAAAAATAAAAAAAAAGGATGTTCTCACCTGCTCCTGGCAGCTGGAGATCCCGGCGGTCGGCCTGCAGTGGGTGTGAAGGAGGTGTGACTCAGGCTTGCCCCTGATTGGCTCAGCCTGAGCCAATCAGAGGCTGAGCTCAGTCACACCCATTCATGAATTCATGAATGGGTGTGACTGAGACTTGCTTCTGATTGGCTCAGCGCTGAGCCAATCAGGGGCAAGCCTGAGTCACACCTCCTTCACACCCACTGCAGGCCGGCCGCCGGGATCTCCAGCTGCCGGGAGCAGGTGAGTACATCCTTTTTTTTTATTTTTTCACATTTAAGGATGCATTGCAGGTAAGGGGTTATATATTTAACCCCTTCCCGACAATTAACCCCGCGCACGCCCGCAGCGCTTGCATTCAATGGAGCCGCTGTATTGCCGGCTCCATTGAATGCAATGCGCTGGACAGCTCCGGCCCGTTTCTAATGAAACGCGGCTAGGAGCAGATTTTCGGGCGATTTTTGGGCCGATTTTTTGGCGCCGGTCACGCGATTTGCGCATGCGCATCCGTCATGCGATGCGCAAATCGCGTGAAAAAACGCCCGTGTGACTAAGGCCTTATTGTAACATTTTGTGATAAGTAGTCATTTCTGCACACTGGCAAACTTTATTTTCAAACATCAACAAACACAGATTTTTAAGCAGACTCCGTGCATTTCACTTTAAAATCTGCCAAAAAAAACGCATTTGTGGATTTTGATGCAGATTTTGTGTTTCCTACTGAACTCTATGGAGAAATCTGAAGAAGAAATGCACAGTTTTCACAGCATAGATAGAAATGCTGTAGATTTAAAAACTACAGTGTTTTTCAAAATTCGTGCTTTCCCACAGCAGGAAAAATCTGTGATGTGTGAAGGATAGTTATAAAATCTCCCACTTGTGTTGTATTAAAAATGCTGCAGAATTTTTGTGGCAATTCCACTAATGGAAATTCTGCAGCATTTACTGCCTGTGTAAATGTAGCCTGTATGTTAAATAAAAGTAAATTAAAAATATGTTTAAAAATAATGCCATGGGACTTTAGGTAAAGTTTTCCAAGGTTTTCTAAGCCTACTAATATTATTGCAAGCACAAACTGTTCTCAGCTGCAAGGTATTCCTGGTAATTAGGTCAAAGTGCTGAGTGCTGCCAGCTATTCCTAGACTCAATCTAAAAGATGGAAACTCACGTTAGTTTCATAAAATGTTCCCTCACTGTAGACCACTTGGCTGCCAATGCCATAGTCTCCATTGCTAATAGCCCTTTCAAAATAAATAAGTTAATGCACTAGTGAAAAGGTGTCCTTTCTGATCAAAAAACAATAAGTTACTGCAATTGCTTATATAGAAGTGCACTAAAACATCTAAAACCACTCAGCAAATGCAGTAGATTGCATCTGCTACAAAGGAGTAGGATGTTAAAAGCAAATGTCCAACTTTGGTTTTAGACTTTAGTGTACCTTTTAGTGATATTAGCTATTAGAGACCGCTATAAGAATATCTGTCACCTATTGGACAGTATGTTCATGTTCCAGTAAGCCAGCAGTCAGATACAATAATCTAGATGAACTCTTTGAGCTGAAAGCATCTTATGGGGACACTAGTGGCAGTGTGTTGGGTACAGCATGGATGATGGCATTATTGTTGGGTACTCTGTTTATCTTTGTTATGGCATTACAGTAGGTGCATTGTGACTACCTCTTTTATGCCAAATACTTGAAAGTGTTGTCTGGAAGGGAAAAAAAATGTTTGCTTTCAAGAAGCAGGGCCACTTTTGTTGATGGGTTAAATCTGGCAACGCAGCTCAGCTCCATTCAATACCACAGGTTTGGTATTACCCTTGGAATACTACCCTAGGTGAGAATTCCCCATGTCAAATAGTAACCCTTTCCAATTTACTGTCTGATGCCCCCTACATTCTGATTGAAGCTTGTACAGCTCCAATGTCAGAAGACGTCCGATCAGGTATTCTTACCGTTTAATGCCAGTCACTCCATTGTCGGAGCCTCTCTGCCGCACACACACTGGCCTTAGCCAGCAGATGGCACCGTTGTATAACAGCAAAAAAAAGAAAGCCTTTTAGGAAACCCTGAATTCAAAATTGGATTGAAAAGGTGTCAAATTTTTCAAACTGCTAACACCAGAGCGCTATTAATTGAATTTCTTTTATTATGACACAACTCTATTGAGCTTTTATGTGTATAATAGAAATGTTTATATAAACAGGACAGCACTTTGGAAATATAAACAATGCAAGCAAATAGTAATAAAAAGTTTAAAAAGGGTAGACTCACCTGGTGTGAACAGCTGGACTCAGATAGGGGACAGCGATCACACTTCTAGTCACCGCAAGCCAAGTAGAAGAAGTACTTTGGAGACCTGCAGTAGCTAGGAGAGTGTCTAGGAGAGTCCAAAATGAAAGGAATGGTTTGGTATAATAAAGGAATGAATACAAAATAAGTTAAAAAAATATCTATTTCTTGGATTCCTTTTTTTATATGTTTGATGACTTACTTGGCAATTGTACAACTACTTTAGAAAATATTATTATTAGTATTAACGTCTGTCCGGGAAGGTGCAGTATTGCAGGGTTAATCGTTGACATCTTGGCGTATTTTAGAGCACAAGAATAGCACACAGTAATCTGGAAATGGAGGGATAATGAACATGGAGAGCTATAATAGTACAATGATATTGCAGCCAATAAACACAAAACAGGGATAATACAGTCATTTTATAGAACTGTGGTAATGCAGAGTAATTTCACATCACAGGAGAATTGCACACACTGAATAATGGATATGCCGTTGCAGATTGAAGAATACTTCATCCAGTAATAGCAAGTCACAAAACAGGGTTAATGCATGCAACTATTCCAGTGCATTATGGTAATGCGCACAGTAACATTCCAACACATTGAAAATAAGTACAGTGGTGTCAAAGCACACTGAAACATTTAAACTTTTTTTTACACGGGACAACTGTTGGGCACTGAAGCTCCCAACAGCCATCCCAGCAATGATCACTCTGATGCTTTCACACAGGAGGATCATTACTCAGTGAATGAAGGTGAAGCAGGTTGGAGATTGTTCCTGCCCAACCACCTCCATTTACAGTAAACAGGCAGTTTAGCTGTATAGATGAATGACATAGTGTTCACACAGGCAGATGCAGCGGCAGGCCAACAATGATTTGATGGTCTGCATGAAAGATCCGATCATGCATTCACACTGAACAGTTATCATGCAAATCTCTCAATCTATTGAGCGATTTGCACAATATTTGTGGTATGTCAGAGGGGCTGTACAGTATAAATGGCATCACAGATTAGTAATAATGCAGAAATGATAACACAAAATGGGAAGAATGGGCCGATTTACTATTGAAAATACAACAGTTTTCTTGTGTACATTGCACCATGAAAGTGTCAAACATGCTTTTGCACCACATTCATTGTGTGTTTTTGACATTTTTGAGCACTATTTTGACTGTGTCTGGCAAAGGGACATGGCCTAAGTTACACCGAAAAATTGCAAAATATAGCACACATTCCACCGAAATTTTGGTAAAATTTTTGGCATAAATTAAGCCAACTAAAAGATAGTCTAAACTAAAGGCCCATTTAGACATGACAATTATCACTCAAAAGATGTCTTTTGAGCAACTTTTGAGCGATGATCATTGTGTCATTTACATCGCAAGATGATCACTCAAACGTTGAGTGATCACCTTGCGCTCCGTTCTCTGCAACCAACTGTTCCCCGCTCTGAGCGCCCAGCTGTCATACAGCTGAGCGTTCCCAGCGGAGGATGCAGAAGACTAGTGGGGTGTCCACCCTTGTCTTTTGCATCCATCTGTTCTCTTTTGGGAGACCCTGGCTGTCATACAGCCGAGCACTCTGTGCGGAGTATGCAGAAGACAAACGGGGTGTCCGCACTTGTCTTCTGCATCCAGCTGTTCTCTGCTCCGAGTGCCCAGCTGTTGTACAGCCGAGCGGTCCCAGCGGAGGATGCAGAAGACAAGTGGGGTGTCCCCGCTTGTCTTCTGCATCCAGCTGTTCCCCGCTCTGAGCGCCCAGCTCTCATACAGCCGAGCGCTCCCAGCAGAGGATGCAGAAGACATGTGTGGTGTCCCTGCTTGTCTTTTGCATCCAGCTGTTCCCCGCTTGGAGTGCCCGGATGTTATACAGCCGAGCGCTCTTAGCGGATGATGCAGAAGACAAGCCGGGGGGGGGGGGGGGGGGCCTGCTTGTTTTCTGCATCCAGCTGTTTTCTGCACAGTGCACTCCGTGCAGGGTATGGAAAACGCAGCTGGACAGCTGCTTTCTTAATACCCCGCCTGTCATCAGAGAACATTATGTTATAGAGCGGTATTTAGTGAGGTGGTATTGTTTGATGAGTGATGACAGCTTACAGTTGACTTAAGAAATTTGAACAATACTATAGATAACACTCATGGCCTCTCTTTTCGTATTATATACCACATTTTCTCTGACTTTGTTATTTTGCAAATGTAGTTTTTCATGACCCTTGTACATTTCGGATTATACCATGTTATACACTTTATAGCTCAATTGTTTTTCTGCACTGCACTTTCATTGAAGTATACTACAGTGTGCATTTTTCTTCATATTCTAAACTTACTTTCAGTCTGATGTGTCACAGATTAGTGTATTTTCAGCCACATTTATTTTATATAGCCTTCTCTTGTACCATGGTGTTATTAATCATACATGAGTTCCCATGTTATTAAGGATGGTGCCCCTAGTGTTGCTACATCCATGCGTGACTCCTTTTTTAGTATATAAACTTTACGCATCTAGCTATTTATTGTTTGACAATTCTTTGGCTACACTAACTCATTAGTGTCTGCAGGTTTTGTATTTATTTTGACGTTGGCCTTATTATTCTTGGCTAATTTTTCACATTGTCATTTTATTAATATTAATATTGGGAGAAGATGGTGCCTGTATGTGTGCTTCCCTGTGTAATGCTGCAGGGCTGCAGCCACTGAATCTTCTCACCTGCCCCTTCCTGGGCTGCTGTTGCAGCTGCCCAAAGGGTGCATGCATTCTCTTGACCAGCCTCTTAAAGGGCCAGTGTGTGCACTCAGCTTTCCAGGCCCAGCCAATTTGGATTGGCTGAAATCTATTTAAGGCATCCTTTCCCACTGGAGGGTGCCTGAACAATTAGTTGACTAGTGTGTAAAGGTGTTAGCGTGTTTTCTGTCTGCTTTCCTGGTTTGACCCGTGCCTGTACCCAACTTCTCCTTTCCTCACCTTGGCTAGTTATTTGATCATGATTATTCTGTCTGCTTCCTGCCCTGAACCTTGGTCTGATTCTTTATTTAAAAAGTATTTTGCCTGCCCTAGCCTCAGCTCTCTTTAACGGCCACATCCCTGTCTACACCCTTCAGTACAGTGTCATGGTAAACTTGGCTGTTTCTGACAGTTGACACTTGATGGCAACAGTAGTGGCATTTAAGTTCCTTGATCAGAGTTCTGGGGGCTTCTTTCAGCAGTTGAGTATAATGCTATATGGGGCCATCTTCAGGTGCCGGAAAGAGCCAAAAATGGCTTGCGGAGCAGAAGCGCTCTGAAGGTGAAAGTCCAGGTACTCTTTAAGGTACACAAGCATCAGAGCATATTATCTAAAAATTTGGGTATGATTAAAGTAGGTTTAGTGGTTTTCATTACTGTACCACTCACTACTGAAAATTATTGGACAACTCCACATATCGTAATTTAAGAAGCTGCATTATTCCAGCAACCATTAGCATAGCCCTTTAAAGGCAAATTACAGATGCCCCTCTTTAAGCTGCATATGTTTTATAACACATCCTGTTTAACAACAGTTAAACCCTCGCTGCCAATCTGCTGAAGATTCTAATGGATAGTCATATCAAACTCAATTTACGGTACTGCAACTGCTCAGTTATCAGTATTGTTTCTTTGCAGCACTAGGGTCCTGGGTTCAAATCCAGCCAAGGGCACCATCTGCATTGGACTCCTATGTTCGTCCTTTGTTTTCATGGGTTTTCTTCCAGTATCCTTCCACACTGCAATAGTAACTTGATTAGTTAATTTGGAATTAATATTCTGAGCCCCAATGGGGCAATGGGTGATGATAATCTCTGAAGAGTGCTGCAGAATATGTTAAAGCTCGGTTAATAAAATCAATCAATTTGTACCACAAGAGAAAAGCATGACATCTGCAGAAAAATGGCAATTGCATTCTCTAAAATCTAGGCTGATTCATATGCAAATCAGCCATTACGAATAAAATGAATTAAAAATAAAATAGTTTACGCATAAATTTTGATTAACATTTCCACTCTGACTTATGAAAAAATAATTGAATCTGACCGATCTTCATAGAATGAAAAATTGAGCATGTGCCCATGAACTGCAACCTGATCCCCATTATGTCTGAAATAATTGTGGCTACTTGAACAAGATTATTCAATTAAATTATACAATATATTAATATTTGATGGTAAATGAAAGAATAGAGTTTGACTATAGTATGATGTGACCTAGAAAGTAAGTTAGTCAAGTCTTTCAGCTCCAGCACTATCTAATATGAACCCAACTTGTTTTACCTATAATTAGCACATTAGTGATGTCAAAAGGTTTCTAAGCTGCGGCATGGCATATCACTTTAGATGGCACATCAAGTCCTCTTGAGGACTTATTACAAGACTAACACTGTTCAATATAAAGTAATGAAATGTGAAGTTTTTTAGAACAGAACTTTATAAGCTGAGTTAATTCCATGTATCACTCCATTAACAATAATGAGGCTCAGTTAAATAATACTTCCTATTTTCCTATAGCACTAAATGCATGACCTACATGTTTAAAGCTGTCGCAGAAATTAGGTATTTTAAGCAGATGCCCTAATAGCACAATGGAAAAAAAGGAATAGAAAATTGTAACTTTGAAAAATATAATCACTTCATATGCATTTTTACCTCTTAATGGCTAAACACCATGTACATTTTTTGTTTTATTTGATAGGCTATCCAAATGTATGTAAAATATAGCACTCATTTATTAAAATAGTAAAATATTTTTTTTAAATTTCTATTAGGACAACTAGGTTGGCTCAGAATAGACATTTGCGGTGTCTAGAGATGAGCGAGCACGCTCGGATATTTCAGTTACTTGAGTGAGACTTGCTCTTCTTGAGTAACACTATTCTTGTCCGAGCGTACTCGAGGGGGCGGCGGGGGTGGTGGGGGTAGCGGGGGGGGGGGGAGCTCCCACTCTCTCCCCCGCTACCCCACACTATCCCCCGCCACCCCCCAACCCCCACCGAGAACGCTCAGACAAGAATGCAGTTACTCAAGAAGAGCAAGACTCGCTCGAGTAACTGAGTTATCTCTAGTGGTGTCATGTCCTAGCAGGACGCACTGGATCTGTAACCTGAAACACGCAGTTGCACACCAAACAGTGCTAAATAATAAAGACAACCACAAACAAGGGAAACACTGTCCTAATAAATCTACCCAGGGAAGGGACCTGTCTATACGCAGGTAACCCGCCCTGACAAGGATGAACCGGACCACATATCTTGGCCACTAGTTGACCCTACGTGGGATAGGGGAAGAACATGGGAAAACAAGATGAACCTGATTGCAAGTGCAGTACTTAACTTTGAGAAGACTTCAGGCAAATAAGAGATCCAGCACCAAGCTCTGACTCCTATCACAGTAAGGGTGCGTTCACACGAGCACATAAACGGCGCGTTTTTGCGCCCAGTCGTATATACGTGACCATCTGAGGCGTTGGTTTTGAATGTATTCGTTCGCACGGGCGATTTTACGGCGCGTAATAAAGGCAACCCGAAAAAAAAACGGAACATACGCGACCGAAATACGCGCCAACGCATATTCGATGGCCGAAAAGATAGTTTGCAAAGTAGGAACAAACGATAATACGCTTTCTAGCTATGGTCATGATCACCAAAAAACGTTCTTTCCGGCGATTATACGCTGCGCACGTGCGAACGTAAATACGCCTACGCTCGTGTGAACGCACCCTTAAAGGAAGACTGAAAATTAAACAGTACTCAAGCTAAGTACCAGGCCAGGCTAAATAGTCGTGACAAATTACCTAAGCATGTCTCACCTAATACCACTCCCACTAGAGCCAGAAGATGGAGAAACACATACAAAACATGTACCAGATTATATAGAAAGGAAGCGATCCCAGAACCACTGTAACAAGTGGCATGTATCTATCATAATGCAAATCCGAGCAGAGTTAATGGGAGACAAAATGACACAACCTTTTTATAGCAATATTGCCAATTAAATGGGTAGTGCGAGTTTAAAAATATAAAAAAATAAATATTAAATAGCTGTACCTGCCATAAAATAACAAAAGAAAGAATACTCACCTCTTTTCTCCCCCAGGTAAAAGGTATACCTGCACCCTCAGCTCTCTCTCTCTCTCTCTCTCTCTGCAAGTCAGGTGAGCACTACCACAAACCAATGGCTGCAGTGTCACCACTTGTTCTCCTGACATTAGTGCTCCTAACCTTGGCACCTTGATGCCAGAAGTTTAGAATGTTGATGCTGTCGCCTCTGATCGGGTGAAGTGGTCACCTGACGTCTGCTGTTGGCAGAGCCCAGGAAAGCCACAGGAGTTAGTACAGTCTTTCCCCAAGGGAGAAGAGAGTGAGAATCCTTTATTTTGCTATTTTATACTATGTGAGGCTGTTTATTTTTTAACTCAGACAACCCCTTTAATTCCAGCAATTACCAGAGGTCACGGCAGCTAGATCCCAACCAATCATAAATTAGTGGCATGACTAATGTTTATAAAAAGACAGCTCCTTAATGAGTCACTCCAGTGACTTTTTTTCCTCTCACCATACCCCTCACCTAATTGTATAAATCAGACACCATCTTGTCTTTTAGATTTCTTCTTGCTTTTCCATGTCTATGGTCTTTCATTAATCCCACAATGCATCAGCACAGTATCACCTGACCAGCTAGAGATGAGCGAGCACCGAAATGCTTGGGTGCTCGTTGCTCAAGTCGAACTTTTCGTAATGCTCGAGAGCTCGTTTCGACTAGCAAACCCCATTGAAGTCAATGGGGGACTCGAGCATTTTTCAAGCTGACCGATACTCCACATGGGGGAGGCTGTGTGAAACACCTAAAAAACATGAGAAAGTCATGGAAACACCACAGAAACGGATAGGTAATGGCAGGGGCAGCATGCATGGCTGCATCTGAGGCACCCTGGTCCCACTATTAAGCCAAATTGGGGGCAAGAACCTGATGGTCACCCCCCTAACAATTTACTTGGGACAGACCATCATTAGCAAGGCACACGCTCTGGCACATCTTAGCTAAGCACCACACTAGCTGCAACCAAGGACAATCACTGCCTGCGGGTGACACTGCTGCCTCTTCTCCTGGGTTACATGCTGGCATTGCTGTTCAATCATCCGCATGAACCAGCGTCCACAGCATACTCAAATTTTTCCCTGCGCAGTGTTCTGCTGCCCTCATGCCACACGCTCGCTTTATAACCACACCACCCTCATGTCTATTTATAAGTGCGTCTTGGATGAGGAGGATCCACACAGGAGACACACACTGCAGAGAGTTGGAAGGGCCAGGCAGCGACCCTATTTGAAAGTGTAGGCGATAGCCCACAATGCTGTTGAGAATTGCTGATAAATTGACGTACAATCATAATGCCAATCCCGTGCCACCTCCGTGCCGTTACAAAATTGTCAGTAGTCTCAAACGTGGGTATAAAGGGAATTCAGGTTCCAGCACTTCTACACATCTCCACAATGCAGCAGCGCATACTAATAACAAGGATTGGTTTGAAGCAGGAGATGTTGCAACAGTAGCCACCACAGGTGTACAGTGACTCTGTGAAAGTCTCATGAAATCCATTTAGCTTCCTGTGAACGCTCCAATTTATGATCTCAGATAACTGTGGTAATTTGCAGCACCAGAGATAATACATGCCAACTGAGGCTGATACTCAGACCCCAATGAGGAGGTGGCACAATAAGCCCGAGAAACCGTGACCGAGGTAGGAGCCGCACGTGAGCGGCCCCAGGGTCAAGCTCGGTCCCAGCCTCCACCTGGTTGACCCAATGTGCCGTGCGTTACATAGTGATGGGAAATCCATGTGTCCCCACACAATTCATTACGTGTATGTGTCAGATAGCTGAACACTGCGCTGGGAAACCTTTGTGCACCTACAGTATAGGCAAGCCCACGAAATCCAAAGACAGTATTACACATGAAGAAATGAGAGTGCCCAAGCATGGCAGAGTTTCACCCGGCCCAGGACCTCGGCCTTGGCCACACTTCTGCCCAGGTCATTCAGTGTATTTGTGCCAGGCAGCTAAACACTGCTATGGGAAACCTTTGTGCACCCACAAAAGGCAAACCCCTAAAAACATTTCTGTAGCAAGTATATAGGCGAACCCCTCAAACCTTTCAGTAGCAAGTGTATAGGCGGACCCCTGTAACATTTCAGTAGCAAGAGTATAGGCAAACCCCTCAAACCTTTCAGTATCAAAAGTATAGGCTGTCCCCTGTAACATTTCAGTAGCAAGTGTATAGGCGGATACCTGTAACATTTCTGTAGCAAGTGTATAGGCGAACCCATCAAACCTTTCAGTAGCAAGTGTATTGGCGGACCCCTGTAACATTTCTGTAGCAAGAGTATAGATAAAGCCCTTAAAGCTTTCAGTAGCAAGTGTATAGGCAGACCCTGTAACATTTCAGTAGCAAGTGTATAGGAGGACCCCTGTAACATTTCTGTAGCAAGAGTATAGGCATACCCTTCAAACCTTTCAATAGCAAGAGTATAAGCGGACAACTGTAATATTTCAGTAGCAAGTGTATAGGCGGACCCTTGAAACATTTCTGTAGCAACAGTATAGGTGAACCCCTGTAACATTTCTGTAGCAAGTGTTTAGGCGGACCCCTGAAACATTTCAGTAGCAAGAGTATAGGCAGACTCTTGTAACATTTCTGTACCAAGAGTACAAGTGAAAACCTGAAAAAATGTGTTTACCAACACTATAAGCGAAGCCCAGAAAAAATAGTTTGATAACAGTATAGGCAAGGGCTTGAAAAATTGGTGTACCAAGAGTACAAGTGTACCCCTGAAAAATTGCTGAGCCCCAAGGGCAGGTGAAACCCCTTAAATTTTTTTTATAGATACAGCCCTCCGAAAAATTTTGTTTAAGTTAAACTTTTAAAACTTTGAAAAATTGTAAAACTTTTAACAGAGCCTTTTGGGCAGCAGAAAAAATGGCAGTTCAGCATGATGACATGCTGTTTTAGGAGGAGGAGGAGTAATATCCAAGAGGGATAGATAAAGCTAATTCTCCCCTTTTATGGAATCATCTTTATGAGGGTAAGCATGTCGGTGCTGTCAGTTGACAGGTGGGTACGCTTATCCTTGATGATCCCCCAGCTGCACTAAACACCCTCTCTGACAAGACACTAGTGGCAGGGCAGGCCAGCACCTCCAGGGCATACAGCACAAGCTTGTGCCACGTTTACAGCTTTGACATCTAATAGTTGTATGGAGCAGAGGAATCACTGAGGATGGTGGTACAGTCGGCTACATACTCCCTCACCATCTTTTTACAGTGCTCCCTCCGACTCAGTCTTGACTGGGGAGTGGTGACACAGCCTTGCTGGGGAGCCATAAAACTGGCAAAGGCCTTGGAGAGTGTTTCCCTGTCTACGCTGGACATGCTGCCTGATCCCCACACCTCCCCTGCTAGTTGGCCCTCTGAACTGCGTCTTCTACCGCTAGTGCTGTCAGATGGGAACTTTAGCATCACTTTTTCCACCAGGGCCCTGTGGTATTGCATCACTCTCGTGCCCCTTTCCTCTTGAGAGTGGAAATGTTCTCCTTGTACCGTGGGTCGAGAAGGGTGTACACCCAGTAATCCCTGTTGGCCAGAATGCATCTAACGCGCAAGTCGCGGGAAAGGCAGCCTAACATGAAATCAGCCATGTATGCTAGAGTCCCAGTACGCAACACATCATTTTGCTCACTAGGAGGATGCGCCTCCTCCTCCTTTTAAGCCTATACACGCTGAACAGATGAGAGGGAAGCAGCATGGGTACGCTCTGCAGTGTGGCCAGCAGTCTCTTCCCCCTCCTCCTCCTCCCTCTCATCCTCCTCCTCCAATACGCGCTGAGATATAGACATGAGGGTGGTCTGGCTATCAAGCGACATACTGTCATCCACCATTTCCTGTTCTAACCGCAAAGCGTCGGCCTTTATGCCTTTATGGTAACGCTAATGATGGCCGCATCGCCCCTCACCATTTAGGTAGACTCCTCAAAGTTTCCGAGGACTAGACAGATGTCTGCCATCCATGCCCACTTCTCTGTAAAGAACTGCGGAGGCTGACTACCACTCCACCGGCCATGTTGCAGCTGGTATTCCCCAATTGCTGTATGCTGATCGTATATCCTGGCACATATGTGCAGCGTAGAATTCCAGTGTGTGGAAACGTCGCAGAGCAGTCGGTGTTCTGGCAGCTGAAACCAATGTTGCAGTGTCCTGAGGGTGGCAGCATCCGTGGTGGACTTGCATAAATGTGCACAGACATGGCGCACCTTGTCAAGCAGGTCAGACAAGTGGTGGTAGTTTTTCAGAAACCACTGAACCACCAGATTGAAGACCTTGGCCAGGCATGGCACGTCTGTGAGGCTGCCAAGCTGCACAGCCGCCACCAGGTTTTGGCCGTTGTCACACATGGCCATGCCCAGTTGAAGGTTCAGCAGCGAAAGCCAGAGGTCGATCTGCTCTGTCAGACCCTATAACAGCTTGGGGACCGTGTGCCTCTTGTCACCTAAGCTGATTAGTTTCAGCACAGCTTGCTGACGCTTGCCCACCACTGTGCTGCAGCACAGCGCGCTACCGACTGCTGGCTCCCACTTTTTTAATTGAGAGGTGTTGGTGGCAGAGGAGGAGGGGGGGTTTTGGTGGTGGTGACATAATACGCCGCTGATACCAGCACCAAGGTAGGACCCGCTATTCTTGGTGTGGGTAGGACGTGAGTGGTCCCAGGCTCTGACTCGGTCCCAGCCTTCACCAAGTTCACCCAATGTGCCGTCAGGGAGATATAGTGGCCCCGTTCGCCAGTACTTGTCCATGTGTCTGTCGTTAAGTGGGCCTTCCCAGTAACTGCATTGGTAAGGGCACGGTTAATGTTGTGGGAGACGTGCTGGTGTATGGCGGGGACAGCACACTGGGAAAAATAGTGGCGACTTGGGACCGAGTAGCGCGGGACCGTCACCGCCATCATGTTTTTGAAAGCCTCCGTTTCCACAAGCCTGTACGGCAGCATCTCGAGGCTGATTAATTTGGCAATGTGCACGTTTAAAGCTTGTGTATGCGGGTGGCTGGCTGCGTATTTCCGCTTTCGCTCGAACGCTTGTGTTAGCGACAGCTGAACGCTGCGCTGGGAGACATTGCTAGAGGCCGTGGAGGTGAGGGTGTGGGTGCAGGTCGCGAGGCGCTCATGTCTGCATTCTGGGAGGGGGGGGGGTGGATCTGTGTGGCAGGTTGTGGCACAGGGGAAGAGGCAGTGGTGTGACCTGGAGGCGGTGAATGGCCTTTGTCCCACATTCTGGGGTGCTTGGCCATCATATGCCTGCGCATGCTGGTGGTGGTGAGGTTGGTAGTGGTGGCTCCCGGGCTGATCTTGGTGTGGCACAGGTTACCCACCACTTTTCGTCGGTCGCCCGTGCTCTCACTTAAAAACATCCACACCTTTGAACACCTAGCCCTCTGCACGGAGGCTTGCCGCGAGGGGGTGCTGTGAGAAACAGTTGGGGGATTCTTGGCTCTTGGCCTGCCTCTCCCCCTGGCCACCCCACTGCCTCTTCCAACCTGTCCTGCTGCTGCACTTGCCTCCCCCTCTGAAGCCCTGTCTTCAGTAGACTTAGCAAGCCAGGTGGGGTAAGTCACCTCATCGTCCTGCAGCTCTTCCTTTAAATCCTCTGTGCGCTCCTCCCTGCACTTACTACTACCTCACTGACAGACAACTGTGTCTCATCATCCTCACCCACAGTTGCCGTAAATCCCCAGCCTCATCACCCGGACCCAGGGAACTTTCCCTAGGTTGGGCATCGGTCACGACTAACTCCTCAGGTGAGAGAGGAACCGTTTTTTGCCACTCAGGGTAGGGACCCGAAAACAGTTCCTGGGAGTCTGCCTGCTCAGAATCTGTCATTTTCCTTTAGTGATGAAGCTGGGAGAAGGAGGAGCATCCAGAGGATTCAGTGGTGCAGTTCCTAGGCCGGGAGTAGTCAACTGCGTAGAAGACTGGAGGTTCGACACATTGCTGGACACGTTATCTACGATCCACGACAGGACCTGCTCGCGCTGCTCTGCTTGTAATAAAGGTCTGCCATGCGGACCCGCAAATTGTGATATAAAGCTGGGGAGCCTAGAAATTTGTCTCTCTCCTAATCCCTCAGCTGCCAGCTGTGATTCACCCCGCCCAAGAACTCGGCCTGTGCCCACACCCTCACTTGGACGCCCGTGTCCATGTCCTCGACCCTTACCTCTACTCCTCATCATGGCGGATTAAGGATAGAGCAGGGCCCAAATAAAGTACCCCACTGTACAGCACTGACAACTGGGCCTTAATTAACTGCACACAGAGACTTGTAGATACGGGAGGCTCTATGCTGTGACCAGAAAAAATTAAACCGCTATCTTGTTCTGATACCTAGGGGTCATTTACTGCTCACAGAGACTTGTATATAATAGAGAGGCTGTATGGAGTGGTAGAAAATTATAAAGCTAGTGGATAGTGCTGATCACTGCGGCTACTTCACCGCACCCAATGAAAGGGTATTGTGAGATGCTCTGCACAGGGGAAGAAAACTCTAAAGCTAGTGAATAGTGCTAATAACTGCGGCTACTTCACTGCACCCAAGGAAAGGATACTGTGAGACGCTCTACACAGGGGCAGAAAGCTATACAGCCAGTGGATAGTGCGAATAACTGCGACTACTTTACCAAACAAAGAGAATGGTATCTGTGAAATGCTGTTCTGCAGTGGCCAGGAAATATTTGCGAAATATTTAGCGATGAAAGTGAGACATCTGCCTAAGGTACTGCACACATAGAACGGTATAGCTGCAATGATCTGCAGTGGCACAGGAAATATTTGCGTACTATTTAGTGATGAGAGTGAGCCCTCTGCCTTAGGCACTGCACACATAGAACGGTATAGCTGCAATCATCTGCAGTGGCCGAGGAAATATTTGCGTACTATTTAGCAATGAGAATGAGACCTCTGCCTAAGGCCCTGCACACATAGAGCGGTTAAGCTGAAATGATCTGCAGTGGCCAAGGAAATATTTGCGTACTATTTAGCGATGAGAGTGAGACCTCTGCCTAAGGCACTACACACATAGAACGGTATAGCTGCAATGATCTGTAGTGGCCCAGGAAATATTTGTGTACTATTTAGCGATCAGAGTGAGACCTCTGCCTGACGCACTGCACACATAGAACTGTATAGCTGCAATGATCTGCAGTGGCCAAGGAAATATTTGCGTACTATTTAGCATTGAAAGTGAGCCCTCTGCCTTAGGCACTGCACACATAGAATGGTATAGCTGCAATGATCTGCAGTGGCCCAGGAAATATTTGCGTACTATTTAGCAATGAGAATGAGACCTGTGCCTAAGGCACTGCACACATAGAGCGGTATAGCTGCAATGATCTGCAGTGCCAGGAAATATTTGCGTACTATTTAGTGATGAGAGGGACACTTCTGATACCTAGGGGTAATGTACTGCTCACAGACACTTGTAGATAAGAAAGGCTGTATGGAGTGGGGGAAGACTCTAAAGTCAGTGGATAGTGCTGGTAACTGCGGCTATCTCAACCCCTCCAAGTAAAAGGGTATTGTAAGATGCTCGGCACAGTGGCAGAGCTGAAATACTTTGCAGTGGCCCAGGAAATATTAGAGTACTGTTTTGCGGTTAGACTTTGGTCTAATGCACTGCAGACTGAGAACGGTATAACTGAAATGGTTTGCAATGGCCTAGGAAATATTAGAGCACTGTTTCACTGCACAGGACTAGATGCTTTAAAAAAAAGGGTGCACTACTGCTCCCAGACAGCCACAACTGTAATGTACATGGTGAAGAGAAGCCCTAAGAAGGACCGTTGGGGTTCTTGTTGAGCGGATCCTGTCTGTTAAACTTTCCCAGCAGCTCTGTCCCTAAACTCTGCCTAATGCACTGCAGACTGAGAATGCTCTGCAGAGGAATAGATGCTTTAAAACAAAGGGTGCACTACTGCTCCAAGCCAGCCACAACTGTAATGCACACAATGAGGAGTAGCCCTAAGATCGACCGTTGGGGTTCTAGAAGAGGGGATTCTACTCTAATACTTTCCCTATATCAGCAGCAGCACTTTCCCCAACCTCTGCCAGCATGCGTCTGAGGCGAGCCACGGGCGGGACCAGTTTAAGTACTCGGCGGTCACCTGATCCCACCAGCCACTCACTGCTGTTGACGGGCAGAGGGCTGGCACATCACAGCCGGAAGTGGTAATGCCTTCCTCGCATGTTTATTGGCTAGAAAATGGCGCTAACCATGCAGGGAAGGGAAATGAAATTGACTCGAGTACTGTGTGGTGTTCGTCTCGAGTAACGAGCATCTCGAGTCCCCGAATACTCGAATGAGTATCAAGCTCGGACAAGTGTGTTCGCTCATCTGTAGCTATAGCCAGTACCATATTTGCCTCCTAGGCAAACAGTGTGAAATGTATATATACTGGGGGAGTAGTCACAAAATATATGAACAAACAATAATTGGAATTTCCCATTAAATAGTCTCTATTAAATTGATTCCCAAAAATATGCATCACTGTGATTTGCTACTAATCTTAAACCATTTGTAATTGTGATACTTAATATCTGTGTTTGGAGGCTAAAATGTAAATCTAGGCAAAAAATGGAAAATTTTGCTTTTGGCCAGACAGATGGTACTCTGATTATCCAAAGTTTCATTGTGAAAGTTCCAAATCCTGGATTGTCTTTTTTTTTTCGTCTGCAGCTGAAGCCTCAGCTAGCTATCCAATGGATCAGTGATGTACTGAGCCACTTGGGAATCAGCACAGGAAATACTGTAACTGATTCACATGAGAATATGATAAGTAGTGTTGTCATCAATAGCGTTTTATGAGTTGATATGGGAATCACTCCAACTGCTATTTTAGGCTAGGGCCACATGGCGACTTTGGCCACAACACAGGTCGCAAGGCCAAAGATCACAGTGTAGTCCTTCAACATTGGAACCTAATGGATTTGAATAAGGTAGGGTTATGGCTTTGAAGTTGCTGCAACCACAACCCAATGATCGCAAGAAATCCAGCAGGTGTGAAATTATTGCAGTCATCAGATCATGGCAACTTTCAAGCTGCAACTTGTACTCATTAATATACATTAGGTTTCAATGTCTTACAGTGCTACACTGTGAACCTTGACCGCACGAACTGTGTCATGGTCAAAATCACCATGTAGCCATAGGCTAAATGAGGTTTGTAAAAATTCGATACACATTTTGTAGAAACATCCTCATTCATATGTATTGGACAAATATTTAGCATCAGAAATCTGCCATTTGTGAGCATATTCTAAGAGCTCTTGCACTCCAAGAAACCAAGCTAAAATATGTCAACTTTGCTGTTCTCTTCTGCATTGTTTCTCCATACAAAACAATTACAATTGCATCACAACATCAGCCTTACTGTGATCTATGTGCCCTTTCATGTGGTACCTGTTGGTGCATAAACATTTTGATTATATTTATACTAATTATCAAAAGAACTCAATGTGGTGCATCCATAGAAAGAATGGCACAAATAGCATTTTGCAGTAAATTGCTGAAAATAATGCAATCATATTTAGTATTTTATACTATTTTTGTATGTTTTTACGGTGATTGACAACTTTGTTTTGTGCAATGTTGCACAGGGTTCCTTGGGCCCATAAGATTAAATGATTCTGAGTGCCTATCCTCTATTTATACAGAACACGTTATCTTGACCAGTTACTGAATGAGGCAGAATATACATGACAAGTATGGCAACCTTTATTTAACTAGGGCAACATTAGTTCCTTAAACTCAGAGGCTTAACCTCAGGCATTTGGTCCCCAAAATATAATCTGTAATGAGGTCACCCAACTAACACTTTTTCTTACGTGTCATAGTTGCCGTAAAGCCATATCAGAGACCAAGGCTTGAGGGCAGTTGCATTTTTTTAGTTATGCCCCTACTTATATTTAACCTAGATCAGGTGGCTACATTTGAGATTTTAACTTTAATGTTAATAAACATATATTCATATAAACATTAATAGGCCTTTTTAAGCCTGGAAAATAGTCAAACATTTATGTATTCATTTCATTACATCTTTAAAACATTTTTAGAAATGTGCATAAAGAATGTTTGTCTTTTTCACCTCTTCATAAATTAAGATGCATTTTGTCAATAGATGCTTACAAAGTCATTTTTCTTCATCAATGGAATCATAATCTTGATGTGCATAAAACAAAGTAGCTGAGCAGCATATGAATATAGAGGAAATTAATTTTAGTAGTCAATGATTCATAAAGTAACCTATAATCACCCATATATTTACAAGTGTCTGATAATATTATGAATAATGTGACTCAATACAGAATGTATAAAAAGGAGTATATGATAAATTACAAAGAAAGCATTAATGCTGGCAGAAGCATCATGGTGATATATATATAAGGATGTGGTCCCGGGATTCTTTTCTCTAGCCCACCCTGTACAACAAACTTCATTGAATGTTGTTTGCTGGGAAATATTTTAATTAGATGCACTAAGAATAAAAGGAAAGCCTACGGAGGTTTTTGAAATATTCCACCAGAATCTACAAAAGTAGACCAGTGGGACAACACGCAAAGGGACCTCCACGTTGGTTTGTCCTGGGTGTTTTGTGTACTTAAAATAACTTATGATGCCTTTACATTGTAACTATTATTCCTAATCCCATTGAATACGTCTTCTGAGCATGGATATTTATGTGTATAGCTTGTTTTGATTAAAAGGGCTATGCAGCTATCTGTCTATCTATCTATCTATCTATCTATCTATCTATCTATCTATCTATCTATCTATCTATCATCAATACACCCAATACACCATTAATTAATTAGTGGCTCAAATTGTGCTAATTATAAGAATAAGAAACATTGAATTAGGCAATGTTAATAATTTCATCTCACTTCATTTTATATATACATACAAGCACATATTTTCTTAGTGTTTTATTTCTCAGCAGCTCTTTGTTGTTTTGGGAGTAGCTCACATAAGAATAATTTATGTTTTCAAATTCACATTGCTGATCTTTTAAGAATAATTTTATTTTTCCAACTGCAAGAAGAAATCTCTCTGAAAAAGTATGAAATACATCTGAAATGCAATCGCATCTGACTGCTGTCATAGATGGCAGTCAAACAAAATGAGTTGACACCATGACCAAACTGCCATTAAACTGAATTGTGTACAGACTGAGGAGGCTCATTTATTACAGATGGAATAAAAGTGGTGATTTTTATGAAGTAGGTGTCCTCAAATATGGTAGCTGAAAAATATTTTCAGGCTGCAGTATACAACAGCTGCATTTCCTATCATGTTTAGCTAGTGAACCCAATTACTTAATCGCTAAATGGGTCAAACGTTACTAAAAGTTAGATTTGGAACAAAGCTAAACCTCAAAGGAAGAAAGCGATGGACATGTGGCTCAATAGTTAGCACTGTTACCTTGCAACTCTGCAGCAGCCTCCTCTCACCATGCAGGTAGCTGACTACCAAATGGAGGAGCCAATAACACCTGTGCAGGACACTGATATAACACCCACTCACACTGCCTCCTGATAATGAGGGGGGTGGATGCTTGGTGTACACTCCCACACATAGTGGATACAGGGTGCCAGACCATTCTGATATATGTAGTTCACCATGCAGACCAGCAACCTATTACTGATGCCATGATAATTCTAGTCCTAGGTCCAAATCTGACTAAGGACAAAATCTTCAAGGAGTTTGCATGTTCTCTCTGTGTTTTAGATTAATAAGCTTCATTTATATAGCACATACATATTGCTCAGTGGTTAGTACTATTGCTTTGCAGCACTGGTGGTTTAAATGAAACTAAGGATGACATCTGCGGAACAGAAAATATCAAGTGATGTAAAGTACTGTGTATAGGAAGTTAAAATTAATTATTAGAAAATAATTTTTTAGAAAAATTAAAGTGTATTTGAAGATTAACCCCACTTTTCCCATATTTCGCAAAAAACGACCTTTTATACAAATATGTTGATGGTAAATTAAAAAGTAAGGGTGATAACAAATAGTTTTATTTTTCTCCAGAGATATTTTGTCAAAAAATTATATAGCAAAAAATATATATATATACATTTGCTACTGTTGTAATCGTATTGACCCACAGAATTACATTATCATGTCAGTTTTGCCACCATGTTTAAAATCAAGAGCAACCCCCCAAAGGTGGCGGAATTTCATTTTTTTCCCATTCTACTGCATTTGGAAATTCTTTAAAGTTTTTGAGTACATTATATGGAAAATAAATAGTATCACTGAAAAATACAACTTGTTTTTTGAAAAAAACACTGCCCCAGACAGCAACGGAAATGGATAAATAAAAGAGTTAGTTTACTCGCTAAGGCACATTACTCGAGCGAGTAGTGCCTTAGCCGAGTATCTCCCCGCTCATCTCTAAAGATTCGGGGGCCAGCGCGGTTGACAGGTGAGTTGCGGCGGGGAGCGGGGGGAGAGAGGGAGAGAGAGATCTCCCCTCCGTTCCTCCCCGCTCTCCCCCGCCTCCCGACGGCCCCCGAATCTTTAGAAATGAGCGAGAAGATACTCGGCTAAGGCACTACTCGCTCAAGTAATGTGCCTTAGCGAGTATACTCGCTCATCTCTAGATTTAAAATAAAAGAGAAGTATAAGTCATTCCTTTATCCTTTCCTTCCCTCTGGATGCACTCACTCAAGACTCAAAAAGTGTTTCAAAGACTACATTAAAAACAAAATGTGTGAATCCAGCCAAAAGCAACCAGTAGTAGCACCACATACATGTTGTTGTTTTTTTTCCCCAACAGATCCTAATGGATAGAACATGGAAAAATATATTTTCCTAACTTTTTTGTTTCACATTAATGGCTCAGCTATGTGCATGAGCTCCAATCCCAAAGCTAGTATCGGATCCTGTCCAGAAAGACCAATAAATTTGCGTGTGTGAATCTAGTCCGTATTTCTAAATTCTTCAGGATACAGTCCTGGTTTTGCTAAAAGTAAAAAATAAATACACATTGGTAGAAGTCATATTATGCCTTGAACAATGAATGTAGCTAGCTCATATTTTGTTACATAGCACAAAGAAGAACTTCTTAGGAAGACACCTATTTCTTACTACCCAGTGAAAAAAAATATAAAGGCATATTTCCAATTCATTTATCTGTCGTCTAGTTTATTATGCTCTCTATTCCACAGGAATAAAAAAAAAAAGCAACTGAAATGATATTAAATACATTAATCAAAGTAATGCAATAGTGTAGAGAATTCACCTTGTGTGATTGCCTTTCACTACCTTCCTAGAAGTAATTACTTCAAAAGGTCACTTTACAAATAAAATCCTTTGACAAGGACATAGAAGAAATTACAGTACAAATTTAGAAATAACAGCACTCTGATTTAATAGGTAAATGAATGGTGGACATTTTTTCCTTGGTTCCTGTTTTATAACAAAAATTAATATGTCATATTTCAAAGGTAAAGCATATGTTTTTACTTCGTAAAGAACATGTTTTTATTTCCCAAAGTGCCACAATAAAATTAATGATGTGTTTCTGGGAAGTGTAAAGGGTGAAGAAGTAAGCACCATTCCCATTATCTTTGAATTCATAAAAATTAATTCATAGAAATTGAGATTTTAATCTTTGGTCCCTTTAAACAGACTAGAAAGAATAGCATTAAAGATTAAAACTGGTTGGGAAATCTTGAAGAGGCTATTTATATTTCAAAATGGGAAATATAAAAGAAAGGCTCATACTTTTCCTTTCTGCTGGATCCACTTTTGGCTTTGGATCAAAAATTGCAATGGTTAAACATCCCAGACTTCACCTTTTCCGCCTTTCAGCACCAGATAAATAATGTCATTTAGCGCAGGGCAAAACCAAGGATTGCATTTTCCATAATGTCCTGACCACTACGACTTGGTGGCATGGGTGTGCCCAACCTTCGGCACTACCATAATGGCTTCTTACTAGACCAAATTAAACACTGATGATGTGTGGATGCACACAAATCTTGACCCAGACTAGAATATTCTATCTCACACACTAAAAATTGTCCAGCTTTCCTCTTGGCATTGTGGTTGGACTCTGCTTTGCGACTAGTGGCTCAGGGACAGTGGCTGCTACAATCTGGGCATGGAGTATGGTTTGTAATTCACCAAATACTTCTGCATCAGTGAGAACCCATCTCTCACTCCCTCTATACAGTCTGACCTCGCTGATGCCCACCCTCTCTCAAAAAGGTGACCCAGAGGACATGAGATGACAATAAAATATATAGATACCAGGGGAACCATGTTATTGTCTTTTCCCAGGTGGAAGATCGGTTCAGTTTCCCAGACATACATGTATTTGAATCAGCAACTACTAAAGATGAGCGAACACCAAAATGTTCGGGTTCGCGTTATTCGAAACGAACTTCCCGCGATGTTCGGGTGTTCGTTTCGAATAACGAACCCCATTGAAGTCAATGGGCGACCGGAACATTTTTGTATTTCGCCGATGCTCGCTAAGGTTTTCATGTGTGAAAATCTTGGCAATTCAAGAAAATGATGGGAACGACACAGCAAGTTCTCCTCTGCCACAGCTGTAACAGCTGTGGCAGAGAAGAACGATGTTAGCCCATTGAATTCAATGGAGTCGTCAATACAGCCGACTCCACTGAATGCAATGGGCTGCCGGCGATCGCGGGATGAATTGTCGGAAAGGGGTTAAATATATAAGCCCTTTCCTGCAATTCATCCAGAAATGTGTAAAAATAAAAAATATATATATACTCACCTGGTGCCGACAGACGGAGTTCAGCGCGGCAGGCTGCAGTTCTCCTGAACTGCTCTGAACAGCTGTGAGTAGTATTCAGCAACCAGGGATTTAAAATCCCCGCCTGCTGAATAAGATGCCTCTGAATGGTCACAGCCTGACCAATCAGAGGCCAGCCCTCACACCCATTCATGAAATCATGAATGGGTGAGTGAGGGCTGCCTCTGATTGGCTCAGGGGCAGGAGAGCTGCCCCTGAGCCAATCAGAGGCAGCCCTCACTCACCCATTCATGAATTCATGAATGGGTGTGAGTGAGGGCTGGCCTCTGATTGGTCAGGCTGTGACCATTCAGAGGCATCTTATTCAGCAGGCGGGGATTTTAAATCCCCGGCTGCTGAATACTACTCACAGCTGTTCAGAGCAGTTCAGGAGAACTGCAGCCTGCCGCGCTGAACTCCGTCTGTCGGCACCAGGCGAGTATATATATATTTTTTATTTTTACACATTTCTGGATGAATTGCAGGAAAGGGCTTATATATTTAACCCCTTTCCGACAATTCATCCCGCGATCGCCGGCAGCCCATTGCATTCAGTGGAGTCGGCTGTATTGCCGGTTCCATTGAATTCAATGGGCAAACATCGTTCTTCTCTGTCACAGCTGTTACAGCTGTGGCAGAGAAGAAGGATTTGTCTTCTATATGTTCTCAATGGGGTTGGCGCTGCTGCCGCCGGCCCCATTGAGCGCATATAGAAATGATTTCTCAGGGAAGAAAGTTAAAGTAACCCGAACATCCGAACATCGTGTGGTGTTCGTTACGAATAACGAACATCCCGAACACCCTAATATTCGCCCGAGCATCAAGCTCGGACGAGTACGTTCGCTCATCTCTAGCAACTACCTAAAAATCAATAATAAAGCCTCCACAGCCATGCCTGGGCTATCAAGGAAGCTCCTGCAACCTAATCAAGTCACTCATAAATAACTTACGAACTTTCTCTATCACCTGCTCACAGACACAAACAAACTGAAAAGAAAATGCAATTCCTGAATTGGGAAAAAGATCTCAACAAAACGTTCCCCATTACAGAATGGTACAGGGCATAAAATGGGCATATAGAACAACTGTCTCATCTTCTCACTGGTAACAATACCAGAAGCTATTAAACAGGTAGTACTACACACCCGTGCATCTTTCCCGGATGGGTAAAAATTCTTCCCCTGAATGTTGGGGGGATGTGGGGGTGTTGGCTCCCTCCTCCAGGTATTCTGGCCGTGCCCCATGCTGTCTGATTTTTGGCATCAGGTTCACCAGCTGCTCTCCAGACTGCACATAGCCAACGCATGGCTTGCCACTGAAATGGCACTACTCTTGCTATAAATAGAAAGTCTACCTAACTCACATAGGGTAGTCACGTACCAGACATTTCATGTTGTGAGACTCCTGATTGCCAGAAAGGGAAGGACACCACTGATTCATAAAGTTGAGGAATTAGAAGTCACCCTAGCTCTGAATTTCTCCTATGAGGAACTAACCGCATTTCAACAGGACAGATTGAGACAGCTCAAGAAAAATTGGGAGCCCTACACTAGACTAGTTCAGAGTAAGCAGAAAGGACATTCAATTCAAGATACGCACATGGGCCTTAACTTAACATATATTATTAGCCTGTTGCTCCTACCAAGCTGGAAATTGGGCAATATGTCAAACAAGGAAGTGCCTTCCTCTCCCCCCCTTCCTACCTGTTCTCTGTTCCCTTTGCAGCTTTCTTTGTTATATTGTTTTTGCATTTGCTGACCTGTACATTGCTAATGATGTAAAATTGAAAACCAAATAGGATTGCCCTATGTGGTTCACTGTTTGAAATGCAGGGCAACCCGACGAATTATCATGGCGTCATTAATTGGTTGCTGGTCTGCATGGTGAACTACATATATCAGTATGGTCTGGCACCCTGTATCCACTATGTGTGGGAGTATACGCCAAGCAGCCACCCCCCTCATTATCAAGAGGCAGTTTGAGCGGTTGTCTTATCGGTGTCCTGCACAGGTGTTATTGGCTCCTCCATTTGGTAGTCAGCTACCTGCATGGTGAGAGGATGCCTTTATATGCACTCCTCACCCAGTAAGGGCATTTTCTTTGATTGGTAATAACAATAGTCACTGTCAGAGCTGATCAGGAACTACCTAGGACCCTGCAGCTCTGCTGTAAAAGGGGGCTCCCATAGTGGAAGTTATACTTCCACTTTCACTTCTTAGTACATGTACCCTGGAATGAAGAAGGCAGAAATGGTTAAAAGGAGCTTCTCTCTACTCCTCAAGTGTGACAAACAGCTGACAACCTGACCTGTTCCTGCTTGATTGCAGAAGCAGAGGCTTTAATCCCATGCTGTACTTCTGCTATCTACCCTAAAGCCAAGGATCAAGCGCCATAAATTTACAGTGTTTGGTCTTTAAGGGGTTAATTTACTTTCCGCTCACTTTATAGCTAATGTTTGAATTTTCCTTCATAGTGTATGTAGTCTATAACTCACCTTTTAAATATACTCCCTTAGTGCAATGGTATTTGTTTGATCACTGCTAACAGGCATCCTCCTATATCTCTAACCATGAAATTGGTAAAATGTTGCCTTTAGCATGAATATGCAATGAAAGAGACTGAATTCTGCTACTCTAAAACTATTGAAATATTAAAGTTATAGCCATAAATATCAGTTCCAATAAGAAAGCAAATGTTTATACACTTTTTGTGCCACTTTCTGAAGCATTTTCTGTGGAAATAATGGTAAGTACTTTGATTTAAGTATTTGTGACAAAATAATTGCTGTTTGTGCAACATGTGCAACTTTGTTAAGTGATATGGTTAAGGGACAGGGATAAACTTTTTGCTGTTTAAAATACAACTAGTTTCACAAATGGCTTGTGACATTTGATGAATTTGTTGCAAAATAAATTCCAAATAAGCCACCATGAAAGAAAGAACTATTAAACCAGGAAAAAGTAGCACTCCATGGTGCAGCAGGCATGAACACCACTCAAAGTCATAGAAGACAGTTGGAATAGAGTTACCTGAAACAGTCGTGCTGCCGCATGTTAAGATGCCTTTCGATGGAAGTGTTAGCCTCCACGATAGATGTAACAAACTTCCCAAGAGAAATAAACCACATTGTGAAATAGAGGGGTTAATGGCTTGCTGATGAAAGGAGACCAGGAAGAGATAAAGGCCAGCTAAAGATGCCAGTATGATGTTGAAACACATTGCCCAATAAAACTCCTGCTTCTTTCCTCAGGTACCCTGTCATAAGTGCATCATGGGCAGGAAGGAAGGAAGGAAGGAAGGAAGGAAGGAGGGAAGGAAGGAAGGAAGGAAGACACATGTGAACCCAACCTAGCCCCCTTTATAGGTCATATGTTTGAAGCATATAACCATCTTAAATAACTTTTTCCAGTTAAGAAATGTATAAAGGCTTATGACTAACATCACTATTACACAGCAGTATATCAGATTCTGGTCAATTATTTCCCTTTATCTTTGTTTGCAGGAAGGAAAGTATCAAATCCTTCAAAATCAAGTTCCCTTACAAAAAAGATTATTGTAAGTGATTCAGGTTAAGGATAAATGTCCTCCGGGGAATATTTTTTGTGAAAGCGAAGACTTTAGCCCTACAGTAAATACAGCAAGAGATTTTAATTGCTACTGGTCAACCTAGATTTCAGGTTTCAGATTTATTTCAAGTCAAAACCTCATGTTTAGAAGTAGTTTAGAAGGATGTAATACGTAAATAGGGTACACTTTGTCAAATTATAGGTCCAATGCAATTCCAGACTAGTGTTAAACCGAGGTTTGTTGGTACCATAAATTGATATTATTCTGAGTACTCATCCTACAAGTATACAAATTTGAATGACAGCTGAGAGCTACCCCTGATTGGTCCCTGCGCTGAGCCAATCAGAGGCAGCACTCACTCACACCCATTCATGAATTCATGAATGGGTGAGTGAGAGCTGCCTCTGATTGGTGAGGGCTGTGACCAATCAGAAGCAGCTCATTCAGCAGGCGGGGATTTTAAATCCCTGGCTGCTGAATACTACTCACAGCAGTTCAGGAGAACTGCTGGCCGGCCGCGGCTGAACTACGTCTGCCAGGACAAGGTGAATATATATATTTTTTTACTTTTTACACAGTTTTAGATGTTTTTCAGGGAAGGGCTTATATTTTTAAGCGCTTCCCGAAAATTCATCCTGAGATTGCCCGCAGCGCATTGCTTTCAATGGAGTCGGCTGTATTGCCGGCTCCATTGAATTTAATTGTCAGTGCTCGTTTAATCAGGACGAGTACCGCATGGTGCTCGTCTCGACTAACGAGCATCTCGAGCACCCTAATACTCGAAGAAGAGCATCAAGCTCGGACGAGTATGCTCGCTCATCTCTAATGGGAACCTTAGGGTACCTCTACATTGGACAACTATTGGGTTCATAAGCATCCAACAGTTATGCGCTGGACAGCGCTGCACTGCTCCGGCCCGTTTCTAATGAAACGCGGCTAGGAGCAGATTTTTCGGGCGATTTTTCGGCGCGGTCACGCGATTTGCGGATGCGCATCCGTCATGCGATCTGCAAATCGCGGCAAAAAACGCCTGTGTGACCGAGGCCTTAAAGTAAGCTAAAAATTATGTACAAGGCAAATAAAGCATTTATATAAGTTGTATTGTGAGAAATATGATGAACACAGAACTTGCACACATGTTAAAATATAAAGAAAAATATGGAAAGAGGGGAGGATATCTAAAGAAGAATATAATGCGGTCTGCAGAAACTGTAGGGTGAGTGTCAGAAAAGCTAAAGCTAATAATGAATTGAGGCTTGCAACAGAGGCCAAAAGCAATAAAAAAGGATTTGGGGAATATGTCAAAAGCAAAAGAAAAGTCAAAGATGATATTGGATGCTTACAAGATGAAAATGGTGAATTGCTTAAGAAGAATGATCTTGAGAAGGCTGAACTTTTAAATTTCTATTTTGTATCTGTTTTCTCTCAGAAAGTAGATGGAACATCAACTGATCTTCCCTGTGCTATTAGGAGAATAAAAGAATGCAGGCTATCTGTAAGCAGAGAGATGGTGAGGGAACACTTAGCTAACTTAAATGAATTCAAGTCTCAAGGTCCAGATAAATTACATCCTAGGATACTAAAGGAAGCAGCGGAGGTAATTGCTGAACCACTCGCAATAATCTTTAAAAAATCCTGGAGAACAGGAGAAATCCCAAAAGATTGGAAAAGGGCAAATGTTGTTCCTATCTTCAAAAAAGGGAAGAAGGTGGATCCAGGAAACTACAGGCCTGTGAGCCTGACTTCTATACCGGGAAAGATCTTTGGGCAAATTATTAAACAGCATGTGTGCAAGTACTTGGATAAAAATTGAGTAATTAACCAGAGCCAGCATGGGTTTGTAATAAACAAGTCATGCCAGACAAATCTAATTTCCTTTTATGACAGAATCACCGACTGGGGTGATCAGGAAAATGCAGTAGATATAGTATATCTTGACTTTAGCAAAGCATTTGATAAAGTATCTCATACCATACTTATTGAAAAAATGACAAAATATGGGATTGACAAGGCAACTGTTAGGTGGATTCACAACTGGCTGAGTGATCATACTCAAAGAGGGGTCATAAATCGCTGCACATTCAAGTGGAAGAATGTACCAAGTGGGGTACCACAAGTCTCTGTCCTAGGCCCAGTGTTGTTCTGCATTTTTATAAATGATCTGGAACAGGGAACTGATGAGAAACTGATCAAATTTGCTGATGACACAAAGCTGGGACGGATAGCTAACACTAGGGAAGAGAGAGTATTCAAAAAGATCTAGAAAAGCTTGAACAGTGGGTGGCGACTAACAGAATGGTATTTAACAAGCAGAAATGCAAAGTCCTACATCTGGGCAAGAAAAATTAAAAAAGCGCATACAGAATGGGAGAAATTGGACTAAGCAGCAGCGCATGTGAAGACTTGGATATACTAATAGATCATAGATTGAGCATGAGTCCACAATATGATGTAGCAGCCAAAAAGGCAAACACAATTCTGGGATGTATTAAGAGAAGCATAGAGTCTAGATCACATCAGGTCATTATCCCCCCTTAACTCTTCCTTAGTCAGATCTCATCTATAATATTGTGTCCAGTTCTGGCACCCCACTTTAAAAAAGACATAGACAAACTGGAGCAAGTTCAGAGAAGAGTTACCAAGATGGTGAGCAGCTGCAAATCATGTTCTTTGAGGAAGGATGTTAAAGGATGTGGGAATGTTTAGCTTGCAAAAAAAGGCTGAGAGGAGACTTAATAGCTGTCTACAAATATCTGGAGGGCTGTCAGAGTGCAGAGGGATCAGCCGTATTTTCATTTGCACAAGGAAAGTCTAGAAGCAATAAGATAAACCTGAAAGGGAGGAGACACATTAGATATTAGAAAAAACTTCTGTCAATGGAAGTGTTCAAACAAAAGCTGGACAAATATCTGTCTGGGATGATTTAGTGAATCCTGCACTGTGCAGGGGGTTGGACCCGATGACCCTGAAGGTCCCTTCCAACTCTACCATTCTATGATTCTATGAAATGCCTCCTCTGTCAAGGGATTCTTTTAGTGCAAGCAGCCACGAGCTTGAGTATTTTGATAGCAGAAGAAGGAAACCAGAATCAGAATCTAGAATCAGGATGACACACACACAGGTGCAAAGATAATAGTCCAATAAAATATTATAAAATCACTGAGGTGAGAGAAAAAACACAAAGACATTACTCACTGAAAAAGGAGCAATTAATGTACCAGCTGACATACTGCAGGGCAGGCACAATCGCCATTAACCCTAGTAGAATGCAGCTTGCCAGACTTCAATATGAAGGAGCTATTTGTTGTGGGCAGACTACTGTGCAGTCACTCAACTCAACCCAGTGCCAATTGTGGGAGGGTGACTGCAAACAAATATAATCTGCATATTAGTTCCTCCATATTGAAGTCTGCATTATTGGCTACTTTTTAAACAAAATACTATACATCTTAATTAATCTAATGAATGTTGGGGAACTAGGGCCCCATTTTTCAAAATGAGCATCATGTTAACTCTAGTTTACTTAAAAAATAAAGGATCCCAAATTCTGCTGCTGGATTTTGGTTTTGACTCCTAAGAAATTTGTTAAAAGTATACAAAAAATAGTATGTTTTTTTAAAATTTTAATTATGCCGAACGGAGCAGGAAAGCGGAAACCCCGATGGCGGTGTGAAGCCACCTGTAGACAGATTTGATAAACAAATAATCATTTTCATAGTTTTTCTTGACAATTAATTGCCAGTATTGTAAAACAATTAGGGCTAAGACAAACCAGACATACATAGAGACAGAGAACAGAGATGGTCAGCGTGGGTAGATAAAAAGGTAGTAGTACCCAAACTAAACTTGTAGATACTTGAGACTAGGTGGTCGCTAATATGATGCGAGATGATCTTAGATTGTGACAGTAACAATCATTGATTGTTCCCTTTAGAGGATGACTGTCACTTAATTTATCTAGGCAGTGATAGGTCTTGATCTGAAAACTACTCTACCTCTACATAGAGCTTGGGAATCAATTATCATCTCAATTGATATCCCTGATGCCAATTTTCATTCATTCTGTCATCTACTATCTCTCACTAGTCCATGGACAATATATACTAAGGTTATATTATCCTTTCTGAACCTGTGTTCTACATTCTACCTGTGAGCTCTTTTATACTATCACACCAACGATAGCTGACAGAGGCTACCTAACTCTGTTGTGTCTCAGACCACCACTGTGGCACTTTTTGAGACTATATTCTCTCTTTTTGCCAAAAGATATCAGTATGGCAAAATATCTTTGATGATACTGTCAACTCTAATTGACTAAAAACTCATTTAACCGCTCCTGATGAACTACTATCTACCCTGGTAGGGAAACGCGTTGAGCGTCAACTAATCCATCTGCGAGGACTACTCTCCTTCTCAAGTGGTTATGAGGTTATGATACCCCCAGAAAACTGAGGAGACACCATTACCTCCCCAGTTAGACGGGTCCTTGAGTTTCTAAAAAATACCTAAAATTTGAGATCTTCATCTACTTTTGGCGTTACTCTTATCATCTAGATATTGGTGTGGGTCGCTTCTTAAATATATGAGATCCTTGGATTTTTCTTTTTACATCTTCAATACTGAAGTCCAGCGCTGCTGACCTTTGAATTTAGTCAGCCTCTGCTGTCATTCGAATTATTGTCAACACCACGCTCTTTGAGGGTAATTTTACCTATGTGGTGAGTGGCTTATGAATTGTTGCTTGGTATCGCACCTAGCCACATAAACCACATACCTCTAATTTTGGAGCTTGAGCTCTGTTGACTACTGAATGAATTTATCCTGTGACACTTAAGTAATCTATACTCCACATGTATGTGTAGCTTACGTATCAATGATTGTTACTGTCACAATCTAAGATCATCTCGCATCATATTAGCGACCACCTAGTCTCAAGTATCTAGAAGTTTAGTTTGGGTACTACTACCTTTTTATCTACCCACGCTGACCATCTCTGTTCTCTGTCTCTATGTATGTCTGGTTTGTCTTAGCCCTAATTGTTTTATAAATATTCTTAAATAAAAGTTATATTTTAGTTGTCTTATACTGTGAAGGGTTTCGATTTGATTATTGAGACAAATTCTGCCCCTGCGATTCTTTAATTGCCAGTATTGACAACATCTATTCTCCTTATAATATGTAAAGTATATGTCATTTCTGTACGACTTGCGGTATTGGGTAATCTAAATACATTTCAACCAAAACTATTGAATATAAAAATGTTATTTGTGTAATTGTAATGTAAACAGATTGTGCTAGAACTGCAGCCTTGAGAAATGTTCTCTCTCGCTATGTACAAATTTCAAGGTTTTGTGTAGCGAGAGGGTTAGAGTGTTCAACTTCAACCAAAACAATCTAATGTGACTACATTTTGTCAAGAGTATGTTAAATGTATTAACTCATCAGTGCCCGTGTTACTGCACGACAAAGACGGCCGCACTGCAGGTGCTGATGACTCTCCGCATCACCGGAAGAAAGAACACATGACCAGCAATGGAGCCTGTTTTTTTTTTTTAATCCATAAGCAGACCAAGTCTTCATTGGCCACTGCTTTGCTGCTTTTTGCACCCAGTTTGAGCTCTATCAATTCAGCTTTCCATTTGGTTTTCTTAGGATCCATGTCCAAAGCAGCCACTCTGCCAGTACTTTACTGGCCGGGGCTTCCTCTCCCACACTTCTTATTCTGCTCCTATAAGCTGCAAGGTAGCATCTCAATTCCAGCCCATCTATTGCATGTAGTAACCATCATTGTCCACATGTCCCTGTTACTAGAGCAGACAAATGCCTACTGATAGGCAATGTATTGCAAAGGTGCTGAAAGGGAGAGCCCTATGGTAGTCACTTCAAACTTGATTTTCAGTGCTAAAACAAAAATTTTTTTTTGCTAATATACTACAAGATTGATGAAACACACATAGATTAGTTGAGCAGTGTCCATTTAAACACCCAATTGTGCGGGCTGACAGGCAAATTTCTTGCTACTTCTTGCAGGCATCTCCATGACCACATATTCTTATTCTTACTACTTCTTATTACTCTCTTCAATAGTTTTAAGTGTAACTTTTTCCTATTTATCTACATGGTATAACTATAAGTGTACTTCCAGCAGAATTATAACAGCTTTATTATTTTACATTAAAGGGTTAACCTAAAATTTTCATGGAAAAGGGGATAACTTTACTATCAGTGGGAGTTTCAGCACTGAGACTCAGAACGATCCGGAAAATGAGGGTCCTGTGTGTCCCTTTCTCTTTACTACGAGGATGCTTCTGCCACCTGCAATGACATCACCTGCATGCCACTCCATTCCTTTCAATGTAGCTGACAGAAATTGCCAAGCACTTGTAAATTGGCAGTAGCATTGAAGGTGAATGGATCGACACTGAGCATGTACTGCCATCACACCCATCAATCTTCTCATCACTGCTGGGGGGATTACAGTAAGCCTGTAGTGAGGGTCAAAGTGAGACATAGGACCCCCATTCTTGGGATCGTTGGAGGTCTCAGCGGTAATATGGGCTAACTTTAGATTTTGGGATAAACCCCTTTAATTTAATAGGAAATATCCAAACTGATTGATGATGCATTAATGCAATTTGCTAGTTATATATTTTGCAGATGCAAATATTTGATGTGCTGTGTCTAGGGAGCAATTTACTAACAGTGGATGCATCAACATAACAACTACAATACGTATCTATCACATATTTCTTGTTTATGACAAATGGAATAAAGCAACAGGAGTAAGCCTGATCACATTCTACTTTACTATGTCTGCATGTAAGTTAAATCTGTCAGTCTTATATTGTAATCCGCCCACATGTTCTATGTATAGTACATCTTACGATAGAATCACCTGTTTCACTGTAACAATTTATATAATGGATCCTCTTAACAATGAATATAAGTATATTACGCATAGTGTGCTTATATACGTTGGCATATGAATCATTTTCTTTTTTAAACCGTTAAACAATTTCATCAGTCAACGTGTTATGTGTCATTTATAAGTGCTTTATATATAACAGTTCTGATTATACTACCTTGTTAGTAACTGTGCACAATCTATTAAATGCATGACCCACTACTATTCTCCATTAATCCAGATTAAATTTATAGTATTGTTGTAGAAATCTAACTTTATTATTATTTTCATTTTAACTTTAACCCCTTAAGAACGCAGCTATTTTTTATTTATTTTCATCTTCACTTTTTGAAAATCATTTTTATTTTTTGGTCAACATATCTGCATATTCATTGCATTGGAAACTGTAGTTTTATTGGAACCACTTTGACGGATGGGAGAGGGGTTGTGATTTGTGACTACTGTGAAGTTTTGTCCGTATAGAAACGGCTGTAACTTCTGTAGGGTCCAGACTATGGCTAAGCATTCTTTTTTGACTGTGGCGTATGCCACCTCTCTAGGACCTTCCAGATGAGGTAAAGCACCTCACCCTTTGTGTTTACCTGGCTGAGAACAGTGCCAAGGCCATAAGCGCTGGCATCACTCTACAGCACAAGCCTCCTGATGAAGTCTGGGGCATGCAGGACCAGAGTGCTGGAAAGAGCAGTTGTAAGGGCTGCGAATGACTGCTCACAATCTGAGTTCCAGCTCACCATCTGAGGAAGTTTTTTCTTTTTCAGGTTGGTGAGGGGCTTGACCACTGTAGTTGGGTACAAACTTTCGGGAGTACCTGGCGGTACCCAAGAAGTATATGACCGGCTTCTCGGTTTTGGTGCTGAGCCAGGCCCAGATAGTGTCTACCTTTCCTGGGCTCTGGCTTCAGTGTTCCCCTGCCTACACGGTGCCATAGGTACTGCACCTCTTGCATGGCGATCTGGCACTTCCTAGGCTTGATGGTGAGGCATGTTGCCTGGATCTGCCTGAGCACCTATTCCAGATGATCCTCCTAAGTGGGGCTGTAAATGGCAATTTTATCTTAGAATGGGATGGCATACTCCCCTTGCCCCTCAAGCAGTTGATCCACAAAGTGCTGGAAAGTATCCAGATCATTCTTCATGCCAAAGGGCATTACCTTTGACTCGTAGAATCCAAATGGTGGGTTGAAAGCTGACCTCTCTTGTGCCTCCCATGTCATGGCTATTTGCCAATACCTATGACTCAAATCCATTATGGTGATGTACCGGGCACTCTCCAGTGCATTCAACAGTTCATCAATGTGAGGCATCAGATAAGCGTTGGACACCATGATTGCATTCAACCTCCTGTAGTACACACAGAACCAGGTTGTCCAGTCCTTTTTAGGCACCAGGACTACAAGGGAGGTCCATACACTCTGGGACTTCTGAATGATGCCCAAGCACACCATCTCATCAATCTCTTGATTCATATCTGCCTCATTTCTAGTGAAACCTGATAGGTGGACTGACTCACTGGGGAGGGGTTCCCAGTGTCCACACAGTGGACTGCCAACTGGGTCATCCCTGGTTTCCCTGTAAAGGTGGGTAGGAAGGGAAGCCTGGCCTTCTGCAACTGGGACCACTGGTCCATGGAAACTGCAGATTGAACTCAACATCTTCAGTGGATCCGCTCATCTAGGCTGTGGCCAGCAAATCTATCAAGATCTCTGTCTCACCACCCACGGGTATACTGCATACCAGCAGGACACATGCCCCCCATTCATGATGAGCTTCCATCGTGTTGACGTGGAAGACTCTCTGATTCCTGCAGGTGTGGTCGATTGTGACCAGGTAGTTCACAGCATTGAGCCACTGGTGCATGATATATGGACCTTCCTAAGCAGCCTGAAGCTTGTTTTGGGTCAGTGGGACTAAGACCCAGAACTTCTGACCCACCTCGTACATTTTCTACCTGGCATTCTGATCATAGCATTGCTTCTGGCTGGCTTGGGTTTGCTCCATATTCTCGTGTATGAACTGCGTCAACACCTGAATCTTATTGCACAGACGCACGACAAAGTCAATGATGGGCACACTAGAGGTGGGCACTTTTCCTTCCCAGGCTTCTCTTAGCAGAATCAGAGGTCCTCGTACATGCCTCCTGTACAGGAGCTCAAAGGGTCAGAAACCCGTTGAGGCCTGAGGTACCCCTCTGTAGGTAAGGGAGATAATGCTTCCAGTTCCAGAGCATTACTGTATGAAATAAACTGTAGATATGGAGGAGGGCTTCAACCATTAAAAATAATAACTTTATTGATTTAAATGCATACATCTAACAGGTCAACAGCCCACTGTCTGGCCGAAATGCGTTCAGTGTAAAGAACAAGCAGCAGACAGCTCTGTGCGCTTTTCTGCAGCCCAGGTTGGTATTTAAGGTAGTTTCTGTATTGATTTTAATGTGCGTTCTCTGTATTTTACCCATTATTGAAGCGAAACATTTATTTGCAGAAAAAAAAGCTGCGTCCAGATGTTAGTTGTAGGTGAACTGAGAATTAGGAAGATTCACCACAAGTAGTGTATTTTTTTCTCATATTTTTGCATCCATTGTGTTTTTTCAAATCACTGCATGCTCTGATTATGGTGATTTCTTTCAGGTGTTTCCCATAGGCTTATCTCTAGAAAAAATGTTAAAAACCACAAACAAAGAACTTATGAACCCTAAAGAGACCACCGTGTCATGCTGAGATGTGTGGGGTATCAGTCCGATCCCCCTTCTCTATGGTTAATTATTTCTTATTTTTTAGGGCTCGGTCACACAGGCTCCGATCCACCCGTGTTTCTGGATGATAAGATGGCCGCACTGCGGTTCGGACGACTCTTTGCACCGGCCAAGAAAAGAACATATGGCTGGCAATGGAGCCGGTCATGCAGAGATTCGTCCGCACGTCCAGAAACACGGGTGGATCGGCGCCCGTGTGACTGAGCCCTCATTCAGTTTGGCTGACCATGCTTTGTGCACTTTATATATGGTTTTGTTTATTTCAGTGTTGGTTGTGTAACTTTATACCTAGGCTGACTATGCTTTGTGTACTCCATATGCGGCTTATATGCTCATTACTAGTCTTACATCTGTATATTTCGGTCAGCATTCTTTCCTTTAGGGCATTTTCACATGGGCGTGACTTAGTCCCGTTATGCGGCTGTGATACTCACGGTTGCATAACAGGACGAAACAAAAACTTTGATTTCAATGGTTTCATTTTCACTAGCAGTATTCTTGCCATTTAATAGTATGGACGAGAAAAGAGAGGACTTGCGGAAAAGATAGGGCAGGACATATCTTCCTGTTATTTTTTTTCAACTTGCACGCACTATCACAAAGTTTGAAAAGTCCAAGAAGAAAACCTGTTCAAGAGCAACTACACTCCCTAGTGGCAAGCATACTTGCACATATGGCCATGTCTTTTGCCCTTATACTGGGTTATCTACATTCCTAGGATATGAGTTATTTGTATTTTTTTATTGGTAATACGTTGTGCAGGTTGTATAATATGTGCCTGGGTCCAGATATTTAACATGTTTTAGAGCATTTCCACCAAGTGTGAACATAACCGAAGTTGTTCTTGTTCTCACATATATACTTTCTGTCTGTGCCCGCCCTTTACTGTTAAATCAATAATTTTATATATGACCAAAAAGCACCCCCCGAAGAGTGCCTGTAAAAATGCAGGCATCATTAAAAAATCACGTGGGATTGTTCTAGCATTTTAGCATCCTCCTCCGGAAAAAAAAGAAGTGACAGAAAAAAGAGTGTAGTTCCGAGCTGTTAACAGGCGTCAGTTATAGAGATGAGCGAGCATACTCGCTAAGGGCAATTACTTGAGCGAGTATTGTCCGTAGCGAGTACCTGCCCGCTCGGAAGAAAAGATTCGGTGCTGGCATGGGTGAGCGGTGAGTTGCGGGAGTGAGCAGGGGGGAGCAGGGGGAGAGAGGGAGAGAGAGATCTCCCCTCCGTTCCCCCCGCTCTCCCTCGCCCCCCCCCCCACGGCACCCGAATCTTTGCTCCCGAGCGGGCAGGTACTCGCTAAGGACAATGCTCGCTCGAGTAATTGCCCTTAGCAAGTATGCTCGCTCATCTCTAGTCAGTTATCATACTTTCTGGATTATCAAGCACTAGGTTGAAAGAATTAAGATAATGATTAGAGATGAGCGAACGTACTCGTCCGAGCTTGATACTCGTTCGAGTATTAGCATGTTCGAGATGCTCGTTACTCGTAACGAGTACCACGCGATGTTCGGGTCACTTTCACTTTCCTCTCTGAGACGTTAGCGCGCTTTTCTGGCCAATTGAAAGACAGGGAAGGCATTACAACTTCCCCCTGCGACGTTCAAGCCCTATACCACCCCCTGCAGTGAGTGGCTGGGGAGATCAGGTGTCACCCGAGTATAAAAATCGGCCCCTCCCGCGGCTCGCCTCAGATGCGTTGTGAGATAGCTGAGGGACAGTGCTGTTGGTGCCGGAGCTGCTATAGGGAGAGTGTTAGGAGTTAGTGTAGGCTTCAAGAACCCCAACGGTCCTTCTTAGGGCCACATCTAACCGTGTGCAGTAGTGTGGAGGCTGCTTTTAGCAGTGTTGCACTTTTTTTTTTTTTGGTATATCGGCCGTGCAGAGCATTGCGCCCTGCAGTAATACTCCAGGGATAGAATTGGCAGGGCCAGAAGACATATATTATAGATTGAATATACGCAGTGGTCCTTTAGAAAAAAACATTTGAAAAAAATCTATTTGGCCTGCCTGTCACTCTGCTCAGTGTTCTGGGTCCGTGTCTGCTGGGGGTAGTAGTTCTCCAAATAAATACGCAGCCAGCTAAGTGTTACAGCAGGCTTGCGCCAAATTATTTCCTGGCTCTGAAATCACCGGTCTGTTGCAGTTAATAACAGTGCAACACTGCAGTTCCGTGACACACACATCAGGGACAGAATTGTGTAGGCAGGGCCAGAAGACATATTATAGATTGAATATACGCAGTGGTCCTTTAGAAAAAAATATTTGGAAAAAATCTATTTGGCCAGCCTGTCACTCTGCTCAGTGTTCTGGGTCCGTGTCTGCTGGGGGTAGTATTTCTCCAAATAAATACGCAGCCAGCTAAGTGTTACAGCAGGCTTGCGCCAAATTATTTCCTGGCGTTCCGTAAGCGAACTCTGCCTCCAATCACAGGCCAATAAGCGGCACATTTAATTACAGTGTTGTGTTTCTGCATTCCTGGTAATACAGCATGCTGAGGGGTAGGGGTAGGCCTAGAGGACGTGGGCGCGGCCGAGGACGCGGAGGCCCTAGTCAGGGTGTGGGCACAGGCCGAGCTCCAGATCCAGGTGTATGGCAGCCGACTGCTGCGGGATTAGGAGAGAGGCACGTTTCTGGCGTCCCCACATTCATAGCACATTTAATGGGTCCACGCGGTAGACCTTTATTAGAAAATGAGCAGTGTGAGCAGGTCCTGTCGTGGATGGCAGAAAGTGCTTCCAGCAACCTATCGTCCACCCAGAGTTCTGCGCCGTCCACTGCTGCAACTCAGAATCCTCTGGCTGCTGCTCCTCCTTCCTCCCAGCCTCCTCACTCCATGAAAATGAGACATTCTGAGGAGCGGGCAGACTCCCAGGAACTGTTCTCAGGCCCCTGCTCAGATTGGGCAGCAGTGGTTCCTCTCCCACCAGAGGAGTTTATTGTGACTGATGCCCAACCATTCGAAAGTTCCCGGGGTCCGGGGGATGAGGCTGGGGACTTCCGGAAAGTGTCTCAAGACCTTTCAGTGGGTGAGGAGGCCGATGACGATGAGACACAGTTGTCTATCAGTGAGGTAGTAGTAAGGGGATTAAGTCCGAGGGAGGAGAGCACCGAGGATTCTGAGGAAGAGCAGCAGGACAATGAGGTGACTGACTCCACCTGGTTTGCTACGCCTACTGAGGACAGGTCTTCAGAGGGGGAGGCAAGGGCAGCAGCAGGGCAGGTTGGAAGAGGCAGTGCGGTGTCCAGGGGTAGAGGCAGGGCCAGACCGAATAATCCACCAACTGTTTCCAAAGCGCCCCCTCGCGCCATGCCACCCTGCAGAGGCCGAGGTGCTCAAAGGTCTGGCAGTTTTTCACTGAGAGTGCAGACGACCGACGAACAGTGGTGTGCAACCTTTGTCGCGCCAAGATCAGCCGGGGAGCCACCACCAGCAGCCTCACCACCACCAGCATGCGCAGACATATGATGGCCAAGCACCCCACAAGGTGGGACGAAGGCCGTTCACCGCCTCCGGTTTGCACCGCTGCCTCTCCCCCTGTTCCCCAACCTGCCACTGAGATCCAACCCCCCTCTGAGGATACAGGCACTACCGTCTCCTGGCCTGCACCCACACCCTCACCTCCGCTGTCCTCGGCCCCATCCAGCAATGTCTGTCAGTGCAGCGTCCAGCCGTCGCTAGCGTAAGTGTTTGAGCGCAAGCGCAAGTACGCCGCCACGCACCCGCACGCTCAAGAGTTAAACGTGCACGTAGCCAAATTTATCAGCCTGGAGATGCTGCCGTATAGGGTTGTGGAAACGGAGTCCTTCAAAAGTATGATGGCGGCGGCGGCCCCGCGTTACTCAGTTCCCAGTCGCCACTACTTTTCCCGATGTGCCGTCCCAGCCCTGCACGACCACGTCTCCCGCAACATTGTACGCGCCCTCACCAACGCGGTTACTGCCAAGGTCCACTTAACAACGGACACGTGGACAAGCACAGGCGGGCAGGGCCACTATATCTCCCTGACGGCACATTGGGTGAATTTAGTGGAGGCTGGGACAGAGTCAGAGCCTGGGACCGCTCACGTCCTACCCACCCCCAGAATTGCGGGCCACAGCTCGGTGGTGGTATCTGCGGCGGTGTATGCTTCCTCCACTAAACCACCCTCCTCCTCCTCCTCCTCCTCCTCCTCCTCCAACGCAACCTCTGTCTCGCAATCAAGGTGTGTCAGCAGCAGCAGCACGTCGGCAGCAGTCGGTGTCGCACGTCGTGGCAGCACAGCGGTGGGCAAGCGTCAGCAGGCCGTGCTGAAACTACTCAGCTTAGGAGATAGGAGGCACACGGCCCATGAACTGCTGCAGGGTCTGACAGAGCAGACCGACCGATGGCTTGTGCCGCTGAGCCTCCAACCGGGCATGGTCGTGTGTGACAACGGCCGTAACCTGGTGGCAGCTCTGCAGCTCGGCAGCCTCACGCACGTGCCATGCCTGGCCCACGTCTTTAATTTGGTGGTTCAGCGCTTTCTGAAAAGCTACCCACGCTTGTCAGACCTGCTCGGAAAGGTGCGCCGGCTCTGCGCACATTTCCGCAAGTCCCACACGGACGCTGCCACCCTGCGGACCCTGCAACATCGGTTTAATCTGCCAGTGTACCGACTGCTGTGCGACGTGCCCACACGGTGGAACTCTACGCTCCACATGTTGGCCAGGCTCTATGAGCAGCATAGAGCTATAGTGGAATACCAACTCCAACATGGGCGGCGCAGTGGGAGTCAGCCTCCTCAATTATTTTCAGAAGAGTGGACCTGGTTGGCAGACATCTGCCAGGTCCTTCGAAACTTTGAGGAGTCTACCCAGGTGGTGAGCGGCGATGCTGCAATCATTAGCGTCACCATTCCTCTTTTATGCCTCTTGAGAAGTTCCCTGCAAAGCATAAAGGCAGACGCTTTGCACTCGGAAACAGAGCCGGGGGAAGACAGTATGTCGCTGGATAGTCAGAGCACCCTCCTGTCTATATCTCAGCGTGGTGAGGAGGAGGAGGAGGAGCATGAGGAGGATGAGGAGGGGGACGACACAGCTTGGCCCACTGGTGAGGGTACACATGCTGCTGGCCTGTCATCCTTTCAGCGTGTATGGCCTGAGGAGGAGGAGGAGGAGGAGGATCCTGCAAGTGATCTTCCTAGTGAGGACAGCCATGTGTTGCGTACAGGTACCCTGGCACACATGGCTGACTTCATGTTAGGATGCCTTTCTCGTGACCCTCGCGTTACACGCATTCTGGCCACTACGGATTACTGGGTGTACACACTGCTCGACCCACGGTATAAGGAGAACCTTTCCACTCTCATACCCGAAGAGGAAAGGGGTTCGAGAGTGTTGCTATACCACAGGACCCTGGCGGACAAACTGATGGTAAAATTCCCATACGACAGCGCTAGTGGCCGAAGGCGCAGTTCCGAGGGCCAGGTAGCAGGGGAGGCGCGGAGATCAGGCAGCATGTACAGCACAGGCAGGCCAACACTCTTTAAGGCCCTTGACAGCTTTATGGCTCCCCAGCAAGACTGTGTCACCGCTCCCCAGTCACGGCTGAGTTGGCGGGAGCACTGTAAAAGGATGGTGAGGGAGTACGTAGCCGATCGCACGACCGTCCTCCGTGACGCCTCTGCCCCCTACAACTACTGGGTGTTGAAGCTGGACACGTGGCCTGAACTCGCGCTGTATGCCCTGGAGGTGCTTGCTTGTCCTGCGGCTAGCGTCTTGTCAGAGAGGGTGTTTAGTGCGGCTGGGGGAATCATCACAGATAAGCGTACCCGCCTGTCAACCGACAGTGCCGACAGGCTAACAGTCATCAAGATGAACAAAGCCTGGATTTCCCCAGACTTCTCTTCTCCACCAGCGGACAGCAGCGATACCTAAGCAATACGTAGGCTGCACCCGCGGATGGAAGCATCGTTCTGTATCCCCATCAAAAACGGGGACCTTTTCGCTTCATCAATCTGTGTATAATATTCCTCCTCCTCCTCCTGCTCCTCCTTCTGAAACCTTACATAATCACGCCGAACGGGCAATTTTTCTTAGGCCCACAAGGCTCAGTCATATAATTTTTCTAAACAATTTTTATACGTTTCAATGCTCATTAAAGCGTTGAAACTTTCACCTCCACCAATTTTTATTTTAACTGGGCTGCCTCCTGGCCTAGTTACCAATTAAGCCACATTAACCAAAGCGATTAATGGGTTTCACCTGCCCTCTTGGTTGGCCATGGCCAATTTTTCTGATGTACATTAGTACTGTTGATACAGCAATTTTTGTGGGTCCTCGCCTACAGTGTAATCAAATGAATTTTTAGCCCACCTGCATTACAGCTGACGTTACATCCGCTGTGTTGGGCAATGCAATGGGATATATTTATGTACCGCCGGTAGGTTCCAGGGAGTCACCCATGCTGTGGGTCCACAGGGAGTTGTAAATGCATCTGTTTCCACTTCTAAAGAACCCCAGTCTGACTGGGCCATGCAGTGTGGGCCGAAGCCCACCTGCATTAAACATGACATTACTACCTCAGCTGTGTTGGGCAATGCAATGGGATATATTTATGTACCGCCGGTGGCTTCCTGGCACCCACCCATGCTGTGGGTCCACAGGGAGTTGTAAATGCATCTGTTTCCACTTCTAAAGAACCCCAGTCTGACTGGGGCTTGCAGTGTGGGCCAAAGCCCACCTGCATTAAACATGACATTACTACCTCAGCTGTGATGGACACTGCAATGGGATATATTTATGTACCGCCGGTGGGTTCCAGGGAGCCACCCATGCTGTGGGTCCACAGGGAGTTGTAAATGCATCTGTTTCCACTTCTAAAGAACCCCAGTCTGACTGGGGCATGCAGTGTGGGCCGAAGCCCACCTGCATTAAACATGACATTACTACCTCAGCTGTGTTGGGCAATGTAATGGGATATATTTATGTACCGCCGGTGGGTTCCAGGGAGCCACCCATGCTGTGGGTCCACAGGGAGTTGTAAATGCATCTGTTTCCACTTCTAAAGAACCCCAGTCTGACTGGGGCATGCAGTGTGGGCCGAAGCCCACCTGCATTAAACATGACATTACTACCTCAGCTGTGATGGGCACTGCAATGGGATATTTTTATGTACTGCCGGTGGGTTCCAGGGAGCCACCCATGCTGTGGGTGCACACGGAATTCCCATTGCGGAGTTGTACCTGCCTGTGACTATTTATAAAAAACCGCGGTCTGACTGGGGCGTGCAGACACCTTGACAGAATGAATAGTGTGTGGCACATAGGTTCCCCATTGCTATGCCCACGTGTGCAGCTCCAGATGGAGGTGGCACAGGATTGGATTTCTCATTGCTTCTGTACAGCATTGTGGGCTATCGCCCCGCCCCTTTTAAAGAGGGTCGCTGCCTAGCCGTGCCAACCCTCTGCAGTGTGTGCCTGCTTTTCCTGTGACAGACGCACTTATAAATAGACATGAGGGTGGCGTGGCATGAGGGCAGCTGAAGGCTGGGCAGGCACAGTTTGGTGTGCGCTGTGGACACTGGGTCGTGGGGGGGGGGGGAATTGGCAGCATGTAACCCAGGAGAAGTGGCAGCGGAGTGTCATCCAGGCAGTGATTGTGCTTTGTTGGAGGTAGTGTGGTGCTTAGCTAAGGTATGCATTGCTAATGAGGGCTTTTCAGAAGTAAAAATTGTTGGGAGGGGGGGGGGGGCACTCTTGCCGCTATTGTGGCTTAATAGTGGGACCTGTGAACTTGATATGCAGCCCAACATGTTGCCCCTCGCCTGCCCTATCCGTTTCTGTGTTGTTCCCATCACTTTCTTGAATTGCCCCGATTTTCACAAATGAAAACCTTAGCGAGCATCGGCGATATACAAAAATGCTTGAGTCGCCCATTGACTTCAATGGGGTTCGTTACTCGAAACGAACCCTCGAGCATCGCGAAAAATTCGTCTCAAGTAACGAGCACCCGAGCATTTTGGTGCTCGCTCATCTCTAATAATGATTTGTTGCTAAATCAAAACAAAAAGAACATTGAGCGAATGAAAGTGAATAAAGGAAAAATATTCCAGCATTTTGTTTTCCGAAGATCTAAATTTCTAAATGTTCATATAATGCACTTATTTATTTGCTTTTCGAGTTTCTCTGAGAAGAATGACAAGCTGAAATTCATTTTCAGACTACATTTTATGGTGTGTAATAGTGATGTTCATCCAGCCGCATACCTTAACAGCGAAGCAAGAATGAAGTTGGGAACTTTGCTACTGACTGAGAAACTATTTCTCAGTCAAAAAGTGTTTGCGCTATAAACAGAAAACACATCGCAAGCAATAAAACCAAGATAATCATAATACATTATTAATATTCATTTGATTTCCTACAGCAAAATTGTGAACATTTACAAGATTTAGAGCATAGCAGCAGTAAATTCCTTTTCTCGTTAGAAATGTGGTTTGTCTGTTGAAGCAAATCTGGCTGTTAAGAGCTTAGAGGTGAAATTGGTAGATTTAATAGCTAATGTGAAGTTCATAAAAGTAAGAGTTTCTTTACACCTCGCTGACAAAAAGATTCCATATTTGTAATGATGTGAAAACAGTTGGTGAAGCAAACCTCTGCTAACAAGAGATATATGCAAAGTGCTGTAATCACGGCAGGATTTTCCATATTCATATGCATCGTTGGTGCTGTCAAGAAGACATATAATAGGTCCCCAGTGGTCATCTCTGACATGAAGCAAACAATCCTGTGTTTCCTTTTCTAAAGCAGCAATTTAGCACCAAACTGGATTTAACATTATGATATACGGTATAATCTTTGTGTTTTGTGTCCACAGAATTATGTAGCAATGTGAAAGAAACATAGAAAACAAAAACATATACAAATAGAAATGGATACAAAATGTGTATCTTGGCTGGAAGAAACTTGATAACTAATTTAAACTTGTAACATTATGAGCATTCAGATTATTTTATATAGTAACTGCACTTTTTAAAAACTGTTAATCATCAGAGCTGCATAATGGGACAAAATGAAACCATAGCTCTGAGGCCCAATGCACACGGGCGTATTTTTGCATTGCGGAATCCATGGCGAGCGGAAATCAATTGTGAATGTCCTATTCCAGCACAGACAGCTTCCACTGAAGTCAATGAAAGCCGTCCGATCTGCGGCCCTTCTGCAATGACATTGCGGAAGGGTAGCGGATTCCATGTCATTGCTAGGCAAATTTCTGTACTGCATATATCTGACGGCTCACTGTGTGGACTATCCACAGCACAGAAGAGACAGCAGGTGTGCGGATGCCGGCCGCGGGCAGGGTCTAATTCCGATGCGGGATTCCACATGCGGAAATTGATCCGCCTGTGTGCATTCAGGCTTAGGGCTCAGTCACACGGGCGCATCGGCACTCATACACCGGCGGTGATGCGCCCGTGTGACTGACAGTTAGAAGACGGCCGTACCTGAAGACGGCTGTCTCTCACCAGCGCTGATCATAGAACACATAACCGGCAATGGAGCCGGTCACATGTTCTTCCTCCTGCAGAGAGACAGCCGTCTTCAGGTACGTACATCTCCTTCCTGCAGTCACACAGGTGCATCGGCACCGGTGTACGGATGCTGATGCGCCCGTGTGACTGAGCCCTTAGAGTAGTATTCATGTCCGAGAAAAGATAGGGCTTGCCCTATCTTTCCCACATGTAGTTAGCACTATGTGTGGGAAAGATAGGGTTAGACCTATCTTCCTGCTGTTTTTTTGAAACTCCTGAACTATGGAAAAAACCCAGTTCATGTACAACTACATTCCGCAGCTGCAAGCGTAATTGCGCATATGGCCATTTGAAACTGCCCAAAGTCCATGAAACACTGCAGTCAAACTTCATTAAGACATTGGCAATACAGTATTCTATCACATGTCCATGACTAGGTCTTATTACTACATAAGTAAGTTCAGCTCAACCTGTTCCAAAGAGCAGCTCTAAATCATAACCAGCTATTCTAGAAATTAAAAATCCAGCTTCACATAGTGTAGGTTCGTTTGGCTTGTCAGATCCTATGAGTCAAAATAATATTAAATAGGAAAGATAGAAGTTGACTAATTTGCCTTCACACAGGGAATATTGGCTGCTGACTTTCTACAGTTGAAGCAGATTTTGATGCAGATTTTGTCATGGATTTAACCCTTTCCAATCCACTGTCTGACATATTCCAACATTCTGATTGAAGCCTGTACAGCTCTGATGTCGGAAGACGTCCGGCAGGGTATTCTTACTGTATATTACTGGCTCTGTTGTCGAGGGCCTCTCCGGCATATCACATACTGCAGTACTGGCTCTAGCCAGCAGATGGCGCCATTGTAAAATGACAGAAAGAGAAGGCCCCCTAGGAAACCCTGAATCCAAAATTGGATTGCAAAGGGGTTAAGGGCTTAAACACACGATCGTGTTTGTGGAGCTTTTTGTAGCCATGAAAATTACGGCCGCAAAAAGTGACAAAACCAAACCATTTATTTCAATGGTTTCATGTTCACTAGCATGATTCTTGAGCAATATTACTTTGCGCGAGAAGAGATAGGACTTGGCCTATCTTTCTCACACATATGGTCTATACGTGCGATAAAAGATGCCCTATCTGTCTGGCTTTTTTTGTTTTCTCATGTGCAAAAGCATGGAGTTTGAAGAGTTAAAAATATACTCCATTGCGGCGAGCCTATTTGCATGTGTTTCTGCACAAGGAATATATTTGCGCCCTAAACTCAGAGAGTAGAGCCCATTAATTTCACTGGATTCTTTCTCAAAAAGTAGGACCTACTCTATCTTTCTGCATTTTGTGCATCAAAACTCCCATAGAAGTCTATAGGAGGTACACAAATACCCAAATAGAAAAGTGACACTACGTAAAACGCTGGGGAAATAATACATGTGGACCTCAATAGACTTAACTAGCCATTAGAGATGAGCGAGTATACTCGCTAAAGCTAACTACTCGAGCGAGTAGTGCCTTAGTCGAGTATCTGCCCGCTCGTGTCTAAAGATTTGTGTGCTGGCGGCAGGCGGGGAGTGGCGAGGCAGAGGAGCGGAGGGGAGATCCTTCTCTCCCTCTCTCCCCCCTGCTCCCCCCTGCTCACCGCTGCAACTCACCTGTCACCCGCGCCGGCAGCCGAATCTTTAAGGACGATCGGGCAGATACTCGACTAAGGCACTACTCGCTCGAGTAGTTTGCCTTAGCGAGTATACTCGCTCATCTCTACTAGCCATTGAATCCATGGAAAGGGTGTGTAATACATGCGTGTGAACTACCACTGGGCACACAAAAAGTACAGTAATATGCGCAGACACGTGCATAAATTTATCTCAACAGCCTCATTCAATCACAAAAGCGTCAGACAGGGGCGAGTGTTTATGCACATAGCCTTCTGTCAAGCTGCCCTTAAACTAAAAAGTAGATCAAAAACTTATGTGTGCGAATTTGGCCAAAACGATGTCAATAACAGAAGTCATAGAACATGCGAGGCAATCTCTCGATGATACATTACTGTTACTTTTTCTTTTTTGTAACTTTTGAATTCTTTTTCTTTTTGACTATTGTCTTTTTTTTTATATGTTTGCTTATTTATAGTGCATTATAGAGAATATAACAAACACAAGCAGAAGTCATTGCAATGTACATTTATTAGGTACAGAATAAAAGGCACATTGAAAGTAGAATAGAAAAGCAAACTTGGATGAAGTTCAATGTAAAATTTTTTGTCTAAGGCTCCTTAGAGAAAAAAGTCTTTTATTTCCTAATCTTGTAACTGTGCATTTTTCATGAATGCCTGTCAGTATAATTAGCAGTTCTACCTTTATTTTATGATTTGAATAATTTATATTGTTTTTTTTTTATTATTGTCATTGTTATTATTATTGTTGTAAATATCAGATAATGAAGAGTAATCCGATTGCTGCTTTTGACACATCTCTTTCTTTTATCCTGGTCAGCAGGATCTCCATCATTGGTCTTGTCTTCTGAGTATGTCTCACCGGAGATTTTTTTGCAGACAAGTATCTACATTGCAAACTATCTCAGTTGGTAATTACCGTTAGACAACTTGGCTTTCCCTGATTTGAAGTGTATGCTCCCTGCCATGCCTTGTCAGATTACTCCTTTCTATCTTGCCAACTTTACTGTATCAGACAAAAGCAAAATCCTTGCATGAACCTGCATATTGTTAGGTACTTTATATGGGAAAATAAAAGAAGCGGAGATATTTTTTTGTACTATTTGGGATAAAAAGGGCATGTAGGACAATTATAGTATAAAAAGAATGAACAATTAGCACATGAGAAATGAGACTCATTTCTGTCTTACTGCACCAATGGAATGTACTAAGTTTGATTATGAAAGGTAACACAATCCCGAAGTCCCTTGCACATCCTGTTCATGAGTTCTTTTTTCCTGTATTTTCTTTGGTCAAATGAAAATCTGATTTTGATACAACGAAGAAGAGCAACATTCCACAAGGAAGAAGAGCAACATTCCTTTGTGTCTGCATGCAAGGTTTCTTTTGATCAATAAAAACGTATGGGAACCTTAGGGTACCTCTACATTGGCAACTATTGGGTGCATGAGCATCCGACAGTCGTCCCAGTGACTATCCCTTCTGTGCTTTTACACAGGAGTGATAGTCTGTCAGATAATGGAAGCGGGGCAGAGGGAGATCTCTTCCAGTCGCCCACCTGCATTCACAGTAATCATGCAGTCACTCAAAGATTGAGCAACTCCTGTTTACACTGACAGAGAAGCCGCTCAACAGTTATTCTGTTTCAGTGATTTCTTACTCAATGCCCTATCGGGGGTTATGTATCAGATCCCAATAACAAGTGCTGATTAGTGCTCATATATCCGGCCACCACACAGGCAGATTCAAAGAATGTGGGGGAAGAATGATCTTTCATGCAATTTTTCATCCTCTAGACTGTTTCATGGCTGTTGGTAGCACATTCCCCATTTATACTGTGAGATGTCTGTCGACAATAATTTCTGATGGTGCTTGAGCAATGCTATCATCCAATGAATGTTTGTTGATGAATAGAGATGGTCGAGCACCGCTACTGCTACTGAAAACAAAGCCATTGAAATCAAGGGTGTTGTCTTGTCCCGTTATGCTGCCTTGATTATCACAGCTGCAGAACGGGACAAAATCACTCCCATCTGTTTAAGCCGTTAGCTTTGGAAACTCAACAATATTTTACAGTGCAAGCACTGTGGCTGGGATTTTGGCAATGGCAAAACTGGTTAGGTTATCAAACCATTTGCAGCAGGCTGATTGGTAGAATACAGTGAGCCATCCAGGCACACTATAGCCAACAACTATTAAGGGGATTTCAGTGTTATAACAGTAGAGTAGTTTACAGAATGTTACTAATTTATTTTAGTTGCATGTATGCCTAAGAAGCTTTCTACATAGGCAGATGGTTGTAAACATTCAGAAGATCAGTGGCACATTCCACTTCACATGACAGATGATCATGTGAACAAATGTTCATTAGAAGAGATGAGCGAACCTACTCGCCCACGCCCCTTTTTTGCCCGAGCACCGCGATTTTCGAGTACTTCCGTACTCGGGTGAAAAGATTCGGGGGGCGCCGGGTGGCAGCGTGGCGGAGCGGTGGGTAGCAGCGGGGAACAGGGGGGAGCCCTCTCTCTCTCCCTCTCTCCCCCACTCCTCGCTGCAACCCCCCACTCACCTACGGCACCCCCCGAATCTTTTCACCCAAGTACGGAAGTACTCGAAAATCGCAGCGCTTGGGCAAAAAAGGGGCGTGGCCGAGTAGGTTCGCTCATCTCTTCTAATGAACATTTGTTCACATGATCATCTGTCATGTGAAGTGGAATGTGCCACTGATCTTCTGAATGTTTACAACCATCTGCCTATGTAGAAAGCTTCTTAGGCATACATGCAACTAAAATAAATTAGTAACATTCTGTAAACTGCTCTACTGTTATAACACTGAAATCCCCTTAATAGTTGTTGGCTATAGTGTGCCTGGATGGCTCACTGTATTCTACCAATCAGCCTGCTGCAGATGGTTTGATAACCTAACCAGTTTTGCCATTGCCAAAATCCCAGCCACAGTGCTTGCACTGTAAAATATTGTTGAGTTTCCAAAGCTAACGGCTTAAACAGATGGGAGTGATTTTGTCCCGTTCTGCAGCTGTGATAATCAAGGCAGCATAACGGGACAAGACAACACCCTTGATTTCAATGGCTTTGTTTTCAGTAGCAGAATTCTCTGGTACTACGTGCCAGAAAGATAGGGCAGGACCTGTCTTCCTTCTTTTTTTTCAAACTATTGTACACTAGCGTGGAGTTTGAATGGCCTGGAAAAAAAACATAAAAACCCTGGTTTATGCCCAACTCCAGAGCGGCACATTTAGTTGTGCGTATGTCCATCGGAAGAAACCTTAATTCTGCTACAGAAATCATCCTCGGCACAGAGCGTAGTTGTGATTGAACGAGGGGAATTTTTTCCCCTTTGACGGCTTTACAAAGTCAACGCCAGAGCAGAGATGTTTGTAAATGACAGTGGGAAGATAGGTGCTACCTGATCTTTCCTGCACACAGTGTTCACTACTAGAGATGAGCGAGCGTACTCGTCCGAGCTTGATACTCGTCCGACTATTAGCGTGTTCGAGATACTCGTTACTAGAGGCGAGCACCACGCGATGTTTGGGTTACTTTCACTTTCATCTCTGAGACGTTAGCGCGCTTTTCTGGCCAATAGAAAGACAGGGAAGGCAATACAACTTCCCCCTGCGATGTTCAAGCCCTATACCACCCCCCTGCAGTGAGTGGCTGGCGAGATCAGGTGTCACCCGAGTATAAAAATCGGCCCCTCCCGCGGCTCGCCACAGATGCATTCTGACAGAGATCAGGGAAATTGCTGCTGATGCCGGAGCTGCTATAGGGAGAGCGTTAGGAGTGATTTTAGGCTTCAAGAACCCCAACGGTCCTTCTTAGGGCCACATCTGACTGTGTGCAGTACTGTTGAGGCTGCTTTTTGCAGTGTTGCACATTTTTTTTGTATATCGGCCGTGCAGAGCATTGCGTCCTCAGTCTGCAGTAATTTTACATAGTCCAGGGCCAGTAGTGGTGAGGCAGGGACAGTGAAAGAGATATACTATGTATATAGGCAGTGGGCTTTTCCAAAAAAATTTGGGAAAAAACATTCTATTTGGGCTGCCTGTGACCGTCCTGAGTGTACTGCGTCTCTGTTGGGGGTAGTAGTCCTAATTAATACGCAGCCAGCTAAGTGTTACAGCAGGCTTGCGCAAAATTCTTTCCTGGCTCTGCTGTGTGTTACACATCACCGCTGTCATCCTGTCCAGAGGGAAACAGTCTGCAGTAATTTTACATAGTCCAGGGCCAGTAGTGGTGAGCCAGGGACAGTGAAAGAGATATACTGTGTATATAGGCAGTGGGCTTTTCCAAAAAAATTTGGGAAAAAACATTCTATTTGGGCTGCCTGTGACCGTCCTGAGTGTACTGCGTCTCTGCTTGGGGTAGTAGTCCTAATTAATACGCAGCCAGCTAAGTGTTACAGCAGGCTTGCGCAAAATTCTTTCCTGGCTCTGCTGTGCGTTCCGTAAGCGAAGTCAGCCTCCAACCACAGGCCAATAAGCGGCACATTTAATTACAGCGTTCTGTTTCTGCACTACTGGTAATACACCATGCTGAGGGGTAGGGGTAGGCCTAGAGGACGTGGACGTAGACGCGGGCGAGGACGCGGAGGCCCAAGTCAGGGTGTGGGCACAGGCCGAGCTCCTGATCCAGGTGTATCGCAGCCGACTGCTGCGGGATTAGGAGAGAGGCACGTTTCTTGCGTCCCCACATTCATCTCACAATTAATGGGTCCACGCGGTAGACCTTTATTAGAAAATGAGCAGTGTGAGCAGGTCATGTCGTGGATGGCAGAAAGTGCATCCAGCAATCTATCGACCACCCAGAATTCTGCGCCGTCGCTAGCGCAAATGTTGGAGCGCAAGCGCAAGTATGCCACCACGCACCCGCACGCTCAAGCGTTAAATGTGCACATAACCAAATTTATCAGCCTGGAGATGCTGCTGTATAGGCTTGTGGAAACGGAGGCTTTCAAAGGTATGATGGCGGCGGCCCCGCGCTACTCGTTTCCCAGTCGCCACTACTTTTCCCGATGTGCCGTCCCAGCCCTGCACGACCACGTCTCCCGCAACATTGTACGCTCCCTCACCAACGCGGTTACTGCCAAGGTCCACTTAACAACAGACACGTGGACAAGCACAGGCGGGCAGGGCCACTATATCTCCCTGACGGCACATTGGGTGAATTTAGTGGAGGCTGGGACAGAGTCAGAGCCTGGGACCGCTCACGTCCTACCCACCCCCAGAATTGCGGGCCCCAGCTCGGTGGTGGTATCTGCGGCGGTGTATGCTTCCTCCACTAAACCACCCTCCTCCTCCTTCTACGCAACCTCTGTCTCGCAATCAAGATGTGTCAGCAGCAGCACGTCGCCAGCAGTTGGTGTCGCGCGGCGTGGCAGCACAGCGGTGGGCAAGCGTCAGCAGGCCGTGCTGAAACTACTCAGCTTAGGAGAGAAGAGGCAGACGGCCCACGAACTGCTGCAGGGTCTGACAGAGCAGACCGACCGCTGGCTTGCGCCGCTGAGCCTCCAACCGGGCATGGTCGTGTGTGACAACGGCCGTAACCTGGTGGCGGCTCTGCAGCTCGGCAGCCTCACGCACGTGCCATGCCTGGCTCATGTCTTTAATTTGGTGGTTCAGCGCTTTCTGAAAAGCTACCCACACTTGTCAGACCTGCTCGGAAAGGTGCACCGGCTCTGCGCACATTTCCGCAAGTCTCACACGGACGCTGCCACCCTGCGCACCCCGCAACATCAGTTTAATCTGCCAGTGCACCGACTGCTGTGCGACGTTCCCACACGGTGGAACTCTACGCTCCACATGTTGGCCAGGCTCTATGAGCAGCGTAGAGCTATAGTGGAATACCAAATCCAACATGGGCGGCGCAGTGGGAGTCAGCCTCCTCAATTCTTTACAGAAGAGTGGGCCTGGTTGGCAGACATTTGCCAGGTCCTTGGAAACTTTGAGGAGTCTACCCAGATGGTGAGCGGGGATGCTGCAATCATTAGCGTCACCATTCCTCTGCTATGCCTCTTGAGAAGTTCCCTGCAAAGCATAAAGGCAGACGCTTTGCGCTCGGAAACGGAGGCGGGGGAAGACAGTATGTCGCTGGATAGTCAGAGCACCCTCCTTTCTATATCTCAGCGCGTTGAGGAGGAGGAGGAAGAGACAGATTGGCCCACTGCTGAGGGTACCCATGCTGCTTGCCTGTCATCCTTTCAGCGTGTATGGCATGAGGAGGAGGAGGAGGATCTTGAAAGTGATCTTCCTAGTGAGGACAGCCATGTGTTGCGTACAGGTACCCTGGCACACATGGCTGACTTCATGTTAGGATGCCTTTCTTGTGACCCTCGCGTTACACGCATTCTGGCCACTATAGATTACTGGGTGTACACACTGCTTGACCCACGGTATAAGGAGAACCTTTGCACTCTCATACCCGAAGAGGAAAGGGGTTTGAGAGTGATGCTATACCACAGGACCCTGGCGGACAAGCTGATGGTAAAATTCCCATCCGACAGCGCTAGTGGCAGAAGGCGCAGTTCCGAGGGCCAGGTAGCAGGGGAGGCGCGGAGATCAGGCAGCATGTACAGCACAGGCAGGGGAACACTCTCTAAGGCCTTTGACAGCTTTCTGGCTCCCCAGCAAGACTGTGTCACCGCTCCCCAGTCAAGGCTGAGTCGGTGGGAGCACTGTAAAAGGATGGTGAGGGAGTACGTAGCCGATCGCACGACCGTCCTCCGTGACGCCTCTGCCCCCTACAACTACTGGGTGTCGAAGCTGGACACGTGGCCTGAACTAGCGCTGTATGCCCTGGAGGTGCTTGCTTGTCCTGCGGCTAGCGTCTTGTCAGAGAGGGTGTTTACTGCGGCTGGGGGAATCATCACGGATAAGCGTACCCACCTGTCAACCGACAGTGCCGACAGGCTTACACTTATCAAGATGAACAAAGCCTGGATTTCCCCAGACTTCTCTTCTCCACCAGCGGACAGCAGCGATACCTAAGCAATACGTAGGCTGCACCCGCGGATGGAAGCATCGTTCTCTATCACCATCAAAAACGGGGACCTTTTAGCTTCATCAATCTGTGTATTCTATACATCCTCCTCCTCCTGCTCCTCCTCCTGAAACCTGACGTAATCACGCCGAACGGGCAATTTTTCTTAGGCCCACAAGGCTCAGTCATATAATTTTTGTAAACAATTTTTATACGTTTCAATGCTCATTAAAGCGTTGAAACTTGCACCTGAACCAATTTTTATTTTAACTGGGCTGCCTCCAGGCCTAGTTACAAATTAAGCCACATTAACCAAAGTGATTAATGGGTTTCACCTGCCCTCTTGGTTGGGCATGGGGAATTTTTCTGAGGTACATTAGTACTGTTGGTACACCAATTTTTTTGGGCCCTCACCTACAGTGTAATCCAATTAATTTTTTGCCCACCTGCATTAAAGCTGACGTTACATCAGCTGTGCTGGGCACTGCCATGGGATATATTTATGTACCGCCGGTGGGTTCCAGGGAGCCACCCATGCTGTCGGTGCACACGGAGTTGTAACTGCATGTGTTCACTTCTAAAGAACCCCAGTCTGACTGGGGCATGCAGTGTGGGCCCAAGCCCACCTGCATTAAACATGACATTACCTCAGCTGTGATGGGCAATGCAATGGGATATATTTATGTACCGCCGGTGGCTTCCTGGGACCCACCCATGCTGTCGGTCCACACGGAGTAGTAACTGCATGTGTCCACTTCTAAAGAACCCCAGTCTGACTGGGGCATGCAGTGTGGGCCGTAGACCACCTGCATTAAACATGACATTACCTCAGCTGTGATGGGCAATGCAATGGGATATATTTATGTACCGCCGGTGGGTTCCAGGGAGCCACCCATGCTGTTCGTCCACACGGACTTCACAATAGGGAGTTGTACCTGCCTGTGTCTACTTATAAAAAACCCCAGTCTAACTGGGGCATGCAGTGTGGGCCGAAGCCCACCTGCATTTAATCTGAAGTTAGCTCTGTTGTCCAGGGCACTGCAATGGGATACATTTATGTACAGCCGGTGGGTTCCAGGGAGCCACCCATGCTGTGGGTGCACACGGAATTCCCATTGCGGAGTTGTACCTGCCTGTGACTATTTATAAAAAAACGCGGTCTGACTGGGGCATGTAGACACCTTGACAGAATGAATAGTGTGTGGCACATAGGTTCCCCATTGCTATGCCCACGTGTGCAGCTCCTGATGGCGGTGGCACAGGATTATATTTCTCATTGCTTCTGTACAGCATTGTGGGCTATCGTCCTGCCCCTTTTACAGAGGGTCGCTGCCTAGCCGTGCCAACCCTCTGCAGTGTGTGCCTGGGGTTCTTCCTCATGGCAGACGCACTTATAAATAGACATGAGGTTGGCGTGGCATGAGGGCAGCTGAAGGCTGCGCAGGGACACTTTGGTGTGTGCTGTGGACACTGGGTCGTGGGGGGGGGGGGAGTTGGGCAGCATGTAACCCAGGAGAAGTGGCAGCGGAGTGTCATGCAGGAAGTGATTGTGCTTTGTTGGAGGTAGTGTGGTGCTTAACTAAGGTATGCATTGCTAATGAGGGCTTTTCAGAAGTAAAAATTGTTGGGAGGGGGGGGCCCACTCTTGCCGCTATTGTGGCTTAATAGTGGGACCTGGGAACTTGAGATGCAGCCCAACATGTAGCCCCTCGCCTGCCTTATCCGTTGCTGTGTCGTTCCCATCACTTTCTTGAATTGCCCAGATTTTCACAAATGGAAACCTTAGCGAGCATCAGCAATATACAAAAATGCTCGGGTCGCCCATTGACTTCAATGGGGTTCATTATTCGAAACGAACCCTCGAGCATCGCGAAATTTTCGTCCCGAGTAACGAGCACCCGAGCATTTTGGTGCTCGCTCATCTCTATTCACTACGTATGGGAAGATAGGGCAGGTCCTATATTTTCTCAGTCATACATTCAACGGCTGAAAAAAGACCTACCGTGTTTCCCCGAAAATAGGGCACCCCTGAAAGTAAGAGATATAGTAAGACATTTGAAGACGTCCCAAATATAAGGCACCCCCGATAGTAAGGCATAGTAAAGTGTGTTTGTATGTAAGCATGCCTGCCGAACAGAACACCAGAGCATGCAGCTGTGATGCTTTTTAGCCCGCCGCCACTGTCCCCTACCTTCACCGTCCGTTGCAGAGCAGCTGCATGCAGGACATGAAGACAGTCACTTGCCGCCGATCCCGATGTTCCCTTCCGCGGCCATCGCTTGTAAATGTGCAGGCATGTCGAGGCCCGTCCCTTGCTGCCATCCCCGTTGTCTCCTACTGCCAGATGTATCGGTAGATCTGCAGACAGTCTGCCGTTACGCCTTCTCCTGCCGCCGTTATCCTGTCCCTGCTGTGCTGTATGAGTGTGCTGTCGTGAGCTCCCCCTGCTGGCCGGAAAATGCCATACTGTACATTCTGTTCCTGCTGTACACATCTGCTGTGTTAAGTTCCCCCTGGTGGCTGGAAGCTGCAATACCATCCCTGATTACAAGTGGTACAGAACCTTCTGTCGGTGATACGGTACCGGTAATTAAAGTCTGCAGACAGGTATATTACTTTTTCAGCCCTTATTTTTTTATGGCTCTGTGAGTCAGGCAACCTGTGTGTGATTCTTAAGGCTGGGTTCTCACAGAGCGTATTTCCACCGGAAATCTCGCGGTTTGGCCACAGCGATAAACAGTGAGATATCCGGCGGGAAAGCGCTACTTCAAAACCCACGGCACTTAGCCGTGGGTTTTGAAGCGACCTGGACGCACGCTTTTCAGTTTCTGTGGCCGGTGAATCCACAACGCCGGCTTCTCCCAGCTTTGCCGTGACAGATTTGTTGTCCCATGTGGACATGATTTCTGACAAATTTCGTCCACAAAGCTGGCCAATTGAGAGATTATCGGTCACAGACGGATTTGCCGTGGCGAAATAAGACACCCCCTGAAAATAAGACGTAGTGCATATTTGGGAGCAAAAATTAATATAAGACACATCTTATTTTTGGGGAAACAGGGTAGTGAAGACAAAACCACTGAAATCCTATTGAAATCAGTGGTTTTGTTTTGGCCCGTTATGCGACCGCGATTATCACGTTCATTTGAATCCGCCCTAAGGGCAAAAACACATGAACATATGAGCAACTACATTTCCTGCTACGGAGTGTAATTGCACATGATTTGTGGGTTTTTTTTCATCGGGCTATTCAAATTCCGCATCATAGCACCTGACTTCGAAAAAAACAGCGGGAAGATAGGCCCTGCCCTTTCTTTTCTCACTCATAATATTAACAGCCAACAATGCCACTAATGAAAATGAAACCATTCTAATCAATTGTTTTGTCTCGTCCCGTTATGTCGCCATGATTATCATGGTCATGTAAGGGCTTCTCTACATGGGCAATTTTCTCTTGCAAGATACAAAAACCTGCTGAAAAATAAAATAATTTATTTTAAAAAGATCTATTTTTATGTGCAATTTTCTCCCCAGTGATGCTGTGATATGGGAAAACTGCAGCATATCCTGATTTTCTGCCATTCTGTTATTTTATAACTTGTCCGTTATTTTATATGGGCAGGTTAAAAACTTGCATTGCGCTCACATATACATGAACGTGTTTGCACAGATATTTGCACATGTAAAATCTGGGTTCGCTAAACACAGAGAATAGAACCCCATTGATTTCAATAGGTTTGTTTACATAAACGTGTTTTGCGCATGCATCTCACACAGGTAATAAGTAGGGCTTTCTCTATATTTTTGCGTTTTGCACAGCAAAAGTCCCATAGAAGTCTATGGGAGGTGCTAAAATATGCAAGGGGTAGGGAGTGACACTACACAAAATGTAGGGATAAGAACACATCTGGACCTGATTAGGCTTAAATAGCCATTGAATGCGCAGAAAGGGTGTGTCACACGAATGTGAACTAAAGGCCCATTTACACATAACGATTATCGCTCAAAATTCGCTCAAACGACTTAAAATGAGTGATAATCGTTACATGTAAACGCTGCTACCGTGCACTTTTCGTCTGAACGATAATTTTAAGGTAAACTTAAAATGCATCATTTAGCCGCAGAGAGATAAAGTGTCTCTCAATAGACTGCATGCTGTGTTTTTCCACAGAAATCGGAGATTACATTGTAATCTGCTAGCAGCCCAAGGAGAACAATGCAGCTGTGTGCACAGCTGGGATTGGGATTAATCACATGCTAGGCTCTGCAAACAGCTCCTGCAGGTCCTTTTACATGCAAATAATGATAATAAAGTGTTAATGGACATTACACTCACTTTATGCAAAAAAGAATTTTTTAAGTGTTTGAAAGATTATCTTTGCATATAAATTGGCCTTTAATCTGCATGCACAAAAAGTACAGTAAATACAGCCTAAAGCTGAACTCATACGGGGTAGTTCGGTTGTAATAAAAAAATTGCAACAAAAAGTGAGTTTGCAAAACCGTGTGCATTTTTTGCCACATTTTACTACAAACAATGTAAAATCACACATGGCTTCACCAACACGCATTTTGGTGCAGTTTTTATTGTAACTGAACTGCCCCATATGAATTGAGCCTAAGAGTATCCTAAAGATCCCACAAATTCCTACATCCACAGTGGGCTTCCCCTTTACTCTCTACCAGTTGTCATGACTTAAGTATATTTTCCTCTTTCTATCTTTAAACAATCTAAAATGAAATCCATGTTTATCTCCTTAAACCACATATCATAACTAAATAATACAACCTTTGTTCCTTTGTTCTTATTTAAGTAAATTATTTTTTTGCACTTTGTTACTAAGGCATATTGAAATATCAAAACTGAAAACTGATTTACTGATTACACACAGTCAAGCCAGATTTCAACAAATGCAGATTAATTATCCAGTGTCTGAGTCACCTCATCAATGCAAAACAGCACCCGTTGAAATCGCAAGGTCGAAGTGTTCTTAAGGTGGCATAGTCGGAAAAAATATGAAAAATAGAAAGATTTCTTTTTACTTGGTGTTCTCTAATGGATCAAATGTAGGTTTAGATAAAAAACTGTATTCAGTAAATGCATCACAACGACCTTGTATGACCCCTGTCCAAACACTACATGTCACTTACTAAACTGTCATATAGTATCACGGGATCACCGTATCTGTATTGCACTTCAAAAATGTTTTGCATGAAAAATTTGTGAACAAACGTGTTCCAATATAGATTTTCATATACTTGACTTCTGTTTAACTCTTTGTGAATACTGAAAGACGATTCAGGAATCATAAGATGTTTTAGCTACCTTTTAAACCTCCCACCTTTCCCCACACTTAAGGCTCATTTACATTGGACGAGTGTTGGGCAAACGATGCCCGACACTCGTCCCTGTATGCTCACGCTCCCGTGCTCCTAGCACAGCTGGCTTGCACACGGAGCGGCCAGCCGGGGCCGGGCAGTGCAGGAGATTTCTCTCCTCTCGCTACCCCGCCCCTCTCCATTCACATAACACAGGCGCCGTTCGCTATTGAACAGCGGTTGTTTAAACTGCAAGATGAGCGATGATATTCATCGCTCATCTTTTAGCAGCACAAATGGGCCTTAACAGCTCTCTCCCCTGCCAGTCTTTGCCTGTGCCACTTCAGTGAGGGTGTATTCATCCACAGTTGACAAATGCAACCAAAGAGTCACGTAAATTCAAGCAATCACCACTATGACCAGTAAATGGCTTCCACAGTCACATGTCAGACAACATATTGTTGGAATAATGCAGACAAAAAGTTGTGGGGGGCTACAAAAACAGTGCATAGGAACAGTGGAAAAAATAAAGTAAAGTGTTATTAAATATGGCATATGAAATGTCTGTATTACTGCAGAATTATATAAAACTAGGTCTTACTTAGGTACTCCCATGCAGGGGCGTAAGTATAGGGGGTGCAGACGGTGCAATTGCACCTGGGCCCAGGAGCCTTAGGGGGTTTATAAAGTCTCTCTTCTTCATATTGTAAATCAATGCTATCAATGAAGCTTTCTAGCTGGAGTCCCAGTTCCAGATTTTGCAGTGGGGCCAAACAACTTCAAGTTAGGCCTCTGCTTCCAAGCCTTTGGTGCATCGGATGACAAGAGAATGCCATACTTGACGATCAAAGGCAGCATTCCATGAAGTGACGACAGTACACATTTATGTGGCCAAGTGGTCGTTTGCTTTCCTGATGGCGCTTCTCATTTTTTGGATTCTATGAGATCACAATTCTTGCTAGTCTTCTCTCAGGAGTCATAGACTGTGCCCAGCAAAATGAAGTTGGTGGTCGGTACATGACCTCTATTGTCTGTTCTAAATTAGTTACCTCCCTGGTGTAAAGTTAAGATCTTTTAACCCTTAAAGAACCATATCCCATAAAAAGTATATACAGTGTCAAGAAATTTCTATTTATGCAACTTCATAATATCTAAGCAAGAAAATGTAGAAGTTTTTAGCAGCGCCAAAAATGGGAACTTTAGTAAACCATGAAACAAAGTTTAGATAAATGGTCCTGTTTTTTTCCAGCACCACTCTTGTCTATGGGCTATGTCTAGTATTATGGGCTATGTCTAGTATTGAAGATTGGCTCTATTTACATGAATAGAAGTGAGTGGCAATAACAGGCGTAGCCCATGGACAAGAGTGGAGCTGTTTCTGGAAACAGACACACTGTATATTGTTTTCTAATGCTGGAAAACACCTTTTAAACACAACTTTTAAATTGGATTTCAGCAAATAATATCCAACATAGTTAAAGTTATATAATGTAATTTTGTTATCTAAGAGTATACTGATGATATTATGAACAAAGGTTTATAAGAAATAGTCAAGTAGTAGTATTATTTCTGCACCACCAGAATACATAACAAAGATCTAATATAAATTGATGTGTGAATATTTGGACTGAAACCCTATTAAAATATATAGTAAAATATATATAGTAACATATGTGAAAAAATGGAACGGGGAGAAGGTTAGAGTAATGAAGGATTTTAGAATATTGGAAATAGAAAGAGTCCCTGATGAGGAGGATAGGAAAGATGTGTGCTGGCAACAAGAAAAAGCTTAATGAATGGGTATTTATTAGAGATGAGCGAGCATACTCGCTAAGGACAATTACTCGAGCGAGTATTGTCCTTAGCGAGTACCTGCCCACTCGGAAGAAAAGATTCGCGTGCCGGCGCGGGTGAGCAGTGAGTTGTGGGAGTGAGCAGGGGGGCGGGGGGAGAGAGGGATCTCCCCTCCGTTCCCTCCTGCTCTTCCCCCCTGCTCCCCACCCCCTGCCAGCACCCGAATCTTTTCTTCCTAGCGGGCAGGTACTCGCTGAGGACAATGCTCGCTCGAGTAATTGTCCTTAGCGAATATGCTCGCTCATCTCTAGTATTTATCTAAGAGGGAAAAAAAGAAAATAATTAACAATAGTTATCTGTAGTTAATAATTATAGCCCATAAATTGAAAGAACTTTGCCCAGTTAAGTTTAAGATATACAAAATTCCCTACTTGATTTGAAGTTAAGTAATACAGTTGGAGTGAACAGCATGTAACACTTCATAAGTTGTGGGAGTATCAGTGCACTGCTACTTCTTAGCAACACATGACATTTTTAGGCAAATCATCTAAATCTAAAGATAATAAAGCTATATTCGGAACTTAGAAAATCAAAGTCTAAGATTAATTTAATAGAATTGATTTAAATCCAAAAGCTTTGAATAAGATCATAGGTCGAGCAAATGTGAAGTAGAGAACCTACTTGTCTTTTACATCTCAGACATATAGTTGAGTTGGGAGGATAAAGTTTAGACTTTAAGTAGTGTGGGGTCAAAAATCACCTATAGGGCCCTTTTTACAAGGTCACAATGCTTTGCATTCCACACTGCAAGTAATGGTAAATTCTGCACGGCCCCTGCATATTGTAATGCAAAATGAAAATGGCTTAAATCAGCCTGCAATTCTGCACCAAAATCTTTAGTTAGCCATGTTACTTTTCCTATTTAGGACCTTAAGAATGCTTGTACCAAGTTTCACGCCTGTACGACATCGAGAAGTTACATTACACAGGAATGCACTTACTTTTGCGGTTAGCATTGAAAAATCAAGTTCTGATCCCTTTCCTTTTTTTATTTTTGGGAACTAAAAAATGTTTCTTGCCAAATTTCATGCTTGTACGATATCGGGAAGTTGCATTACATAACAGGGCACTTACTTTTGCAATTAGCATTGAATAATCGAGTTGCGATCCCTTAACCTTGCCTACTTAGGACCTAAAGAATGGTTATGCCAAATGTCATGCTTCTACGACACCGGGAAGTTACATTATATAGGGGTGCACTTACTTTTGCAATTAGTAATGCATAATCGAGTTGTGACCCCTTTACTTTTCTTATGTAGGACCTAAAGAATGCTTTTACCAAATTTCACGCTTGTATGACAACAGAAAGTTACATTACATAGGGGTGCACTTATTTTTGCAATTAGCATTGAATAATCAAGTTGTGACTAGAGATGAGCGAACGTACTCGGTAAGGGTGATTTTGCAATCGAGCACCACGATTTTCGAGTACTTCACTACTCGGGTGAAAAGTACTCGGGTGCGCTGTGGGGCGGGGGGTTGCAGAGGGGAGTGGGGGGTAGCAGCGGGGAACAGGGGGGAGCCCTCTCTCTCTCCCTCTCCCCCCCACTTCCCGCTGCAACCCCCCGCTCACCCACAGCGCACCCGAGTACTTTTCACCCGAGTAGTGAAGTACTCGAAAATCGCGGTGCTCGATTGCGAAATCGCCCTTACCGAGTACGTTCACTCATCTCTAGTTGTGACCCATTTACTTTTCCTATTTAGGACCTAAAGAATAGTCGTGCCAAATTCCATGTTTGTACAACATCGGGAAGTTAATAAATTAGATTAGGTGCATTACATAAGGGTACCAATACTTTTGCAATTAGCATTGAATTTTTGAGTTGTGACCCCTTTACTTTTTTCTATTTAGGACCTAAAGAATGGTTGTACCAAATTTCATGTTTGTATGACACTGGGAAGATTTAGATTAGGTACATTACACAGGGATGCCAATACCTTTGTACTTAGGGAAGTTAGAGAATTAGTGGCGAGTCAGTCAGTGAGTGAGTGAGTCAGTCAGTCAGTCAGTCAGTGAGGGCTTTCACCTTTATATGTATAGATAATCCTGCCGAACGAAGATAAATTCAGTTTGGATAGGTGGTCAAGATCTTCCTGGATAGAATTTAACACTGTTGGGTAATTTTTTTTTTCTAAATCAGCTGATAGGGAAGTCAATGTTACTCCCAAATATGGAAGGCCCTTATTTTGCCAAATAAAAGGAAATTATTTTTGCATTGCTATTTTTAGGCTTTTAGATATATTTATTCCCAAAATTTGTGTTTTATCTACATTAAGTTTGCAATAGGAGATTTTATTATATTGCGCTAAAATTTGTTGGGCCGCTCTCAAGGATTTCAAAGGACGTGACAATGTCATAATTATGTAATCGGCAAACAATCCGATTTTATGTTGTCTTAAATTTAACGGGATAACCCCTATGTCAAATGTAGTGTGTATAATTTCTGCCAATGGTTCTACAATGAGGACAGATAGTAGAGGGGAAGTGGGCATCCTTGTCTAGTATAGAGATGAGCGAACGTACTCGGTTCGGGTGTTTTTGGACTCGAGCACCACTTTTTCTGAGTAACTGACTACTCGAATGAAAAGATTCGGGGGGTGCCGGGGGGCGGCGTGGTGGAGTGGGTGGTAGCAGTGGGGAACAGGGGGGAGCTCTCTCTCCCCCCCTACTCCCCTCTACCACCCCCCGCACACCTTCGGCGCCCCCCAAATCTTTTCATCCGAGTAGTCAGTTACTCGGAAAAAGCGGTACTCAAGTCCAAAAACACCCGAACCGAGTACGTTCACTCATCTCTAGTCTAGTACCATTGGTTATGGCCAGGGTATCAGACAAACTGCCATCTACCAGCACCTTTGCTGTAGGAGATAAATACAGGGCTCGGATGGCACGAATCACTCCCTCTCCAAATCCAAATTTCTTCAGGGTCTCAAAGGCATACCCCTAATGGACCCTGCCAAAAGCTTTTTGCACGTCTAGAGCCAACATTATTGCTGGCAACTTAGAGGATTCCACCAAGTGAAGGAGGTTCAAAATCCTTCTCGTGCCATCCGAGGCCTGTCTACTCTTTACAAACCCCTTTGATCCAAGTGGATTATATCAGGGAGAATTTTTAACAGTCTGCCCCCCAGGGTTTTTGCATAAATTTTTATGTCAGTGCTGACCAGTGATATCAGTCTGAAATTCGCAGGGGTATTAGGTTCTTTTCCTGGTTTAGGAACTTCTATCATGGCTTGTAACATTTCTGCAGGGAAACTACCTCTCTGCGTGGCTGTATTAAAAGTATTAACCATGTGAGTGGACCATGTTATTAAGAAAGTCTTGTAGTATTCAGCGGAAAAACCGTCTGGGCCTGGATCTTTGTGTTTTTCTTAACCCCTTAACGACCAGCCCATAGTGTTTTTACGTCCTCCCGAAGTGGGCTCTATTCTCTGAGGACGTAAAAACATGCTTCCTGCAGAGAATAGTGCCCCTCGGGCTGTGGACGTGACAGCTCCATGCTGTCGGTGTCCGCAGGTAGCTGACAGCATGGAGCTGTCATCCCGGGCTGTTCGGAGCCCCCCCCGGCATTGCGATCGGCGCTATGCAATGGATAGCGCCGATCGCAAAAAAAGTAAATAAAAGTACATAACAGTTAAAGATTCAGCTGCTCCGATGGATCGGATCCATCGGAGCAGCTGAAATTACTCACCGAGGTCTGGCACGCTGCTCCCCGCTCTCCTGCCGCTCCGGGGCCCGAAGCCGGTCTTCTGCGCATGCGCGCCAGGCGGCATTACGTCAGCCGCATGCGCAGAAGGCCCGGCGGCGCGGGAGATTTAAAATCTCCTGGCTCCCGGCTCCTGTAGGTAGCCGGGAGGCAGGAGATGTCAGCGGGGACTGCGGTGAGCGGTCCCCGGTACCGCGATCGCCGTTATCCAATGGTTAGCGGCGATCGCGAAAAAGTTAAAAAAAAGTTTTAAAAAAGTCAGTTTCACCTCCCCTCATGGATCGGATCCATGAGGGGAGGTGAAAATACTCACCCCCAGTCCTCAGCGGTGTCCCGATGTCCCGGGACCCGAATCGCCGTCTGCGCATGCGCGCCCGATGATTGTCATCGGGCGCGTGAACAGACGGGCTCGAGCCCCGGGAAATTTAAAATCCCTCTGCTTCTGGCTGCCATGTGTAGCTAGGAGCAGAGAGATTATACCGGGGACATGATCACTGTCATCCAATGGATGACAGTGATCATGTAAAGTGAGAAAAAAGTGTAAAAAAGTAAAAAAAAAAAAAAAGTAAAAAAAAGTTTTTAAAAGTTTAAAAAGCGTACGTTTCATCTCCCCTCATGGATCATATCCGTGAGGGAGGATGAAAGTACGTACCTAAGGCCCCCAGATTTATCCGCGGACCTTACCACAGCTTCTGCACACGCGCCCGTCGCCAAAATGGCGGGCGCATGCGCAAAAGCTGTGGATTGCCAGGATAATTTAAATTCTCCCTGCTCCTGGCTACAAAACGTAGCCAAGAGCATGGAGATTTAATGGGGGTCCGCGGTGAGCGGTTCCTGGTCACGTGTTCGCCATTATCCAATAATGGCGATCACGTAAAAGTAAAAAAAAAAATTTGAAGTTTCATCTCCCCTCACTGATGCGATCGGTGAGAGGAGATGAAACTTTTTACCGGAGGCCTGCGTATTTGAACCCCGACGCGATCCTCCTCCGTGAACCTTCCAGGATTCTGCACATGCGATTGCCGGCAAAAAGCCGGACACATGCGCAGGAGTCAGGGAGCCCAGGAAACTTAAAATCTCCTTGCTCCCAGCGACCAACGGTCACAGAGAGCCTGGAGCAGTGACGGGTGGCCTCGTTGAGCGGTCCCTGGTCACGTGATAAAAAGGTAGCGATCTACCTTAGGCCGGTCTCACATGACCGGATAGGAATTACGGATTCCGCATGTGTCTGATCCGTGGTAATACGCAGATCAATCGCATTGGATTACACAATTCCGCTCACATTAGCGGGTCGGAATTGCGTAATCCACTCGCAGAAAAGAGAACGCAGCAGGTTCTATTTTACTGCGGATATCGGCAACATAGAGCCCATTGTGCTCATGGTCACGGATATACCTGCAGCCCATACGCAACTACGTTGTATACGGGCTGCGGGTACCCGCGTCATCGCTAAGCGACGGTGCGGGAAATACAAACAAAGGTGTACTGTGCATGACCGCCTGTGTGAGTACGCAGTTATGCGCAGTACATTACGCAGCCGTACGCAGGGTCACAGCCGGGCTCACAGATGGGATCCGCTGTGGGCCTCCGCAAGCGGATTCCGCCTGCACCCGCGTGAGCCCGGCGTTATTCAGACCGCTACCTGTGATACGTATTTTACAAGAAGCCCCGGGAACGCTCGCTTTCCTGCAGTTCCAGGAGCACCTTGTTGAGCGCCTTCTGTGCGAGACCGCCGCACCTCATCAAGCTTACGGAGACTCACGGAACGCCACTTTTTACACCCCATACCCGCCACTGAGGTCATGAAATACCCCCAAAAAGCATGAGAGGAGGGGGGGGGGGATACCCGGTTTTATTGCCCCATGGGCCCATTCCAACCAGCCTCCGTAATTACCCCTGTCTTCGGAAATACTACACAGTTCACATTTTTACTTTTATCTAAGATTTGCGAACGCCAAAAAGAGCGCGGAGGGGGAGGGGGGGAATTTTTAGGGAGTCAATCTTTATTCTGTACAAATAAGCAATGGGGCCTGGAATTTATTCAGTTGTGCCCTAAAATCCAACAGGTGTTCCGTCCTTTATAGGCCTTGCCATGCGTCCTGTAAGTAGATTAGGGCCACAATGGGTATGTTTCTGAACTCGGGACAAACGGGGGTATCCATTTTGGGGTGAACGTCTTCATTCCTATGTACGCTGTACAAAAAAACTGTTTTTAAATTGAAAAAATTGCCAAAAAAATTGAAAATCGTAACTTTTTCCTTCTGCTTTGCTTAGATTCATTCAAATACTGTGGGGTCAAAATACGCAGTACACCCCTAGATGAATTCGTTAAGGGGTCTAGTTTTCAAAATGGGGTCATTTGAGGGGGTTCTTTATAGTTTTGGCCGCTCAATGGCTCTATAAGTGGGCAATGGGGCCTGAAATTTATTCAGTGGTACCCTGAAATCCAACGGGTATTCCTTTCATTGTAGGCCTAGCCATGGGTCCTGTAAGTCTATTAGGGCCACAATGGGTATGTTTCTGAACACGGGACAAACAGGGGTATCCATTTTGGGGTGAAAGCCTTCATTTATATGTGTGCTGTACAAAAAAAACTGTTTTTAAATTGACACAATAGCCCAAAAAATGAAAATCCTATTTTTTTCCTTTTGCTTTGCTTAAATTTATTCAAAAACTGTGTGGTCAAAATATGCAGTACATCCCTAGATAAATTCGTTAAGGGGTCTAGTTTTCAAAATGGGGTCATTTGTGGGGGTTCTATATGGTTTTGGGCGCTCAAGAACTCTACAAATGGGCAATGGGGCCTAAAAGGACTTCAAGCAAAATCTATGTTCTGAAAGCCACCGATTACTCCTTTTATTTTGGGCCCCGTTGTGCATGCGGACATAAGATTAGGGCCACAATGGGTATATTTCTGAAAACAGCACAAACAGGGGTATCCATTTTGGGGTGTAAGTCTTCCTTCATATGTGTGCTGTACAAAAAAAGCTGTTTTTAAAATGACAGAATTGCCAAAAAAACAAAAATCCAAATTTTTTCCTTTTGCTTTGCTTGAATTTATTCAAAAACTGTGGGGTCAAAATGCGCAGTACACCCCTAGATAAATTCGTTAAGGAGTCTAGTTTTCAAAATGGGGTCATTTGTGGGGGTTCTCTATGGTTTTGGGCGCTCAAGAACTCTACAAGTGGGCAATGGGGCCTAAAAGGACTTCAAGCAAAATTTGTGTTCCGAAAGCCACCGGTCGCTCCTTTCATTTTGGGCTCCGTTGTGTATCCAGACATAAGATTAGGGCCACAATGGGTATGTCTCTGAACACGGGACAAACAGGGGTATCCATTTTTGGGTGCAAGTCTTCCTTCATATGTGTGCTGTACAAAAAAAGCTGTTTTTAAAATGACAGAATTGCCGAAAAAACGAAAATCAAAATTTTTTCCTTTTGCTTGGTTTGAATTCATTCAAAAACTGTGGGGTCAAAATATGCAGTACACCCCTAGATAAATTCCTTAAGGGGTCTAGTTTTCAAAATGGGGTCATTTGTGGGGGTTTTCTATGGTTTTGGGCGCTCAAGAACTCTACATGTGTGCTATGGGGCCTAAAAGGACTTCAAGCAAAATTTCTGTTTTGAAAGACACTGACTACTCCTTTCATTTTGGGCCCCGTTGTGGACTCAGATATAACAATAGGGCCACAATGGGTATATTTCTGAACACGGCAGAAATAGGGGTATCCATTTTGGGGTGTAAATCCTGATTTTCATGTAAACTATAGGAAAAAAATATGTCTTTAAAATGACAGATTTGCAAAAATATGAAATTTTACTTTTTCTCCTCTAAATTGAATTAATTCCTGAAAAAAAACTGTGGGGTCAAAATACTCATGACACCCCTCAGTGAATACATTAAGGGGTGTAGTTTTTAAAATGAGGTCATTTGGGGGGGTATCTATTATTCTGACACTCATGAGCCTTTCCAATCTCGGCTTGGTATAGGAAAACAAAGTGTTCCTCAAAATGCTAAAAAGTAATGTTAAATTTGTACGTCTCCTAAATAGTTTAAAAAAAACGAAAGTTTTTCCAATGTGCGCCCAAAATAAAGTAAACGGGTGGAAATATAAATCTTAGCAAAAATTTCTATATTATGTTTGCACATATTTAAGATATTGCAGTTGGAAATGTGAAAAAATGACGATTTTTTCAAAATTTTCCCAATTTTGGCGCTTTTAATAAATAAACACAATTTCTATCGGTCTATTTTTTCCGCCTAAATGAAGCACAACATGTGGCGAAAAAACAATGTCAGAATCGCTTGGATATGCAAAACCTTTCTGGTGTTTTTCCATGTTAAAGTGACACATGTCAGATTTGCAAAATTTGGCCTGGTCATTAAGGCGCAAACAGGCTTGGTCACTAAGGGGTTAAGTATATCACTGTTTCTGCTATTTTGAGACTGATAATTGTTGATCTAGTTAGTTAGCTTGAAGTTTTGAAATAGTCGGGAGGTTAGCTTTTTGGAAGAAATTTGTGATAGAGGTACCATTAGGTTGTATTATTTGGGCATCATCTTTTAAACTATATACGTTGTGATAGTAGGCTTGGAACGAGTCAGCAATTTGTTTTGGGTGAGTTTATTTGTATTCTTTATTTGTAGAGTTCCATACATAGGGAACACTGGCCCTAATTGCTTTCCTCTTTACTAGTTTAACCATCTATGTAGACAGTTTATTCAAAAATGAGTATATGTTTTCATGTTGGACATTTACTTCCCTATCGAAGTCACGCATCAGAACCTTACGGAATTCTTGCCTCTTCATAAAAATTTTTCTTAAGGCTTTCTTTAGAGGGGGTCTGTTGCAGTTTGTTCTCCAGGGGCAGGATTTGAGCCAAAATTTCCTGTTTTTTTAATTTTATCTTTTTTATATTTAGGTCCCAGCTTTATTAGCACTTCTCTCACGTTTTATGTGCATTCCATATGGTAAATGGGTCTATTTCTGGAGTGTCATTTATTTTGAAGTACATCTCTAAAGCAGATTGGATATCCTCTTTATATTCCAGTAAGCACATCAAAAATGTGTTATTCCTCCACGTTCTATTTATTTGTCGGTTGCTCCCAAAGGACAGAGCTGTCACTATAGGGGCATGATCCGATCACGTAGTGGTTCCTATTTCCAACTTTCTCACTGAAGCAAGGAGTTCCTTATCCACAAGACACAGGTCGATTCGAGAAAACGATCTATGACATGGGGAATAATAAGAATAGTCCCTTGCAGATGGATTAAGGCACCAAAATGAATCATACGATGCCACCTTGCACAACCAATCTCCCAGGGTAACCCCGACTCATTGTTTTTGGCTTGTAGTATCTTTGGGATGGATTGGAATCAGATTAAAATCCCTGCACATTACCACTGGACCTTTTGCTACGCAATTGACTTTATACATTACTCTATTCAGGAAGTTTAATTGTCTGAAATTGGGGACATAAACATTAACCAATGTAACCTGTGTATTTTTTAGGGAGCCCACTAAGATTATGAAGCATTCCTTAGGGCTCACACTCACTGACGATAGATTTTTCTGCGATGCGAGACTGAATCAAAACGCATGATAATGAAATCAATGATTTTCAATGGTTTCATTCTCATTTGCAATGTTTTAACTAAGCCTCACAGAGCTAAGAAAAATCTGCATTTTCACTCAGTCTCGCATCGCAGAAAAATCTATCGCCAGTAGGTGTGAGCCCTTAGGGTCACAAATTTGTGTTTCTATAGAGAAGGTTACACTAATTCTAAATGCCACCAATACTCCTGCATGTTTCTTATGTGCACAAGTAAATATAATCTGTGTGACATTCTGAAACAATCAGTCTCTAACAAATGCGTCTCTTGGATACATACGATGTCAGCTCCACAAGTGGTCTCTTCTTTCCATACCGATCGCCCATTAGTGTTTAATGAAAGGATTTTCATAACCATGACAACTTTAACACAGATTGATTCCAGAGATAGGGATGGTGATGAGGTATAAGGATACCTGTAAAGTCAAAATAGTTATAGAAACAAACATAGTCCTGCTCCAACAATGAGTACCAAACATGTAGATTGTTGAAAGAGGGAGCTAAGTCATGGAGGAAAAAGCCAACAAACAGTAAAAGAAAAACATAATAAGCTATTTTTGCTTGCATATCTTGTGGGTGTAAAACGTTCAACTGTACTAGATGGGCACTCCTTTTGTAAATTTTTGTGTTATCCTAAAGGTGACTTGATGATCCTCATCTTACTCCATGGCATTTGTTCTACGAGCTTCTCGGTTTTGTTGGCATTTAGGCCTTGTGCTTGCTTGGGGCGGAGTGGCCTGTTGGATGTGTATGCGCCATGATTTCAAGATTTCTTCTGCCACCTTTGGTTTCTGAAAAATATAATTTATCCTGTCCTTGGTTGCTATTATTTTTGTGGGGACCCCCCATCTGTACGGCATACCTGCTTTCCTCAGAGCCAATGTTGCTCGTGCAAATCCTCTTCTTGCCTCCATCGTAGCCTGGGAAAGGTCAATAAAGAGGTGTATGTCTGTGTAGGGACTTGGAAGCATTTGCATCTTCTTTACTGTATTCATAAGAGCTTCTTGAGTGTGAAAATAGTGGATACGTGCAGTAATGTCCCGAGGGCTATTTTCACTTTTTGGCTGGGGCAACCTGTGGGCTCTGTCAATTTTCAGGTCTTGCTTGGGTATATTTGGGAGGATTTTCCACATGAGGCGCATTATATAATCAGGAATTTCCGAGGTTGAGATTTTTTCTGGAACACCACAAATTTTAATATTGTTACATCTGTTCCCGTCTTCTAAATCTGTTAATTTGCTTTGTAGTTTGGCTACAACCCCCTCCAGGTCGTAGTGAGCATCTATTAACTCATTATGTGATTTTACTATCTCCTTCATTTTATTTTAAGCATGCTCCATCCTGCCATTAACTTCTAGGACAGATGTGTTTACTTTTGAGGATAATTCCTTGAAGACTGCCTGAATTGTGTCTCTGAGAGCCATAATAGCCCCTTTGATGAAAGACTCAGTTGCTGGTTTATCTGATGAGGAGAGTTTATCTATGCAGCCCTCCCATTCTCTCACATATACAGCAGCGTCTTCTGCATTGTTTACGCTTGCCAGCCTTGGCCTCTGCCTCTCTGGGCTGTCAGTGGGGGAGTTGCCATTCTGTGACAGCATGGCCCTCACCGTTTTGAAAGTGTCATACCTTGCTCAGACATCCTCCTCCACTTCCCTTATCTCTCCTACTGCTGTTGCGGTAGCTGGCCAAGCGTTGTTATTTTTTAATTCAGCATTGCCAGGATCTCCTTTTCCCCTCCCTGCTTTAGGCATTGTTTCTGTGCCTTCATGCTGCTTCTTCAAAAAGGAGCTAAAAGTGGGCATGTCCTTCATGGCCATTACTGGAGGGGAGCGGCACACTTCAAAGAATGCCTCCAACCTTCTTGGATTATCTTTGGAGGTCCTTCTTTTTGTCATTCCCGATGTCCTGGATGCTTGCTGGAGCCTCTGAACTGTCACCTGCAGATCATTGTGGGTACCTATTGGGAGTGTCTGTGCTGAGCAGAGCTCACACTGCTGCTGCCGTCTCAGTGTCACTGCAAGCCACGCCCCCTCTAAGTCAGCCAATTTTGACCATATTTATATTTAAAATAATCTTCCTGAAAAACATAAAAAACATGTAGGAGGAGTTGTTCATTAAACACACTAATATAACATAGTGTCTACTATCGTCAACTAATTTCTTTGTAAGGGTAAAGGTAACTGACTCCCTGGCAATGGATACTCCACACTTCTCTTTTGAGCAGGGGAATTAAAAATATAAGGAAAGTTTTTAATTTTTATTCTGCAAATACTAGATTTATTTAAATGTGCTTCTTAGACACACGAAATGTCTGCTTTATGAGAACAAGCCTCTTTCAATGGTAAGGACTTTTTACAAGGAAAGTTTAATCATGTAACAGTGAGGAATGTTATGTCAAATACCAGTGTAAATATTTGTAAAGACTTGATGAGCCGATATGCCCTTTACAAACAAAATACAAAAACATCCTTAAGCCAAATCCACATCCTTATCACAAATAATATGTGGAGAAATAGAGCAGGCAAGAAAACCCATGTTTATACTGCAAAGTACTTCGGTAGACAGATGAGGAGAAGAGGGGACAAACTTGGAAACCATAACAACAATAATCTTGATTCAAAAAGTCAAAAGATTCAAAAATATAAAGAAAACATTAGCAGCTCTTAGATGAGTCCAGATAAGTCCAAGTAAACCAGGAAATATTGCGCCACTGTAGGCAGATGATCATATTACACCTTTTAAAAGTCCACATGATTATACAGATAAGAAAATAAAAAAAAGAACAAGAATGGTAGGGAGAATCAGTATCAGAATCTCACCACTAGGACAGTGACCTGGGAAGTTTTTCTTTTCCCATAGGATGAAGTAATCCGTTCACTAGTCATTTTTGAAGGTGGTCCTCTTTTACCAATCAAGGCACTGTATCCCCCTCCATTGGAATCATATTCCATTCTTTGCACAGATGGATTGCATTTTCAGGACAGTTGGCCACAACCTTGAATCCACTTCCATTTATTATTATTTAACAGGAATTCCCCACTTATATTGAATTTCATCAACCCATAGTAGTTTCGTGCTGGTGGAAATGGATCTTCTGCGATTAAGTGTAGCTCTCGAAAAATTTGCAAACAAGGATATATATTTAAAGTGGTAGGATTGGAGGGAGTCTGGAAGTGTTCATTATTTTCTCTTTTACTTGGAAAAAGGGTATGTAATTACATTACATGAAACAGAGGATAGTTGGGTTTTCGCCTCTGCAAATGACAAACTCAGTCAATCACAAGGTCCCTTGTGGTGAGTCTGAGATAAGACATGCCAAAAAGTCCAACAAAATGTTTTCAATATTTTCAGATTTAATAGATTTAGGAATTCCACAAAATCATACATTGTTCCTTTGGGATCTATCTTCAATGTTTGCACATTTGAGTTTTAAAGTTTCTAGTTCTTGTTCTATATTATTGAACACATTCATGAGCTAAATACATGCAATTGTTTATTATTAGAGATGAGCGAACCTACTCGTTTCGAGTAATTACTCGATCGAGCACCGCAATTTTCGAGTACTTCAGTACTCGGGTGCAAAGATTCGGGGGGCGGGGGGAGGCGTGACGGAGCGGGGGGTAGCAGCGGGGAACAGGGGGGAGCCCTCTCTCTCTCCTTCTCCCCTCCAACTAATTTCAGATTGCGCCCCTTGTTGTAGTGTTTATCTTCTTAATAAAAGCATTTCTCTCCTTAATGTTCTTTACTGTATATCTGTAACATACATAAAGATTTCCATCATGTCCACCTCTCCCTGCTTTCCTTAAGTTTAAAGAAATTAAGTCTTTACTGATGAGTGTTGTTCTTCAGATCATCCACCATTTTTGCAGCCCATCTTTGGACTCGTTCTATTTTATGAATGTCTTTCTGTGGGTGAAATCTCCAGAACTGAACACAATATTCCGGATGGGGTGGTTCAAGAGTTCTATACAGTAGGATCACAGTCTCCCTCTTTCTATTGGTCATATCTCTGACCAGCGATGTATCTGTAGGGGCTACAGCATTGGCAATTGCAACTGGTCATCTTATGCCATGGACACCTCCCTTGCCGCTGTAGCGCTGTAATCACTGCACCCCCTACCCCCTCCCCCCCCCCCCCCCCCACACACACATCACATCTCTGGCCAATATCTTCATTCTCAGACACAGTCATGCTGCTGCTGCCTGAACAGTCGGACTGCTCACCCAGCTCATTCTGTGCTAGGTACAGGAGACTGGGTATAACAGTGTGGGAGAACATAGGGGACGTTTTAACAGTGTGAAGGCTGAAGGGGACACTACTATGGGGGAAGGGCCAATATACTTGTGGAGTTGCAGAGGATCACTATTACTGAGGGGGCATGAAGGAGTCAATATAAACGTATAGAGTGTATAGGGGCCACTATACCACTATGGTGACATGGAGGGGCAATTATAGCAATATGATTCGCAGAGGAACATTATTACTTTTAAGGGGCAGAAAGTGGTCATTTTTACTTTGTGTGTGGGGCACAAAGCAAAATTATTACTGTATTGGGCACAAGGGAATGGACTATTAATATGTAGAGGGCACTTAGATAAGCATTAGGGGGTAGCAATAGTGTAACACCCTAGAGGGGTGACCATGTGCACCTGGCTAACGTGAAGAGCTGGGGGGGGGGGGATAAGTGCTGGCTTGTCATAGCAGCACTTTCCAGGCTCTGGTCCCGGAGGGATAACATGCAGCCAAGGACAGAGTAGTATCGCAGGCAAGCTTTGACACCCCTATGATAAATGGTATGGGGGGAGTAGTAGTACTTATCACTCATGACGCCACTGTTCCCACACACCAGTATGCTATGCAGCAGAGAAATAAACACAAACACTTGTGTATAGTACCTTGGGTCCCTAGGAACGGTTTGGGCCTGGTATAACTTTTACTGAATGATAAACTTTTACAACAGGTGATGCAGTTACAATTCACCTTAAGTAACAGCAGGCTACAGCTCAGAGGTAGGGGGGATACACAGGATGAATATGGTCCTGGATTGGAAGCACTCCAGAGGAGGAAGCGGGGTATGGGTCACTCCGCAGACTCTCTGGCAGACAATTATTGAAGAAGGCTTACCCAATAAACAACTCACATGGCAGGTGTGTGGGTGTCACACAATAAAGTACCTCTGTGCGGTGATCCTAAGTATGGATGGCCACACAGGAAAAGCCTGTAGTGTGAACTGGTACCTGTTTAGAACTTTTTGTAGGGCTCTCTCTTTGTCTCATGGTGGGACTCACTCCTCTTACATCCACACTCCAAACGCTATGGGATATCGCTTCTCTTCCTCCATCTTCACCTACATGAAAGCTGAAGGTGCTTCCATATGGCTCTGTGTTAGCACTCTCTCAGGTAGACAAGATGGAAGCCCTTTCCTGCTCTCAAACACTCCTATTTATATCTTCTCTCATACCACATGACATGACAAACTGATACATTTACATGCAAGCAATGGTTTTATTAATGTTAACCCCTTAAGCACCACAGCTGTGCAACAGACAAACTGGATATGACAAGACAAGCTTTGCACAGTGCATCTACATAGGACATAACATGCATGACATTTATGGAGGGGATCAGAATGGTGTTCTGGGCCACTACAACAGGATGAGGAGAGATGGGTTGTGTCTGAGATAAGTGGTCTGAACCTGGATAGAGAAGGAAAATGAAATTGGACTTCACTAGAGATGAGCGAACGCGTTCGTCCGAGCTTGATATTCGTGCGAATATTAGGGTGTTCGGGATGTTCGTTATTCGTAACGAACACCATGCGGTGTTCTGGTTACTTTCACTTCCTTCCCTGAGACGTTAGCGCGCTTTTCTGGCCAATTGAAAGACAGGGAAGGCATTACAACTTCCCCCTGCAACGTTTAAGCCCTATACCACCCCCCTGCTGTGAGTGGCTGGCGAGATCAGGTGTTCGCCTAATATAAAAGTCGGCCCCTCCCGCGGCTCGCCTCAGATGCGGTGTGAGTTAGATGAGGGACAGTGCTGTTTATACCGGAGCTGCTGTAGGGAAAGAATTGGTAGTTAGTGTAGGCTTCAAGACCCCCCAAAGGTCCTTATTAGGGCCACTGATAGCTGTGTGTTGGCTGCTGTTAGCAGTGGGATTTTTTTTTTTCTCAAAATCGCCTCTGCAGACCGTTGCACCTGGCATTAGGGACAGAAGTGCTGCATAGGCAGGGAGAGTGTTAGGAGTGAGTGTAGCCTTCAAGAACCTCAACGGTCCTTTCTAGGGCCATATTTATCCGTGTGCAGTACTGTCCAGGCTGCTGTTAGCTGTGCTGCATTTTTTTTGGGCTTCTCAAAATCGCCTCTGCAGAGCATTCCACCCTCCATTGATACTGCAGGGAAAGAATTGTATAGGCAGGGCCACAACACAGTTATTATTCATAGAATATACGCAGTGCTGCCTGTTGGTGGGAAAAAACTGAAAACAAATCTATTTGTCCAGCCTCTGTCCGTCCTAACGCCTGTGGACACGTGTGAGCTGCGTGAAAAACATTGCTAAATCATACGCACCCAGCTACGCTTTACTGCTGGCTTCGCCATTTGCTTTCCTTAATTGGGAAAAAAATACCTGCTCTGCCAGAGTTATAATAACTCTGCTACCCTCACGTTCTGTGACACATAAGCAGGGACACAGCACAGTTATTAAACTTCTCATGTTCATTGAATATACGCAGTGCTGCCTGTTGGTGGGAAAAAACTGAAAACAAATCTATTTGTCCAGCCTCTGTCCGTCCTTACGCCTGTGGAGACGTGTGAGCTGCGTGAAAAACATTGCTAAATCATACGCACCCAGCTACGCTTTACTGCTGGCTTCGCCATTTGCTTTCCTTAATTGGGAAAAAAATACCTGCTCTGCCAGAGTTATAATAACTCTGCTACCCTCACGTTCTGTGACACATAAGCAGGGACACAGCACAGTTATTAAACTTCTCATGTTCATTGAATATACGCAGTGCTGCCTGTTGGTGGGAAAAAACTGAAAACAAATCTATTTGTCCAGCCTCTGTCCGTCCTTACGCCTGTGGAGACGTGTGAGCTGCGTGAAAAACATTGCTAAATCATACGCACCCAGCTACGCTTTACTGCTGGCTTCGCCATTTGCTTTCCTTAATTGGGAAAAAAATACCTGCTCTGCCAGAGTTATAATAACTCTGCTACCCTCACGTTCTGTGACACATAAGCAGGGACACAGCACAGTTATTAAACTTCTCATGTTCATTGAATATACGCAGTGCTGCCTGTTGGTGGGAAAAAACTGAAAACAAATCTATTTGTCCAGCCTCTGTCCGTCCTTACGCCTGTGGAGACGTGTGAGCTGCGTGAAAAACATTGCTAAATCATACGCACCCAGCTACGCTTTACTGCTGGCTTCGCCATTTGCTTTCCTTAATTGGGAAAAAAAATACCTGCTCTGCCAGAGTTATAATAACTCTGCTACCCTCACGTTCTGTGACACATAAGCAGGGACACAGCACAGTTATTAAACTTCTCATGTTCATTGAATATACGCAGTGCTGCGTGTTGGTGGGAAAAAACTGAAAACAAATCTATTTGTCCAGCCTCTGTCCGTCCTTACGGGCGGTGGAGACGTGTGAGCTGCGTGAAGAACAGTGCTAAATCATACGCACCCAGCTACGCTTTACTGCTGGCTTCGCCATTTGCTTTCCTTAATTGGGAAAAAAAATACCTGCTCTGCCAGAGTTATAATAACTCTGCTACCCTCACGTTCTGTGACACATAAGCAGGGACACAGCACAGCTATTAAACTTCTCATGTTCATTGAATATACGCAGTGCTGCCTGTTGGTGGGAAAAAACTGAAAACAAATCTATTTGTCCAGCCTCTGTCCGTCCTTACGGGCGGTGGAGACGTGTGAGCTGCGTGAAGAACAGTGCTAAATCATACGCACCCAGCTACGCTTTACTGCTGGCTTCGCCATTTGCTTTCCTTAATTGGGAAAAAAAATACCTGCTCTGCCAGAGTTATAATAACTCTGCTACCCTCACGTTCTGTGACACATAAGCAGGGACACAGCACAGTTATTAAACTTCTCATGTTCATTGAATATACGCAGTGCTGCGTGTTGGTGGGAAAAAACTGAAAACAAATCTATTTGTCCAGCCTCTGTCCGTCCTTACGGGCGGTGGAGACGTGTGAGCTGCGTGAAGAACAGTGCTAAATCATACGCACCCAGCTACGCTTTACTGCTGGCTTCGCCATTTGCTTTCCTTAATTGGGAAAAAAATACCTGCTCTCCAAGAGTTATAATAACTCTGCTACCCTCACGTTCTGTGACACATAAGCAGGGACACAGCACAGTTATTAAACTTAGATAATTCATTCACTAGAGGCAGTGGGGCCTTTCGTTTTCCAAAAAGGGCAAAAATTATATTTTGCCTGCAGTCTTGCGCCAATTTATTTCCTGCCTGTGAAATCAAATCACTGGTAATACAGCATGCTGAGGGGTAGGGGTAGGCCTAGAGGACGTGGACGCGGCCGAGGACGCGGAGGGCCAAGTCAGGGTGTGGGCACAGGCCAAGCTCCTGATCCAGGTGTGTCGCAGCCGACTACTGCGCGATTAGGAGAGAGGCACGTTTCTGGCGTCCCCACATTCATCGCCCAATTAATGGGTCCACGCGGGAGACGGTTATTAGAAAATGAGCAGTGTGAGCAGGTCCTGTCCTGGATGGCAGAAAGTGCTTCGAGCAACCTATCGTCTACCCGCAGTTCTGCGCCGTCCACTGCTGCCAATCCGAATCCTCTGTCTGCTGCTCCTCCTTCCTCCCAGCCTCCTCACTCCACTACAATAACACCTGCTCAGGAGCGGGAGCACTCCCAGGAACTGTTCTCGGGCCCCTGCTTAGATTGGGCAGCAGCGGTTCCTCTCCCACCAGAGGAGTTTATCGTCACTGATGCCCAACCATTCGAAAGTTCCCGGGGTCCGGGGGAAGAGGCTGGGGACTTCCGCCAACTGTCTCAACAACTTTCTGTGGGTCAGGAGGACGATGACGATCAGACACAGTTGTCTTGCAGTGAGGTAGTAGTAAGGGCAGTAAGTCCCAGGGAGCAGCGCACAGAGGATTCGGAGGAAGAGCAGCAGGACGATGAGGTGACTGACCCCACCTGGTGTGCAACGCTTACTCAGGAGGACAGGTCTTCAGAGGGGGAGTCAAGGGCATCAGCAGGGCAGGTTGCAAGAGGCAGTGCGGTGTCCAGGGCCAGGGGTAGAGGCAGGGCCAGACCGAATAATCCACCAAGTGTTTCCCAAAGCGCCCCCTCGCGCCATGCCACCCTGCGGAGGCCGAGGTGCTCTAAGGTCTGGCAGTTTTTCACAGAGACGCCTGACGACCGACGAACAGTGGTGTGCAACCTTTGTCGCGCAAAGCTCAGCCGGGGAGCCAACACCAACAGCCTCACCACCACCACCATGCGCAGACATATGATGGCCAAGCACCCCGCAAGGTGGGACAAAGGCCGTTCACCGCCTCCGGTTTGCACCCCTGCCTCTCCCCCTGTGCCCCAACCTGCCACTGAGATGCAACCCCCCTCTCAGGACACAGGCACTACTGCCTCATGGCCTGCACCCACACCCTCATCTCCGCTGTCCTCGGCCCCATCCAGCAGTGTAGTTCAGCGCACCGTTCAGCCGTCGCTTGCGCAAGTGTTCGAGCGCAAGCGCAAGTACGCCGCCACGCACCCGCACGCTCAAACGTTAACCGTCCGCATCGCAAAATTCATCAGCCTTGAGATGCTGCCGTATAGGGTTGTGGAAACGGAGTCCTTCAAAAGTATCATGGAGGCGGCGGCCCCGCGCTACTCAGTTCCCAGTCGCCACTACTTTTCCCGATGTGCCGTCCCAGCCCTGCACGACCACGTCTCCCGCAACATTGTGCGCGCCCTCACCAACGCGGTTACTGCCACGGTCCACTTAACTACGGACACGTGGACAAGCACAGGCGGGCAGGGCCACTACATCTCCCTGACGGCACATTGGGTGAATTTAGTGGAGGCTGGGACAGAGTCAGAGCCTGGGACCGCTCACGTCCTACCCACCCCCAGAATTGCGGGCCCCAGCTCGGTGCTGGTATCTGCGGAGGTGTATGCTTCCTCCACTAAAGCACCCTCCTCCTCCTCCTCCTCCTCTGTCTCACAATCAAGATGTGTTAGCAGCAGCATGTCGCCAGCAGTCGGTGTCGCGCGGTGTGGCAGCACAGCGGTGGGCAAGCGTCAGCAGGCCGTGCTGAAACTACTCAGCTTAGGCGATAAGAGGCACACGGCCCACGAACTGCTGCAGGGTCTGACAGAACAGACCGACCGCTGGCTTGCGCCGCTGAGCCTCCAACCGGGCATGGTCGTGTGTGACAACGGCCGTAACCTGGTGGCGGCTCTGCAGCTCGGCAGCCTCACGCACGTGCCATGCCTGGCCCACGTCTTTAATTTGGTGGTTCAGCGCTTTCTGAAAAGCTACCCACGCTTGTCAGACCTGCTCGTAAAGGCGCGCCGGCTCTGCGCACATTTCCGCAAGTCCCACACGGACGCTGCCACCCTGCGCACCCTGCAACATCACTTTAAGCTGCCAGTGCACCGACTGCTGTGCGACGTGCCCACACGGTGGAACTCTACGCTCCACATGTTGGCCAGGCTCTATGAACAGCGTAGAGCTATAGTCGAATACCAACTCCAACATGGGCGGCGCAGTGGGAGTCAGCCTCCTCAATTCCTTTCAGAAGAGTGGGCCTGGTTGGCAGACATCTGCCATGTCCTTGGTAATTTTGAGGAGTCTACCCAGGTGGTGAGCGGCGATGCTACAATCATTAGCGTCACCATTCCTCTGCTATGCATCTTGAGAAATTCCCTGCAAACCATAAAGGCAGCTGCTTTGCGCTCGGAAACGGGGGCGGGGGAAGACAGTATGCCGCTGGATAGTCAGGGCACCCTCCTGTCTATTTCTCAGCGCGTACAGGAGGAGGAGGAGGAGCATGAGGAGGATGAGGAGGAGGGGGAAGAGACAGCTTGGGCCGCTGCTGACGGTACACCGGCTGATTGCCTGTCATCCTTTCAGCGTGTATGGCCTGAGGAGGAGGAGGAGGAGGAGGATCCTGAAAGTGATCTTCCTAGTGAAGACAGCCATGTGTTGCGTACAGGTACCCTGGCACACATGGCTGACTTCATGTTAGGATGCCTTTCTCGTGACCCTCGCGTTGCACGCATTCTGGCCACTACGGATTACTGGGTGTACACACTGCTCGATCCACGGTATAAGGAGAACCTGCCCACTCTGATTCCCGAAGAGGAAAGGGGTTCGAGAGTGTTGCTATACCACAGGACCCTTGCGGACAAGCTGATGGTAAAATTCCCAGCCGACAGCGCTAGTGGCAGAAGGCGCAGTTCCGAGGGCCATGTTGCAGGGGATGTGCGTAGATCGAGCAGCATGTACATCCCAGGCAGTGCAACAGTCTTTAAGGGCCTGGCCAGCTTTATGGCTCCCCACCAAGACTGTGTCACCGCTCCCCAGTCACGGCTGAGTCGGCGGGAGCACTGCAAAAGGATGGTGAGGGAGTACGTAGCGGATCGCACGACCATCCTTGGTGACGCCTCTGCCCCCTACAACTACTGGGTGTCGAAGCTGGACACGTGGCCTGAACTAGCCCTGTATGCCCTTGAGGTGCTTGCTTGTCCTGCGGCTAGCGTGTTGTCGGAGAGGGTGTTTAGTGCGGCTGGGGGAATCATCACAGATAAGCGTAGCCGCTTGTCAACCGACAGTGTCGACAGGCTAACACTCATCAAGATGAACAAAGGCTGGATTTCCCCAGACTTCTGTTCTCCACCAGCGGACAGCAGCGATACGTAAGCAATACGTAGGCTGCACCCGCGGATGGAAGCTACGTTCTCTCTCACCATCCAAAACGGGGACATTTCTGCTTCATCAATCTGTGTCTAATATTCCTCCTCCTCCTCCTCCTGCTCCTCCTCCTGAAACCTCACGTAATCACGCTGAACGGGCAATTTTTCTTAGGGCCACAAGGCTCACTCAAATAATTTTTCAGAACAATTTTTATAAGTTTCAATGCGCTTAAAAGCATTGGAACTTTAACTTGAACCAATTTTTCGTTACACTGGGCTGCCTCCAGGCCTAGTTACCACTTAAGCCACATTAACCAAAGCGATTAATGGGTTTCACCTGCCCTCTTGGCTGGCCATGGCCAATTTTTGGGATGTACATTAGTACTGTTGATACAGCAATTTTTGTGGGCCCTCGCCTACAGTGTAATCAAATTAATTTTTAGCCCACCTGCATTACAGCTGACGTTACCTCAGCTGTGTTGGGCAATGCAATGGGATATTTCTATGTACCGCCGGTGGCTTCCTGGCACCCACCCAGGCAGTGGGTCCACAGGGAGTTAAACCTACATGTGTCCACTTGTAAAGAACCCCAGTCTGACTGGGGCATGCAGTGTGGGCCGAAGCCCACCTGTATTACGCACGACATTACTACCTCAGCTGTGTTGGGCAATGCAATGGGATATTTTTGTGTACCGCCGGTGGGTTCCAGGGAGCCACCCATGCTGTAGGTGCACACTGAGTTTTTAATACATCTGTACACTTCTAAAGAACCCGTCTGACTGGGGCATGCAGTGTGGGCCGAAGCCCACCTGTATTACGCACGACATTACTACCTCAGCTGTGTTGGGCAATGCAATGGGATATTTCTATGTACCGCCGGTGGCTTCCTGGCACCCACCCAGGCAGTGGGTCCACAGGGAGTTAAACCTACATGTGTCCACTTGTAAAGAACCCCAGTCTGACTGGGGCATGCAGTGTGGGCCGAAACCCACCTGCATTAACCCTTTCCAGTCCACTGTGTGACCTGTGAAGACATTAGGGTTTAAGGCTGTACAGCTCCGTTGTTGGTAGACGTCCGTCGGGGTTCTCTTACTGTATATTGCCAGCCTCTCTGCTGTCGGAGCCTATCCTACGTGTCAGCTCATGCAGTACTGGCTTTAGCCAGCATATAGCGCCGTTGTATAACAGCAGAAAAAGAGTAAGCCCCCTAGGAAAACCATATACAAATTGGATTGGAAAGGGTTAAGCACAACATTACTACCTCAGCTGTGTTGGGCAATGCAATGGGATATTTCTATGTACCGCCGGTGGCTTCCTGGCACCCACCCATGCTGTAGGTGCACACGGAGTTTTTACTACATCTGTACACTTATAAAGAACCCCAGTCAGACTGGGGCATGCAGTGTGGGCCGAAGCCCACCTGCATTAAGCACGACATTACTACCTCAGCTGTGTTGGGCAATGCAATGGGATATTTCTGTGTACCGCCGGTGGGTTCCAGGGAGCCACCCATGCTGTGGGTCGACAGGGACTTCACAATAGGGAGTTGTACCTGCCTGTGTCTATGAATTAAAAAGCCCGGTCTGACTGGGGCATGCAGACACCTTGACAGAATGAATAGTGTGTGGCACATAGGTTCCCCATTGCTATGCCCACGTGTGCAGCTCCTGATGGCGGTGGCACAGGATTCTATTTCTCATTGCTTCTGTACAGCATTGTGGGCTATCGCTCCGCCACTTTTAAAGAGGGTCGCTGCCTAGCCGTGCCAACCTCTGCAGTGTGTGCCTGCGGTCCCTCGTCATGGCAGACGCAATTCTAAATAGACATGAGCGTGGTGTGGCATGAGGGCAGCTGAAGGCTGCGCAGGGACACTTTGGTGTGCGCTGTGGGGGGGGAGGGGGGGGCGGTTGGGCAGCATGTAACCCAGGAGAAGTGTCAGTGGAGTGTCATGCAGGCAGTGATTGTGCTTTGTTGGAGGTAGTGTGGTGCTTAGCAAAGGTATGCCATGCTAATGAGGGCTTTTCAGAAGTAAAAGTTGTTGGGAGGGGGGGGGGCCCACTCTTGCCGGTATTGTGGCTTAATAGTGGGACCTGGGAACTTGAGATGCAGCCCAACATGTAGCCCCTCGCCTGCCCTATCCGTCACTGTGTCATTCCCATCACTTTCCTGAATTGCCCAGATTTTCACACATGAAAACCTTAGCGAGCATCGGCGAAATACAAAAATGTTCTGGTCGCCCATTGACTTCAATGGGGTTCGTTGTTCGAAACGAACCCTCGAGCATCACGGGAAGTTCGTTACGAATAACGAACACCCGAACATTTTGGTGTTCGCTCATCTCTAGACTTCACCAATCCAAGACATCACCTGGTGGTTATAGTACTGTAATCACTATCACTGTGTAGGAGTTGGATTTATTATATGATGAATGCATTATTTAGAGGAATACTAGAGTTGATTGCCTGGATCTAAGCCCGATACATTATAAAAGTTTTCTAATAGAAATGTTGACTCAAATGATATATATAAATCTATGTATGCATTTATTATTGATCGGCATAATGCATGTGTTTTTAAGCTTGCGCCAATAAACTTTTAACATAGTGTGTTAGGCCGAAAAAAGACATATATTCACCCAGTTTTGCCTATCCTTTCCCAATGTTGATCGAGAGGAAGCCCTAATGAGGTAAAAGGCATTTAAGGGGGAAAAAAATCCTTCCCGACTCCAATCTGGCAATCAGAATAATCCCTGGATCAACAACCCTGCTCTAGAATTAGTGACTGTAACATATAATATTGTATCACTGAAGAATGGCTTCCTAGCCCCTCTTCAACTCTTTTATTAAGTTTGCCATCACAACATCCTCAGGCAGAGAGTTCCATAGTCTCACTGCTCTTACTGAAAAGAACCCCTTCTATGTTGGTGTAGAAACCTTTTTTTCCCTTCTAGATGTAGAGGAAGGCTCCTTGTTACAGTCCTAGGTATAAACAGATGATGGGAGAGATCTCTGTATTGTCTTCTGACATATTTATACATAGTTATTAGGTCGCCCCTCAACAGTCTTTTTTTTAAAGAAAATAACCCCTAACCCCTAAAACTCTAACTCTGCTAGTACTGTATTGATGGTCCAGTTAGGATACCCAGTGATGCAGAAGAATATTTTGGACAGACGTTGGCCAGCAGCCATGAAGAGCAGCGAGGAGGGCCCAAGCTGAGCTTGGGCACTAGGGCCCATAAATCTTTAGCCCCACCAGTGCCTCTAACGATGTAGCCAAGCATTCTACTTACTTTCCTTGCTTCCTGCCTACACAGTTAGTTCATTTTGAAGCTGGGAGAAATTTGTCCTAAGATTTGTAGAAGGCACAGAAAGTGAAGTGGGCTGTTAATCAGACTTTTAGTTCTGTTAGTGAAGAATACTGAACGTGGAAGATGTTAATATGGCATATGAGGGATTAGTAAATCTGTACGAATTCCCTTGTGTTTCATAGGCATCTGGGCCAACAGGAGAGCTCATGGCAAAAGCAGAATCTGGGCTGCTTGCTGAGAATGTCAGCATGAGTAATGATTCATTGAGGGGGAAGAGTCATCACTCAGCTCGTCTGGTCTTTCAGAATGTTACCTGGGATGATTGTTGTTGTCCCTTTTACCGAGAAGCCGGCACCACTTTGATACAGGAACAAACTTTGTGAGTTTTAATGACCTTCTCTTCTTTTTCCCACATGCTAAGATAATCCTTTATGGCAGTGGTTTCTGCTGAGGCAAAGTTGTGGAAGTTAAGACTGTATGTAACCGGTGTGTGATGTTTTCTGCCTGTGAGCACTAAAGCAAAGAGTCTACACAGCTTCCTCCATATGCCATGTCCCCCATGCTGTATAACACCTAGAATGGATTGCTACAATGGATTTATTCTTCCTCTGGGTAATCACACATACAGCATATGAAGGACATTTCAGTTGTCAAAACATTTCCTTTACAAAATTCCATTTTTTTCTAAATCGTGTTTCCCTCCTCATCCCCACCACCTCGGTATACTGGGGTATTCATCTCCATATGGTGTATGCAGTCTGTTCAATGAATGCCTATTATATTTGAGCAAAATAAGGTTCTAAAGTAATTTTCTTCATATGTATGTCTTCTACCTACTGGTATGTATGCACATGTTAATTACAAAACACTTTCCTAGTTTATTGGAACACTCATTCCACTGCAATTATTTTTAATTGCCTAACAGACAATAAACCGAATTGGTACATTGTAGTAAAATAAAATGGTGATTTTCACATCCATAGAACTATTAGCGATACAGGAAACATTTTCATTCCCCATGTTCTAAAGATAGGCGATTAAGAACGGTAGCTGTGAATTTGAGGTATTCAGTTATTCATCCATCGAAAATGCAAAATAAAAAATAAATATCATCTATACATAAAATAAAGAGATCCACTTCTGAGAAGTTCAAGGACGGTCACATTGTATACAAAGTAATATAAAGTAAAGAAGTATATAAAGAATATGTAGAAATGTTATTTACAGTAGTGACAGCAGCAACAAACCTGAGCTATACTGTTCTAATGCATCCGTATCTGAGCCTTAGAACACTATTAAGCCTCAACTTCAGGGCTTCTTCAAATGCGTAACTACGCTCGCCGCTACGGAGAGTAGTTGTGCATGCGCGTTTTTTTTCTTCTTCTTCTTGGGCCATTCAAACTTTGCGCCACAGTTTGAGACAAACAGCGTGAAGATAGGTCATCCCCTATTGTTTCTTGCCTGTACTATTAACCCTTTCCAATCCACTGTCTGACATCTAAAGACATTATGATTTAAGGCTGTACAGCTCCAATGTTGGAAGACGTCCATCGGGGTTTTCTTACTGTATATTGCTAGCCACTCTGCTGTCTGAGCCTATCCAACGTGTCACTTTATGCAGTACTAGCTTTAGCCAGCAGATAGCGCCGTTGTATAACGACAGAAAAAGAGTAAGCCCCCAGGATACAAATTGGATTGGAAAGGGTTAACAGGCCAGGATATCGCTAATGAAAATGAAACCATCGAAATCAATGGATTTTTTCTGTCCCGTTATTCAGACGTCAAAAATTTGTGGCATGTCCTATCTTTGGGTACTTCTTCGGAACGTATCACCCATTTTTTCAGTTGGGCCCGAAAACACATTGCACAGCATGCAATGTGCACGCGACTGCGATGCAAGGTTTCCCTTTAGAAGCAATGGGAAACACTCGCGGATCCTACTTTACCTGAAGTGATGGGAGGCGTTTTTTTTTTAAAATGCCTCGCATCCGTGGGTAAATCACATGTTGACAAGTACAGTATTAGGGTGAGTTTCACGTCCCAATATAGCGCTCGCCTGTGTAGGAAGCTAGAGGCTGCCATCAAATTCGCTGTATTTGCTGCAGGCTTTCTGCAGTAGAAAACCCACAGCAGACACACCGGAAAACCACAGTGACCAAATCCGCACCTAAATAGTGCAGAATGCGCTGTTACAGTAACGCATCCACTGCAGATTTTAACCCTTGTATTTTAAGAATTGAAATCCATTGCATAAATAGTGTTTTGCAAAAATGCAATGGATTCGCTGTAGACATTTTCCCCTGCATGTGAGGACTGTTTCAGACATTACAGAGCATAGTTGCAGATGAATAAGGGAAATCCCTTCCCCTTCTCCTGCCAATTAAACTCTGAGCCAGAGGGCAGGAGTTCGAAAAAACACGGGAAGATAGGTCCAGTCCTGTCTTTCTCACATGTAGTGTTCACCACGTTGGGGAATAGACAAGGCAAGTTGCATCTTTTCTTGGCCGTAGTATCATTGGCCAAGAAAAGAGCTATAAAAATGAAACCACTGAAATTCAATGAAATCAGTGGGTTCATTTTGGAGAAAGTCACATTCACCTACTTAAGTCCTGAAGGAAAACGTTAGAAAATCTCCTCCCCGAGGCGTATGCTGTAAATGCTGTGGAGTTTCAGAAGCAAAATTCTCTGCAGAAATTCCACAGCATTTACAGTAAGTGTGAAGCCACCCCAAAGGTTTTGTGATCTGCTCCATAATCATCATTAATGGTGGCCTCCCATCGTGTTTATCTGCATTTTACATTTCGCACCTACTGGGACTGTTCACATGCTTGTCACACAGCCGTGCCCCAAGTTAAAAGTCTATATTTCCTAATTAGTCCCTAGTGTGCCCTTTTCCCCTTAAAATTATGCAGCGTATTGCGTAATCGCACGGGACTCGGGTGCGCATTTGTGCACCCCACAAAGACTTTTATTGGGCCTTTGGTGTGCAGATGCGCACTAAAATAGGGCAAACTGCATTTTTTTGCATGCGTGAAATGCATGCTTAAAAGCAAAACTGAGGATAAATCCATTCGTAAAGGCACTCATGTGAAACCGCTCTGATGTGGATTTCTTGCTGGAAAGCCATAGATTTGCTCCACATAACATTAATAATGAACCTAATCTGAATGTGGGTTCACATTCATAGCATAGCAAAAATGTGAGTTTCAGTTGTGGATGGGTGCAACGGATTATCCTCCAAATCAATAACAGATTTTCCTAGTACAGGTCCTTACCATATAAACATAGCCTTAACCCTTTCAGGACTGTAAGTGATTCAATGGAATTTATGGGCAGTTTAAAACTATGGGACAAATACTGTATATCCTTTGGTCTTGCAGCCAATAAACACAAAACAGGGATAATACAGTCATTTTATAGAACTGTGGTAATGCAGAGTAATTTCACATCACAGGAGAATTGCACACACTGAATAATGGATATGCCGTTGAAGAATACTTCATCCAGTACAGAGCAAAGTTTAATGCATGCAACTATTCCACTGCATTATGGTAATGCAGGCGTTAACATTCCAACACATTGAAAATAAGTACAGAGATGTCAAAGCACACTGAAACATTTAGGCCTCCTGCAGACGTAATTGTGCTCGCAATAGGGTTACATAATTGTGCACTGTATGGAGCGCTATCACGTCCTCTCACGAGCGTAACCACACTCCTTTACTGTACTGTTATGTGCTGCTGGGCCTGTTCACATGGGTGTGGAACAAGCACACCATGTTTGAACAGGCCGGCCAACCTACTCAGTATAGCTTCTTTTATGTTGCCCCACCACAGTGAGCCCCTTGGCAAAAAAAAATCCCTGTAATATATAAGATTGTTACAATAAATATGATCACTACATGGCACCTGTGTTGTATATGAGAACCATGGATACAGAACAAGCCATGCTGTAACAGTTTGTACACAACGGGCAGAACAGAACTTGTGTGGTCTAGCTGTATAATCCTTCTGTGAACAAAAGTACACTGATCGTACATAATTGTAATATGGGGTCAACTTCCACACTCCACTGAGCCAAATTAGGGTCACTAAAAACATATAATTGACTACAGTAGAACCGTGGGTGGGTCTGAGGGTTGTGGCCATGGTACCTAATTACAAATGAAGCAAAGTTTATGATAACTTTCTGTGCCACACTTTGCTTATTTTTGCAACTGCTTTACAAATAAGTAAGAGAACAATAGCTTTTGAATTGCTTAAGATAAGTTAACATGTTGCAGAAAGTTATTACAATCAAGCTAAACATTGCTACATCTCTACAATCTATGACAATGAGGGGTAAACTTTAAATATCCTTTTAAGAATCCAGTTTAAAGAGTAACTGAACTTTTCAGAAACTTTTAATATGTCAGAAAGACAAGTCAAAAGTTTTGATCTGTGGTGGTCCCACTGTTGATTGCTAGATCGAGGAGGCTGCAGCACTCATCCAAGCGTTATGCCCCTTTGGCTGTCTTCACTGCTTTTCAGCTCTACCTGACAGCTGAAGATGGCCGCAAGCTCCTATAGACCTCTTTGAGGCAGCCTTCAGTTGTCAGGAGAAGTGGTAAAGCAGTGAAGACAGCCAAAGGGGCACAGTGCTTAGGTGCTTAGGTGAGTGCTGCAGCCTCCTCGTTCTAGCAATCAGCAGGGGTCTCAGCAGCGGGACCACCACTGATCAAAACTTTTGACTCATCTTTCTGACATGTCTTTAAAATGAAGTGATTAGGCATTCACTTAATTTACATTAAGACATTTACTTTATCTTGTTTAACGTTTATAATACTTTAGTTATTTAGTAGTTATACTCTACAGAATCTGTAAAACAAAAGCTTTTTCTCTTATTCCTTTCTCATACAGTACGTTAACCAACTCTATTCTCCTGATATTTTCTTCATTTCATACAGAATATACTACAGAATGAAGATCATTCAAGGAAACCTGGCGAACATAACTCCTCACACAAAAGAATGAGGATGCATAAAAGAAGCTGAGCATATTGCAGACAAACCTAACTTAAAAGTTCTAGTGTTAGTAAATAAGAAAAGTCAATTTGTTAAGGTGTAAAAACTTTGCTGAGCAACATTGTAGAATTTGTTATACAAAACAAAACAAAAAAATAAACAAAAACATAACTGTCTGTATGAAATAAAGTGAGTCTGATGTAGGGACAATCTCAGAATTTTATTGTTTTTACTGAAGAACCATCGGAGAGCAATGGAGATGAAAGATGGCACTTGCCGCAAATGAAATGAGATTTGCTGGTAGTAAAGTTTTGACATTATTTGGAGGGATCAAAGGAAATGCAGCGACAGAGTTCCATTCTGTATTCATGTTGATGATTTAACTGACTAGGAGAGAAACTCTGCCAGATGCTATACTACCTTTTTATATGCTGTGCATGAATGAACAAACACCTGGAAGGAAATTGAGTGCTGTCACTAATGGGAAGAAAGTGCCTGAAACTAGGAAGATAACTGCTCTGGTTGACAGTTCCTTTTGACCTTAAAGAGGACTTAACAGAAGTATTTGGGTTAATTTGAATGGCACTTTTAATAGCAGCTGGTAACAAGGAATGCCTATGTATTTACAGATAGGATAACAGCATTGCATAGCCAGGGAAATCATGAGCTCCTTCTAAGTGCTTCATTTTGAATAATATTTTCAGCATTGACAATAAAGTATTGGAATGTAATCGAAATGTAGTAGAAACCGTGTATCATGTGTAAAAGGCGTGTGACATGTTTATTGCAGCCCTGACCTAGTTCTACCATCGAATACTAACAGCTTTGGCAGATTTCTATTTTTTTTATTTATAAAAGGGAGTTTAGGAATGCAGTTACTATATAGCAGCAATATGTGAGACCTGTTGTAATGGCTGGCAAATTGAACACACTTTAGAAAATTGCGTGCTGATAGGCCATTTTTGATAATATTGCAAAAAGAGTGTAAACTGCTGTATTCATCCCGTTATCTGTTGCTATTTAATACTAAGAATGTATGTCAAAATGCAAATTGCATTGATCATTCTTAAAATGTGCATTGCTCCTAGATCTAGCTCCAGAACTATGGAGTAACAAATGTGGCTTTGGAAGAATAGTTGGTATGGAGACTATTCTGCTATAGTCAATGGTGAGTACCAATCATTTTGTTCTTGACTCTGTTCATCGTGTCTTTTTGTCTTCCTTAGGCTAACTTCACACGGACGAGCATTATATGGGGCCTTGAATCCTTTGTATCGTATTCGGCATCCATGTGAAATCCCTGAGAATACGAAGCATTTTTGTGTAAAACTAGCCTCGCATCACTTTGAGGATGCAGGTTCATGGAGTTTTTCCAATTGCTTTCAATGGGAGACCTTACACCGTTTGTACCTAGCACTTGGTGCGATGCAGCACACGGTGCAATGTGAGAACATGCACAAGATAGAACATGCCGCGATTTGTTTCCCATATAGCAAAGCATTGCAGTGCCATGTGGGAAAAGAATGGGGTTCATATTTGTGCACCTTAGGCCTAGTTTACATCAATCAGGTAACTTGACCTAGTGAAATGGGCGCAGTAGCTGGCATGAGCACTCAACATGCCATTATATTCTCCTGTAAAGTGTTTACATTAGTCAAGTAACTTGGCCTACACAGGGGAAGTGGTGGCCAAGTTCAAAGTAGAGTAGTGGAGGGAGGGGGCAAGTGGTCAAGCTGCTATGCTCCCTACTCTATCACTTGACTCACTCACTACTTGCTTGTTTAGGCTATTGCTTAGTTGACCAATGTATTTACATTTATCAACTGCACATGCTTTTCTTGACTTGCCTCTCTGACCATATATTAAAATAATGTAAACTAGATCTTAAGGTTTTCTGCCTTTTTTGCAGTAAAAATATCTCTTTCTACTTTGTCATCCCCTATTTATTAACTCTAAGGGCTCCTGCACATGAGCGTAAGTGCAAAAACGCTCACTCCTGCACAATGCATTTGCGCTGTGAAGGTGTGTTTTATTTATGCATGTGTCTGCATAAATACTATGCAGATTTGCGCAGGCACCACTTGTTGACGTCGGTGGGGGAATCACCACCACCCTGATTTGAATGGCTATTAAGCCAATTAGGTGCTGGTGTTCACATTTGCACAACTCCATATACTCCTATTGGGACCATTGGTGCACACAAAAATAGAGCAAGTCACGTTTTTTTTTCGCACAAGTGAAAAGGGTGCACAATAAGTAACAATGAGAAGTAACCCACTGAAAACAATGAGTTCTTTTCTATGTATACTGTGCGCAGATTTTGCGCATACAAACACATTTGCGCGAATACTGAATGGCCACTGTGTTAAGTGAATGGAGAGAAGTGGTGGAGAACGAGGAGTGAAATCTCTTCCAGCCATCCTGGCCACCTGCTGGCTGCTCTGTTTATGAGCTGCACGAGAGCGAGTACACACAGGGACAAGTGTCGTGCATCGTTTGCCCGACATGCATCCCATGTAAATGGGCCTTTAATACATTTGTTTCATCTGCCAACACATGTGTGCACCAGATGAAAACCTATACCAGCTCAGAGCTGGAGTAGGTTTTTGATACAATCTATGCCAATATCCTATGCCTGACCATCCTATGTAAAGCCAGACTCCACACACTTTTTGAAATAGTTGTTTGGAGTAAAGTAAATGCATGAAATAATCAGTTATTGTGTGACTTTTGGATGACAACATTCTGATTTCCAGAGTTTCTTAAATAGGCCTCATTGTTTGCATTACGATCGTGTGGGCAAACTAAGCACGGGGGCCCACACGATCGTACCCAAGGAGGAATGGGATGGACGCGCACAGGTTGCACACGGGTCACATGGGTTTCAGGCAACAAGAAAGGATTCACCCCAATAAAGGGCGGCCCAGCGGTCTCCGGATCTGGGCCCTAGCTGATCCTAGGAGCCACGCACCAGAACAGGATGCATTCACATGCCACATGACAGGGACTGAACAACAGGACACACAAAGCCAGAATGCACAGCGTACAGCAGCCACAATGCAAACACTAGTAACACATGATAAGCTGAATATAAATACCAGGTATTAGTTGACATTTTGTACAAAACATGGAAGCTAGCTGGACAACTTCATGGCTCCTGGTTATACCGCTAGTCACTACACTAACCAGGAGTCCAGCAGAACCGGACACAGTTCACACAGCATGCTGCAACAGGAACAGGATAGAACACAGATCACACAGCCAGCTGCAACAGGAAAAGGACAGAGCACAGATAACAAAGCCAACTGCAACAGGAACAGGACAGAGCACAGATAACACAGCCAGCTGCAACAGGAGCAGGACAGAGCACAGGATACCTGATTACAGGCACAGGCTAACAGCAGACTACAACCTATAGTGGAAACCACACAGACTCCACCCAGGACTCACATGCACACCGATGAAACTCACAGCACGTCCATGTGTCCTCATACAGGGGAAATAGACAATCAGCCACACAAGCTGACATAGGGAGCTGTGTCAGGGATCCACCATCTGACACACAGAGTAAGACATAAGACGTTTGGAGGCCACACCTGTAAAGGTGAAAGGAAAGGGGAGCTGCATGTGCTGCAGACCAGGACTACAGGTGTCCAAACCGTCTAGAGGAAGCAGAGAGACACAACCAGACCTACTTGCAAACACAGTTCAGAGTGGGAACAAATTACACATACCTGATAGCAAGTTACAGAACACAGAAGTAAGATGACTGCTCACCCTGGGACCCAACCAGAGACTGACCAGGAGCTGGGTTTATATGTGAGCACAGACCCAGGAGATTGACTAGCAGGAAGTACCACACCCAGCCAGCTCAATCAATTAACCCTGTGAGGGCTGTGCTGCTAGGAAGCTTAGAGCTACAGATCCCAGCAGCACACGTAACAGTTTGGAGAGAGTTTTACTATTGAATTACAGCAAACATCTAGATACAGCATTTTTCCATAAGGAAAAAGCACCACTGTGTCAAAGTGTCAAAAAAGTACAGTTTTACCAAAAATACTTTGCTTAAAATGAGCCTAACATAAACTGTAAAAGTTGAATCGTGATGATTTATTGCTTTATACTCAAACAGCTATTAGGTCTCACTATCTACCCTAGTAGTTGTGACCTTAATCCAGAGATAAGCATTCCTTTTCCTACTTTCCACCAGATAGGGTGTTAATATCCCTCATTTTTATCAGTCAGATAATATTGGCTCTATTTAGTATAGTGTTAGTCAAATCCATTCCCATTTATACTAAATGATTACTGCACTAGAAAGACCTACCCAGTAATGGTTTAGTTGAGTTTTTGGGAAAATCACAGCTTTCAGACATAAGGAAATGGATTCTACAAGGTGGTGAACATCTTCCATACTCCACTCGACCCATGTCCTCTGAAGCAGCTTTATCAGTTGGTGCATGTATTGCGAATAAGTGGGAGCAGATCTCACAGCCCTTTCAAGTATATCCCAAACATGTTCTATGGGGTTTCAATCTGGCAAATTTGGGGGCCAAGGTAGTGTTGAGGATTCATTGTCATATTCCTCCAACCACTCACTAGTGATCTGAGCTCAATGACACAGAGCATTGTCCTGCTGAAAGATGGTGCAGTAATTGGGTAAGACTTCCTAATAATATAGGTGCAGATGATCAACTAACAGTTCCTTGTTGCATTCACCATTCAAGAATTGAGGTATGATGACCAATGTTCCTAGGCCATTCCAGGAAAATGCCCCCCAGACTATGATAACACCACAACCAGCCTGTTGTACCCTAGTGGTGCATCCACGGGATAGAGTTTCATGCACTTTACACCAGATGTAGACTCAGCCATTTAAGTAGCTTAGCAGAAAAAGGAACTTCTTACTCCAGATGACTAGAGATGAGCGAACGTACTCGTAATGAGTACTTACGCACCCGAGTACCGCCATTATCGAGTACTTCTGTACTCGCGCGTAAAGATTCGGGGGGCGCCGGAGGGCGGGGAGAGGTGCGGCGGTGCGGGGGGTAGCAGCGGGGAACAGGGGGGAGCCCTCTCTCTCTCCCTCTCCCCCCCACTCCCCGCCGCCACCCCCCGCGCCGCCACGGCGGCCCCCGAATTTTTTCGCCCGAGTACGGAAGTACTCGAAAATCGCGGTACTCGGGCGAAAAAGGGGCGGGGCCAAGCACGTTCGCTCATCTCTACAGATGGCCTTCTGCCATGTGTCCAAGTGCTATTGACGTGCATCCTGGATCCATGCAAGACATTGCTGGTGATATTGTAGGGTCATAAGGAGAACCCTTGTTGGTCTTCAACTATTGAACAACACTCGATTCAAGGAATACATCATGGTTGCTGTGGAAATTTGTCAAACTTTCCTGTTGTTGTACTGCTGGGTATTTATTCCAATGTGACACATCACTGCTGAGATACTACCCGATCATTGCCTTTAGGATCTCCCACGCATGGCCTGCCACTATGTGATGTTCTGTTGGATGTCTGTCTATGCTTCAACCAGACTTGGTAGACTCTTGATGCCATGGTTTGAGAATAGCCAACACTGTGCAACTGTTTCAGGAATACTAGTACCATTTAACTAGGCAGCAACAATCTGCTCACTGTCAAAGTCTATATATATATATATATATATATATATATATATATATATATATATATATATATATATATATCTGCCAAATGTTGCCTTCTGCTGCACAGAAAACAATTCACAAATTATCTGAGAGCATATCGTGATTCGGTTATCATATGATACTACGCAAGGGTATGTTCGCACAGCAGATTCCACCACTGAATTTTCTGCATGGAATCTGCCTGAAAAACCACAGTAGACATCTGGGGTTAATTTGCCATGATTTTGTCGCAGTTCTCCATATTGATTTAGCCCTATCAATGAGCAAAATCATGTGTGGAATTTCCATGTGGATCTTCATGAAGAAGTGCCAATCTTTCATGTGGATCCATGAGAAAGAGTGTCAGAAATTCTGCGTGCAGATTTTGCGCATTAACAGGGCTAAATCCATATGTGGATCTGTGGCAAAAACCATGGCAGAATAACCACTGACCACGGATTTCTGCTGCAGTTTTACCAGCACATTATGCATGGAAAATTATGTGTCGGAATCCGTCGTGCAAACATACACTAAGATGTCACACTCCATCTTTTCTTAACCCTCTCCAATCCACTGTCTGACGTCTAAAGACATTCTCATTGAAGCCTGTACAGCTCTGATGTCGGAAGCCGTCCGGCAGGGTATTCTTACTGTATATTACTGACCGCTCTGTTGTCGGGGGCCTCTCCAGCATGTCCCATACCGCAGTACTGGCTCTAGCCAGCAGATGGCGCCATTGTATAATGGCAGCAAGAGAAAAACCCCTAGGAAAACCCTGAATCCAAAATAGGATTGCAAAGGGTTAATGCAGTAATCACTTAATGTACAAATAAAACTGAAACTGGCCCCATAAACTCTGATATTTGATAAATATTCCAACAACTAGAGGGATTCATTACTGCTAAATGAAATAAACATGTTTTAAATCGTTTTAAAATCACTATTCATGTTTTGTACACATTACTTCTCCTATATAACAGAATTTTTTCCAAAAACCGCAAAAGGATTTTCCTGTGAATCAAACAAGTGGAAAACATACACATGTTTAAAATAAGTGAATATTAATAGTGACTCTGTAGCTATTTTGCTATATTTTTTTTTACAAATAGCAGCTCTTTCTACTGCACTTTTGTTGTGGTTATTCCAATTGTGAATTTCGGTACTATGATATGGTTTTCCATGTAGTCATTTCTAAGAGCATTCACTTGAAACTGATGGAGTTCACTTTCAATGTTAGTGCTACGGCAAAAATGTATGGCCGTTTAAGGAAAGCAGAGTGTACCCTGCGACTGAAGTGCAGGTGGCCCGTGCAGTAGGGCTGCTCACACCAAGACTTCAATACGTCATATGACGGAGGAACTAAATAACAGAGCCCACACGGTTATGGATTCATCAAAGAATTCTTACCTGATGGTTATCAGGCATCTTTATTTATAGCCCCCTTACATTGGGGTGTCACAACATCATTGGACAATTAACTATGCAAGCTTGTTGGTTAGTTTTCAATCCAACATTTTCATAGGTCAATTTAACAGTTCTTTGTGTCCATCGGTTACATCCTATTATTCTTAGTACAGTTTCTAAATTCCAAGACGTTTTAGTTCATTGGACAGTTCTCAATCTAACCTTTGATTGGTCAAATAAATTGCACTCAATGGACATATTCTTATCCTTTATTTGCATACTCTTCAAGAAACTTTAAGTTGCAGTGAATAACCTCTTGACAAAGTTCCAAGTTGCACAGTGGAAACTTCTTAAGGTTCTTATCCTAGCATATGTGTCCTTGTACAAAGCTAAGAACATGGTCACGTGGTTTATCTAATACATTTCATGATTATTCTGTGGCATAGGTAATAATTAGAGATGAGCGAGCACACTCGTCCGAGCTTGATGCTCGTTCGAGTATTAGGGTGCTCGAGATGCTCGTTACTCGAGACGAGCACCACGCGGTACTTGTCTCGATTAAACGAGCACTGACCATTGAATTCAATGGAGCCGGCAATACAGCCGGCTCCATTGAAAGCAATGGGCTGCCGGCGAACGCGGGATGAATTTTTCGGGAAGGGCTGAAAAATATAAGCCCTTCCCTGAAATTCATCCAGAAATGTGTAAAAACAAAAAAAATATATATACTCACCCGGTCCCGGCAGACGGAGTTCAGCCGCGGCCGGCAGCAGTTCTCCTGAACTGCTGTGAGTAGTATTCAGCAGCCAGGGATTTAAAATCCCCGCCTGCTGAATGAGCTGCCTCTGATTGGTCACAGCCTGACCAATCAGAGGCAGCTCTCACTCACACCCATTCATGAATTCATGAATGACAGCTGAGAGCTGCCCCTGATTGGTCCCTGCGCTGAGCCAATCAGAGGCAGAACTCACTCACCCATTCATGAATGGGTGTTAGTGAGAGCTGCCTCTGATTGGTCAGGCTGTGACCAATCAGGGGCAGCTCATTCAGCAGGCGGGGATTTTAAATCCCCGGCTGCTGAATACTACTCAGAGCAGTTCAGGAGAACTGCCGCCGACCACGGCTGAACTCCGTCTGCCGGGACCGGGTGAGTATATATATTTTTTTGTTTTTACACATTTCTGGATGAATTTAAGGGAAGGGCTTATATTTTTAAGCCCTTCCCAAAAATTCATCCCGCGCTCGCCAGCAGCCCATTGCTTTCAATGGAGCCGGCTGTATTGCCGACTCCATTGAATTCAATGGTCTAACACCGTTCTTCTCTGCCACAGCTGTTACAGCTATGGCAGAGGAGAACGATCTTTATGCTGACAGTGCGGGGGGGGGGGGGGGTCTCGCTCTTGCCGCTATTGTGGCTGAATAGTGGGACCTGGGAACCTGAAATGCAGCCCAGCATGTTGCCCCTCGCCTGCCCTATCCGTTTCTGTGTCGTTTCCAGCACTTTCTTGGGTTTTGCAGATTTTCACCAATGAAAATCTTAGCGAGCATCGGCGATATACAAAAATGCTTGAGTCGCCCATTGACTTCAATGGGGTTCGTTACTCGAAACGAACTCTCGAGCATCACTGAAAGTTCGACTCCAGTAACGAGCACTCGAGCATTTTGGTGCTCGCTCATCTCTAGTAATAATTCAAACATCATATATATATATATATACACACATACAGTCCATGATTACTTTACATTTCATTATTACATTATTCTATCAGTTAATAAAGGCATCAACGCTGCCTATTAGTTATATCTTGATATTTTTGGTAGAGCTTCTAAGCCACATGTGGAACCTTCTTGATACTCTTATCTTATCTTGACACATGTCTCTCGGTACATACAGAAATTAGACAAGTTGTTTTCTGGTATATTCGACAGTGTCTGTTACTGCGTAGTTTACATTCATACTATATATATATATTCCACTCCCACATTTTCCGCCTTTCAGTACTGCCTGAAACCACACACAACTCGGTGTAGTTTGATAACCGCAACCTATAGATTTAGCAAAGTTTAGCTTGACTCTTATAAGGGCTTCTTCATACGGGCAATTTTGCATGGGTTTTCCCATACTTCTGTCAATAGAACCCATTCACTTCAGTGGGTTCCCTCACATTCAGCATTTTAACATGTGCATTTCCATTGTGGGGAAAAATATGTGGCATTCTCTATTTTATGTGGATTTGCACACCCAATGTACCATAAGAGACCATGGGGGTTAGCAAATGCGCACCCTATTTGCACAAAATCATGTACATAACTGCATGATTTCACTGTGTTAACTGATAAAAGGCCCAACAGCACAAAAAAGTACAATAAGCAGAGCGGATTCGCTCACTGGTTAGCAGTCCATTCGCCAAGCGATTACATCATGCTCTACGCTTGTGTGCCGGACCCTCAGATTACTTTCTATGCCACAGTTTATTGCCCTTTCAATTTCTTTATAGTGGATTTTATTGTGTTAACAGCTGTTTTTTAATGGCCCGAGGTAAAATAACCTGTTGCAGAAAGTTGTCATATTCAAGTTCAACTTTGCTACATCTGTACTGCACAACTTTGCCCCATCTTGGGTATTACAGTGTACTAGAGATGAGCGAGCACCAAAATGCTCGGGTGCTCGTTACTCGAGTCGAACTTTCAGTGATGCTCGAGAGTTCGTTTCAAGTAACGAACCCCATTGAAGTCAATGGGCGACCCGAGCATTTTTGTATATCGCCGAGGCTCGCTAAGGTTTTCATTTGTGAAAACCTGGGAAATTCAAGAAAGTGATGGGAACGACACAGAAACGGATAGGGCAGGCGAGGGGCTACATGTTGGGCTGCATCTCAAGTTCCCAGGTCCCACTATTAAGCCACAATAGTGGCAAGAGTGAGACCCCCCCCCCACACACACACACACACACTGTCAGCATAAAGATCGTTCTCCTCTGCCACAGCTGTAACAGCTGTGGCAGAGAAGAACGATGTTAGCCCATTGAATTCAATGGAGCCGGCAATACAGCTGGCTCCATTGAAAGCAATGGGCTGCCGGCGATCGCGGGATGAATTGTCGGGAAGGGATTAAATATATAAGCCCTTCCCTGCAATTCATCCAGAAATGTGTAAAAATAAAAAAAATATATATATACTCACCTGGTCCCGGCAGACGGATTGGTCCCGCTGAGCCAATCAGAGACAGCAGTCACACACCCATTCATAAATTCATGAATGGGTGTGTGAGTGGAATCTGCCTCTGATTGGTCAGGCTGTGACCAATTAGAGGCGGCTCATTCAGCAGGCGGGGATTTTAAATCCCCGTTTGCTGAATACTACTCACAGCTGTTCAGAGCAGTTCAGGAGGACTGCCGCTGGTCGCGCTGAACTCCGTCTGCCGGGACCAGGTGAGTATATATATATTTTTTTATTTTTACACATTTCTGGATGAATTGCAGGGAAGGGCTTATATATTTAACCCCTTCCCGACAATTCATCCCGCGATCGCCGGCAGCCCATTGCTTTTAATGGAGCCGGCTGTATTGCCGGCTCCATTGAATTCAATGGTCAGTGCTCGTTTAATCGAGACGAATACCACGTGGTGCTCGTCTCGAGTATCTCGAGCACCCTAATACTCGAACGAGCATCAAGCTCGGACGAGTATGCTCGCTCATCTCTACAGTGTACCTGACATTGTACCTGCGTACTGGCATAACTCCACTATCAAGTAGTTTCTATTCACACCATGTTTAGCCATAAAGTTGGTTGTCTTCGTTTGAAATAAAAAATAAGTATCCAGACATATAATGTACAACACTCAGAGGCTTTTATGGGGCAGACACATTTTAAAAATGTGTTCTTTAGGCAGATGTCTAACAGATTTATGTTTGAATCCCTTTCATTCTCCGCACTGTAGTGTGTAGACGGCCATGCTTTATAAACCAATATGAAACCTAGATCTGTCTAAAGGAAAAATAAAAAACACCAATTGTACACTTTTTCTGTTGCATTCATTCTGTATATTTGTTTTCATTCCGCAGTTGATAAATAGCCGCATCCTTTTTATTTCAAATATTTACAATACAATAAAGCAAATTAACTACTGAAGATGTGCCAGGTTTCTGGGACAAATTACATCGGAAAACGTTGCACTACTTTTATGATGTGTTTTAGACACATTTTGTGTCAGGTCTAAAAAGGGAAGAATGGGGCCATGGCTTTTATGGAAGTGGCATGGCCTGAATGTGCCATTGTGCACCAAAAATACAACACAATTTTGGCACAAAAATGGTATGTATGACTGTAGTGTAGAGTGGTGTATGACTGAGGGCTGGTTGCATCATCTATGCTGTTGGTCCAAGTTTAGTTAAAGGGGTTGTCCCGCGCCGAAACGTTTTTGTTTTTTTTTCACCCCCCCCCCCCCCCCGTTCGGCGCGAGACAACCCCGATGCAGGGGTTAAAAAAGAACACCGGAGAGTGCTTACCTGAAACCCCGCGCTCCGGTGACTTCTTACTTACCTGCTGAAGATGGCCGCCGGGATCTTCACCCTCGGTGGACCTCAGGGCTTCTGTGCGGTCCATTGCCGATTCCAGCCTCCTGATTGGCTGGAATCGGCACGTGACGGGGCGGAGCTACACGGAGTCGGCATCCTGCACGAGCGGCCCCATTGAGAAAAGAAGAAGACCCGGACTGCGCAAGCACGGCTAATTTGGCCATTAGACGGCGAAAATTAGTCGGCTCCATGGAAACGAGGACAGTAGCAACGGAGCAAGTAAGTGAAAAACTTCTTATAACTTCTGTATGGCTCATAATTAATGCACAATGTACATTACAAAGTGCATTAATATGGCCATACAGAAGTGTATAGACCCACTTGCTGCCGCGGGACAACCCCTTTAAACTTCAATTAGTTGTTGAACTTGGTTTAAGGAAAAAGTGTTGCACCAATACTTTTTGATCTAAGATTTGCAAAACTGAGTTCACTTGATTTCCTTTGATCTGCAATAAGTCTTGAACCTAGAAGAAATGTATTACGTACAGTGATTGGTGACTGTGGTCAGCTGATCTTCCCAGCATTCAAAGCAATTTTCTTAGCATTCATGGCTATAGTAACAACATGGCTGCAAACATGGGTTTAGTTTTACCATTCTGTAAAAGCTTATCAGCCTAGTCTACCATCTTGGACTTTGGCTGCTAAACTAAGTTAATGTAGGGATCAGATTGAACTTAGATTTAAACCAAAATCACAGGCTAAACTGTGCTGGTGCAATGTCTTCAAAACCATAAGATTCAATTCCACAGCAGAACAGTTTAGAAAGGACATCTTGTGGAATTGTTCTTGTGGCTCTCTAACTTAGACCCCCTGCACACGGGCGGAAATCCTGTGGTGGGATTTCCCACAGAATTTCTGCCCGTGGAAGCTGCCATAGGTTTGCATTAAATCTCATGCAGAAAACAAATCACGGCATGTTCTATTTCTGTGCGGGTCTCACAGAGGCCCACACAAAAAATGTCCCTCCCGGGCCGCCGGCTCCGCTCTGCGCATGCGCTAGCTGACCGGCAGCCGGCACATCGGAGAGCCAGAGCAGTGGGAAAAGGTGAGACCCGCACTGGTCCCTGCAGGGGCGAGTGTCAGGTCCCGCTGCGAGAATTCTCGCAGCGGGATCCGACCCGGCCGTCTGCAGGCGGCCATACAGGAGATGTTATTCTGAACAAAAAGTTTGCAGAAAAGACCCAAATGTAACCAACCAAATTCTCACTAGTTGACAAAACTTACATTTGCGCTGCGTCCTGTGGCATATTTTGTCCCACATAAAAGCACCTTTCGTCGGAAATCTCGCAGTTTGGCCGCAGCAAAAACCGCAAGATTTCCGCCGGGAGAACTGCCGCGGTTTAAGCCGCGGCAGCTTTGAAGCGGTCCGGCCGCATGCTTTTCCGTTGCGGCCGGTGCTCCCATAGAGGAGAGCGCGGCCGTAACATAAATAAACAAAAAACCGCGGTTTCAACCGGGTTTACCGCAGCGGATTAGCCGTCCCGTGTGGACGAGGTTTCTGAAAAACCTCGTCCACATGGCTGGCTAATCCCGAGATTAGCGGCCGCAGACGGTTTTGCCGCGGGCAGATCTGCTGCGGCAGAACCGCGGCAAATCCGCCCTGTGTGAATCCAGCCTAAGTCCTCTCTCACAAAGACATATTTGTAAAGCAAAATTTTTGCTCATGCAATACACACAAAATAAAACTTATTGATTTCACTGGGTTCATTTGCAAGTGCATATTTCGCCTGTGCAATTGTGTTGCGCAAAACAAAAAGGCAGCATGCTCTACTTTCCTGTGCATTAAACTAATTGGCCATCTCAATGGCTGGGAGCATCAATGCGTGTTTTTTGCACATGCAATTGTACATGACTTACATGCGCAAAGAGTACAATATGATGTTATGCATGCAAATACACAACACCTGATGCGCAAAAAACTTAGAACTTAGTTAAAGATGTGCCAGAATTATCATTTAACGTTAGACTGTTTAATCTAAGTTTGCACCAACTATTAGAAAGCATTCGTAACTCTTCACCAGCATCTTTATTATAAGAAGTGTATGCTTGTCATGGGGCACAGATGCTGCTCCTCTGCATCACAACCACACCAAGAATGCATGCTTTACATTCAGTATTTGTTGCTGTTTTGGGGTGCAGCAGATGTTTGGCTTTGCCCCAACCCATACTGCAAAATGGGAATAAAGTCTTATAGCAATCTCACAGTATACTGGTGTAAGGCTAGGTTCACAATATGTATAGGAAACTCTCCTGACCATTCATAAGCTTTCCTTAGGGCTCCCACCCACTGGCGATATTTTGTCCACTGCGATGCGATTCTAAAGTTAAAGTCTCGCATCGCAGTGCGAGAAAAAAGTCAGCTGTGGCAGAAGTCCTTGGCATTCTATTCCATTGCTTTCAATGAGATTGGCACTGCTGCCGATCCCATTGAAAGCACTGCTTTCTGCAAGCCATGCAGAATGATTATCGGGGAAGGGCTTGAAATATAAGCCCTTCCCCGATAATCTGCCAAAAGTGTGAAAAAAAAGAAAAAAAATCATACTCACCTCTCCCGCGCTCAGCCGCGTCCTCCTGCTGGCTCCCCGGCACTACTATGAAGCTCTTTCAGCAGTCGGGGATTTAAAAATCCCCGCCTCCTGAAAGGGCTGTGCGGATTGGCTGAGGGCTCAACCAATAGCAGCTACTGCTTAGCTATTGGCTGAGCGCTCAGCCAATCACACAAAGCCCTTAGCTATTCATTCATGAATAGCTATATCTTAGCTATTCATAAATATCTATTCATGAAGGAAATTCCTGCCACAGCTGTCACAGCTGTCACAGCTGTGGCAGAAGTCCGGGGCATTCTCCCTATGCTTTCAATAGGGCTAGCGCTGCTGTCGCTGGCCCCATTGAAAGCACTTGCGATATGCTGGTTCTATACTGGCCTGTTTCTTGCGCTGCGATGCGAGATTTTTCTCGTGCTCTCGCAGCGCAAGAAAGAAAATATTGCCAGTGGGTGGGAGCACTTAGACTGCCAATTAGCCAAATGTATTAAAAAAGATTGCCCGTTAGATATCTTTTTGGCTGCTATACACCAGGATAGCTTTGGCTCAACTATATAAAAGCAGACAACCGTGTTTTCCAATACAATCATATGCAAAAAAATGTTAATGCACATTTTATTCATTGAGATTCACCTGACCAACTGTACATAAATAAAGCTGCATATGTCTGGCACATTCCAGTTCCATATTTCAACCCAACCCACCAAATATCCATCATAATTGCATTTAGTTATTAAAACATGCACAATGATATTGTCTACAGATTGAACACACATTTTACATTTAGCTGTTCTTTGCTGCTAAATCTGCAGCAATTACAAATGGGAACCATTGAGGGGAAGTATATACCAATTTGGCACAACAGGCTGGGAGATTTTTACTCCTATTTCGTAGATTGCTGCAGCTCAAACTTCAAGTGTCGGGGATTAACTGTGGACATTTTTGTTAAGTGGAGAGGTGGATTTGCTGTGAGTCTATGAGCCAGGTTTTACTTGTTCCAATTGAAAATACTCTTTCTATAGAGCTACTGAAGTTTAATTTTAGCTTCTATGTGGATGATTATCTTGCTGACAGATTAAACTTTTCTCTGTTCAAATGAATTAAAATAGGTGAAGAAGAGAACATACTGTGAGGCAAATGTCTGGACACAGCCATTTAACTAATGTAATAATGTGAAAATTAACTTCCAAGGTATTAAAGTTTTAATTGGTTGGAAGTTGCATTTTTCAGTGAAGATGTTTTTGGCGGACATTTTGAACTCCACCATATTGAATTCAGCTCAAGTGGGAAAGAAGTCATTTAATATATCAAAGCTTAACTAGACTTTACTCAGAAACACACTGGGCAGTGACAGTTTTGTCCTATCTTCCCACTTTGAAAAACTTGAGATGAATTTAAAGGGGTTGTCCCGCGGCAGCAAGTGGGGTTATACACTTCTGTATGGCCATATTAATGCACTTTGTAATGTACATTGTGCATTAATTATGAGCCATACAGAAGTTATAAGAAGTTTTTCACTTACCTGCTCCGTTGCTAGCGTCCTCGTTCCCATGGAGCCGACTAATTTTCGCCGTCTAATGGCCAAATTAGCCGCGCTTGCGCAGTCCGGGTCTTCTTCTGTTCTCAATGGGGCTCCGTGTAGCTCCGTGTAGCTCCGCCCCGTCACGTGCCGATTCCAGCCAATCAGGAGGCTGGAATCGGCAATGGACCGCACAGAAGCCCTGCGGTCCACGGAGGGAGAAGATGCCGGCGGCCATCTTCAGCCGGTAAGTAAGAAGTCACCGGAGCGCGGGGATTCAGGTAAGCGCTGTGCGGATTTTTCTTTAGGTCCCTGCATCGGGGTTGTCTCGCGCTGAACGGGAGGGGGGGTTGAAAAAAAAAAAAACCCGTTTCGGCGCGGGACAACCCCTTTAATATGTCAGAGTTCAAAATGGCTGCCATAAATTTCTCCACCAAAAATGCTGCCTTCCTCACAATACTTTTACACAATTAAAGTCAACTTTCTCATTAGCACACCAGATAGGTGTATCCAGACTTTTGCCTCATCCTGTAGATAACCTTTGAAGCGCAGGTCTTTGTTTCTCAAGCTAAAGTAAAAATTTTTGTAAAAAGAAAAAAACAACAATACAGACTCTTTATTGGGTTACTTTGATGTGAGGGAATATTTGGTCTGCATTTGGTCCATGTTTTGCGGACCTTAATATGGAGCTGATGTAATGCTATCTATGTAACTATTCACATGACCATATTTTTCATGGCAGTTTTTTTTTTAAATGTAGCATGACCTGCATTTTTGCCTCCGTTTTGCTATTATTTACTATTGGGCAAATATAGATTAGTATTATTTACCCAGTAGAAGGTTAAATCTATGGAGGCAAATACTAATGAAATACTGATGGCATATGGTAGTAATGTCATCTATAACACATCCTTAACCCCTTAAGGACATGGCCTATTTTGGGCTTAAGGACGCAACAATTTTTGGCGGATTTTCTTCTCCGTTTATCAAAAGTCATAACTTTTTTATTTTTCCGTCGACGTGGCTGCATGAGGGCTTGTTTTTTGCGTGGCGAACTGTAGTTTTTATCGGGGCCACGTCGGGGTACATAGACTATATTGTAAAACTTTTTTTTTTATGATAGCAGGGAGAGAAAACGCATCAATTCTGCCATAGATTTTTTTTTTTTACAGCATCAATCATGCAGCATAAATGAGACATTCCATTTTTTCTGCGGACCGGTACGGTTACAACGATACCAAAATTCTTAAATTTTTTTTAAGTTTTCCCACTTTTCTGCAATAAAACCCCTTTTTTTTGGAAATCTTACTCGAGTGAAACTGGTCTTAATGAAGTGATTGTCACATGTGGATTACCCCTTCTTAGATTGGAGGGGACCTGTAATACAAGGTCAGAGTCTGTAAAAGCCAGAGCCGTTCTCTGCAGTTACTCAGCTTGGTATTGAACGGTCTCCCGTGAACTGTCTTGTTGGAAAGATACAAGATACATATTGACTTTTGTGTAGATGTTTTAACATTGCCCACAAAGCTTTTGCCATACTTACAGTAGCTTATTTTTCTTAACGAGTCAAGACTGTTCTTATACACTTTTTCACATTTTTTCACATCTTTTTTGCACCGTACATTGCATAATAGCAAAAGCTTCAGCTTAAACCACTGAAAATAATCTAAACCACATAACAGTATGATTCATGTTTGCATTACCTTGACATTTTGATCATACCCCTGTATTCATTATTCTGCTTGCAATTTGTAAGCTTTAAAATGCTGAATCGGATGACTAACAATAACAAAAAAGCAATTAACTTGTCAAATCTATTAAATTGGGCAGCAAACCAAATTGTTGACAATATGCTCATCTCTATCAAGGCAACGAAAACTTTTTAGCATAGACTATTACACCCATTCATTGCTATGGGAAATAAAGATGCCAATACCTTTAGCTACCTCTATGGTATAGAAATGATACAAGAATCAAACATACTTTGAAGACAACCACCTTGGAGGCCGGGCCAGTGATCAGCTAATTGCCATAAATCCCACTTTTCCAATGCCAGCGAATAGCTGTTATCACCCTAATGATCTTTAATTCAAAGTCTGAACACATTCATTGATATCTTTTATAGGATGCACAGTTCTTCTTGACTTCCTTTCTTATAATACAATATCTAATTTAAATTGCATACCTGTGGAGGAGAATTTTTCCAAGAAGAAGAAAAGAAAGACATATTCATTGAATTACATGCTGGTATATCAATCATGGGCTGATATTTTTTCTGTGATAGATAGGGAACCAGTTAAAGTTAATAGGCAGTGCATTAAGTAGGTTTTTTTTATTTAAAGGGTTATTCCCATCTCGACTTTTCGAGCCAAGATGAGAATCCGCTGCCATGGGTACCGGCCACTCAGCCAGAGCGTACAGAAAGAGCCAAGTGCTCAGCACAGAGCTTCCAAGTTTTCCTGTCCAGGACATGAAAAGCTGAGATGGTAATATATACCTTTAAAGAGAAGACGATATCAAGTTCTACAGAGGTATCAAAGTTGAACTTGACTGGGATAACTTAGTGCAATAATTATAACTTATCTTATCCATAGCCATTAAAAAGTTGTTTTTCATTATAGCATTGCAAAAGCCATTTAAAAGTTATTGAAAGTGCAAATAAAACCCAACACAGAAAGTTATCTTTACATGTTAAGAGTCGAGTTAAACTTGCTGCATCTATATATCATAATATAGTATCCTATAATTGAAGAAATTGATCAATGACTATAAATTGCAAGGGTGCTGTTAAAGTTGTGCGTCTGGGAAGTATGGTTCTACAGGTTTCCTTGTGGCCAGACATGTATTTTATGTGCAGTCCTATTTTATGTGGTATGTGTAACTTTACGTGTTGGTCCTTAATCAGGGATAGCCAGGTCCCAGATGAAGATAGTGGGGCTGTCCTTATCGGCACAATCACCCCACTTTTAGGTAGAGGTGCCCCACTTTCCCTGATTAGTAAGGGAGAGAGGTCCTTCCATCATTGCCTGAAGAGGTGCAAGTTGTGAGTGCAAATGCTGTGTGAGCGTATGCGGTTATAAAAGGACACAATCCTGCATCCGCACAGAGGCGTGGTGCTTTAGTGTGTCAAGTGGATGTAAAGGTACCATTAAAAAGCACAAAAGTTCTATTGCAATTAATTGTATACAATATTCTGATATACTTTCAGCATCAATTCATTATTATTTTCAAAATATCTGTTTCCTGTCATTAAGGGTGAAGTCACACGAACGTATATCGGCTCGGTTTTCATGCCGAGCCGATATACGTTGTCCTCGTGTGCAGGGGGGAGGATGGAAGAGCCAAGTGCAGGAACTGAGCTCCCGCCCCCCTCTCTGCCTCCTCTCCGCCCCTTTGCACTATTTGCAATGGGGAGAGGCGGGGCGGGGGCGTGGCTAATTCTCAGAACTTAGCCCCGCCCCACCCCGCCTCTTCCCATTACAAATAGTGCAGAGGGGCGGAGAGGAGTCGGAGAGGGGGCCGGGAGCTCAGTTCCTGCTCCTGGCTCTTCCATCCTCCCCCCCCTGCACACGAGGACAACGTATATCGGCTCGGCGTAAAAACCGAGCTGATATACGTTCGTGTGGCTTCACCCTAAATAGAACTGTGTAGTTAGTGTTTCTGTACACCGATAATAATAGCTGCCAATGGAAGACCCAGAAATATTTCTCAATCCATATGATGAAAATCCATAGCACTCCACAATCTCATATTGATGTTGTAAATTTATTAACATATGTGAGTAAGTCTAAAGATTAGTAGTATTAGTAGCAAGACAGCCAAAGTAGTGATGAATGTTTTAGTGAATGTGACCTTTCTAACAGTAATGCTGATACAAAGATGCATGGGCAGGTACAAAAACAAAGAGGAACGTTCAGTGTTTATTTCTAGAGGTGGAACTGTCTGTTTTGGTCATGTGATGATGGCTCGTTACAGTTACTGTACAGTAATCAGAGTTGTGTCCTGTATATGAGCTGTGATGTAGGCTCATTAGCAGGGGCATAACTATAGAGGATGCAGGGGATGCAGTTGCACCCGGGCCCAGGAGCCTTAGGGGGCCCATAAGGCCTCTCTTCTCCATATAGGGAGCCCAATACTATGAATAAAGCATTATAGTTGGGGGCCCCGTTCCAGGTTTTGCATTGGAGCCCAGGAGCTTCAAGTTACGCCTCTGCTCATTAGGCAACATCCTCTAATAGAAGACTACACAAAGCACCAGTGAAACCGGCACTTTCATTTGCATTTGCTTGACTAAAACACCTTTTGCCAATTATTTCGCGTTTTTCTTGCTCATTTTTTTCATGCGATTGCCAATGGGACTTTCTAATGTTAAAAATGCATCGCAAGTTGGTGCTTTGCAATTTTTGTGTGATGTGTTTTAAATAGAAATGAGCGAGCAAGCTCGGTAAGGGCAGTCACTCGAGCGAGCCTCGCTCATCTCGAGTAACTGCCTTCTCCTCCGAGCGTGCCGGGGGGGAGGGCAGCGGGGGGCGGTGGGGGAGAGTGGAGGTAAGCGGGGGGAGAGTGAGAGAGATCTTTCTCTCTCCCCCGCTACCCTCCACCGCTCATGCCCCCCGCCCCCCCGAGCACGCTCCGAGGAGAAGGCAGTTACTCGAGGTGAGCGAGGCTCGCTCAAGTAACTCATCTTACCGAGCGTGCTCGCTCATCTCTAGTTTTTAACATTAAAAGGTCCCATTGACAATTGCTTGAAAAAAAAGCACAAGAAAAACGCAAGTGGGTATTCACCCTAACACAGAGCTTCACTTCCTTTTGTTTCCTGCACTGTGGATGTTTACTCAACGGCCTCAATAAGAGGTATAAATTCTATGACTGTTTGTGCGTTCGATTGTGTTTGTCTATACAGTAATTGTACATAAATTCAAATAATTTCACATTTTTTTAGTAGTCAATGTAGAAATCAAGGTAATTCTGCGTATGCATTGTGTATTATGCGAGAGCAAAAAAGAGTGCGACTTGTTCTATTTTGGCAAGTGTTATGCAAGAGAGCCCATTGTTCTCTATGAGTGTGTCATCAATACCGTCTATCTGTAATTACATTGCACATGAGCGGCGCTAATATGTGCCATTGCAAAGCTACAGAGCAAGGCATTTAAACAAAAAAAAACACCCAGGAAGATTGCGAATGACAGCGTGTGTGAGATGCCTGTGCTGATTTTATGTATACGGTATACATCAAAATACATTTCTGTGATCTGTTCTTTACGCAAGAACAAGCAACGGGTAAATCAGGAACTTCTGAAGTTTTTAGACTGTGTTTCAGCTCTCTGGGACCTACTGTTTGGAACATTTTCAAAAAAATCTGAATTAGACATGAGCGAGCGTACTCGCTAAGGCAAATTACTCAAGCGACTATTGCCATTTTTGAGTACATGCCCGCTCGGGCCAAAAGATTTGAGGGCCGGCGGAGGTGAGCGGTGAGTTGCGGGAGTGAGCATGGGGGAGCGGGGGAAGAGAGATCTCCCCCCCATCCCGTTCCTCCCCGCTCTCCCCCGCCACCCCCGCACCCCGCCAGCCCCCAAATCTTTTCGGACGAGCGGGTATGTACTCAAAAATGGCAACACTCGCTCGAGTAATTTGCCTTAGCGAGTACGCTCGCTCATCTCTAATCAGAATACAACTGGACCAATCTACACTGACTGGACCAATCTGCCCCAAAATTGCCACACAGGTAAATTAGGCACTTTGAAAAATTTTAGACCATGTTTCAGCTCTCTTGTATCTACTGTTTATGACATATTAAGAAAAAAAATCTGAATATGTCCAAACAACTGGACTAACTGGAACGACATGCACCAAATTTGCCCCAAAGGTAAAGCAAACACTTTCTAAGGTCTTAGACTGGGTTTCAGCTCTCTAGGAACTACTGTTCATGACATATTCACAAAAAATTGGAATACAGCCAAGCAAGTAGACCAGACAGGATTGATCTCCACTCATTTAGGCACATAGGTAAATCAGACACTTCGGAAGGTTTTAGACCAGGTTTCAGCTCTCTAGGATCTATCATACTTGTCATATTTGTAAACAATTGGAATACAAATGCAAATATAAGCTCAAACCCAGTATAAAATCTTCCGAAGTGCCTGGTTTACCTATGTGGCTAATTTGGCTTCATATCAGTAGCAAACTAAGCTTTCAAAGAGTTACACTAAATAGACTTGTGGAAAGCCTGGTAATTCTGCTAGTAGAAGTATATAAAGGAATGGCCGGAGCTCCCTGATGGTGCACCACACTTTACTCTCCATTATCCTGATATTAAAAAGAAAATGTTATTATTTTAGATAGAGATATAATAAATAGCCGCTGCTTGCTTTCATTTCTCTTGTTATCATATCTGCCGGATGCATCTTTTTACAGCTACATTGTTTCTCCAGCGAGCTTGTTTATAGACAAAGAGTTAAATTATGTCTTTAAGGATACAGTAGGTGGAGCATTTGTAAAAAGGAGATTAATGATGTGTCTAGCATATATCTTCAAAAAGCCCCAGAGAGAAAGCTTGGAGATTACAGTTTCTGCTTTTCCAGTACATCTTCACTAGTTGCCTTAGAAACCCAGCTATTTCTTAACCATGCAGACTTGAGAAGCTTCTGGCTACCATGTGTCTTGGGAATTTCAGGTGTGTATCTGTGACATAAGATTCATACCGGAGGTTAGGGACAGTGAAAATAGGATAGATCAAAAAGGTACAATATGTCCTGTGTTCGAGGCTTAAATGCTTCCTATTATTGTGTTCTGTCTTTTGAACAGAGTTGTGTTATGGAATATACAATTATAAAGGCATGCAAATAATGTGTGTATAATACAAACAAATGGCTATATCTGCATACTCTTCTGTATTTTGATTTATGGATTACATTATGTTTAAATATTTTACATTACAGTACACAATATTATTGTTTAGAAAGGAAATGTGCTGATACAATGTAAATAATTCAATCACTAAACAAAGCTACTTAATATTAATATATAGTATAAAGCTGCCTCTGCTGTAAATTCTACAAATATTAGACGTAGCAGAGAACTTAAGTGACCAAATAAGGGTGCAGGACCGCAGAAGTGGAAAATTCTTGCAAGCAATGTATTCCACTGTGACATCAAAGTTCAGCGCCTTCTCTATGGCCAACTGAAAGGGCACAAGCATTACCAAATATAACATACCCGATTCCAAATCTACATCCATTTTCATTGGATCTGCGCTTGCTGCATTCCTGATCTATTTTCATCCTGACTGTCTATTAAATAATTATTCCCACTGTAGAAAGTGATGTCATATCCCAAAGGTATGACATACATTTCTGATCAGTGGGGGTACAGCTGCCAGAATCCCTTCAAATTCTTCGAAATAAAAGAGCCACAGTGTTAAGGTACCTTTACATGGGATAACTTCTCTTGAAAGAGCGAATATAAATGATAATCACTCTGTATAAACACAGCCATCAGCAGGGTAACGAGCGATAACCCATCTAGTTGCTAGTTGTTTCATTCCAGCTCACCCAAAAGATAGTCATTGATTGATTAAAAGTTGTATGATGTACAGTCCTTTGGATTTCAATGACTTGCATGGAGATCAACTCTATAAACAATATGTCGGCAAGCAACTAATGAACAACAAGTACTTTGGGTAAAAGCAAACAAACAACTGTCATTCATATTATCCAGTGAGTTTTCTGAGCAACTGAATAAGTGTAAAGGTGCATTTAGACACAAAAATGATCGCTCAAAAGATGGCTTTTGAGTGATCCTTTTTGCATAAACTACTACCTGGTACTAATGCCTATTAGTACCAATTAGTAGTGTGTGAGCCACCGGGAGCTGTAATCAGAGAACAGACCATCCGCTGTTCTCTGATAAATTCCCTTTGTTTTGCCACAGGGCTGACAGCTGAGACAATGTAATCAGCTGTTATCAGCACTCCTCGGGCAGAACACAGTGTTCGGTCCATCTTATTAGTTCTTCTGCCGAACCATGGATTTTATGCCAACGATGAAATTCATCGTTCGGCAGAAAAGTGAAAGATTGGCACATTTACATGCAACTATTATCGCTCAAAAGATGGCATTTGAGTGAATTTCGAGCAATATTTATTGTGTCTAAATGGGCCTATAGTTGTGCAGTGGAAAACAGTGCAGAAACGGGTCATGGGTGCATCAAAAGAGGTCTAGGGGAACATAAAGAGAACATTGTACTTCCTCTTTAGAAGTCACTGGTCAGACCACACATGGAATATTGTGTACAGTTTTGGGTACTGGTACTCAAAAAGGACATATTAGAGCTTCAGTGGGTTCGAAGTTGGGCAACTAAATTAATAAACAGAATAGAGAGAGTTTATCAAAATTAGGCCTATTTAATTTAGAAAAAAGATGGCTGGGGGGCAACCTAAAAAGTATGTAGAAATATATCAGGGAACAATACGGAGATCTCTCCCATCATCTAGTTATACCAAGGACCTCAACAAGGGGGCATCCTCAGTGTCGATAGAAAAGAAGGTTTCTACACCAACAAAGAAGGGGATTCTTTACTGTAAGAGCAGTGAGACTATGAAACACTCTACCTGAATATGCGGTGATAGCAAATTCGAAAAAAGAGTTTAAGTAGAGTCTGGACATCTTTCTTGAGCATTACAATATAATATGTTATAGTTACTAAATACTTCAGAAGGGTTGTTGATCTAGGGATTATTCCAATTGCCAGATTTGGACTTGGGAAATAATTTTGTTTCCCTTAATTGAGGAAGATTGGCTTCTACCCCATCGGAGCTTTTTGCCTTCCTTTGGATCAACATTTGGAGGGCGGGGGTGCAATAGGCTGAACTGAATAGATATATATCTTTTTTTCAGCCTAACACACTATATCACTATCAGCATAAAGTGACTTACCAGTGGCAGACCTATACCAATAGTGTCACCTCAATGCCTCAATCAACAGTGTCAGACACCTATCCTAGTACAGCACACAAGTTGAAGATACTATGTATGTACCCTCATTTTGTACTTCTAAGATGAGAAGTTTTGTACATAGTAAGTGCAATCTCACATCAGGCCAGAGGAACAATGGGGTTTATTCACTACTATTGTCTAAAAGTTAGACAGTCTTAAGGCCCTTTTAGACCGGACGAGTGTCGGGCAAACGATGCCTGAAACTCGTCCCTGCACATACTAGCTCCTGCGCTGCTGCACGGGAGCTAGTATCGCTGGCTCACAGCGGGGCGGCAGGAGATTTCTCTCTTCTAGCTCCCCACACCTCTTTATTGACATAAGTAATGAAGGGCCTCTATTTACACTGCATGCTGAGGCCTTAGTCAGACGGGCGTTTTTTGCCGCGATTTGCGCATGCGCACGCGTCCGGCGATTTTATAAAACCATTGCTTTGCAATGGTATCGGACACATGAGCGCTTTTTATGCGCTCGTCCGATAAATTATAGAACAGAAATCGCAGATCGCACCTATCTGCGATCTGCGATTCCTGTTCTCTTGTCTATATGCGCTCAATGGGGCCGGCGGCAGCAGCGCCGACCCCATTGAGAACATATAGAAGACAAATCCTTCTTCTCTGCCACAGCTGTAACAGCTGTGGCAGAGAAGAACGATGTTTGCCCATTGAATTCAATGGAGCCGGCAATACAGCGGGCTGTATTGCCGGCTCCATTGAATGCAATGCGCTGGACAGCTCCGGCCCGTTTCTAATGAAACGCGGCTAGGAGCAGATTTTCGGGCGATTTTCGGGCACCGGTCACGCGATTTGCGGATGCGCATCCGTCATGCGATCCGCAAATCGCGCGAAAAAACGCCCGTCTGACTAAGGCCTGAGCGTTCAGCTTATCGTCCATCATTTATGCAGCAGGAGCACGGGAGCAAGGACACACAGGGGCAAGTGTCAGGCATTGTTTGCCCAACTTTCGTCCCATGTAAACCAAGCTTTAAAGTGTGCGAGATTTATTATAGTGGATCTGCTGAATGATAAATCTGTCAAACTTTAAGACTGTTTGTGGCACATCATGAGTGCAGTCCAGTTCCTTAAGAGGTGTGATCGTTCAATAGACAATATTCATCCACTTTCACAGGGAACCATATAGAAATTAAAAAGTTATTGAGGAATGTTTGGGTTTTCTACTAAGAAATTGCAATTATTCAAGGCACCCTACTGCTATGAAACTATATCAGTGTTTCTTAACTCCAGGCCTCAAGTAACCCCAATGGGAAATGATTTAAGGATAATGGCATCACGTGTACAGTACTAAGGAAATGCTCAAAACATGACCTATTAAGGGTACTTGAGGACTGGAGATGAGAAACACTGAATTATATTATGCCTAATGCAAAGCCTGATGGGTAGTCCATGACACAGGGATTGAAAGAACATCTACCATAAATGTTATGCACTACCTCTTGAGACTCAAGTTATACTTAAGGCCTCATGTCCACGGGAAAAATCAGATCCGCTGCAGATTCTCCATGGAGAATCTGCAGCGGGTCCCTCCTGCCCCGCGGACATGAGCGCTGAAAATAACAATAAATCAGAATAAACTCACCTCCCATCCGCTCCGTTTCTTCTCTTCGCTGCGGCGTCATCTTCTCTCGTCGCGGCCGGATCTTCTTTCTTCGGCTCGGCGGATGTGCATGATGACGTCGGTGACGTGCCCCACGCATGCGCCGGGCCGAAGCAAAATGATCCGGCTGCGACTGAGAGAAGATGGCGCGGCGCCGAAGAGAAGAACCGGAGCGGGTGAGTAAACTCTGATTTTTGTCTCCCGCGGATCCGGACGGCTTCCATAGGCTTCAATAGAAGCCCGCGGGAGCCGTCCCCGCGGGAGACCCGCATGAAAATGGAGCATGGTCCGGATATTTTCATGCTCCATTTTTTTAAAAATTCCTTTTATTGACGATCCGCGGGTATTTATCTACCCCGCGGGTGGTCAATGCATCCCTATGGGGTGCGGATCCGCGGGCGGAAGAAGAGTTAAAATCCGCTGCGGATTTTAATTCTTATTTTGCCCGTGGACATGAGCCCTAATGGTTTTGCCTGCTGTTGTACTTTACATTTCACTACTATCTGTTTAGTGATCTGATGCCTTTTTCCTTAGTGATGACCCTCCCCTGTGAAAACCAATTTTCTTGTATGAGTTTTTAAATTACTGAATATTTATGGATATTAATATAGAAATTGTATTTTAGGTAGAGAAGCCTAAATCCATTTTAGTGAAGGGAATTGATATAATACATTGCTTGTCATCATTTATAATTTGTCTTAGTCTGAAAAAGACTCTTTTCTGTAGACCAGCTGTAGTTTCTGCTTGAAGGAAAGATCATCTCCGACCTTCTGCTGTTTGCATGCATTTGTAGAAAGGGAAAAAGACCGTCTGGGCAAAAATAACTTCATTATGAGCCACCTGTCTCATGCAGAAGGTGTCCAAAATAATTTATATTGTAAATCCATCTGTGACTGCAAATAATTACTGTTTGCCTCTGCAACAAACAGCATGAAGAACAACTGCAAACTTCATGTAATGCTATTGTAAAAGCTTACTGTTAACAAACAATCATGCTGAAGCCCAATAACAGGATATGACGGCAATGTATTAGGAATCATTATACATAAATTTGGACTAAGTAGTATTAATATGCAAAGGTTTAATTTTAGAACAACATAAGTAATGCTGCTAAAGTGTTGGAGGCAGACAGTAGGGCTGGAAAGTAGAAAATTACGCAGTGAGTTCCGCCGTCTTAACATACCCTAAGGCTGGCCGCACACGGGAGATCGCCATTTTGCATCACGGGGGATCGCGGCAAAATTGCCTCTTTATTCACTGAGATTTCGAGCATCAGCGATGGTTATTTTTGGAGAATAATTTTGTATCGCTTTGCTGCACCCCTGATAAAATCGTGCAGCAATTTATTTATTTTTTTCGCATAAGTCAATGGGACTTTGTAATGTTAAAATCGCATTGCATCACATCGCAACATGCGTTTGTAGCGTTGCAATGCGATAAAAAGAAAACTCCATAGGAATACATTGGAGATAAAAAATAGTACATCGCAGAAAGATAGTGCAAGCCACAGTGTTTTTCCCCCTCAACATCACATGAGTGAAAACAACGTAAATGGGAATGAAACCATTGTAAATCATTGGTTTAATATTCTGCTTTTTTACTGACTTTCGCAGCAGGCAAAAATTGCACGATTTTCTCGCCCGTGTGGAGCCAGCCTGAGGCCTCGGTCAGACGATCGTTTTTTGCCGCGATCTGCGGATGCCCATGCGATCTGCACATATATAGAACCATTGCTTTGCAATGGGATCGGTCACATGGCCGCTTTTTATGCGGATGTCCAATAAATTATAGGATACGAGGAATCGCAGATCGTGCCTATCTGCGATCTGCGATTCCTTGTGTCCTATATATGCGCTCAATGGGGCCAGCGGCAGCAGCGCCGACCCCGTTGAGAACATATTCTACAAAGATCATTCTCCTCTGCCACAACTGTAACAGCTGTGGCAGAGAAGAACGATGTTCGCCCATTGAATTCAATGGAGCCGGCAATACAGCCGGCTCCATTGAAAGCAATGGGCTGCCGGCGAGCGCGGGATGAATTTTCGGGAAGGGCTTAAAAATATAAGCCCTTCCCTGAAAATCATGCTAAAATGTGTAAAAATAAAAAATATATATATACTCACCTTGTCCCTGCAGCCGGAGTTCAGCCGTGGCCGGCAGTTCTCCTGAACGGCTCTGTGTAGTATTCAGCAGGCGGGGATTTAAAATCCCCGCCTGCTGAATGGGCTGCCTCTGATTGGTCACAGCCCTCACCAATCAGAGGCAGCTCTCACTCACCCATTCATGAATTCATGAATGGGTGAGTGCTGCCTCTGATTGGCTCAGCGCAAGGACCAATCAGGGGCAGCTCTCAGCTATTGAATGCAGGGACAAGGGACAAGGTGAGTATATATTTTCTACATCAGGGAAGTCTCTGATAGCAATGTCTGACCATGAGTGATTAGAGATTTGATTTCAAAGCATGATACAATGAGCGTCAGAACCGGATATACAAACCACACCTTTGATGCTATTTTGATGCTAACCATCTGGTGAATATTGGTTACTTTTTTTTAATTTTAGGATATTTCTTTCTTAGCCACATTTTTCACCCTGTCAGTAGTGCTGTGCTAACTTTTGAAACATTTGGTTGGTTTGTTGAATTCATCTGTACGGAACGTAAACTTTGGCAAAACCCATAAAGAAGAAGGTGATGGTGGTCTAATGTGGCTCAGTGGTTGGCACTCTAGCCTTGCTGTGCTGCAGTCCTAGGTTCAAATCTCACCAAGGACAACATTTGCATGGAGTTTGTATGCTCTTCCTGTGTTTTTTCTCATTCAATGCATGTGCTATATAAGGTCATTATTATTATGAAGAAACTCAGGGAGAACATGCAAACTCCATGCAGATGTTATCCCCGTCCTTCTTATTTTACAAAAGTTTTTAGCATGGTTTCCATGTGACTCGACCCATTCTAGCAAGACTCATTATAGAATGCAATCTGTGGAGAAAACTACAACTCCCAGCAGGATTCTTCAGCTGTCAGAGAATCCTGCGAGTTATATGTCACTATGATCATGGGGGCCCCAAAGTGCAACTGCACATAGATGTAATTTCAGCCAGCTTATACGTCTATAGGAAAAGTTAAACTACCCAGTTGATTATATGGACATACTAGTATAGGCTATCCGAGTTGCTGTGTGTGTCATATCTATATATAGTGTAGCTAACATACTGTGTCATATACCACTCATGGGCTGGTGTGGGCCCACTGCTGGCCAGGACCCATGGGAAAATTCACCTGCTCGCCTGTGGACTATTCTGAGTCTGTGCATGGGCATCTTAATACTAGGGTTAAATGGTGACTATGGTTACACAGGATAGGTGAAAAATACAGGTATATGATTGTTGGGGATCTGACTGCTAGGGCCTCCAGGGATCACTAGGATGATGGTCCCTAAATCCCCCTAGTGAGTGGAGCAGTGGTGCATATGCGTGATAAAGGCTTCATTCACCTCTATCCACAGCCATCCAGCCATTGTTACAGAAGCTGCTCCATTCACTTGGAGGATTCAGAGTCATCCTTGAGGGGCCCAGCAGTCAGTACCCCAGCTATCAAACCTTTATCACCCATGCCATGAATAGATAATAAATGGTGTGGACTTCAACCTTGATGTGTGATTTCAATGGTTTTGTTTCCACTATCGGGATCCTTGGGCGTTAATACTGCGACCAAGAAAAGATAGAACTTGCCCTATCTTTCTTGCACATAGTAAATACTACATGTGATAAAGATAGGGAAAGACCTATCCTCCTGCTTTTCCTTTTCAAACTTGCGCGGAATGGGTTCCCTCACATTCAGCATTTTTGCACCCGCATTTCCGTCAGGACTCAATGGAAGTCTACCGGAGGGCACAAAACAGATGGGTGCGATTCTGTCTTGTTAAATGGCTGTGAAAGTCATAGCCGCATAGCGGGATGAAACAAGACCATTGATTTCATTTTCACTATTGGGATTCTCGACAGTTAATAGTACACACAACAAAAAATAGACTTGCCCTTTCTTTCTCGCACATAGGTAATACTACATGCAAGAAATATAGGGCAGAACCTATCTTACCGCTCATTTTTTTTCAAACTCGCATTAAATAGCACAGAGTTTGAATAGTCCGGAAAAAAAAAACCCTGGTTCATACACTAATAGTGGCGAGCGTATTAGCACATGCACCCATGTGTTTTTGCCCTTAAACTCTAGTCAAACACACTTTACACCAGTAACATGCCAATACAGAAACTATTTAATATATGCCCTGTTATCAAGGCTTGTGCGTTCCCGTACTGTATCCAGTACATCAGAACTGTTCAGATCAGAAGAGAATCATCCTTTGAAACTGTTTTGAGAATTGAAATGTTAGTCAAATTGCTGAAAAATATGATACATACAGTATTGATATCTAGCTTTCTACATTAGCGAAAGTAGGCCAGCTACATTAAGTCTTCTTTAATTAAGCTTCATCAAAAATAAAGCTTGCAGCATCCCTGGTCTATATAGCACATTACAAAGCATTTCCAGGGCTACACATGTCCTGATTTCAGTGACCATACTAATGATCACAGGCTAGACCAATATGATGAAATATTGATTGAAATTAGTCTAAAATTTAGAAAGAGGACATCCCAACAATGCAGTTTCTAATGTGCATTTTTTGACCAAAGCGAGGTCACAGAAACTGAGGAGACGTTTTACCCTACCCCCTCCAAATTCCCTCTGACACATTGAGGTATGGACTCCACAAGACCTCTGAAGGTGTCCTGTGGTACCTGGTACCAAGATGTTAGCAGCAGATCTTTTATATACTTTAGGCCTCATTCACATGAGCGTGTTTATGTGCATACATACGCACGCACAAAACCAAGCATCTAGATTCCCTATGGTGTGTTCACATGTCCATGTTTTACAGGCATGCAAATGCACGTGTCTGAAAAACATAGGACATGCGTGCATTGATAGGTCCATGCTGCGTGTCAATATTCCTCGCAAGGAATCCCCTTGTCACTGAACACTGTGACAGCACTGTCACAGTATTCAGTGACAAAAGGACTCCCTACGGGGAGTAAAAAATCCCCTGCCACAGCTGTCACAGCTGTGGCAGAGGATCGCAATGTTCTCCAATTGCTTTCAATGGGGCCGCTGCTACCGGCAACCTCATTGAGAGCATTGGACTGCCGGCAACCCCTGCTGTGATTTTCGGGGAAGGGTTTTAAATATAATCCCTTATCTGAAAATCATCCCTGACTTGTGTAAAAAATATACACTACCGTTCAAAAGTTTGGGGTCACCCAAACAATTTTGTGTTTTCCATGAAAAGTCACACTTATTCACCACCATGCGTTGTGAAATGAATAGAAAATAGAGTCAAGACATTGACAAGGTTAGAAATAATGATTTGTATTTGAAATAACATTGTTTTTACATCAAACTTTGCTTTCGTCAAAGAATCCTCCTTTTGCAGCAATTACAGCATTGCACACCTTTGACATTCTAGCTGTTAATTTGTTGAGGTAAGCTTGTGAAATTGCACCCCACGCTTCTAGAAGCATCTCCCACAAGTTGGATTGGTTGGATGGGCACTTCTGGCGTACCATACGGTCAAGCTGCTCCCACAACAGCTCAATGGGGTTCAGATCTGGTGACTGCGCTGGCCACTCCATTACCGATAGAATACCAGCTGCCTGCTTCTGCTGTAAATAGTTCTTGCACAATTTGGAGGTGTGTTTAGGGTCATTGTCCTGTTGTAGGATGAAATTGGTTCCAATCAAGCGCTGTCCACTGGGTATGGCACGGCGTTGCAAAATGGAGTGATAGCCTTCCTTATTCAGAATCCCTTTTACCCTGTACAAATCTCCCACCTTACCAGCACCAAAGCAACCCCAGACCATCACATTACCTCCACCATGCTTAACAGATGGCGTCAGGCATTCTTCCAGCATCTTTTCATTTGTTCTGCGTCTCACAAACGTTCTTCTTTGTGATCCAAACACCTCAAGCTTGGATTCATCCGTCCACAACACTTTTTTCCAGTCTTCCTCTGTCCAATGTCTGTGTTCTTTTGCCCATCTTAATATTTTTCTTTTATTGGCCAGTCTCAGATATGGCTTTTTCTTTGCCACTCTGCCCTGAAGCCCAAAATCCCGCAGCCGCCTCTTCACTGTAGATGTTGACACTGGTGTTTTGCGGGTACTATTTAATGAAGATGCCAGTTGGGTACCTGTGAGGCGTCTGTTTCTCAAACTAGAGACTCTAATGTGCTTATCTTCTTGCTTAGTTGTGCAACGCGGCCTCCCACTTCTTTTTCTACTCTGGTTAGAGCCTGTTTGTGCTGTCCTCTGAAGGGAGTAGTACACACCGTTGTAGGAAATCTTCAATTTCTTAGCAATTTCTCGCATGGAATAGCCTTCATTTCTAAGAACAAGAATAGACTGTCGAGTTTCAGATGAAAGTTCTCTTTTTCTGGCCATTTTGAGCGTTTAATTGACCCCACAAATGTGATGCTCCAGAAACTCAATCTGCTCACAGGAAGGTCAGTTTTGTAGCTTCTGTAACGAGCTAGACTGTTTTCAGATGTGTGAACATGATTGCACAAGGGTTTTCTAATCATCAATTAGCCTTCTGAGCCAATGAGCAAACACATTGTACCATTAGAACACTGGAGTGATAGTTGCTGGAAATGGGCCTCTATACACCTTTGTAGATATTGCACAAAAAAACAGACATTTGCAGCTAGAATAGTCATTTACCTCATTAGCAATGTATAGAGTGCATTTGTTTAAAGTTAGGACTAGTTTAAAGTTATCTTCAGTGAAAAGTACAGTGCTTTTCCTTCAAAAATAAGGACATTTCAATGTGACCCCAAACTTTTGAACGGTAGTGTATACTCACCTGTCCGTCGCTGCCGGGGCTTGGAGCGTCTAGCTGCTTGATCTCCCAGCAGTGTAGTAAAGTTCTTTCAGCAGGTAAGGATTTAAAATCCCCGTCTTCTGAAAGGGCTGTATCTGATTGGCTGAGCACTCAGCCAATCACAGACAACACTCCGCCATTCATTGAATTACAGCTGAGCGCTGCCTGTGATTGGTCACAGCACTCAGCCAATCACAGGCAGCGCTCGGCCGTTTATTAAATTCTATACTCACCTGAGCTCTGACAGCAGCAGAGAGGTGAGTATATATGCCAAGGATAGGTCATCAATAATATTCTCCCTGGAAAACCTCTTTAAGGATGCAGCCCTTTTGATGTGTTCCCATGTTCGTTTTTTACAGGCGCAAAATCTTTGCACCTGCAAAAGATAAGACATGCGTGCAGCGACAAGGTCCATGCTGCGCATAAAGATTCCCCACGGGGAATCCCCTCATCCCTCAACACTGTGACGGCACTGTCACAGTGTTGAGTGACAAGGGGGCTCCCCTGAGGGACAGCTGTAGCAGAGGATTGTGATGTTCCCCCATTACTTTTAATGGGGCCGGCTGCAGCGCCAGCCCCATTGAAAGCAATGGGCTGCAGGCAATCCCTGCAGTGATTTTCCGAGAAGGGCTTGAAAAATAAGCCCTTCCCTGAAAATCATCCCTAGCTTGTGTAAAAATTTTTAAAAAAACACGTACTCACCTCTCCACCTTTGTCTGTGCAATCCCGGCAGTGTTCTGAAGCTCTTTCAGCAGGCGGGGATTACAAAATTCCTGCCTCCTGAAAGGGCCGCGTCTGATTGACTGAGCGCTCATCCAATCACAGGCAGCACTCAGCCATTCATTTAATAACAGCTGAGCACTGTCTGTGATAGGTCACAGCGCTCAGCCAATCAGTGGCAGCGCTCAGCCATTCATTTAATTTGTGCAAAAAAAAGTGCTCATCTTACTGAGCCCTAAATATGGCATTAGGGTTTTTCTTAAACTTTTATTACTTTTTATTTTTTTAACAATCAATAAAACTTTTTAAAACAAATTTTTACCTTTTTTAAAAATTCCCATAGAGGACAAGAACTTGCGATGCTTTGATCGCTACTGCAATATGATGTAATGCCATAGCATTACATTATACTGCGATGTGACAGGCAACCCTGTCCCCGGTTGCTATGGCAACCGCATGGCAATTTGCGATCTTATCACGTGGGGCATTGTGAGACCCCCCCCCCAAAACATCAGTTGGGGCATTTAAATGCTGCTGTCAGAACTGACATCAGCATTTAAAGGGTTAACACGTCCGATAAACTGTGTCGGAGTTGTTGCGGATGGGTTTTAAATGTGCCTGTGGGGAAATGGAAAACTTACTTCCAGATTCCATTACAAGATATTATTGATGATTATTGGGGGTTCCAACAGAGGGACACATATTGTCGTGGAACCCTTCTAGCAAAAAGGATTAGTTGAAATTGGAGATCCCCTATGTTTCTGCAGTGGCAGTCCATCCTATAGTATTTAGAACAGTATGCTCAATTAAAATTGTTCCCTGCCAGGAATCGTATATCAAATCCAGCACATTTGATTATGTTAAACAAAATTAGCATCGTTGAAAGAAAATCCTTAATAACCTGATCTATGATAGTGCACATCAATATTTTCTTCTACAGCACAGTCTTTGATTCTTTTCATTCCACGTCTTCCTAAATGTAATGACAGAGCAATATATTTTATCCAAATGCATTGCTTACTCCTGGATAAATCTTTAATCTTTTTCTTATAAGTAGTCTGTTTGATTCACACTATCATTTCATCATATCAACCACAATACTCATTTCTAAGACTTGCAAGCTTTGCTTTTATTTCCTTTTTAGCATGCATTCATTATTTCTGGTTCTTGTGTTCACATTTCTTACTGTTATTAAAATAAAATTCATCCTATTAATAAGGGAAACATTTTGCAACAAGGTAAACATTTAGAAGCAGAATAGAGATGTTAGTAGAATCAACTGTTGAGAGTAAAGCCTAATTACCGTACCTTACGGCTCCATAAAACATGCAAGATAAGAAAAAATGTAATATACAATCCCTTATAGGAATCTTTCATTTTTCTATAGGGTTCCATATAAATCGTACGGAAGATACATATTGGCATGCTCCTTCAATTGCCTTATTACAGAGGTAGAAAAGCTCTGTAAAACATAGTTAACAAGCTGCAGTAAACAGGGACTATACAATAGTGTGCCGCCATACCACATCCTCAGACAAAGTTCCACAGACTCACTGCTCTTACAGTAAAGAACCCCCTTCTATGTTGGTGATGAAACCTTCGTTCCTCTAAACGTAGCAGATGCCCTCTTGTTACCATCGCAGACCTGATAATAAACAGATCTTGGGGAGATCCTTGTATTGTCCCTTAGCTTATTTATACATAGTTATTTGGTCGCCCCATAACTGTCTTTTTTCCAGGGTGAATATTCCCAATTTTGCTAGCCTCTCTGAGTATACCAGTCCTGTCTTTCCATTTATTACTTTTGCTGCCCTTCTTTAAACCCCCTCAAGCACTGCAACATCTTTCCTGAGCACCGGTGTCCAGAAATGTACACCTCACCGCCTGCTGAAAAAGCTTCAGAGCAGTGCAGGAGGATCAAGCAGCTAGACATGTCTGAGCCCCACAGCAGCAGTGAGTATATATATATATATATATATATTTTTATTTTTTTATTTTTTTTTACACCGCCTAAGAATGATTTTCAGGGAAGGACTTTAGAGATGAGCGAACACCAAAATGTTCGGGTGTTCGTTATTCGGAACGAACTTCCCGTGATGCTCGAGGGTTCGTTTCGAACAACGAACCCCATTGAAGTCAATGGGCGACCAGAACATTTTTGTAATTCGCCGATGCTCGCTAAGGTTTTCATGTGTGAAAATCTGGGCAATTCAGGAAAGTGATGGGAATGACACAGTGACGGATAGGGCAGGCGAGGGGCTACATGTTGGGCTGCATCTCAAGTTCACAGGTCCCACTATTAAGCCACAATAGCGGCAAGAGTGCCCCCCCTCCCAAAAACTTTTACTTCTGAAAAGCCCTCATTAGCATGGCATACCTTTGCTAAGCACCACACTACCTCCAACAAAGCACAATCACCGCCTGCATGACACTCCACTGACACTTCTCCTGGGTTACATGCTGCCCAACCGCCCCCCCTCCCCCCCACAGCGCACACCAAAGTGTCCCTGGGCAGCCTTCAGCTGCCCTCATGCCACACCACGCTCATGTCTATTTAGAAGTGCGTCTGCCATGACGAGGGACCGCAGGCACACACTGCAGAGGTTGGCACGGCTAGGCAGCGACCCTCTTTAAAAGTGGCGGAGCGATAGCCCACAATGCTGTACAGAAGCAATGAGAAATAGAATCCTGTGCCACCGCCATCAGGAGCTGCACACGTGGGCATAGCAATGGGGAACCTATGTGCCACACACTATTCATTCTGTCAAGGTGTCTGCATGCCCCAGTCAGACCGGGCTTTTTAATTCATAGACACAGGCAGGTACAACTCCCTATTGTGAAGTCCCTGTCGACCCACAGCATGGGTGGCTCCCTGGAACCCACCGGCGGTACACAGAAATATCCCATTGCATTGCCCAACACAGCTGAGGTAGTAATGTTGTGCTTAACCCTTTCCAATCCAATTTGTATATGGTTTTCCTAGGGGGCTTACTCTTTTTCTGCTGTTATACAACGGCGCTATATGCTGGCTAAAGCCAGTACTGCATGAGCTGACACGTAGGATAGGCTCCGACAGCAGAGAGGCTGGCAATATACAGTAAGAGAACCCCGATGGACGTCTACCAACAACGGAGCTGTACAGCCTTAAACCCTAATGTCTTCACAGGTCACACAGTGGACTGGAAAGGGTTAATGCAGGTGGGCTTCGGCCCACACTGCATGCCCCAGTCAGACTGGGGTTCTTTACAAGTGGACACATGTAGGTTAAACTCCCTGTGGACCCACTGCCTGGGTGGGTGCCAGGAACCCACCGGCGGTACATAGAAATATCCCATTGCATTGCCCAACACAGCTGAGGTAGTAATGTCGTGCTTAATGCAGGTGGGCTTCGGCCCACACTGCATGCCCCAGTCAGACGGGTTCTTTAGAAGTGTACAGATGTATTAAAAACTCAGTGTGCACCTACAGCATGGGTGGCTCCCTGGAACCCACCGGCGGTACATAAAAATATCCCATTGCATTGCCCAACACAGCTGAGGTAACGTCAGCTGTAATGCAGGTGGGCTAAAAATTAATTTGATTACACTGTAGGCGAGGGCCCACAAAAATTGCTGTATCAACAGTACTAATGTACATCCCAAAAATTGGCCATGGCCAGCCAAGAGGGCAGGTGAAACCCATTAATCGCTTTGGTTAATGTGGCTTAAGTGGTAACTAGGCCTGGAGGCAGCCCAGTGTAACGAAAAATTGGTTCAAGTTAAAGTTCCAATGCTTTTAAGCGCATTGAAACTTATAAAAATTGTTCTGAAAAATTATTTGAGTGAGCCTTGTGGCCCTAAGAAAAATTGCCCGTTCAGCGTGATTACGTGAGGTTTCAGGAGGAGGAGCAGGAGGAGGAGGAGGAGGAATATTAGACACAGATTGATGAAGCAGAAATGTCCCCGTTTTGGATGGTGAGAGAGAACGTAGCTTCCATCCGCGGGTGCAGCCTACGTATTGCTTACGTATCGCTGCTGTCCGCTGGTGGAGAACAGAAGTCTGGGGAAATCCAGCCTTTGTTCATCTTGATGAGTGTTAGCCTGTCGGCACTGTCGGTTGACAAGCGGCTACGCTTATCTGTGATGATTCCCCCAGCCGCACTAAACACCCTCTCCGACAACACGCTAGCCGCAGGACAAGCAAGCACCTCCAGGGCATACAGCGCTAGTTCAGGCCACATGTCCAGCTTCGACACCCAGTAGTTGTAGGGGGCAGAGGCGTCACCAAGGATGGTCGTGCGATCCGCTACGTACTCCCTCACCATCCTTTTACAGTGCTCCCGCCGACTCAGCCGTGACTGGGGAGCGGTGACACAGTCTTGGTGGGGAGCCATAAAGCTGGCCAGGCCCTTAAAGACTGTTGCACTGCCTGGGATGTACATGCTGCTCGATCTACGCACATCCCCTGCTACCTTGCCCTCGGTACTGCGCCTTCTGCCACTAGCGCTGTCGGCTGGGAATTTTACCATCAGCTTGTCCGCAAGGGTCCTGTGGTATAGCAACACTCTCGAACCCCTTTCCTCTTCGGGAATCAGAGTGGGCAGGTTCTCCTTATACCGTGGATCGAGCAGTGTGTACACCCAGTAATCCGTAGTGGCCAGAATGCGTGCAACGCGAGGGTCACGAGAAAGGCATCCTAACATGAAGTCAGCCATGTGTGCCAGGGTACCTGTACGCAACACATGGCTGTCTTCACTAGGAAGATCACTTTCAGGATCCTCCTCCTCCTCCTCCTCCTCCTCCTCAGGCCATACACGCTGAAAGGATGACAGGCAATCAGCCGGTGTACCGTCAGCAGCGGCCCAAGCTGTCTCTTCCCCCTCCTCCTCATCCTCCTCATGCTCCTCCTCCTCCTCCTGTACGCGCTGAGAAATAGACAGGAGGGTGCCCTGACTATCCAGCGGCATACTGTCTTCCCCCGCCCCCGTTTCCGAGCGCAAAGCAGCTGCCTTTATGGTTTGCAGGGAATTTCTCAAGATGCATAGCAGAGGAATGGTGACGCTAATGATTGTAGCATCGCCGCTCACCACCTGGGTAGACTCCTCAAAATTACCAAGGACATGGCAGATGTCTGCCAACCAGGCCCACTCTTCTGAAAGGAATTGAGGAGGCTGACTCCCACTGCGCCGCCCATGTTGGAGTTGGTATTCGACTATAGCTCTACGTTGTTCATAGAGCCTGGCCAACATGTGGAGCGTAGAGTTCCACCGTGTGGGCACATCGCACAGCAGTCGGTGCACTGGCAGCTTAAAGTGATGTTGCAGGGTGCGCAGGGTGGCAGCGTCCGTGTGGGACTTGCGGAAATGTGCGCAGAGCCGGCGCGCCTTTACGAGCAGGTCTGACAAGCGTGGGTAGCTTTTCAGAAACCGCTGAACCACCAAATTAAAGACGTGGGCTAGGCATGGCACGTGCGTGAGGCTGCCAAGCTGCAGAGCCGCCACCAGGTTACGGCCGTTGTCACACACGACCATGCCCGGTTGGAGGCTCAGCGGCGCAAGCCAGCGGTCGGTCTGCTGTGTCAGACCCTGCAGCAGTTCGTGGGCCGTGTGCCTCTTATCGCCTAAGCTGAGTAGTTTCAGCACGGCCTGCTGACGCTTGCCCACCGCTGTGCTGCCACATCGCGCGACACCGACTGCTGGCGACATGCTGCTGCTAACACATCTTGATTGCGAGACAGAGGAGGAGGAGGAGGAGGAGGAGGGTGCTTTAGTGGAGGAAGCATACACCTCCGCAGATACCACCACCGAGCTGGGGCCCGCAATTCTGGGGGTGGGTAGGACGTGAGCGGTCCCAGGCTCTGACTCTGTCCCAGCCTCCACTAAATTCACCCAATGTGCCGTCAGGGAGATGTAGTGGCCCTGCCCGCCTGTGCTTGTCCACGTGTCCGTAGTTAAGTGGACCGTGGCAGTAACCGCGTTGGTGAGGGCGCGCACAATGTTGCGGGAGACGTGGTCGTGCAGGGCTGGGACGGCACATCGGGAAAAGTAGTGGCGACTGGGAACTGAGTAGCGCGGGGCCGCCGCCTCCATGATACTTTTGAAGGACTCAGTTTCCACCACCCTATACGGCAGCATCTCAAGGCTGATGAATTTTGCTATGCGGACGGTTAACGTTTGAGCGTGCGGGTGCGTGGCGGCGTACTTGCGCTTGCGCTCGAACACTTGCGCAAGCGACGGCTGAACGGTGCGCTGAACTACACTGCTGGATGGGGCCGAGGACAGCGGAGATGAGGGTGTGGGTGCAGGCCATGAGGCGGTAGTGCCTGTGTCCTGAGAGGGGGGTTGCATCTCAGTGGCAGGTTGGGGCACAGGGGGAGAGGCAGGGGTGCAAACCGGAGGCGGTGAACGGCCTTCGTCCCACCTTGTGGGGTGCTTGGCCATCATATGTCTGCGCATTGTGGTGGTGGTGAGGCTGTTGGTGTTGGCTCCCCGGCTGAGCTTTGCGCAACAAAGGTTGCACACCACTGTTCGTCGGTCGTCAGGCGTCTCTGTGAAAAACTGCCAGACCTTAGAGCACCTCGGCCTCTGCAGGGTGGCATGGCGCGAGGGGGCGCTTTGGGAAACACTTGGTGGATTATTCGGTCTGGCCCTGCCTCTACCCCTGGACACCGCACTGCCTCTTGCAACCTGCCCTGCTGATGCCCTTGACTCCCCCTCTGAAGACCTGTCCTCCTGAGTAAGCGTTGCACACCAGGTGGGGTCAGTCACCTCATCGTCCTGCTGCTCTTCCTCCGAATCCTCTGTGCGCTGCTCCCTTGGACTTACTGCCCTTACTACTACCTCACTGCAAGACAACTGTGTCTGATCGTCATCATCCTCCTCACCCACAGAAAGTTGTTGAGACAGTTGGCGGAAGTCCCCAGCCTCTTCCCTCGGACCCCGGGAACTTTCGAATGGTTGGGCATCAGTGACGATAAACTCCTCTGGTGGGAGAGGAACCGCTGCTGCCCAATCTAAGCAGGGGCCCGAGAACAGTTCCTGGGAGTGTTCCCGCTCCTGAGCAGGTGTCATTGTAGTGGAGTGAGGAGGCTGGGAGGAAGGAGGAGCAGCAGACAGAGGATTCGGATTTGCAGCAGTGGACGGCGCAGAACTGCGTGTTGACGATAGGTTGCTCGAAGCACTTTCTGCCATCCAGGACAGGACCTGCTCACGCTGCTCATTTTCTAATAACCGTCTCCCACGTGGACCCATTAATTGGGCGATGAATGTGGGGACGCCAGAAACGTGCCTCTCTCCTAATCGCGCAGCAGTCGGCTGCGACACACCGGGATCAGGAGCTCAGGCTGTGCCCACACCCTGACTTGGCCCTCCGCGTCCTCGGCCGCGTCTACGTCCTCTAGGCCTACCCCTACCCCTCAGCATGCTGTATTACCAGTGATTTGATTTAACAGGCAGGAAATAAATTGGCGCAAGACTGCAGGCCAAATATAATTTTTGCCCTTTTGGGAAAACGAAAGGCCCCACTGCCTCTAGTGAATGAATAATCTAAGTGTAATAACTGTGCTGTGTCCCTGCTTATGTGTCACAGAACGTGAGGGTAGCAGAGTTATTATAACTCTGGCAGAGCAGGTATTTTTTTTCCCAATTAAGGAAAGCAAATGGCGAAGCCATCAGTAAAGCGTAGCTGGGTGCGTATGATTTAGCAATGTTTTTCACGCAGCTCACACGTGTCCACCGCCCGTAAGGACGGACACAGGCTGGACAAATAGATTTGTTTTCAGTTTTTTCCCACCAAAAGGCAGCACTGCGTATATTCAATGAACATGAGAAGTGTAATAACTGTGCTGTGTCCCTGCTTATGTGTCACAGAACGTGAGGGTAGCAGAGTTATTATAACTCTGGCAGAGCAGGTATTTTTTTTCCCAATTAAGGAAAGCAAATGGCGAAGCCAGCAGTAAAGCGTAGCTGGGTGCGTATGATTTAGCAATGTTTTTCACGCAGCTCACACGTGTCCACCGCCCGTAAGGACGGACACAGGCTGGACAAATAGATTTGTTTTCAGTTTTTTCCCACCAAAAGGCAGCACTGCGTATATTCAATGAACATGAGAAGTGTAATAACTGTGCTGTGTCCCTGCTTATGTGTCACAGAACGTGAGGGTAGCAGAGTTATTATAACTCTGGCAGAGCAGGTATTTTTTTTCCCAATTAAGGAAAGCAAATGGCGAAGCCAGCAGTAAAGCGTAGCTGGGTGCGTATGATTTAGCAATGTTTTTCACGCAGCTCACACGTGTCCACCGCCCGTAAGGACGGACAGAGGCTGGACAAATAGATTTGTTTTCAGTTTTTTCCCACCAAAAGGCAGCACTGCGTATATTCAATGAACATGAGAAGTGTAATAACTGTGCTGTGTCCCTGCTTATGTGTCACAGAACGTGAGGGTAGCAGAGTTATTATAACTCTGGCAGAGCAGGTATTTTTTTTCCCAATTAAGGAAAGCAAATGGCGAAGCCAGCAGTAAAGCGTAGCTGGGTGCGTATGATTTAGCACTGTTCTTCACGCAGCTCACACGTCTCCACCGCCCGTAAGGACGGACAGAGGCTGGACAAATAGATTTGTTTTCACTTGTTTTTCCACCAAAAGGCAGCACTGCGTATATTCTATGAATAATAACTGTGTTGTGGCCCTGCCTATACAATTCTTTCCCTGCAGTATCAATGGAGGGTGCAATGCTCTGCAGAGGCGATTTTGAGAAGCCCAAAAAAAATGCAGCACAGCTAACAGCAGCCTGGACAGTACTGCACACGGATAAATATGGCCCTAGAAAGGACCGTTGAGGTTCTTGAAGGCTACACTCACTCCTAACACTCTCCCTGCCTATGCAGCACTTCTGTCCCTAATGCCAGGTGCAACGGTCTGCAGAGGCGATTTTGAGAAAAAAAAAATCCCACTGCTAACAGCAGCCAACACACAGCTATCAGTGGCCCTAATAAGGACCTTTGGGGGGTCTTGAAGCCTACACTAACTACCAATTCTTTCCCTACAGCAGCTCCGGTATAAACAGCACTGTCCCTCATCTAACTCACACCGCATCTGAGGCGAGCCGCGGGAGGGGCCGACTTTTATATTAGGCGAACACCTGATCTCGCCAGCCACTCACAGCAGGGGGGTGGTATAGGGCTTAAACGTTGCAGGGGGAAGTTGTAATGCCTTCCCTGTCTTTCAATTGGCCAGAAAAGCGCGCTAACGTCTCAGGGAAGGAAGTGAAAGTAACCAGAACACCGCATGGTGTTCGTTACGAATAACGAACATCCCGAACACCCTAATATTCGCACGAATATCAAGCTCGGACGAACGCGTTCGCTCATCTCTAAAGGACTTATATTTAAAGACCTTCTCTGAAAATCCATAAAGGGCTTGCCGTCATCCCATTGCTTTCAATGGGGCTGCAGAAGCACCGGCCCCATTGAAAGCAATGGGAGGACATAGTGCTCCTGTGCCACAGCTGTGACAGCTGTGGCAGGGAATTCTTCACCCCCACGGGTAGTGCTGTCACAGTGTTCAGTGATAAGGGGACTCCCCTTAGAGATGAAGAAATCCTCTGCCACAGCTATAGCAGAGAATCACAATCTTCTCTGTATGTTCTCAATGGGGTTGGCGCTGCTGCCACCAGCCCCATTGACCACAAGGTGAAATGTGTCACATCCAGGGGTTTCACATTCAAGAAATCCCCTGCTGTAGCTGTCACAGCCACAGCAGGGGGTAGCGATCGCACCGGACTTTGGCCTCATGTCCATGAGTGGGTCAGGTTCCATGGGCGGGATCTCCGTCCTGGGATCCCACCTTGCCCACGCATTGAGGACATTACTAACTAGTCCGGATGCGTGCGGGTCATCTGTTGTCTCCTCCTTGCATGTAGGTGAGCATGCCGGCATGAGTGACAGTTCTGGGTGCGCAGCAGATTGGACAGCTTCCATTGACTTCAATGAAAGCCGTTCCTTCAGGACGCCAAATAGAGCATGCTGCAATTCATTTGCCGGACCGGAAGGTCCAGAAAACAAACCTGCTTGCTTAAAGTAAGCTGCCGGCACCTATGATTGTCTATAGGTGGCTTGAACTCTGGATCATCCGTGCGGGTGCCCCATTCGGATCCAGGAATTCAAACCCACCCAGGAACATGAACCCTTTGTGCAAATTTTAAATGCACACAGGTGCGAATTTTACAATGTGCCAGCCGCTTCGGTCACCCAATTTTTTGACGCATGCTTTTTTGCGTTTTTTTTAATGCAAATAAATGCTCTCAAAATACGCCCTCTGACTGAGCTCTTAAAGGGTCAAATTGTGTTCTAAGTGAATGCTTACTCTGCCTACCCCCGCCACCCCCAGATTTATGTTGTAGATACAAACCGTATATTATAAGGCCATTGCCATGCAAGCATTATTTCCAAAAACCAAGACTGAATTTACAAGGAAACAGAGAAATAATGGAAAGCGTTATACTTTCTTCCATTTGAGATTTGATCCTTGTTTACCGAAGAAATAACCAGATGTAGCAAAATCACTGTAACCACGATGTACAAAGCCCATTGCTATGAATCCGTAGCCTTCAGTTATGCAGCATCTTCGAATAGCCTATAGTTTCAATATTTTATTTAACAGTACATGCACACAGGCGTTTTACAAGTTGCGCCGAAAATTCTCTGGCGCAACTCGAATCAGACAGCATTCGAACGTCCCAACCGTGTGCTGTTCGATGTGCTGAACACCGCACAATGACATGCTAATCTTGGCTTAAAATGCTTCATTTTTTTAAATCAGACTTTGAATCTGAGTAAAAAAAACCTTGTGTGCATGAACCAATTCAAATGAATGGATGCTATTTCTTCCGATTTTCGGACAAATTTTCGGTCAGAAAATCAGCCTGTGTGCATATACTCTAAGCATTATGGAGATGACCCACCAATGGGATCAAGGGAAACAAACATTAAATGAAACTTACATTTTCATTTTGGAATTGTATGAGTAACATATTTAAATATCCATCCTTTAAAATGTCTAAAGAGAATTTCTCTTTACAGAAAAATATAGAGCTACAGAGAATACAGTAGCTTCAACTTATATGTTCCCTAGAGACATGTTATCACTTTTCTTCTGCCAATGCCATAGCCGCTTTGCAGATAAAATTATAGGACCTTTTGGCAGCTGTAATATAAAATGTCATGTAGAAATGTCTGAATGGTGAATGTGTCTCCGGATGATTAAATAGATTTAGTGAAGACCCATGTAGGAGATGTATTGGCCACCATATTGATTGTCATTCATTCTTTTTCAGAATTAGTTATAAATGAGGCTCTATAGGCATATTGATATTTTTCTATTTCTTTCAATGTTTCATTACTTTCTGACAGCCAAAATACATAGTCTACAGCATAATTCTTGCCATCAATAAGTCAGATTCCTCATGAAAACCATTATAAGGTAATGAGATTGGGTAAGACTTGTTGGGACCCATATAAATATGGATCTTTCATAACTATTATGAATGGAAGCCATGTGTTGTGACGTTCCAGATGCAATCTGGAAATGAAACCAAGGTGGCATTCTATGTCAGCCTGGTCCACTTGACCATGGCAGAAAAACAGTTGAATGCCTCTTTCCTGTCACTGCAGAAGGTACTTAAGGTGTAGTTTCTCAGTAATCCCTCTGGGTCTCCTGTAATTACGTTGTTTTTTTTGGGTGTCATATGTCAGAAATCCCTCAGTGTTTTATGTTCAAATCTTCTCTTACCTGTTTCAATATCTCCTGTAGTGTGTGAACTGCTTGATCAATTAAAGGTGTTTCCCATAGTCAGTCAATTATCAATAACAGAATTGTATTTTTTCTGGTCCTATTTTCACATGGATGCTAGTTATTCTTCTGTGTGCGTGCATGTTGTGCAGACCTTTATCTGTTTGTCAGGTGTTAGTCATGTTCTGTCTTGTTTGTGCCACCCATTCACATAGCTTGTTCCACCTGTCTGTTTGTGGATGGACTCCTGAGTCAAGTTCTGTTTCCCTCATTGGTTGGTTGGTGGATGCCTGAGTAACCTCTGTCCATATGGTTGTCAGGCGACTAATCCATGTTCTGTCCTGAGTCCATCTGGTTTCTGACATTTGAACCAAATTCTGTATCTCCCCCCTCCATCGGAAGCCTGCACCCTGTCCTGTTTACGGTATTTAGTTTGGCTGTGGACTCCAGTCAGCTATGTACCTTTACCTGGCTTGGTTAGCATTTCCATCTGCTATATATCCTCCCCTATCCTCCATCTAGGGGTAGGATAGTTACCGTAGGTTCAAGACATGGGGCCATCCTTATCGGAAAAAACACCCTACTTTTAGGGCTTTTTTTAGTGCAACAATAGGTGCGCTACAAAAAAAAAAAAAACACACGACGCACGTGTAAAAAACGTGTGATCAAAACTAAAAATCACACATAAATAGTGCTTGCCCATGAAAAGCAATGGGAGAGGATCGCTATCCCCTCCAGTGGCTGTGACAGCGGCAGCAGGGGTTTCACCTTGTTGTCAATGGGTGCCGGCCCCATTGAAAACATAGGGCAAAAATCGCACTCCTCTACCACTGCTGTGACAGCTGTGGCAGGGGGTTCCTTCATGAATGAGGGGAGTCCCCTTCTGTCACAGTGTTCAGTGATGAGGAAACTCCCTGCAGGGATGAAGGAATTCCCTGCCACAGCTGTCACAGCAGTGGCAGAGGAACGCGATCTGTGACAAATTTGGCAGGGAATTACTTTATCTCCATGGGGAATCCCCTCATCACTGAACACTGTGATACGACTGTGAGGCCTTGGTCAGACGGGCGTTTTTTCGCGCGATTTGCGCATGCGCATGTGTCCGGCGATTTTATAGAACCATTGCTTTGCAATGGTATCGGACACATGAGCGCTTTTTATGCGCTCATCCAATTAATTATAGAACAGAAATCGCAGATCGCACCCATCTCCGATCTGCGTTTCCTGTTCTTCTCTATATGCACTCAATGGGGCCGGCGGCAGCAGCACCGACCCCATTGAGAACATATACTAGACAAATCATTCTCCTCTGCCACAGAAGAATGATGTTTGCCCATTGAATTCAATGGAGCCGGCAATACAGCCGGCTCCATTGAAAGCAATGGGCTGCCGACGAGCGTGGGATGAATTTTCGGGAAGGGCTTAAAAATATAAGCCCTTCCCTGAAAATCATCCAAAACTGTGTAAAAAAAAATATATACTCACCTTGTCCCGGCAGACGGAGTGAGTGAGTGCTGCCTCTGATTGGCTCAGCGCAGGGACCAATCAGGGGCAGCTCTCAGCTGAATGACAGCTCCGCTTTTTTAAACACTGTCCTTTCTTTTGCAAGTACGATTTTTTTTTTGCATTTGTAAAAATTGGACATGTGCACACTTACATTGGAAATCATTGATTCTAATAGAGACGCTTTTTTCACACACCTGTTCATGCTTTAAAAAAACGCTCGTCTGACTACGGCCTTAAGAAGGGTTCACCAAGACCTGGTTGGTTAGGGAGAGCATTCCCTTTCCTGTATTTTGGATTTCCCTTGTGTATGTAACCCCATTGCGAACATTCTGACATCTTGGTGTGATGTTTGGGGATGTCCGTAGAAGGCATTGTATTTGCGCCCTGCACGAATGTAACACCATGGCACTAATATGAATAGATCCTAAGAAACATCTAAATAGACTGTTTGAGAAATTGATAGACTCGGGCAGTTTATAGAGTTTTATGTTCTGATGGTTTTTCTTTTTTGCAGTTTGTACTTTTTCTCATGCAATACTCATGAAAACTCACAGAATAAATACAAGAAAGAGTAAAAGACTCATCGCAGATAGCATAACATGCTTGATAACACTATACATTGTATAAAATGGAAAACTCAGCTTTTCTACATCTGACAATCTCACCTTTGCTTGCTACATTTGTTTATCGGGAAGATTTATGTATGTGACAGAGACAGAATTAACAGATTTCAGCATGCGCTTATATGTGGACGATTAATAATTTCCAGCCTTACAGATTCTTTGTAGCTTAGCTTTAGGGTATGTCCGATGCATCATGATGGATAACAGTTTAGACATATATGAAAATATATAGATTCAAAAAGCGAATAAAAGGAAAAGATCAATATAGTTAATAATTCTATTGTAAATGATGTCTTGCATTTTTCGGTCGAGTAATTTATACTTTACAGCTCTAACAATTCTCTCATGCACTTTTTACAATTAACCACACAATGATTCCATAAACCATAGCTGTATGACAATTCTTGGCATAGGAATTTTACTTTAGGGCATAAAGATAGAATTTTCCATTGCTAAGTACATCACAATTGATTTTGTGTCCCTCTCTTGCAGATATTCAGTCCAATATTAAAACATTTGTTAACACGGCTTCATGACCACAAAAGACAATGAGCTGCCACTGGCAAAGAAACACAATGGTGTATGAAGTGCAAGTTCCTTCGAATTGAAAGCTAGAGTATGAATACAGTATTAGCTGCATAATAGGAGTCAGATTTGGTTCCTTCAGTCACAGAGTGTAATCTATACATTTTGCAGCACATCTATCATACATATTAGAACATTACTAAAATGTGAACATTTTCAGTTTATGGTGCCCAAAGCTTATTTGTATTTGAATTGGAGTTACATTATTATTAGAGATGAGCGAGTATACTCGGTAAAGGCAATTGCTCGAGCGAGCATTGCCTTTACCGAGTACCTGCCCGCTCGAGATGAAAGGTTTGGGTGCCGGCGCGGGGGAGCGGTGAGTAGCGGCTGTCAGCAGGAGGGAGCGGGGGAGAGAGAGGGAGAGAGAGATCTCCCCTCCGTTCCGCCCCGCTCTCCCCCGCAGCTCCCTGCCCGCCGCCAGCACCCGAACTTTGAGTCTCGAGCGGGCAGGTACTCAGTAAAGGCAATGCTCGCTCGAGCAATTGCCTTTAGCGAGTATACTCGCTCATCTCTAATTATTATTATGATACAGTACATCACAAGCTTGTGATTACAGCTTCGTAGAATCTCTTTATAGTGTATTGGGAACCACCAAGGAACCTTAAATTATGTCATATATCGACATAACATGCATGCAGAGCCCAGCAGTGTGGCTTTTTGTAACTGACAGATGTTACATTTATCAAAATTGAGTTGCATCTAGTGCGGTCAAGGTCTTTCAGCATGACATCCAGTGTACCGATTACCACTGGGACCACCGCTGTCGGGTTATGCCAGAAACGCTGCATTTCCATCTTTAAATTTTCATATTTGGTCATTTTCTGTTGTTGTTTCTCATCGACCCTGCCATCCTTGGGTATAGCTAGAGATGAGCGAACGTGCTCGTTTAGAGCAATTACTCAATCGAGAGAGCTCCCCTCTGTTCCCCGCTGCTACCACCCGCTCCACCCCGCCGCCCCCCACCCCTGGGCGCCCCCGAATCTTTTCGCCCGAGTAGGCAGTTACTCGAAAAAAGCGATGCTCGATCGAGTAATTGCCCTAAACGAGCACGTTCGCTCATCTCTAGGTATAGCAATGTTGACAAGCCACACCCTACTCTTTTCAATGAAATCCCACTGCATCATTTTGAATCATTTTTTGGGGAATTATCGTCCAACCAGTTCTTCCTTTTGGGAAGAAGGTAATCTTCACAGAGGTTCCAATGAATCATCTTTATCACTGAATTGTGTATTTAGTTGTACACAATCTGAGCATTTTTTTTTTACAACAGCTGAGTACGTGCCAATTGTTTCATCACCTTCTTTACGGAGTTGGCATTTTTCATCTGTTATAGATTCTTCCACTCTAGCTTTTATCACATTAGTCCTGATCGCCTGTTCTTGAACAGCTAAAATCAGTCCTGTTTCTTTTTTCAGAGCTCACAATGTTAACCATAGCCAGGTCTTTTCCTTATCCACTTTACCCTCAATTTTTTTTTCGAGCAACTGGCCATGGAATTTTTTGCTGTGCCTAATAATATTTTAATTTGTATTGTTTGCCAAAAGTCTCTAATTAATGAATATATATATATATATATATGTATATATATATATATATATATATATATATTTATATTGTAGCAGGGTGAGAGGTGAAGTGAGGGACGGAAGGTATATATTGCAGAGGTTACTAGCATCAGTGCTACAGATCCGCGGTCCATTCCTCACTCCGTTACGGAGTTCTTTTAATTTTACTACGTGGACCCCTCAAGCTAATAATTTAAAAAAATACATTTTATTAGAATTAATTAAAAAGAGGAAGAACAAACACACATTAACTAGATAAGTAAGAAAAAAATCTAGACTCAGTTGATGCCACTCAAATCAACAGATAAAGACCAAGTGCGCTGGCTTAAGAAGGTCAATCCAGATATTGCGTATTATTGGTCTTCAAAAGTGACTAATTTGTCTGAAATGTATCACGATTTGTTACGCAGGTGTCATTTTGGTGATAAAACCATGACATGTGCGAGACCAAATATATTACGTAACCCAACGCGTTTCCCCCACACCGTGGGTTCTTCAGGGGTTCGATATATCAATTCCCAGGGGTAGACTGGGTGGTGGCTTAGTTAGGATAGATAGTTGGTTATTCAGCCTCACAGTATCCAGAATGACCTTAGCAATAAAAGGACATAGGATACATGCAAACAGAAAAAAAAGATCTGTTTTGGTCTGACAGATAAGACCAAGTTGTTAGCCTATGGTGGTAATCAGAGAAATATATATTCCAATGAGGCTATTATTTCGAAAATCCCACATCAACACTAGCCGGAACTAGCGTGGAGTTTAGTGTGGAATTTAGAACAATTCTATTCTCCTAGATGGAGTCTACCCGGAATTATATATTCCGATTACAGAATTGCGCCGTTCAATAAGCTCCCTAAACTGCTATTTCAAGCACTCCAGAATTGAAGATCATGGTTGTGAAGATGAACCTATGCTGCCTATAAGGATGCCTAGTAGAGATGAGCGAACGTACTCGTCCGAGCTTGATATTCGTGCGAATATTAGGGTGTTCGGGATGCTCGTTACTCGTAACGAGCACCACGCGGTGTTCCGGTTACTTTCAGTTTCCTCTCTGAGACATTAGCGCGCTTTTCTGGCCAATTGAAAGACAGGGAAGGCATTACAACTTCCCCCTGTGACGTTCAAGCCCTATACCACCCCCCTGCTGTGAGTGGCTGGGGAGATCTGATGTCACCCGAGTATAAAAATCGGCCCCTCCCGCGGCTCGCCTCAGATGCCTTGTGAGTTAGCTGAGGGAAAGTGCTATCGTGCTGGAGCTGCTGTAGGGAGAGCGTTAGGAGTTAGTGTAGGCTTCAAGAACCCCAACGGTCCTTCTCAGGGCCACATCTAATAGTGTGCAGTACTGTGTTAGCACTGTATTTTTATTTTTTTTTCAAAATTGGATCTGCAGAGCATTGCGCCCTGCAATAGGGACAGAAGTGGTGGTTAGGCAGGGAGAGTGTTAGCAGTGAGTGTAGGCTTCAAGAACCCCAACGGTCCTTTCTAGGGCCACATCTATCCGTGTGCAGTACTGTCCAGGCTGCTGTTAGCAGTGTTGCATTTTTTTTTTTTTCTAAAAACCGGCTGTGCAGACCATTGCACCCGGCATTAATACTACAGGGATAGAATTGTGTAGACAGGGCCAGAAGACATACATTATTCATTGAATAGATGCAGTGTGGCTTTTCCTTTGAAAAACAAGGGAAAAAATTCTGTTTCGCCTGCCTCTGACAGTCCTCAGGGCTCTGGATACGTGTGTGCTGCGTGCAGAACGTTAAAAAAATCATACGCAGCCAGCTACGTTTTACTGCAGGCTTGCGCCAATTTTTTTCCTGCATGGGAAATCCCTGATTTGCTGTAGCGAATAACTTTGCATCACTGCAGTTCTCTGACACATTTGCAGGGCCACAACACAGTTATTAAACTTAGTAGTATTCATTGAATACACGCAGTGTGGCTTGTCCTTTGAAAAACAAGGGAAAAAATTCTATTTTGGCTGCAGGCTTGCACCAATTTTTTTCCTGCATGGGAAATCCCTGATCTGCTGTAGCGAATAACTTTGCATCACTGCAGTTCTGTGACACATTTGCAGGGCCACAACGCAGTTATTAAACTTAGTAGTATTCATTGAATACACGCAGTGTGGCTTGTCCTTTGAAAAACAAGGGAAAAAATTCTATTTTGGCTGCAGGCTTGCACCAATTTTTTTCCTGCATGGGAAATCCCTGATCTGCTGTAGCGAATAACTTTGCATCACTGCAGTTCTGTGACACATTTGCAGGGCCACAACACAGTTATTACACTTAGTAGTATTCATTGAATACACGCAGTGTGGCTTGTCCTTTGAAAAACAAGGGAAAAAATTCTATTTTGGCTGCAGGCTTGCGCCAATTTTTTTCCTGCATGGGAAATCCCTGATCTGCTGTAGCGAATAACTTTGCATCACTGCAGTTCTGTGACACATTTGCAGGGCCACAACACAGTTATTAAACTTAGTAGTATTCATTGAATACACGCAGTGTGGCTTGTCCTTTGAAAAACAAGGGAAAAAATTCTATTTTGGCTGCAGGCTTGCGCCAATTTTTTTCCTGCATGGGAAATCCCTGATCTGCTGTAGTGAATAACTTTGCATCACTGCAGTTCTGTGACACATTTGCAGGGCCACAACACAGTTATTAAACTTAGTAGTATTCATTGAATACACGCAGTGTGGCTTGTCCTTTGAAAAACAAGGGAAAAAAATCTATTTTGGCTGCAGGCTTGCGCCAATTTTTTTCCTGCATGGGAAATCCCTGATCTGCTGTAGCGAATAACTTTGCATCACTGCAGTTCTCTGACACATTTGCAGGGCCACAACACAGTTATTAAACTTAGTAGTATTCATTGAATACACGCAGTGTGGCTTGTCCTTTGAAAAACAAGGGAAAAAATTCTATTTTGGCTGCAGGCTTGCGCCAATTTCTTTCCTGGCTTGGAAATCACTGGTAATACAGCATGCTGAGGGGTAGGGGTAGGCCTAGAGGACGTGGACGCGGCCGAGGACGCGTAGGCCCAAGTGAGGGTGTGGGCACAGGCCGAGCTCCTGATCCAGGTGTGTCGCAGCCGACTGCTGCGCGATTAGGAGAGAGGCACGTTTCTGGCGTCCCCACATTCACGCGGGAGACCTTTATTAGAAAATGAGCAGTGTGAGCAGGTCCTGTCGTGGATGGCAGAAAGTGCTTCGAGCAAGCTATCATCCACCCAGAGTTCTGCGCCGTCCAGTGCTGCAAATCCGAATCCTCTGTCTGCTGCTCCTCCTTCCTCCCAGCCTCCTCACTCCACTACAATGACACATGCTCAGGAGCGGGAAGACTCCCAGGAACTGTTCTCGGGCCCCTGCTCAGATTGGGCAGCAGTGGTTCCTCTCCCACCAGAGGAGTTTATCGTCACTGATGCACAACCATTGGAAAGTTCCCGGGGTCCGGGGGATGAGGCTGGGGACTTCCGGCAACTGTCTCAAGACCTTTCAGTGGGTGAGGAGGACGATGACGATGAGACACAGTTGTCTTGCAGTGAGGTAGTAGTAAGGGCAGTAAGTCCGAGGGAGGAGCGCACAGAGGATTCGGAGGAAGAGCAGCAGGACGATGAGGTGACTGACCCCACCTGGTGTGCAACGCCTACTCAGGACAGGTCTTCAGAGGGGCAGGCAAGGGCAGCAGCAGGGCAGGTTGCAAGAGGCAGTGCGGTGGCCAGGGGTGGAGGCAGGGCCAGACCGAATAATCCACCAACTGTTTCCCAAAGCGCACCCTTGCGCCATGCCACCCTGCAGAGGCCGAGGTGCTCTAAGGTCTGGCAGTTTTTCACAGAGACGCCTGACGACCGACGAACAGTGGTGTGCAACCTTTGTCGCGCCAAGATCAGCCGGGGAGCCACCACCAACAGCCTCACCACCACCAGCATGCGCAGACATATGATGGCCAAGCACCCCACAAGGTGGGACGAAGGCCGTTCACCGCCTCCGGTTTGCACCGCTGCCTCTCCCCCTGTGCCCCAACCTGCCACTGAGATCCAACCCCCCTCTCAGGACACAGGCACTACCGTCTCATGGCCTGCACCCACACCCTCACCTCCGCTGTCCTCGGCCCCATCCACCGCACAGTCCAGCTGTCGCTAGCGCAAGTGTTGGAGCGCAAGCGCAAGTACGCCGCCACGCACCCGCACGCTCAATCGTTAACCGCCCACATAGCCAAATTTATCAGCCTTGAGATGCTGCCGTATAGGGTTGTGGAAACGGAGGCTTTCAAAGCTATGATGGCGGCGGCCCCGCGCTACTCAGTTCCCAGTCGCCACTACTTTTCCCGATGTGCCGTCCCAGCCCTGCACGACCACGTCTCCCGCAACATTGTACGCGCCCTCACCAATGCGGTTAGTGGCAAGGTCCACTTAACTACGGACACGTGGACAAGCACAGGCGGGCAGGACCACTACATCTCCCTGACGGCACATTGGGTGAATTTAGTGGAGGCTGGGACAGAGTCAGAGCCTGGGACCGCTCACGTCCTACCCACCCCCAGAATTGCGGGCCCCAGCTCGGTGGTGGTATGTTCGGCGGTGTATGCTTCCTCCACTAAAGCACCCTCCTCCTCCTCCCCAACCTCTGTCTCGCAATCTAGATGTGTCAGCAGCAGCAGGACGTCGCCAGCAGTCGGTGTCGCGCGGCGTGGCAGCACAGCGGTGGGCAAGCGTCAGCAGGCCGTGCTGAAACTACTCAGCTTAGGAGATAGGAGGCACACGGCCCACGAACTGCTGCAGGGTCTGACAGAGCAGACCGACCGTTGGCTTGCGCCGCTGAGCCTCCAACCGGGCATGGTCGTGTGTGACAATGGCCGTAACCTGGTGGCGGCTCTGCAGCTCGGCAGCCTCACGCACGTGCCATGCCTGGCCCACGTCTTTAATTTGGTGGTTCAGCGCTTTCTGAGCTACCCACGCTTGTCAGACCTGCTCGTAAAGGTGCGCCGGCTCTGCGCACATTTCCGCAAGTCCCACACGGATGCTGCCACCCTGCGCACCCTGCAACATCGGTTTAATCTGCCAGTGCACCGACTGCTGTGCGACGTGCCCACACGGTGGAACTCTACGCTCCACATGTTGGCTAGGCTCTATGAGCAGCGTAGAGCTATAGTGGAATACCAACTCCAACATGGGCGGCGCAGTGGGAGTCAGCCTCCTCAATTCTTTTCAGAAGAGTGGGCCTGGTTGGCAGACATCTGCCAGGTCCTTCGAAACTTTGAGCAGTCTACCCAGGTGGTGAGCGGCGATGCTGCAATCATTAGCGTCACCATTCCTCTGCTATGCATCTTGAGAAGTTCCCTGCAAACCATAAAGGCAGCCGCTTTGCGCTCGGAAACAGAGCCGGGGGAAGACAGTATGTCGCTGGATAGTCAGAGCACCCTCCTGTCTATATCTCAGCGCGTTCAGGAGGAGGAGGAGGAGCATGAGGAGGATGAGGAGGAGGGGGAAGAGACAGCTTGGCCCACTGCTGACGGTACCCATGCTGCTTGCCTGTCATCATTTCAGCGTGTATGGCCGGAGGAGGAGGAGGAGGAGGAGGATCCTGAAAGTGATCTTCCTAGTGCGGACAGCCATGTGTTGCGTACAGGTACCCTGGCACACATGGCTGACTTCATGTTAGGATGCCTTTCTCGTGACCCTCGCGTTACACGCATTCTGGCCACTACGGATTACTGGGTGTACACACTGCTCGACCCACGCTATAAGGAGAACCTTCCCACTCTCATTCCCGAAGAGGAAAGGGGTTCGAGAGTGTTGCTACCACAGGACCCTGGCGGACAAGCTGATGGTAAAATTCCCATCCGACAGCGCTAGTGGCAGAAGGCGCAGTTCCGAGGGCCAGGTAGCAGGGGAGGTGCGGAGATCGAGCAGCATGTACAGCCCAGGCAGTGCAACAGTCTTTAAGGGCCTGGACAGCTTTATGGCTCCCCAGCAAGACTGTGTCACCGCTCCCCAGTCAAGGCTGAGTCAGCGGGAGCACTGTCAAAGGATGGTGAGGGAGTACGTAGCCGATCGCACGACCGTCCTCCGTGACGCCTCTGCCACCTACAACTACTGGGTGTCGAAGCTGGACACGTGGCCTGAACTAGCGCTGCATGCCCTGGAGGTGCTTGCTTGTCCTGCGGCTAGCGTCTTGTCGGAGAGGGTGTTTAGTGCGGCTGGGGGAATCATCACAGATAAGCGTACCCGCCTGTCAACCGACAGTGCCGACAGGCTAACACTCATCAAGATGAACAAAGCCTGGATTTCCCCAGACTTCTCTTCTCCACCAGCGGACAGCAGCGATACCTAAGTAATACGTAGGCTGCACCCGCGGATGGAAGCATCGTTCTCTCTCACCATCCAAAACGGGGACATTTCTGCTTCATCAATCTGTGTATAATATTCCTCCTCCTCCTCCTGCTCCTCCTCCTGAAACCTCACGTAATCACGCTGAACGGGCAATTTTTCTTAGGGCCACAAGGCTCACTCATATAATTTTTCTAAAAAATGTTTATACCTTTCAATGCTCTTAAAAGCGTTGGAACTTTAACTTGAACCAATTTTTCGTTAAACTGGGCTGCCTCCAGGCCTAGTTACCACTTAAGCCACATTAACCAAAGCGATTAATGGGTTTCACCTGCCATCTTGGTTGGGCATGGCCAATTTTTACTGAGGTACATTAGTACTGTTGGTACACCAATTTTTTTGGGCCCTCACCTACAGTGTAATCATAGCAATTTCTATGTTCTTCGCCTGCACTCATGGTACAGAAAGGTGTGTGGGGTTGGCCTACACTTTAGCTACATAAATGTAACTTGGGCCTTGGCTATACTGCAGCTACTGAAATGGAACTAAGACTGCGCTCCCACTATACTACTGCTTCGGAATTGTTCCTGGGGCCTGTGTAGGCTGCTACTATTACTTAAATGGAACTTAGACTATGCTCCTCCTATACTACTGCTTCGGAATTGTTACTGGGGCCTGTCTTGAGTGCTACTATTACTGAAATGGAACTAATACTGTGCTCCCCCTATAATGCTGCTAGTGATATGTTAGTGGGGCCTGTCCTAATGCTACGGCTGAAATGTTACAAATTCTGGGCTCTGCCTATACCGCTGCTAATGGTATGTCTCTGGGGTGTTGAAACAGAGGCTTCCCAAAGACATGATGGCGGCGAGGCCATTTCCCACCAACGCGGTTACTGTTAAGGTGCATATAACCACGGACACGTGGAGAGGACACGTAGTGCCTCAAAAACATCCCCCTCCTCCTCCAACAATGACAACATTCTTGGCAAATGCCTTTGCATTGGTTCGTCTGGTGGCAGTCCAAGAATTTCACCTTTACCGACACAACAAGAGAGCCCCTCCACCATCCCCCCGCCACGGCCCACTTAATCCTGGCCACATTCCGAAAACCAACAAAATACAACCGTGCTACTAGGTCCGCAGTCACCACCACATTACCACCAACGCGGTTACTGTTAAGGTACATATTACCAGTCTGACTGGGGCATACAGACACCTTGACAGAATGGATCCTAATCGCCTCATGTGAGCAGTTCATTCCCTTTAAAAATAAAAGAAACTCAGCTAAAAGGAAACCAATGTGGCTCGACAAGACGGTACGAGGGGCAATAAACGAAAAGAAGAAAGCGTTCAAACTACTAAAGCAACAAGGCAGCGAAGAAGCGCTAAAATCATACAGGGAAAAAAACAAAATATGCAAAGATACGATTAAAACTGCCAAGGAGGAAGCAGAAAGACGGATCGCCAAAGAGAGCAAAAACAACCCGAAGCTATTTTTCAACTACATAAACAGCAAAAGGATTTGCAGGGAGAGCGCTGGCCCTTTAAAAAACAATGCAGGAGAAATCATTGATGATGACGAAGGGAAAGCAAATCTACTAAACAGTTTCTTCTCAAGTGTGTTCACCAAAGAAAAGGAAATGCCACACGAGATGCAGGGGAATAAAACGAACCCCTCACAAAATATCTCATACCTAACGCAGGAGGAGGTGCGGAAGCATCTAAAGAAAACTAAAATTGATAAATCACCGGGCCCAGATGGATTACACCCAAGGATACTAAAGGAACTAAGTGACGAGATAGCTAGGCCGCTATACCTAATATTTCTAGACACTATCAAGACCGGAGTAGTACCATTGGATTGGCGCATTGCCAACGTGGTTCCAATTTACAAAAAAGGGAGCAAAAGTGAGCCTGGTAACTACAGGCCAGTAAGTCTCACTTCAGTAACGGGAAAAAGTTTCGAGGGGATTCTGAGAGACGCCATCGATGAGTACCTCAAGGAGATTAAGGGAATAACTCCTCACCAGCATGGATTCATGAAGGGTCGCTCATGTCAGACAAATCTGATCAGTTTCTACGATGAAGTAAGCTCTAAGCTGGACCAGGGAGAATCTATTGATCTTGTATATCTGGACTTCTCTAAAGCCTTTGACACCGTGCCACATAATAGGCTAATATACAAAATGAGGCAGCTCGGACTGGGCGAAAACGTGTGTAAGTGGGTAAAAAATTGGCTCAACGATAGAAAGCAGAGGGTGGTAATAAATGGTTCGTACTCTGATTGGACCACAGTCGCTAGCGGGGTGCCACAGGGTTCAGTATTAGGCCCCACTCTGTTCAACATATTTATTAATGACCTGATAGAGGGGCTGCACAGCAAAATATCAATATTTGCAGATGACACAAAATTATACAATATAATTAATGCAACGGAGGACAATGTGCGGCTACAAACGGACCTGGATAAGCTGGGGGCTTGGGCAGAAAAATGGCAAATGAAGTTCAATGTTGAAAAATGTAAGACTATGCACATGGGCAGGAGAAACGGATGTCACAAATACTCACTTAATGGGGTACCACTAGGGAAAAGTGATATGGAAAAGGATCTGGGGGTATTAGTGGATAATAGACTAAACTGGAGTAACCAATGCCAGTCAGCCGCTGCAAAGGCAAATAAAGTCTTGGGGTGCATCAAAAGAGGTATAGGGGCGAAGGACGAGAACATTATCCTTCCATTATATAAGGCACTTGTCAGACCTCACATGGAATACTGCGTACAATTCTGGACACCGGTGCTCAGGAAAGATGTTACAGTGCTGGAGGGGGTTCAAAGAAGGGCAACTAAACTAATACATGGAATGACGGGACTGGAATACCCTGAGAGGCTATCCAAATTGGGACTATTTACTCTAGAAAAAAGAAGGTTAAGAGGCGACCAAATAACCATGTATAAGTACATGAGGGGACAACACATGGATCTCTCCCGCGATCTGTTTACACCCAGGACCACGACGGTAACAAGAGGACATCCGCTACGATTAGAGGAAAGTAGGTTTCATCACCAACACAGAAAGGGGTTCTTTACTGTAAGAGCAGTTAGACTGTGGAACTCTCTACCGGAGGAAGTGGTGATGGCAAAATCCATAGAGGAGTTTAAAAGGGGACTTGATGTCTTTCTGGAGAAGGATATTACAGGATATAAATATTAGGTTAAGTGTCAATCCTGGTATATAGGCAGGTAGGAACTATTAGGGGTTGATCCAGGGAACAGTCTGATTGCCATTAGGGAGTCGGGAAGGAATTTTTCCCCCAAAAGGGCTAATTGACTTCTGGCCTTGGGGTTTTTTGCCTTCCTCTGGATCAACACAGTAGGATAGACAGGCTGGACTAGATGGACAATGTCTTCATTCGGCCTTACATACTATGTTACTATGTTACTATGTAATAGTGTGTGGCACATAGGTTCCCCATTGCTATGCCCACATGTGCAGCTCCTGATGGAGGTGGCACAGGATTGGATTTCTCATTGCTTCTGTACAGCATTGTGGGCTATCGCCCAATCCACTTTTAAAGAGGGTCGCTGTCTAGCCGTGCCAACCCTCTGCAGTGTGTGCCTGCAGTTCCTCCTCATGGCAGACGCACTTATAAATAGACATGAGGGTGGTGTGGCATGAGGGCAGCTGAAGGCTGCGCAGGGACAGTTTGGTGTGCGCTGTGGACACTGTGTCGTGCAGGGGGGAGGGGGGTTGGGCAGCAGGTAACCCAGGAGAAGTGGCAGCGGAGTGTCATGCAGGCAGTGATTGTGCTTTGTTGGAGGTAGTGTGGTGCTTAGCTAAGGTATGCATAGCTAATGAGGGCTTTTCAGAAGTAAAAGTTGTTGGGAGGGGGGGGGGGCACTCTTGCCGGTATTGTGGCTTAATAGTGGGACCTGTGAACTTGAGATGCAGCCCAACATGTAGCCCCTCGCCTGCCCTATCCGTTGCTGTGTCGTTCCCATCACTTTCTTGAATTGCCTAGATTTTCACACATGAAAACCTTAGCGAGCATCGGCGAAATACAAAAATGCTCTGGTCGCCCATTGACTTCAATGGGGTTCGTTACTCGAAACGAACCCTCGAGCATCGCGACAATTTCGTCCCGAGTAACGAGCACCCGAGCATTTTGGTGCTCGCTCATCTCTAATGCCTAGTCATAAGGTATTCAAGTTAGAGCCTATGATAACTGAAAGAAAATAAATGAAAAAAACGGCGGCAAGTCAGTCAGTTTGTTCTTCCTCTTTTTAATTAATTCTAATAAAAGGTATTTTTAAAAATTATTAGTTTGAGGGGTCCACGTAGTAAATTTCTCGACACTAGCCAGTTGGACTAACGCTGCCTCTGTAAGTTTCCGTTACGGAGTTCCATCTGAGCAGAACAGGTGGTGGACATAAATTGGTGCAGCTGACATATTCAGAGAGAGAGAGATGTCATGTGTGAGCAGCAGCGGCTGAGAGTGAGAGCCCTGAGCTGGAGACACCACACCACGCTGCAGGAAAGGTTTGCTGAGACTATGCCCTAACGAACTCTACAAGATTTTTGTGTTTGCTTTTGCTGGACTGCTGATTTAAAAGGACTTTCCTTGCATGTTCTGCTACCTGGAGAATGACAGTACTTTTTGTTATGTCCATCAAGTCTGAATAAAGACAAGATGCACAGCATTTGGTCGTGGCCTGGTATATATATATATATATATATATATATATATATATATATATATATATATATATATATATATATATATATATATATATATATATATATATAACCTTGTATTCAAGTTGTATGGAAAAGCTATCTGAACAACAGAGGAGCTTAAACATATTCAAAAACCCATCTATAGTTACTGAATTCTTCGAGTTATTGATTTTTTTGCACCTATTAGACTCCTAGCGGGAGCTCAATTCCATCATTTATTCTTTATGCATTCTTTACCCTGTTCTCTCCTTTCTGACACTCCAAAATACAACCTTGGTCTTCATTGTATCTCTGTGGGTTATATAGGTCTGCACAGGATTTTTACAATGTTTATCATCTACAAGCTTTTCTCCTTGTATGGTTAGATTCTTTCTGGAAATGTTTGCTTTATACTATTGAAATTAAAGTGCATTTAAATTCTTTCCCAATAGAAGCCAATGGAACACTTTTTAACCTCCACGCATTAGCTGAATGTGATTGTAATGCAAAATAGTTGTAAATGGAATTCCTCGGTTTATAATATTGAATGTGCAGTTTACGGTATTTGGATTTATTAGAAATATAAATGAATACATTCACTCATCCATAAAAGATATGGACATAAAAGAACAAATATTCAACAAGTTATGGCACAAAACAAGGACTCACATTCATATATATATATATTGCCTATTCTCAAAGCTAAAATGAAAATTCCCATAAGTTCGTATTTGGTAAAAGTTGCAATGAGTATTCATAAAATTTGAACGCTTCAATTGATTCACCTTTAGGAAAAGCTCTGTATTTTCTTATGATTAATACATTTATTGTGCTACTAGGCATTCTGGCTCATACAAGATGCCTCTCTGTATGCAGCTGATTAAAAATCCCAGATAGCACTGTACCGTAGAATGTATATCATTACCTGTACTATAATCTGCAGTATATTACATTGTAACAATTTTACCTTTAACCACAAAATAATGCCTGAAACTATAATGCAAAGGCAAACCCCAGGATAGATTTCTATCGAATGCTTTAGTAGTCTGTTGTTCCATCATTGAGTATGTCTAAATTGATTATGAGTCCCTTTGTTGCAGGCAAGCATGAGAACATCTGTTAACATGGCATACATCACCATGACCACAAGAGACAAAGATGCCATAGACATAGAAAGCCAAGGCTCTATGAAATGCAGGTGTTTCTAAATTGATAAAACCTGGCGGTGCTCTTTAGTTACACAGTGATTCTGCTTCATGTTCATATTTAGTGACACACAATCGTAGAATGCAAAGTGAGGCCCGCCAATTATATTGTTTCACTGAACCATAGAAACTGATTAATTGCTGTATAGACTTTCAGAAATAGAACATGTTTCATATTTAGTCCACTGATATACTGTACATCTTGAACATGTTCTGCATATTCTTTTAAAAATTATTTTACAGTTCTTAGATTGGCCAGATGTTCACTACCCGAACATAAAATGTTTCAAAGGTGGTGGTTGTGAACTTCTAAATCTGCTTGGTTAGGTAATTGTTTAGAGTATCACATTGCATTTGGAGCAGATATCTAATATAAAAAAGCCTACAGGTCTCTCTCTGTTTGTCTGGCTTTCTCTCTGTTTGTCTGTATCTCTCTGTCTCTTTCTCTTTGTTTGTCTGTATCTCTCTGTCTCTTTCTCTTTGTTTGTCTGTCCCTGTCTGTTTGCCTCTCTCTCTGTCTGTCTCTCTTTGTCTGTTTGTCTGTCTATCTATCTCTCTGTCTCTCTCTCTCTTTCTGTCTTGATATCACTCTGTCTGTCTATCTGTCTGTCTTTTTCGTTCTCTTTCTGTCTCTCTTTGTCTGTCTGTCCCTCACTGTCTGTCTCACGCTCTCTCTATCGCTTTTTCTTTGTCTCCATTGCTCTCTCTTTTTGTCTCTCTATCACTCTCTCTATGTCTCTCTACCACTTTCTCTGGGTCTCTCTATTGCTCTCTCTTTTCATATTTCTATTGCTCTCTCTGTCTGTCTAATGCTCTTGTTCTGTCTATCACTCTCTGTCTTTCTATCGCTCTTTCTCTGTTTCTCTCTGTCTCTCTATTGCTATCTCTATTTGTTTTTCTATCACTCTGTCTCTCTATGCTCTCTCTCTGTGTTTCTCTCTTTCTATTGCTCTCTCTGCTTCTCTCTGTCTCTCTATCGTTCTCTCTTTCTGTCTGTCTCACTATCTATCTCTCTCTTTCTGTCTATCTCTCTCTATCACTTTCTCTCTGTGTTTCTATTGCTCTTTCTCTCACTGTCTCTCTCTATCACTCTCTTTGTCTCTCTCACTCTCTCATTCTGTTTCCCTATTGCTCTGTCTATCTGTGTCTGTCCCTCTATCATTGTCTCTCTATTGCTCTGTCTCCCACCGTATCTCTTTATATTGCTCTCTCTCTCTCTATTGCTTGCTCACTCAGTCTCTCTCTGTCTCTCTATCGCTCTTGGCTGGGCAGTGTATGGTGCAACTTAGCAGTGTATGCTGTGTGGCTTAGCAACACTTCAGTCATTCCAGCGCATGCCTGAAGCCCATTAGCGCACGCCCACCTGACAGCTCCCTGAATGTATTAAACTCACATTTGATGATTTTAGAGCAGCAATGAGCATGTGTGCCATCTAATGACACCAACATCATACACCTAAGTTACAGCAAAGGGGTCAAAGTGCAGTGCAAGAAAAAGCAAGTAGGCTTATTTATATTAGATGTGCAAATTTTGCATAAATCAGTGATTCATAAACAATTCCCTTGGAACCTGGCCAAGGGGTCCACAAAAACAGCAGCAGGAAGCGCTATCGCTTTTTGTAGTTTGGATAGTAAATAGATTACAGCTTCATAGATGTGTAGCATGAGTTAAAACAAAGCAATCAACAAATATCTTACAGAATAAAGAATTATAGATTTCTTTTTCCTTTTCACACTAAGTGTATGTCACATTCATTCAGACCTGTCATGGGAATCAACTAACATATTTAGAGACAGAGGACAAGGACAGGCTGAACAACGTTTAACATGCCAGAGCTACTGGATCCTTAGACATGACATATACCTGAACAGCAGTACCTATGGAGGAATAATCTAGAATGCTTCCCTAAATCTTGCTGACTAACCTGCCAAAAAGTGGAACACCCACCCGGTAAAGGGCAACCCCACAGCTAGAATCTATCTAGAATCCACAAAAAAACCTTGGTGTAATATGGATGAAAGGGCATAGACTGGAACAGGACAATCTAATAGACAACCCAAGCACTGAGTTTAAAACAGGAACAAACAGAATACAGACAAATGAAGTCCAAAGTCCAAACTGCACAAATGGAAGGTGCAACAAAGTATTTAGAACTTCTAAGTTAAAGATATCCTAGCATTAAGCAGGACTAGTTTTCAAAAATTATATCCAGCCTTCTCTTTACAGAGGAACTGGAAAAAGCAGACACTGATAGGCTGGGTGAGATGATAGAAAGTTCAGCCTGCCTATCAGTTGGTAATGACCTGGCTAAATTATAGTATATTTACAATCTGAAATTGATTGTATTTTCTAGAATAAATATATTATTGTATAGTTCTTACATACATGGCTTGACTACTGTATATGGTTAGATATAGGGCCGGATGATAGTGTATGGAATCTGAGACCAGAATATGGATCCTTATGGACTCTGAAGTTGTTGCATGACAAAGGAATTGATTAGGATAGAAGTCTATAATCAAAAACAGCAGCAGTACAGGCAACGCAGGCCTAGTCGGCGCCAAAAAGTAAGCTAAGGATAGAGTCCCTGACAAGTAATACAAATACTTGGAGGAGATGTAGAATGGAGCTGGGATAAATGACTTGGAATGGACTTGGGACAAATGACTTGGAACAGACTTCCAACAGGGTGGCTTGAAGCAAAAAACAGTAACTGCATGGAACAACACTGGAGAATATGCAATGCTGACACTCAGCAATGAGTAAGGCTCGATCATACAAGTATATTTGTGAAGCGTAATTTATGTGCGACTTTTGCGCGCACAGTACATGGTAAATTGCAGCCTTTGATTTCAATAGGCTCGTTCATATGAGCGCATTTTTTTCACACAATGTTAGATCATATGAAAAACGACAAGGCATGTCCTATTTTGGTGCACATTACACACCGCAGTAAGCCATTGAAGAGAATGAGCCAGCGCAAATATGTGGACCCGTGTGCATAATTTTTTGTGTGCACAAGTATACTATGTAGTTATACACACAAAAATCAGCAGAAGCTGGAGAAATACACAAGCATAAGCGATTTTTGGTCGCACACATAAGCAGTGTATTTACACAGCTGAAATATGCATATGCCAGTGTGAATGACCTCTAAGACTGGTTTGGCCTCCTTCACATGACCCTATGCATTTTTACGCTGACCCCATTGAGAACATATACTAAAGATCGTTCTCCTCTGCCACAGCTATCACAGCTGTAGCAGAGAAGAACGATATTCTCCCATTGAAGTCAATAGAGCCAGCAATACAGCTGGCTCCATTGAAAGCAATGGGCTGCCGGCAAGCGCTGTATTAATTTTTGGGGAAGGGCTTCAAATATATGAGCCCTTCCCTGAAAAGCATCCAAAAAAGTGTAAAAAATAAAAAAATATATATATCCTCACCTTTTTGCAGCTGCCGGGGATCAGCCGCTCTTTTCCTGAACTGCTTTCTGTAGTATTTAGCAGCCAGGGATTTAAAATCCCCGCCTGCTGAATGGGCTGCCTCTGATTGGCCAGCTCTCACTCACCCATTCATAAATTCATAAATTCATGAATGGGTGAGCGAGAGCTGCCTCTGATTGGCTGAGGGCTGGGACCAATCAGAGGCAGCCCATTCAGCAGGTGGGAATTTTAAATCATCGGCTGCTGAATACTGCAGAAAGCAGTTCAGGAGAAGAGCCGGCTGGACACGGCTGATCCCCGGCAGCTGCAAAAAGGTGAGTATATATATATATTTTTTTATTTTTTACACTTTTTTTGGATGCTTTTCAGGGAAGGCTTATATTTGAAGCCCTTCCCCGAAAATTAATACAGCACTTGCCAGCAGCCCATTGCTTTCAATGGAGCTGGCTGTATTGCCGGCTCCATTGAATTCAATGGGCGAACATCGTTCTCCTCTGCCACAGCTGTGGCACAGCTGTGGCAGAAGATAGTGGGTAGAGCCCGTGTGACCGAGCCCTTTGGGCTGATAAACGCTGCTAGCAGCATTTTTTTTCGGCCGTGACGCTGGCATTAGTCATGCGATTTTTTTCTGCGCATCAGCCTTGCGCACAAAAAATCGTGCGAAAAACGCCCATGTGACTAAGCCCTCATAATGCACTATGAACTGATTATGGACTCAAAATTGAAAGAATGAATGTACTTGACTTTTTGATGAAAAGGTGGCCATTAGAGATGAGCGAACACCAAAATGTTCGGGTGTTCGTTATTCGGAACGAACTTTCCGCGATGTTCGAGGGTTCGTTTCGAACAACGAACCCCATTGAAGTCAATGGGCGACCAGAGCATTTTTGTATTTCGCCGATGCTCGCTAAGGTTTTCATGTGTGAAAATCTGGGCAATTCAAGAAAGTGATGGGAATGACACAGAAACGGATAGGGCAGGCGAGGGGCTACATGTTGGGCTGCATCTCAAGTTCACAGGTCCCACTATTAAGCCACAATACCGGCAAGAGTGGGCCCCCCCCCTCCCAACAACTTTTACTTCTGAAAAGCCCTCATTAGCATGGCATACCTTTGCTAAGCACCACACTAGCTACAACAAAGCACAATCACTGCCTGGATGACACTCCGCTGCCACTTCTCCTGGGTTACATGCTGACCAACCGCCCCCCCTCCCCCCCACAGCGCACACCAAAGTGTCCCTGCGCAGCCTTCAGCTGCCCTCATGCCACGCCACACTCATGTCTATTTAGAAGTGCGTCTGCCATGAGGAGGAACCGCAGGCACACACTGCAGAGGGTTGGCATGGCTAGGCAGCGGCCCTCTTTAAAAGGGGCGGGGTGATAGCCCACAATGCTGTACAGAAGCAATGAGAAATAGAATCCTGTGCCACCGCCATCAGGAGCTGCACACGTGGGCATAGCAATGGGGAACCTATGTGCCACACACTATTCATTCTGTCAAGGTGTCTGCATGCCCCAGTCAGACTGGTAATATGTACCTTAACAGTAACCGCGTTGGTGGTAATGTGGTGGTGACTGCGGACCTAGTAGCACGGTTGTATTTTGTTGGTTTTCGGAATGCGGCCAGGATTAAGTGGGCCGTGGCGGGGGGATGGTGTGGGGGCTCTCGTTGTGTCGGTAAAGGTGAAATTCTTGGACTGCCACCAGACGAACCAATGCAAAGACATTTGCCAAGAATGTTTTCCCTGTTGGAGGAGGAGGGGGATGTTTTTGAGGCACTACGTGTCCTCTCCACGTGTCCGTGGTTATATGCACCTTTACAGTAACCGCGTTGGTGGGAAATGGCCTCGCCGCCATCATGTCTTTGGGAAGCCTCTGTTTCCACACCCCAGAGACATACCATTAGCAGCGGTATAGGCAGAGGCCAGAATTCGTAAAATTTCAGCCGTAGCATTAGGACAGGCCCCACTAACATATCACTAGCAGCATTATAGCGGGAGCGCAGTCTTCGTTCCATGTCAGCAATAGTAGCACTCAAGACAGGCCCCAGTAACAATTCCGAAGCAGCAGTATAGCGGGAGCGCAGTCTTCGTTCCATGTCAGCAATAGTAGCACTCAAGACAGGCCCCAGTAACAATTCCGAAGCAGCAGTATAGCGGGAGCGCAGTCTTAGTTCCATTTCAGTAGCCTTAGTATAGCCAAGGCCCAAGTTACATTTATGTAGCTAAAGTGTAGGCCAACCCCACACACCTTTCTGTACCATGAGTGCAGGCGAAGAACATACAAATTGCTATGATTACACTGTAGGTGAGGGCCCCAAAAATTTGGTGTACCAACAGTACTAATGTACCTCAGTAAAAATTGGCCATGCCCAACCAAGATGGCAGGTGAATCGCTTTGGTTAATGTGGCTTAAGTGGTAACTAGGCCTGGAGGCAGCCCAGTGTAACGAAAAATTGGTTCAAGTTAAAGTTCCAACGCTTTTAAGCGCATTGAAACTTATAAAAATTGTTCAGAAAAATTATTTGAGTGAGCCTTGTGGCCCTAAGAAAAATTGCCCGTTCAGCGTGATTACGTGAGGTTTCAGGAGTAGGAGCAGGAGGAGGAGGAGGAGGAGGAATATTAGACACAGATTGATGAAGCAGAAATGTCCCCGTTTTGGATGGTGAGAGAGAACGATGCTTCCATCCGCGGGTGCAGCCTACGTATTGCTTACGTATCGCTGCTGTCCGCTGGTGGAGAACAGAAGTCTGGGGAAATCCAGCCTTTGTTCATCTTGATGAGTGTTAGCCTGTCGGCACTGTCGGTTGACAAGCGGCTACGCTTATCTGTGATGATTCCCCCAGCCGCACTAAACACCCTCTCCGACAAGACGCTAGTCGCAGGACAAGAAAGCACCTCCAGGGCATACAGCGCTAGTTCAGGCCACGTGTCCAGCTTCGACACCCAGTAGTTGTAGGGGGCAGAGGCGTCACCGAGGATGGTCGTGCGATCCGCTACGTACTCCCTCACCATCCTTTTACAGTGCTCCCGCCGACTCAGCCGTGACTGGGGAGCGGTGACACAGTCTTGGTGGGGAGCCATAAAGCTGGCCAGGCCCTTAAAGACTGTTGCACTGCCTGGGATGTACATGCTGCTCGATCTACGCACATCCCCTGCTACCTTGCCCTCGGTACTGCGCCTTCTGCCACTAGCGCTGTCGGCTGGGAATTTTACCATCAGCTTGTCCGCAAGGGTCCTGTGGTATAGCAACACTCTCGAACCCCTTTCCTCTTCGGGAATCAGAGTGGGCAGGTTCTCCTTATACCGTGGATCGAGCAGTGTGTACACCCAGTAATCCGTCGTGGCCAGAATGCGTGCAACGCGAGGGTCACGAGAAAGGCATCCTAACATGAAGTCAGCCATGTGTGCCAGGGTACCTGTACGCAACACATGGCTGTCTTCACTAGGAAGATCACTTTCAGGATCCTCCTCCTCCTCCTCCTCCTCAGGCCATACACGCTGAAAGGATGACAGGCAATCAGCCGGTGTACCGTCAGCAGCGGGCCAAGCTGTCTCTTCCCCCTCCTCCTCATCCTCCTCATGCTCCTCCTCCTCCTCCTGTACGCGCTGAGAAATAGACAGGAGGGTGCCCTGACTATCCAGCGGCATACTGTCTTCCCCCGCCCCCGTTTCCGAGCGCAAAGCAGCTGCCTTTATGGTTTGCAGGGAATTTCTCAAGATGCATAGCAGAGGAATGGTGACGCTAATGATTGTAGCATCGCCGCTCACCACCTGGGTAGACTCCTCAAAATTACCAAGGACATGGCAGATGTCTGCCAACCAGGCCCACTCTTCTGAAAGGAATTGAGGAGGCTGACTCCCACTGCGCCGCCCATGTTGGAGTTGGTATTCGACTATAGCTCTACGCTGTTCATAGAGCCTGGCCAACATGTGGAGCGTAGAGTTCCACCGTGTGGGCACGTCGCACAGCAGTCGGTGCACTGGCAGCTTAAAGTGATGTTGCAGGGTGCGCAGGGTGGCAGCGTCCGTGTGGGACTTGCGGAAATGTGCGCAGAGCCGGCGCGCCTTTACGAGCAGGTCTGACAAGCGTGGGTAGCTTTTTAGAAAGCGCTGAACCACCAAATTAAAGACGTGGGCCAGGCATGGCACGTGCGTGAGGCTGCCGAGCTGCAGAGCCGCCACCAGGTTACGGCCGTTGTCACACACGACCATGCCCGGTTGGAGGCTCAGCGGCGCAAGCCAGCGGTCGGTCTGCTGTGTCAGACCCTGCAGCAGTTCGTGGGCCGTGTGCCTCTTATCGCCTAAGCTGGGTAGTTTCAGCACGGCCTGCTGACGCTTGCCCACCGCTGTGCTGCCACACTGCGCGACACCGACTGCTAGCGACATGCTGCTGCTAACACATCTTGATTGCGAGACAGAGGAGGAGGAGGAGGAGGGTGCTTCAGTGGAGGAAGCATACACCTCCGCAGATACCACCACTGAGCTGGGGCCCGCAATTCTGGGGGTGGGTAGGACGTGAGCGGTCCCGGGCTCTGACTCTGTCCCAGCCTCCACTAAATTCACCCAATGTGCCGTCAGGGAGATGTAGTGGCCCTGCCCACCTGTGCTTGTCCACGTGTCCGTAGTTAAGTGGACCGTGGCAGTAACCGCGTTGGTGAGGGCGCGTACAATGTTGCGGGAGACGTGGTCGTGCAGGGCTGGGACGGCACATCGGGAAAAGTAGTGGCGACTGGGAACTGAGTAGCGCGGGGCCGCCGCCTCCATGATACTTTTGAAGGACTCCGTTTCCACAACCCTATACGGCAGCATCTCAAGGCTGATGAATTTTGCTATGCGGACGGTTAACGTTTGAGCGTGCGGGTGCGTGGCGGCGTACTTGCGCTTGCGCTCCAACATTTGCGCAAGCGACGGCTGGACGGTGCGCTGAACTACACTGCTGGATGGGGCCGAGGACAGCGGAGGTGAGGGTGTGGGTGCAGGCCAGGAGACGGTAGTGCCTGTGTCCTGAGAGGGGGGTTGCATCTTAGTGGCAGGTTGGGGCACAGGGGGAGAGGCAGGGGTGCAAACCGGAGGCGCTGAACGGCCTTCGTCCCACCTTGTGGGGTGCTTGGCCATCATATGTCTGCGCATGGTGGTGGTGGTGAGGCTGTTGGTGTTGGCTCCCCGGCTGAGCTTTGCGCGACAAAGGTTGCACACCACTGTTCGTCGGTCGTCAGGCGTCTCTGTGAAAAACTGCCAGACCTTAGAGCACCTCGGCCTCTGCAGGGTGGCATGGCGCGAGGGGGCGCTTTGGGAAACAGTTGGTGGATTATTCGGTCTGGCCCTGCCTCTACCCCTGGCCACCGCACTGCCTCTTGCAACCTGCCCTGCTGATGCCCTTGACTCCCCCTCTGAAGACCTGTCCTCCTGAGTAAGCGTTGCACACCAGGTGGGGTCAGTCACCTCATCGTCCTGCTGCTCTTCCTCCGAATCCTCTGTGCGCTGCTCCCTCGGACTTACTGCCCTTACTACTACCTCACTGCAAGACAACTGTGTCTGATCGTCATCGCCCTCCTCACCCACAGAAAGTTGTTGAGACAGTTGGCGGAAGTCCCCAGCCTCTTCCCCCGGACCCCGGGAACTTTCGAATGGTTGGGCATCAGTGACGATAAACTCCTCTGGTGGGAGAGGAACCGCTGCTGCCCAATCTAAGCAGGGGCCCGAGAACAGTTCCTGGGAGTGTTCCCGCTCCTGAGCAGGTGTCATTGTAGTGGAGTGAGGAGGCTGGGAGGAAGGAGGAGCAGCAGACAGAGGATTCGGATTTGCAGCAGTGGACGGCGCAGAACTGCGGGTTGACGATAGGTTGCTCGAAGCACTTTCTGCCATCCAGGACAGGACCTGCTCACACTGCTCATTTTCTAATAACCGTCTCCCGCGTGGACCCATTAATTGGGCGATGAATGTGGGGACGCCAGAAACGTGCCTCTCTCCTAATCGCGCAGCAGTCGGCTGCGACACACCTGGATCAGGAGCTCGGCCTGTGCCCACACCCTGACTTGGCCCTCCGCGTCCTCGGCCGCGTCCACGTCCTCTAGGCCTACCCCTACCCCTCAGCATGCTGTATTACCAGTGATTTGATTTCACAGGCAGCTAATAAATTGGCGCAAGACTGCAGGCCAAATATAATTTTTTCCCTTTTTTGAAAACGAAAGGCCCCGCTGCCTCTAGTGAATGTATAATCTAAGTTTAATAACTGTGCTGTGTCCCTGCTAATGTGTCACAGAACGTGAGGGTAGCAGAGTTATTAACTGTGGCAGAGCAGGTATTTTTTTTCCCAATTAAGGAAAGCAAATGGCGAAGCCAGCAGTAAACCGTAGCTGGGTGCGTCTGATTTTTAAAGGTTGCACACGCAGCCGACACGTGTCCACCGCCCTTAGGACGGACAGAGGCAGGACAAATAGAATTATTTTCCGTTTTTTTGCACCAAAAGGCAGCACTGCGTATATTCAATGAATAATAACTGTGCTGTGGCCCTGCCTACACAATTCTTTCCCTGCAGTATCAATGGAGGGTGCAATGCTCTGCAGAGGCGATTTTGAGAAGTAAAAAAAAATGCAGCACAGCTAACAGCAGCCAGCACAGTACTGCACACGGTTAAATATGGCCCTAGAAAGGACCGTTGAGGTTCTTGAAGGCTACACTCACTCCTAACACTCTCCCTGCCTATGCAGCACTTCTGTCCCTAATGCCGGGTGCAACGCTCTGCAGAGGCGATTTTGAGAAAAAAAAAATTGCCACTGCTAACAGCAGCCAACACACAGCTATCAGTGGCCCTAATAAGGACCTTTGGGGGGTCTTGAAGCCTACACTAACTACCAATTCTTTCCCTACAGCAGCTCCGGTACAAACAGCACTGTCCCTCATCTAACTCACACGGCATCTGAGGCGAGCCGCGGGAGGGGCCGACTTTTATATTCGGCGGACACCTGATCTTCCCAGCCACTCACTGCAGGGGGGTGGTATAGGGCTTGAACGTCACAGGGGGAAGTTGTAATGCCTTCCCTGTCTTTCAATTGGCCAGAAAAGCGCGCTAACGTCTCAGGGAAGGAAGTGAAAGTAACCCGAACACCGCATGGTGTTCGTTACGAATAACGAACATCACGAACACCCTAATATTCGCACGAATATCAAGCTCGGACGAACACATTCGCTCATCTCTAGTGGCCATGGATGTATTGTCATTCTACAGTACACTAAACAGAAGATACAGAAGCATTACAGTGAGTTTACAGGGGAGTTTCCACATCTCCTATAGACTTTTATTTAAAATGATCAGTACTCAGAAACCTGTGTCCAGGTAAGTTAATTCTCAAAATGAGTGAAAATGGTTCTTTAGTATTGGCATTTCTATTCTTGAGATATGCCAGTAAATCCCAGTTATCTGACCTGTACCAGTCAGACTTTCTATGTCAGAAATAGAGATGAGCAAGCACACTCATCTGAGCTTGATGCTCGATCGCGTATTAGGCTACTCGAGTCGAGCACCACACGGTGCTCAAGTAAATTTCATTTCCCCTCCCTGCATGTTTAGAGCCATTTTTTAGGCACTAAACATGCAGGGAAGGCATTACCACTTCCTGCTGTGATGTGCCAACCCTGTGCACGTCTACAGCAGTGAGTGGCTGTTGGGATCAGGTGACCGCCGAATAGTTAAACTGGTGCGGCCCGCGGCTCGCCTCAGACGCATCCTTAGTGGCACCTAGTGTGGTGCTTAGGTAAGATGTGCCAGCGCGTGTGCCTTGCTGCTTATGGTCTATCCCAAATAATTTGTTAGGGGGGTTACTGCCAGGCTCTTGCCCACAATTTGGCTTAATAGTGTGACCTGAGAGCCTCAGATGCACCCACGCATGCTGCCCCTGTCGTTCCAGATCCGTTTTTGTGGTCTTTCCATGACTTTCTGATGTTTTCAGGTGATTCACACAACGTCCCCTATGCGGAGCATGGGTCACCTTGGAAAATGCTCGAGTCTCCCATTGACTTCAACGGGGTTTGTTACTCGAAACGAGCTCTCGAGCATTACGGAAAATTCGACTCGCGTAACGAGCACCCAAGCATTTTGGTGCTCGCTCATCTCTAGTCAAAAACATTCTTTACAGGAAATCTTCTTTAAGACTCAGTCAATTAACCCAAGTATCAAGGTTAAGAAGTAACTTTTTAAGACATGAATTCAAGTGTAAGCCGCAACAAGCATTATAGAAATACTTCCAAAGACCAGGTACATACAAAACGCTCTTGCTGATTTATATTGCTTTTGAACAGCTTAATGAACCATAATGCATCCTTTTGCAATCACATGGTTATTCTTTTTGGAGTTTCATGCTGTTTTAAGTGAATTTGTATGTATATACAGTAATTGGAGCATAAAGACATTCCATATTTATCATGTAGACTCACAATCACTGCCCATACATAGGCAAAATAATTTCTTCTCTTAATGCAAAGTAGAATTCAGCTTAACAATGCGTCTTAATGTATCCTCTGCTTAGGTAAGTTTATGCAATACCAGACACTGCTGATAATCGTGTTGCTGCTTTGTATCTACAGTGATTTTATTGTGAAGCAGAATAAAAGCATCAAAAAGCTTCTTGTGTATTAAATTTCAACTGGAATGCTTCCTGGACTCATTGCTTTGTTAAAAGATGTAAATAAAGCTTGATAAACAGGAAAACTGGAAGAACTCCATAGAACAAGTCTTCCAAGCATTATAGCATTGTCATCTGTTAACACTAAAGAACTAAAAGAAAAAATTGTTCCTAATAATTTAATGTTAGTTCTGTGTTGCCTAGGTCACATGTAACTGATAATGTGCTTTTATTAAGTTATAACTTTGATTTTGTACCAAATGACCAAGTATTTTAGCTAGTTCTATGTACTATGCAACATATCATTGCAAACATAATACCCAATTATGGTAGATTGTAAATAAACATGTCACTGTAAACCGCACATGCATCTGTTTGATTTGTTAAGTCTGGAGCTCCCTGGAAATCTGAAGTACACTGTATGTTGTTTGCAAGAGAAAACAAGATAAGGAAAGTATCTTCATTGGTTTTCCCATGGCATCGAGACGTTGCAAGTATATATTTGCAATGTCTCGAGCACATGGGAAAAACAATGCAGACACTGTGTTTATCTGATTTTCTCCTGCAAAGAGCATAAAATACAGCTCAAGTTTCCAGGCATCTCCAGACTTACAAAAACAAATAGATACATGCACAATGTGCAATGGCACGTTTCTTTATAATCTGCCATGATTGGGTGTGATGTGTGCAGTGATATACTGCATACGATGCAAGGTCAGCTAAAATACTGTCTAAATTGGTAGAAACCAAAGTTTTTGACACATTACCAGTTACACGTGACCCTGACAGCACAAAACTAGTCTTAAAATCCCAGAAACAAACAAAAAACATTGCCTCATATTATTTTTGTATGAATAAATGTTAATGTCACTTCATTTGAATTAGTTTTACTAATTTTATGCAAACAAGATTAAGGAAAAAAAATCACAGATTTTTATGGCATAGTAGGAATTTTTCAAATCGTTTTCTGGCCAGAGACCCAAAGTTTAAAGCTACTGCTAGATATTTTCTAAACATTTGTTATATAAGACTGGAACTAAGGGTCACAACCAGGGAACAAAAAGTAAGTTACACTGTACACTTAGAGGGTAAATGTTTTGAATTAATTAAATCCAGTGACTACAGTACTGTACCTTTAAAAATACCCTCAGGCAACAGCAATGTTCACAATCTTAATCCCATACATTTGTACAAAATGAATGCAAGGATACTATGTGCAAAATGATAGTCTTGTTCAATAGCTTAAAGTGGTGCTCCAGTCATAAACATTTATTACGTATCTTTTCCTGATGATAGGTGGTAAGTTTTAGATCTGACAGATTCAAACCCCAAACCACATGTCCATGATGGGATGGAGTTTTAAGGGAGTAGTGGTTGACCACATGTGCAGGTATTCCATTCATGCTCTACAACAGAACAGCAGAGTACTACCCAACAGAATCTCAGGAGCAGCAGCTCTAGTGTTGCTCATTGTCTGGACCCAACTCCACTCTCAAACATCAGACCAGTTGTTTGCAGTAGCTCACATAAGATTGATGTGTGACCTCACCTGGCACATACTCTGTAGACTCTCAGACCAAACTACATTCTCTGACTTTGATCCCTACTGTTAGCTCTTGTACTGTGTATGGGCTAACCGTGAGATATAGTGTCAAAAAGAGCATTACAGCAAGCATTGGACTGCATATAAACAGTAGATTTTAATAAAGGGTGCCCCAAAAGAGGTATACACTCTTCAATAGTGGTGCCAAAATGTAGTATTATGTTGTCTCTAAAGATGTCTGTCATTGCCTGATTGTCAAAGCCACTATTTGGCTATTAAGAGAGTCAACTAAAATGGCAGAAACACTCTTGACTTTTGAGCAATGCAAGATCATTTTGAAGTGGTATTTGAAATTTGAGAATGTGTGTGAAGTACAATAACAATGGCAACACGCCTGACCATCAAAGACATTTGTAATAATTTAGCAACCTATGTCACTGTGTGTGATGTGCACAAGCAAAGATCTGGGAGACATTGCACAGCAAGACGTTCTGCATTCTTGCATAGTTTTGGAACAGTTTGCACGCCCACCACAAAAGTCTGTCAAAGAGTGTGCACGTGAGATAGGAGATCAAGCATATAATGAATTTTTAAGGGCTCTTTCACACTGGTACTGTCCGCCTGCAGTGTAGCCGCGTGCCTAGCTCATGGCTACACTGCTCTAAAGATTGCGCGAAAGGGCTACTTTTAACTACTTTGAAATACCCGTTAACGCAATGCAAGATGCGTGGAGCATGCTTTCCAGCTTCTATAGGAGTCTATGGAAAGCATGCTGAAAAGATAGGACATGTTCTATCTTTGCACGCACCTCAAAACTAAATGCAAGTTTGCACTCGCACGTCCTATCTTTGTTACATGCTCGGATTCCATGCATCTAACAATCATTCATGTGAATGCTTTTCTATAGGAACCCATTGGTTCCTATAGAAGCGCATTCTGTGCGCACCTCTTATGTGTGTAGAGAGCGCCCATGTGAATGAGGCCTATGGGTGGCTTCACACGAGCGTGTTTTTGTGCGTGCATATGCACAAAAACACTCTTCTATTAGAACCAATGCATTCCCTATGGTATGTGCACATGCTGTGCTTTACAGGCATGTGCCTGCAAAGATAGGACATGCGTGCACCATTGTGAATGCACGCATTGTCTTCAATGGAGCCACAGCTGCTGCCAGCAGCTCCATTGAAGACAATGATCTGCCGGCACCCCAAATGTTTTTTAGGGAAGGGCTTTACATATAAGCACTTCCCTGAAAAACAAAAAATTTAGTGTAAAAAACAAATACTAACCAGTCCGCCGCATGCGGCAGATGTTTCCTTCATCTTTGTGAGGTAAAAGAATTCCCTGCTGCACCTGCCACATATGTGACAGATGCAGCAAAGGAATTCCTTATCCCTGCAGGGAATAAAGAATTCCCTACCACAGCTGTCACAGATGACAGCTGCAGTAGAGGATTCAGCTGCCGGCATCCTGCAATTGGTTTTCAGGGAAGGGCTTTAAATATAAGGCCTTTCCTGAAAAAGAAGGAAAAGTGATGTTAAAAATAAAAATCATACTCACCTTCTTTCAGCTGCTGAGGCTCAGCTGTGTCATTCAGCAAGCCAATCAGAAGCAGCCAATTAACCAATCAGAAGCAGCTGTCTGTGATTGGCTGAGCACCTCAGCCAATCACAGGCAGCTCTTGCTGAATGACTGACAGCCGAGAGCTGCCTGTGATTGGCCGAGCACCTCAGCCAATCAGAAGCAGCTCTATCAGCAGGCGGGGATTTTAAATCCCTACCTGCTGGAAGAACTGCTTTGAAGAGCTGAAGGAAGTGCAGGGATGAATAATCTATTTGCTGCATCTGTCACAAATGTGGCAGGTGCAGCAGGGAATTCTATTTCCTCACGGGGATGAAGGAAACATCTGCCATATGTGGCAGATGTGTTCTTCATCCCCGCTGGGACACAGCAGCGGCGGACAGGTAAATATTTTTTTTTACGCTAAAATTATTGTTTTTCAAGGAAGGGCTTATATGTAAAGCCCTTCCCTGAAAAACAATTCAGGGGTACCGGCAGACCTTTGTCCTCAATGGAGCCGTGGCTACTGCCGCTGCTCCATTGAAGACAATGCACGGACCTGCATTCACACGTATTTGTGCACGTGCTTGGGTGCACACTTATATACGCACCTATGTACGCACACACACACGCTCGTGTGAACCCACCCCAAAAGAGCACATTGGAAAGTTTACATCCTGGGGTTATTACATGCCATGAATAAGGATAACACTGATCAAAGAATTCAGTCGTTTGAGAGTTTTTGACAAATGGCACATGAGGATGAGGAGTTTGTGAAGAAACTGTTTGGTCTAATAAAGCACAATTTAAACTAAAATAGAAACAGTAAATTATCATAATTGTGTATATTGGGCTATAGCAGTCAATTACTGGAGCTAAATGTCTGGTGTGAACTGTCATCCAGGAGTTTTGACTGGGCAATTCTTGTTTGAAGATACAGTCACTGACCCAGTGTACATCACCATGCTTCACACATCCATTTTACTGCCCATACTAACAGAGCTTGAATCAGTTTACATTTTCTCCTCTCAGCTTCACAGCTCCTTCTACATCAATATCCATTTGTTTTCAATTTAATTTTAAATTTGCTATTATCTAGACTCTGGTATCTTTTTCACATGACACTTTTATTATGTTTTTGGAACCAAAACTAGAAGTGAATTAAAAAACAGAGAGAAGAAGAATCTTTCCTTTTTAATTCCCCTCCCTTTACGATCCCCTCCTGACAATGGCTTCAAAAACTACATAAAAGATTACATAAAAATGGCACCTTAAAGGCTTATAATAATCACTTAAGACATAATTATATACATATGTTGACAAGTGATTGCAGTAGCTGAAAGCTACAATTTAAGTGTAATTAAAACACTCTCTAGTATAAAGGACAATATGTATTGTCTAAACATTTATAGTCTATGTACTATTAGCTTATCATATAGTCAATCAATTCTATTATCTTGTTCAGCCCAATAAAGCAAAGCTTTGTGCCATCCTACTCATGAAGTGGAATTCTAATTGTGCATAAGCGTAAAATATCTATAAAGGTAATGTTAAAATAATAAGTGTATAGATGGAAATATGGCAGCACATTACATTATCTTATTTAGAACTTGCATCAATTTTGACATTAAAGCACTCTGTGCGTATTTCATAGATAATGTGAATCACTTCATTAAGTTGAAAAACATAATACATCTTAAGTAATCTCTGCAGGCAAACATAAAAAATCACCATAACTATACACTCCCTGTGGGCATTATGGAGAAAATTGATAGCAGTCACCTTCACTTGTCTACAGTTTTCACCTTCCACTCAATTAATACAGGTTCTTTATAACTAAAGCCGGCCATACACATGGGAGAAAAGTTAATATAATCAGCTGCTATCTCTGGCATTGGTGACAATCTCATGTGTATGGGAGTCTCCCAACTGTCCCCCAATGGAAGATGGGAATAGGATATATTAGATTTCAAAATTGTCAATTTCAAAGGTGTCTGGCAGTGGTGTAAATGGTATGGGATACAACGCCGATAGTGGAGAGACAACACAGAAATAAATGCACAAGTTTAGTATTTATTCATCAACCAGATAATAAATATTTAATGTATAATGATAGACATTGGTTAAATGGTTACTTACAGGATGATTATAGTAAACATCACAGTCACAGTCCATAAAAAAAAAAGGCAAGGTCATGATCTGATTAAATATTCAACCCCCCAGTTAACATAAAGGAGTACTGTCACTTTAAACTTAAAGAGTTGTCCCTTATGAAGTACTTTAACTTTGCCAATGGATGTCCCTACCATGATCTACTCTGGCCAGAGGTTTGGTAACAGAAGAAAGATTGATATAAGTCCAGGATGTCCCAATAGTTGCATCTGTACAGTTTTAGAGTTACACTATATTCCTGTCTCCTCCAGATAATGCAATATCTGCCTAATGTCCACAACTCCCTCTCTATGTCATTGTCCCTTGCTGACCATACTATTACAGTGCAATTATGGCATGTTTTGACATGGTTATGCAGCAGAGAAAGTTGCAGATTGACCAAGAGGCCCATGTTTCTCCACTTGGTACCAAGATGTAAGCATGTCATCACAGTTGGCATTAATATGTTGGCTGATTCTTCCTGCACTGCTTTCACTGAGGAAATGCTCCTTTAACTCCCACCATGTGGGAGCACAAAAATGCATTATGGAGGAGAAAAGCTCCACTCCTCTATTAAGCTCTTCTTACTGCAGACTCTACTTCCTGGCATCAAAAACTCACCTCTTATAGCCACAGGTCACAGCACTCCCATGTCCTGAGGCTGCATAGCTAACCAAGGGTTGTAATAGCTCTCAGTGGTTGCAAAAACCTATGATGAAGCCAATGAAGGGCCTACTCCAAATGTATCAGTTTACATAGCAATGATTCATACAAATGTCTCTGTGATTGAAATGATTTAACCAACAGACCTCATTCAAAACTGTAATGTTACAAGACTACAGCACAGATAACACTACTGTGGTTATAGGCAATCCTCATAATCATCTGTAATATAAAACCAAAAAAGGGGATTGGTACCATGTGAGCCAGAGAGCAAAGTGTGATTGTTCTCAGTAAGAGAAACCACGTAATCTTGTAGATATGATACCTTTTAATGGCTAACAAAAATACATGATGTTAATGAAAACTTTCAGACCTCACAGGGTCCTTCATCAAGGCATAATGAAATAGATCTGAAGAGGCATGCATATATATACACCCATACTTATGACAAGGCACAGACATGGTGCGATTAATTTGCACTTAAAGGAATACTGTAACAGAAATATAAACATAGATGTGAAGGTTTTATGGTCTCTGAATTAGTGTTAAAAGATCATCAAGTCAGCAGTGTTATCTGTGCTATAGATTTCTCATACTTCCCAGTCACCCATGAATCCTTTTTGTAGAATTTAGGCCTCTGTTAAAAATGTCAAAAGTTGTTATAATTTGAGAATACAAATTTATATGGATTTGCAACAGATCTCATCCTATGCATTGCAAATAGTAAAACCTGCAGAGAAAAAAATGCAGCATAAATTGATATATTCTGCTCATCGAAAATCCACACGGATCTTCTTTCTACAACATGTGGATGAAATTTATTATAACCTCACCCACTTTGCTGCTATTGTAATATGCTGCAAACAGCCCTTTAGGCCGGCTTCACACGGCCGTGACGGGCTCCGCCACGGAATTCCGCGGCAGAGTCCGTCACGGTATCCCCCAGAGACCCCAATACTTACCTCTGGATCCGGCGTCCTACGTCCCGCATGACGCTCCCGCGCGCATGCGCAATAGAGCATGCGACGCGCCGCAGCGTCATGTGATGCGCCGGCCACCTTATATGACACGCCCGCAGCGTCACATGGCGTGCCGGCCGCGTCATATGATGCGACTGGCGATAGGGGGGAAGCGGTTTCACGCTATCTTCCGCTGTGCTACAGCGGAAGATAGCGTGAAAGATAGCTTGACGGATGGCTTCCATTGACTGCAATGGAAGCCGTCCGCGTGTACACTCGCGGCAAATAGAGCATGCTGCGGGTGAGAACGGGTGATTTTACGTTGCGGAATTCCGTGGTGGAATTCCGCACCGTAAGCATTGTGCTATTAGGTTCAATAGAACCTAATACCTGCGGGCAACGCAGCGGATTTCCGCCGCGTATAACGTGGTTGAAATCCATCCGTGGGAAGGAGCCCTTGAGTGTTCAGAATTCTCTGAATCTTATCTTTGTGTCAGTTTAATACTTAAAGGGAACCTGTCAAAACTTTTTCACACATTAATTTGCTTAAACCGTTTGAACACTGGTGACATGTGAAGACTTATTTTTTGTGCGTTACACGTAAATATCAGGCAAATCCTGGATGTCTGTCTGCATGTGTACCCTGAGTTATGGACCTGAATGTGTTCCTATTACCCCAAATGAAACCTTAAATCTTGTATCCCTGTATTCTGTATCTTGAATCCTGTTCTATCCCCTTGAGCTGGAAGATTTATCTTAAACCTTGTCTCTAATTATGAAAGTTTATGCCTTGTGTGCATGATGTGTACCATGCTCCAACTTTGGCTCTGATATTACATATTGTAACTTCGGCTCCCTGCTCCAATTTCTGGCTCTGATATTCCATGCTGCAACTTTGGCTCCATGCTCCAACTTTCGCTCAGATATTCCATGCTGCAACTTAGGCTCCATGCTCCAACTTTGGTTCTGCTATTCTAGGTTACAACTTTGGCCCCATGCTCCAATTTTGGCTCTGATATTCCATGCTCCAACTTTGGCTCTGATATTCCATGCTGCAACTTTGGCTCCATGCTCCAACTTTGGCTCTGATATTCCATGCTGCAACTTTGGCTCCATGCTCCAACTTTGGCTCTGATTTTCCATGCTGCAACTTTGACTCCATGCTCCAACTTTGGCTCTGATATTCCATGCTGCAACTTTGGCTCCATGCTCCAACTTTGGCTCTGATATTCCATGCTGCAACTTTGGCTCCATGCTCCAACTTTGGCTATGATATTCCCATGCTGCAACTTTGGCTCTGATATTCCATGCTGCAACTTTGGCTCCATGCTCCAACTTTGGCTATGATATTCCCATGCTGCAACTTTGGCTCTGATATTCCATGCTGCAACTATGGCTCCATGCTCCAACTTTGGCTATGATATTCCCATGCTGCAACGTTGGCTACATGCCCCAACTTTGGCTCTGATATTCCATGCTGCAACTTTGGCCCCATGCTCCAACTTTGTCTCTGATATTACGTGCTGCAATCTCTGCTTTGTTTTTCTATAATGAGTTACTTTATGATGCCCCACAATACTTATTCCAGGATGTCCTGTGCTACAGAACTTTACATAATGTTTTTCTTTTGTTATTCAGTTTCATTGCTTGCTCTGTGACCAGTTTTTGCAATAAATCAGACTTTACTTAAAGTTTTGCTGTCTACCTCGCCTGCTGAACTCCTAACCCACAACCAGCACATTAAAACAGAATTAGGTTTCTTTCTGTTGTGGATGTATGTAGAAATATTCAGTACATTGGGGTGAAAGTCCACACACATTTAGAGACTGCTGCTAAGACCAACACTGGGTGCTAATAAGCATCTATGCCAGATTCTCAAAAAAATCAACATGCAATGACGCTATCAGCCATTGAAATGGCCAATTAATTTAATAAGTGATCGTTCTCTGTGGAAATGCACAGAAAAATAGAGCACGTTGTGTATTATTTTGAACGACTGGGTGCAGGCACAAAATGTACACATGTTAACAAACCTATAGGTTTGAATTGAATTTCAATAGATTGAAATTACCGGGTTCTATTTTCTGTGTTTTCGCGTGTCCAAATTTACCATTTGCTTTCATTTCTAAATCTGTGCTGAAAATACCATTTATTTTTTGCACGGTTATCATAGGTCACAAAAGGTTTGATAAAATGAGCACCAGTTCTCATATATTTTCTATAACAGATACTACTTTCTTTTTGACTTCCACAACAGTTACGGAAAAAAATATATAAAGCAGTCATTTTATGTCCACAGGGACAAAAGATTAATTTGTCCTATGTGCTTCTATTTTATCTAATGTGATGGAAATTGGATATTAAATTTTAAACTCTATACATTACCGAGTTCAGAATTTTCCCTATAGGCATTTGCTGTAGGTGTTTCCTTCACATTCGAAGAACTTACAAAGTTGTACTGAAAATGCCAAGACAAGAACACTTGTTAAAATGATGAACTCAATCTAATTATGATTCTTTTTTTGGCAAAATGACACTCAGAGCTATTCCTGAAATTAAGTCATTTTCAGAGCAGAAAATGCAGCTAGCATTTTGACTCACTTTTTTTGCTAAGTAAATTATACGTATATTTCACCCTGACAGTCAAATTCATGCTATACATTCAAAATCCAACTAATGGATACACTATTTCAGGTGTTCACATCTACTAAAAAATCTTTTCAACATCTTGTTAAGGAATTGTAAGATTTTTAGACAACGGGGGGAAGGTAGTCCCAGTTCAAGACCGGTATCTCGTAGCCCATTGGATAGCAGTTACAAGTAAGCCTGTTGCTCTGACAAACTTGGCACAACTATGCATTACATGGAGAGATTTTTTTAATGGATACAATATAATGTTTTATTTCCTTTGTCGTGGAACTGCAGAAAAACAAAATACTTCTGATAACTGTGGGTTCAGTAATCTACAACTGACCTGCTCTTCTGAAAGCCATAGCTAACAGAAGAGTTGTAGATCATGAAAATTAGTTATCTGCTGAAGTAAAAGGGACGTCTTGTCATTAATATCTGTATTTGTATTGATAGACTGTTAAAAAGGAACCTGGTCACACTGCAACATTTCAGAATAACGTTTCAGGCAGCATGACCCTGGTGATAGGTTCACTTTAATTTTAGGCATTCTTGCTAATATTTGGTTAAAGTCACTTTACTAAGAAGTCCATCTTGAAATAATTAATTCCTTGAACTCCGGGACATATTTTTACAGGCATTTTTCTATTAAGGAGCAATGTTCTTGAAATAATGATCAGAAGTATAATTCCCTATTCAAAACCAATCTAATATATGAATTTGCACAGAAGTACATTACATATGATTGGCAAATGACTCTCTGAAAGGAGTACAAATCAATATCAGTCATCTTCAACATACTCGGAAATTAGGTCTAGTGATGTCTCAAAACCAGCTGTAATACACAATTTTGTAAATTAGATAGTTTACTAAGCATGGTATTAAATACTGTTTCATAGCTTCTTGGTAACATAGCATATTCTTCTACCATACTTGTAGCATAAAAGTTAGGATAATATGCTTTTTTATTAAAAATTCAGCTGGTCAATATTTCCTTCAAGTTTTTACATTTGTTGCACGGTCACACTAGTTATATATTTTTATCTATGTCATTATGGTACTTTTATACTTACTGATACAATTTTTAAGAATACAGTAATTATAGCTCAGGCATCATAACAATTTTCAGAACTAAGTTGTAGGCAATTTTTCTATAGGCAACAAAGAGTTTCAATGACTTTGCTGGTTGTCATTGAAAACATTTCTTCCTTTGTTACATTCACATCTTATTTTTCTGGAAATAATAACAGTGTAATGTATGCCAACACTAGATTGCTATTATCTTTTGTAAACTGCGTAGGATATAAATATACTTGAAGTTCAACTAGAAATGCTTCACACGTAGTAAATTCACAAAAACAATGCCCAAACGGTAGAATTTGGTTTCATACTGACGATGCAAATGTCTACCCATGTTTAGTACGTGACACATCTAAAAGCATCAACCCTTTTCTCAATTTTATTTGAAAATTACATAATCTGGAAAGTCACAGAGGGAAAAAAAATCTCTCACTAAAGAGTATGTTACATTAGAATATAATTAGTAAAATTTTAAATACCTTTTATTCTTGGACCCGAGAGGCAAATTAAATGTTATAATAAGCTACAAGCCCAAGTTCTAATTACCAGCTGCATTAAAAGACATTTCTTGAGAATTTACATAATTTCTTTGGAACATTATGGCTGTATAGTGCTAGATCCACAACTGTAATTCTGTTTAATAGATGAAGTTGGTGAAAATATATAAATAGCATGAATGATGGAAAAGCAATGTTTTTACTTAAGAAAATGACAGCACTTTTTGGATAGTGATCATTTTGTCATAAAAGTGTAACCATTAATTACTCACAGTCTACCATTGGAAAATGTGTAAAATGTGGCCAAAAAGAAAAGAATATGGCCAATAATGTGTACCTATAAAACATTCCCAAATTCATTTAATTGCAAACACCCTGATCTCTGTCAAGGCAGGCTTTATGGGCTTTAAACTAAGATCACATAACATTACAGCCATGGTCCATAGTGTTCGTGCCAATAGTTCCATATGAGTTCCCAAAAACTTATCATATGGTTAATACATGATGGGGCCCAATCTCTTTTTTTTACAACATTCAATAATCTGTTTTGGGGATCTTCTGCTCACTGTAGCCTGTTTTCTGTTCATAGCTAACAGGAGTATAATCCAGTTTTATCTTCTGGGACTATATTCATCAACTTTAAGAATTAATGTTCTTTACACTAAGCTCACATAGTGTTATGGCCTCTGTCCATAGTTTTCATTCCAAGAGTTTCATTTGAGTTCCTAAAAACAGTATTCAAGTGGAATTATAGAGTTTTAATTAGTCAGAGACACCAAAGTTGGAAAATTAGTTCTCATTTTGACAAAGATTCTGTTGACCTCCATTTATTTTGAAGGATATAATTGTGTGGTTGACAGGATAAGGAGGAGGCACAATCTGTTTGTGTCCTGCTAGTAAAGAGTAATACTGCAGTCCTTTCTTCTTGGTTATTGAAAGAGGCTGCTTCCTCATCTGCAATTGCAGCCCGGTTAACAAACTAGGTCCAGGGGATAGTAACTGCATTAGGAGGGGGCAGGGCCGCTGGAGGGCCAACTTGATGCTGTGCTTCCACCGGGCTGAATGAGGAAGGAATTGATCAATGCTACAGGAGTATTAAGAAATATTAAGCATGGCAGCTAACTTGCTTCTCCTAACTCCAAATTCCTCTTCTGCTTCAGACAGGGCCACATGTCATCAGAACATAGTGTGTGAAAGTGTCCTGATATTAAGTGACATCCAGGCCCTGTATGCAGGAGTATATGATGATGACTAAGGTGGTGACTGAATATTTTTTTCTTCTTTGGCCTGAGGTTAGAATTTAGTAATCTGGGCTGGGGTCTGAATATAATTAACTGGTCTGCTATAAGATTTAATTAATTTTAGGGACTGCCCTGAGTTCTGATTAATTTGGGGGTCTTTGTTCTAAGTTCATTTAGGGGCTTGTTTGGGGCTTGTCTTTAATTTGGTGGCCTGGTGTGAGGTCTGATTAATAACTTTCTGATCAGCCAACATAAATTAATGGACTAGCATGTAGGTCCTTGTGCTTGCAGCCCATTAATTTACATGCTCAGTTTTATGATACTGTACACACCAGCACACAGTGCTATCGACAAGACGGGGCTGTTACACTGATGGCCCTATCCTGTAGTGTGAAAGGGTACTGATGCAAGAACCCCGCTCCGAGGTACATTCTATTCTTTAGGGTATCGAAAATGGCCATAAATTTATACTCTCAAATTCTTCTATGATACTGCAAATTGAAGTTGCCACACAATTAGAGAGGGAAAGATGAAAGTACTGTGGCAAAACATTTTTCGAGTCACGGACACAACATAGAACAGATGAGAATTATCATACTGGAGGGAAATTCTCCAGTTGTGTACCTCCTTTCACCTGTATCCAAATCCTTTAGTTGCTATTATTTTAACAGTATAGTAGTTTGGGGAACTGTGCAGCACTGTGAATATAGTAATATGGGCAACTTAGGCAACATCAGGCATGTTATTGATACTAGCAGCAGGATGGCAGTTTTAAAGGATTGGTATAAACTACGAAAGATAACTCCAGAATTGTTAAGAGAAGTTGTTATAGCAGTCTGAACGGGATGGAGAAGAAAATCAATGTGAACAACTCCCAGAAGAGAAAACATCAACTGTAAGTTACTGGATGTGATTGATGTGTATTTTGCCGGTGATTGTGTCCGATCAGTACTATATTCTCTTGCATAGCCTGGAGCATCATAATACTTGCCATACTACCTACTGTAACTTGCTATCCCCTTAAATCTTCTGCTTAGTTTGAGAAGTGTTATCAACAACAGTAAAGCTATTATTTAATGAAGAATGCAAGCATTTACAAGACAATGATAAACCATGTGACTCTAAAATAACCCCACCCCAACCATCATTTTTCACTTTGGAGAGCTTTTAAAGGAGTATTCCAGAGATTGAGAAACATTTTCTAAATTTCCCTAACATTTCCACTTATTGCCATTATTCCAGACATCCATGTAAATCATCCAACTGAACTCCAGTACTTTATTTTGCCAACCTACACCACTCATGCTTTCCTGCCCGCTTCAGATCTCCACATTGATATTTAAAATGTCCGCGGTGAAGTGCACAATTTATATCTCCTACAAAGCCACATTGCCAGTTGCTGAAGATTGTGCATTCACAACTGTGTTGTCATAGCAGAATTTGAAAGCACTGACCTTATAACCATTGGATACCAATAGAGAATTAAGCAGGGGGAGGGTAGACCAGAGGTAAAGTAATATCTCTACAGTTTTGTAAAACAAGTTATAACATTATATTGCAAAATTACATTACTGCCTTATGTAGTATAGAATTTTCACTTTGAATTGCTGGAATACTTCTGTAAATGGATGCAGTTAGAATTAGAACAACTTTATTTTAAAATGATCTGTCATCATGACAGGTTCTCTATAAGAAGCCATATATGCATTGTATTTTCATGCAAATCATGGATACATCATCATTTTAATCTGTTGTATACAAAATAATACATTATCATTGTTGGCTTTCGGAGCCACGCTCTAGGGATTTCTTGTTTACAAATACGCTGAACTAATTTATATTGGTATTTATGTAAATCCTGAATGTATGCAATTGGCAAACATAAAAATGATATAGCATAATACAATTTCCATTTTCATTCACTGCATATAAATCTATACCTTTTTCTATTATTCTTTACACCACAATTTCATGTATCAAAGATGTTTCAGAAAAAAGGTATTTATTCTCCTTGTTCATAGCAATCAATCAGAAATCATGTCTCTATCACAGATTAGAAAAAAAAGTTGTAATCTGATGGGGGCAACAAGGTCACTAAAGAAAATAGATTTTAGACTTGTGGAATTGAAAGCATGTGCTTCTAATAATCGTCATATATACATGATCATCTCAGGTACTTGTGTTTTATTTAAGCTTGCACTGCTGTGTGTATATGAGATGTATGCCAAGGAGTAAAATGTCTATGAACTTTATGTTATATTTTGGAATCTCTAACAAACAATGCGAGTAAGAACAAACAATAAACAGCAGTGTTTGGAGCCATATGAAACACTCATAGAATAAAATAAATTGGAACTGTTCATTTATTCAGTATAAAAATAGTTATTCCCTGTAAGAAAATGTAAAGTAGGAAGAAAAAAGTTTGGTACCGTGTTATGTAGTTGTCCTGTACATACTTTCCTGGCAGGTAATGTAATTGCGATTGCAAAAGTTGAATTTATTTGACTCACTCAATGTTGCGCTCAGCTTCCACTCAGGTTACAAATTAGGCATAAATTACACCCCAATACAATCTATACACCTGCAAATATTTGCTTCCACTAGTTCTGATAAGGTTAGAAGACCTGCATACACATCCACTGCTCTCCAGCAGTCAAACGGTTAACACTATCAAAGGCAATGAGGTTCAAAGCAACAAGGACTAAGCTTATTGAAGTTTTAAGCTTTACTACTGTTAGCACGAACTAATGCTATAGGTATATTCTTGCTTTCCAAATTCAGAAAGGATTGAGTGACATGCTGCTCAAAAAATTGACTGCCAAACAGAACTTGTGTAATCAAGATAATTTCTGCTTTATTTTGGGAGCAGGTGGTAATATGTCTAAGTTTTAAACAAAGACATTGCTAAAATACATCTTGCTTATGAATATGTATAGTTTATTACAATTCAATTGTTAACATTGGTCCTTAAAACTCAGCCTGTGCAGTGACATTGGTCTGACAGAAGAACTTTCCTCCAGGTTGCTGTTTGGTTGGTCTATAAGACCTCCAGAGTGAACTCTTCTCTGGCCATACCTGTATGTTACATATTTCTGGGATCATTAATTAGTTACATTTCTAAGCTTATATATTGGCAGTATTTAGTAAATATCAATCAGTTATGCCTACACAAAGGATATAAATTCCATACGTGCATAAAGTAAGTTCACTGTAAGGATTTAAAAATTTACATGGTCAACTTCATATGTGTAAAAAAGCATTATATAGAGAGTATATACACACACATATATAGACACAGAGTACAGTTGCCCTTAACATATCTATGGAGATACATACATGTATGTGTGTGTGTGTGTGTGTGTATATATATATGTATGTGTATATATATATATATATATATATATATATATATATATATATATACACATACAGAGAGAGTTTTACATAAAAAAACATGTGTCTGTTTTGCTGTAAAAGCCAATTATGCACATATATATTTTGCTCAAAGCAAGATCCAACTTCTAATAATTTGTTTTATTCCTCACAGCTCTCCCTTCTGTATATACTTTCGATTCAGACCCAAGCTAATTGTGTTCATCATGCAAAATGACCTTAAATTCCTCTTAGTCGCTATATACAAGAGCCAAACCACCTGCATTTGCATTTTAGCAGAGAGAGAAAAGCCAAAAATAAACTTCTAGATACACAAAGCCAAGATGGCGTACAACTGAGCATTCTGGCTTCTCTCACACTACAAAAAGATGTAGGAGCTTACAGAAAAAAAACAAAATAAAATTACATGCAAATACAGGCAAAAAAGTTATAAAATAAAATTGAGAAAACTACAGAAGACCTAGACTCACAGCAAGTTCTTCAAGTTATCTCTTATTCACAGGGTAGAGAATAACTAACTGATTGGTGAGTTTCTCACTGCTGAGACCTCCACCCATCTCAAGAATGGGTGTTTGTGTCCCCTGTTTCACTATTGCATATTGGACCTTAATCTTCTAGTAGCTTAGAGTGTTGCGCCTTCACACAAGTATTTTTCCACACTCTTTTCGCTATACTCACTCCCACCTTGGTGGAACGCCATCTGGTTGGCAGCACCTCCATCATTTGAAACACTTTGTACTCCAGAACTATTTCATCACTCTCACTGGATCTTGTTCCACCCTCCTTTTTCATCTGAGATATCTAAGTGACAAATGCTCAGGAATTTATGTTAGCCCGATTGAAATGAACGGGGTGCCAACTACACATCCTTGGCCAGTGCTACATTCATTTTCATGTCACTGCAGGGCGAGAAGTGACTGCAACAGGGACAGGCAGAGGGGGACACAGGATTCCCGTTCTGGAGATCAGGATTCTCAGCGGTGACACCCTTACCAATCAGCAAAGCATCCCCTATCCTGTGGATAGGAGAATATTTGAAATCTTGGTGCAACCCCTTTAAAGTCTTTGCTTCCCCTGAGGTTGGGAAGAACAATACAGCATATTCCCATGTTGTCCACCCTCTCAAAATATGGATATTTTGTAATGCCATGCCTAGCAGAAGGATATTTAAAAAGTAGAAATGCAAAGTCCTACATCTGGGCAAGAAAAATGATAAAATCAAAAACAGTGGGAGGAATTAGACTAAGCATCAGCACATGTAAAAAAGACTTGGGTATACTTATAGTTCAAAGACTGAACATGAGTAAACAGTATGATGCAGCAGCAAAAAGGCAAACATAAATTCTGAGATGTATTAAGAGACGCATAGAGTCTAGATTGCGTGAGGTAATTATCCACCTCTACTCTTCCTTGGTTAGACCTCATCTGGAATGCTGTGTCCAGTTCTGAGCACCCCATTTTAACTGTGATATCAAGAAACTGGAGCAAATTCAGAAAAGAGCTACCAGAATGGTGAGTGGTCTGCAAACGATGTCATATGAGGAATGGTTAAAGGATCTGGGATTGTTTAGTTTGCAAAAAAAGAAGGTTAAAAGAAGATCTAATAACTATCTACAAAAATCTGAAGGGCTATCATAATACAGAGGGATCAGCCCTATTCTCATTTGCACAAGGAAAGATTAGAAGCAATGGGATGAAACTGAAAGGGAGGATACATAGATTAGATATTAGAAAAGTCTTTCTAACAGTGAGGGTGATCAATGAGTGAAACAGGTTGCCATGGGAGGTGAAGATTTCTACTTCAATGGAAGTCTTCAAGCAGAGGCTGGACAGACACCTGTCTGGGATGATTTTGTGTATCCTACACTGAGCAGGGGATTGGACTAGATGACCCTGGTGGCTTTATCCAACTCTACGATTTTATGACAAATAGACCTAGGTAGTCTTAAAAGTTTTTACTGTTAACATGATTTGTTTTTTTTTTAGTGTTTAAATTGTATCATATGTCTCTTACTGAGAGCAACAACACTCAATGACAGACAATTGATCCACTGGTGTACCACTAGGTGCCACAATTCCAATCCAACCCCTAAGCAAACAGGGGCCCCACCACATACTATCTCACTGCCACGGTGGCACTCAGGAAGTCGAGAGCCATTACCCGGGGAGCCAACAGCCAATTACAGGCTGCAGACTCCACCAGCATGCTGTCTTCCCTTCCACTGAGTGACTGCAGTTGTGATTTGTCACAACTGCAATCGATCAGTGCACTGCTGACCATGTAATTGGCCTGGCCAGCAAAGCAGACAATTTCCGAGAGTGGAGGAGGGGAGCAGATACAGTGGACCATGCTGACAGTATGTACAGTAAATAATCATATATGTATAGCTGGTATAAGTTATATCAGCTGTACGTACATAAACACAGAAGATATACAGGTTATGCCAGCATGCTCCATATACCTATATACAGGAAGATATATATCTCCTGTATATGTCATATATATTGTTCTGAAGCATGCTGGTATGACCTTGGTATATACTGTATATAATTATATATGTATATCTAGTATAAGTTACACATCTCCTTTATATAGTGATATCAACCATGCTATTCTACCCTGGCCCAGGTTATACCAGCATGATCAATATCACTATATATAGGAGATGTATAACCCATACCAGCTGTACATATATAATTATATACAGGAGATACCCAGGTTAGGGTGGTTTCACACTTGCATTAGGGATTCTGCTTTCCTACTCCATTCATGGAGCAGGAAAGAGGAATCTCCATGGCCAAATGGTTCCGTCATTAGATAGCAATGAATAGCGCCGGACAGACCCCGTTGACTATAATGGGGTCCGTTTGCTTTCCGCTCAGCTGCCTGGCTTTTGGATGCAAGAAAAAGCACTGCCAGCATGGTTAATCACTATATAAAGGAGGTCTATATACATCTCCCTGTACATAGTGATATTGACCGTGCACATAGTGATATGGACTATGCTGGCATAACCTAGGTGTATATACAGTGGGGAAAAAAGGATTTAGTCAGATACCAATTGTACAAGTTCTCCCACTTAAAAAGATGAGAGAGGCCTGTAATTGACATCATAGGTAGACCTCAACTATGAGAGATAATATGAGAAAACACATCAAGAAAATCACATTGTCTGATTTTTAACTAATTTATTTGCAAATTATGGTGGAAAATAAGTATTTGGTCAATAACAAAAGTTCATCTCAATACTTTGTTATATATCCTTTATTAGCAAAGACAAAGGTCAAACGTTTTCTGTAAGTCCTCACAAGGTTGGCACACACTGTTGCTGGTATGTTGGCCCATTCCTACATGCAGATCTCCTCAAGAGCAGTGATGTTTTGGGCCTGTTGCTGGGCAACACAGACTTTCAACTCCCTCCAAAGGTTTTCTATAGGGTTGAGATCTGGAGACTGGCTAGGCCACTCCAGGACCTTCAAATGCTTTTTACGAAGCCACTCCTTCGATGCCCTGGCAGTGGGCTTGGGATCATTGTCATGCTGAAAGACCCAGCCACGTTTCATCTTCAGTGCCCTTGCTGATGGAAGGAGGTTAGCACTCAAAATCTCACAATACATGACCCCATTCATTCTTTCATGTATACGGATCAGTCTTCCTGGTCCCTTTGCAGAGAAACAGCCCCAAAGCATGATGTTGCCAACCCCATGCTTCAAAGTAGGTATGTTGTTCTTTGGATGCAACTCAGCATTCTTTCTCCTCCAAACACGACGAGTTGTGTTTCAGCCAAACAGTTCTACTTTGGTTTCATCTGACCATGTGACATTCTCCCAATACTCTTCTGGATCATCCAAATGCTCTTTAGCAAACTTCAGTGGGCCCCGGACACGTACTGGCTTAAGCAGGGAGACACGTCTGGCACTGCAGGATCTGAGTCCCTGGCGGCGTAGTGTGTTACTGATGGTAGCCTTTGTTACGTTGGTCCCAGCTCTCTGCAGGTCATTCACTAGGTTCCCCCGTGTGGTTCTGGGATTTTTGCTCACTGTTCTTATGATCATTTTGACCCCATGGTGTGAGATCTTGTGTGGAGCCCCAGATCAAGGGAGATTGTCAGTGGTCTTGTATCTCTTCCATTTTCTAATTATGGCTCCCACAGTTGATTTCTTCACACCAAGCCACTTGCCTATTTCAGATTCAGTCTTCCCAGTCTGGTGCAGTGCTACAATTTTGTTTCTGGTGTCCTTCAACAGCTCTTTGGTCTTCACCATAGTGGAGTTTGGAGTGTGACTGCTTAAGGTTGTGGACAGGTGTCTTTTATACTGATAACAAGTTCAAACAGGTGCCATTACTACAGGTAATGAGTGGAGGACAGAGGAGATTCTTAAATAAAAAGTTACAGGTCTGTGAGACCCAGAAATCTTGCTTGTTTTTAGGTGACCAAATACTTATTTTCCACCATAATTTGCAAATAAATTCATTAAAAATCAGACAATGTGGTTTTCTGGATGTGTTTTCTCATGTTGTCTCTCATAGTTTAGGGCCTACCTATGATGTCAATTACAGGCCTCTTTCATCTTTTTAAGTGGGAGAACCTGTACAATTGGTATCTGACTAAATACTTTCCCCCCCACTGTGTATATATATATATATATATATATATATATATAATGGTGACTTGGTGGTTACTCACTTCTGGACCTCCATCTTTATGGCACCACATCAAGAACTTCACCTCAAGACTGTGTCTGTAGAGAATAAAATGCCATAACATCAACAAAGTTCATTATTTGTACCCCACCAGGGTGTGAGTCTAGGAGCATCCTCCCTGTCAGACTTAGGGCCTTTACTGGTCCGCACTGGACCTCGGGCTTTCAGCTCTCCTGAGCTGTCTGTTCTCCTTCCCCCTGCATGAGTGTGTCTATAAATGCTTTCTCCTCTAACTACACCACTACAGATGCCCCAGCTTATTTGGCACACAGAATGCCTGGTCTTATGTTCTTTTCAGGTCATCTTGTGAAAGTATATATATACTGTATAAATCTGTGTGTATGTGTGTAAAACTGGTATACATTACATTTATAGTATGCTGCTATAACTTGGATATTTCCTGCAAATGATTGCACACTTTAAACACACATCTAAGCACACATTAGAAATCTACATGCAGTTTTTTAATGTCATTTTAATTGTGTTTCAAAAATGCAACAAAAAACATGAACACAGCCAAGGGGCTACAAACACATTTTTACGTAGTCCAGGAAATGGGTCATATTTGGAAAGAGAATGCCAAGGGGATAGATCATATATGTAACATCATTTTTCAGCTGTATGCAGCATGGTTTAGGTATGGGTACAGGTGGTATGGGGCCCTGAGCTGAACTTTTGCACCGGGGTCACTGAGCTTTTAGCTATGCCCCTAAAAAGATCTATGGTACGAAGTTCTGTGACTCATTTGTCTGAATAGGGCCTGCGCATTCCACAGGGAAAAAAATATGCCAAAATAAAAAAGAATTATGGAACTGATTTTTGCTAGCAGAAATTTCTGAAACAAATCTGCTGCTTGTGAATATACTCAAAGGTAATAAACATAGGCAATGCAAAATATTGTATTCATGAAATTAACAAAATCAAAGGAATGCCCTAGTGAAGAACGAAAAGAAAAAAAAAGCAATAACGCTGTGTTTATATTTGTTCTTCACCTACAATAGTAAAGCTTTGTACTTTCAGTTATTGCCATCATCAACAGACTACTACAGTGGGATTAGTGCTGCCTGTTTCTGGCACCACAACAGCACCGTACATCAGTACACTGGCCCTGTGAAAAAGCTGATAACTAAAGGTTCCCGGTAGTTGGTCTGTGGTGTGTGGAAGAGTTCACTTTCCTTCCATCATAGCAGAAAGTCCAGGCACAATCTCATCAATCAGAAGTTTCATTACATCTGCCAGTCAACTACAGGAAATAACAGCATTGGCTATGTTTCTGAATCTCCTTCAAGTCAATTAGCAGTCCACTACACTACAGAGAGATATACAAGAAAAAGATAGCACATACATAAAATTCTGATTTGAGGGGTATTCTCAAATGTACATCCATTTCAATTAAAGGGGCCAAATTATAAAATTATCCCCTATTCACAAGATAGGGGACACCATTATGATCGGTGGGGGCAAGCCCCACCAATTCTGAGAGCAGAGTCCGGTTGGTCGCCACGTGCACCACTGCTCCATTCACTTCAATGACAGTGTTAGAGATTACTTAAGCACTTGAACTTGGTAATATCAGGCGCTTTCATTGAAGTGACTAGAAATGTAGTGAACTCTGTTTCATTCACTCGTGGACTGAACAGACCCCAATTTTTGGGATTGGTGGTGGTTAGAGATGAGCGAACGTACTCGGTAAGGGCGATTTCGCAATCGAGCACCGCAATTTTCGAGTACTTCACTACTCGGGTGAAAAGTACTCGGGTGCGCTGTGGGTGAGCGGGGGGTTGCAGCGGGGAGTGGGGGGGAGAGGGAGAGAGAGAGGGCTCCCCCCTGTTCCCCGCTGCTACGCCCCACTCCCCTCTGCAACCCCCCGCCCCATAGCGCACCCGAGTACTTTTCACCCGAGTAGTGAAGTACTCGAAAATCGCGGTGCTCGATTGCGAAATCGCCCTTACCGAGTACGTGCGCTCATCTCTAGTGGTGGTCCCAATTGTTGGACCCCTAGGGAATAACTTTATAACTTGGCACAATCCCTAGAAGTTGGAAATAATTTTCTAAAAATATTTACTGCAGGCCCTGTGCTGGACATGCAATGATTACCATCAGATGTGATTGAAATTAGTTACATCTCGTGAAGAATTGTAGCAGGTACGACTTTCCTTATTAAAGTTCTGTGTACCAGATGATTTCTGTTTTATATACATTGCCCTTGGCATAATGTGGGCAGTTTGCATATTTATTTGGTTCTAGCTGTGTTTGCCAATGATCGTTTATCTTGGATTGCAGTTGACATTTCTCTTTTATCACATGATTATAGTAATTTCCTTGAAGTTTCTATGAAGTTTCTATTCTTTCATGTGCTTGCAATTTAAGAAACAATGATAGCAATATGTTAGATATTATACTATCAATAATTATGCCTTGCTGAGTGCACTAGACATCCTATAGTAAATTACCCAAACTCATTAGCAATAATAGATGGAGATATTTCTAGGAAAATATAAAGACTTAATGACTCTTTGATTTGCTGTTTTTCGCTATAAATAAATCACTGGCAAGAAATGTGAACCCCTCATGAATTAAATGATAAAAGCTCAAAAACAAATGAAATAAGGATTTTAATTAGTAGATAGTTATTACAACATGCATATATAAATAGATGCTTTGAAGAGGAACCACCATGTATTTATTAATTGTGTTTATTCATTTACTCAGATATGTCTTTTGTATAACGAACAGTTCTCTACAAGTTGTAATTTCACAGTGAAGTGGATCCTAAGGTGCCAAATTGGTACTTTTTCCAGGTGTACAATTAGATAGTTTTAAGCATGTTACCCACTGGAGATTTCCTCCTGAATCAGCACTGCCAGCTTGAGGCATTATTCCCATAATTGTTAAAAGCAAGCAACTGCACACTAGGATCTTACGCATGTTAGGTCAATCTTCAATGAACTCTAGAATGTACAGTAGATGGAGGAAAAGCTTAAGTAAGGGGTTGTATGAGTTTAATTTTAAATAACTTAACGACTAAAGATGAGCGAGCACGCTCGGTAAGGGCAGTTACTTGAGTGAGCATCGTTCTTCTCGAGTAACTGTCTTCTTGTCCAAGCAGGCTCGGGGGGGCAGAGGGGGTTGGCGGGGGAGAGCTAAGAGGAGCGGGGGGGAGAGTAAGAGTGATCTCTCTCTCTCCCCCCCACCACCCCTCGCTCACTCCCGCCGCCCCCCCGAGCCTGCTTGGACGAGAAGGCAGTTACTCGAGAAGAGCGATGCTCGCTCGAGTAACTGCCCTTACCGAGCATGCTCGCTATTAACGATGTATTCCGGGCATTTACTATTGATGACTTATTTTCAGGATAGTTCAGCAATAGTTGATCATCGGGGTCATAGTAACATATTATTTAAATTCAGTTCAGCCTATTGGGCCCATGGTGTTCTCTCTGGAGATTATGGGGTCCGAAAAGTGGAACTCCCACCTACAAAATGTTTTTGGCATAATGTTTATATGCTGTAATTGCCACAGAAGGAAATACTCCATAACCTTTCATTGCAACTCTTGAGAGTGGCACATTTTGATAATGTGGCTTTTGGATGAAAAAAACTTTTGCATCCTTGTCCCAAAGGCTGTTAATAACAGTTTGTATTCAATATACATCCTGTAATCTGCTAACTAACATACAAAGTAATAATGATGAAATTCGAATTTCCTTTCCTTCCTGACATCCTATTATCAGAATGTTGTGACTTCTGGAAAGAATTTGTTAAAATAACGCTACATAAGGCTGCTTAAAATATTGATTCTGATAATGACATTCTATGAGATATTTTCAATTTAAAAGAGGTTGTCAGTTTTAGAAAACAAATGTTCCTTTACTGTATACTGTTCTGAGTACTCAGAGGCTATCACCATGGGTAAGCTGGAGGGAAGAGTGGCCATAAAGAATTTCTCCCTCTCTGGTGAATCCCGCACATCTGTTCTTTATATGAATAGCTCATTGGTGTCAAAAAGTACCAAGTTATGCCTCATTGCTTCTGTGGAGGCGCTGCGGGGTAACAAAATGGGATTCTCCCAGGGTTGCCAACCATCTGTGAATTCCTAGACAGTGCATAAAAATAAAGGATATTTGTCAGTGTTTGTAAAAAAATATCGATGAGTCCATTTCCTTTTTAATGTAGAGGAGCTTCTTTAGGTTTAATGTTTGCAATTATCATTATTTTACAGATTACAGTAAATGCTCTTCATGTTCACCATAGCACTGTGCTGAGCAGTAGATACAGAGTATATTACAAAATTTTGTCTGTCTGTGATTTCTAAGTAAGTTGTTAAAAAAAAGTGAAGCAAGGTTAGCAAAACTAGTTTCTTTGCAGTGGACAACTCCTATAAGGAATTATAGATGTTTCATTCCTTACATTTCTGTTTGTCTGGATATGTGCAGATACATATGTTACAAGATAGCAAGCTTTTCAAAACATCATGACTTTGTGATACTCTGTCACGAGATGTTTGTCCCTTATGTGTCTACTGTGGCCACCTAGTGGCTGTGTTGACCGCTGAAGAATTCAATGGGATTGCTTTATCATACTGCATGGAATTGGTTTAATACCAAATTACAATCCTTAAAGTGTAACTGTGCTTTCCAAAAACTTTTAATATGTCCAAACTTTTGATTGCTGGGATCTAGGTGCTAAGACCCCCACCAATTGCTAGTTCAAAGCAGCTGAAGCATTTATTTAAGTAGTATCACTGCTCACTAACTGATGATGGTCTCATAGACTTTTAATTAAGCCCGCGTTCAGCTAGCATGCAGTGACAAGGCTTGGATGAGTCCTTCTGCTTCTTTGTTGTAGTGATCATTGGAAGTCTCAGCACTAGGACTACGGGCAATCAAAACTTTTGACATGTCCCTATAACATGTTTTGAAAAACATAGTTACTAGAGATGAGCGAACGTACTCGGTAAGGCCGATTTCGCAATCGAGCACCGCGATTTTCGAGTACTTCACTACGCGGGTGAAAAGTACTCGGGGTCGCCAGGGGCGGGGCGTGGCGTGGTGGAGCGGGGGGTAGCAGCGCGGAACAGGTGGGAGCTCTCTCTCTCCCCCTCTCCCCCCCACTCCCCTCTGCAACCCCCCACTCACCCACAGCGCCCCCGAGTACTTTTCACCCGAGTAGTGAAGTACTCGAAAATCGCGGTGCTCGATTGCGAAATCGGCCTTACCGAGTACGTTCGCTCATCTCTAATAGTTACACATTAATCAAATTAGAGCTAAGGCACGTTGATCACTAGAAAAGTCCAGCTATATTTTTTTAGTACGGTAAAGTCTAATAAAGCTTGAGCAGTAGAATAAAGGAAGCATTATCATGTAACAATGTAGATGTTAGGCAGGGGCTGTTAAAAGTTAGGGAACGCATTTATGGACACAGAAAAGAACAACCATCAGTCAAAAAGAGCTCGAAAACAACTGAACAGAACATTAGCAAATTGCATTTAAAAAGCACAATTCAGATAAGATTTTGATTTTAGCTGCAATGTGCAGACATCTTGTCTTTTGTTTTATGTTCTTTATATAAGAAATGTAATAACCTTCTAATCTTGTGTAAATGTGAACACTTTTAAAACCACCAATGCCAACCTGACATTTAATTAGTTTTTGTATTCTGTTGGATTTACTATAGTTATTAGATTAGAACACTACCTAAAATGTTGTAAAGTGCTTGTCTGTCTAATGTTCCGTGTTTTTAAAGTTTGGAAAATCACAGATGTTATTCATTTTGGCTCTCACAGTAAAAACAGCAAATAACTTTTTCCTATTTTTTCTTTCCTTTTTATGAACTTTATTTTAAAAAAGCCGTAAGTGTAGGAGCACAAGAATTGTTCATAAATTTTGCATCACTGCCAGATCCAGACCTTTTAAGTTCTGTCAGAAAGCAAGTTACAAATTACTCTAATTCTCCAATTTGTGTCGAGCTAGCAGTTCCTGTTCCCCTTTTTTATTGATATTCAGTAGTTTGCTTCAAAGTTAATCTGGCTTATACCAAGAAGTTATTTTGTAGGAAGCAAAAGTGCAACCATAAAATTAGGTCACAAGGCTATCACAATATGAAAGAAGATCTGTGTCATCTTCCAAAGTCATTACTTCCAATGCTTATCAAGTCAAAAGTAATTTTTACTTGTAGGTTTCCTAGACTAGTTTGCTCCCCTTCCCCCTCAAAATATGCTTGCAGATCATCAAATAAAATATTTTGTGCTTATAAGAAATATAGCAAGACAAGTCATTAGTGAGCCTTAATTATAAAATTTCATTTCCAAACATTTAGCTATAATTGGAATTCCTACTTTTTAAGATGGCAATGATCCACTAATTAGCCTGCAGGGTAAAGAGGAATTCAGATTAGGACACATCAGTCTTTATTCTGTATATGCCATGGAGGCACCATCCTGCTGGAAGAACATTGTGAATGTGCTATCTTCATTGTACAGTAATGGGAACACCTCATCACATAACAATTGCAGATACTTAGCAGCAGTAAGGTTACTGTCGATAAGGAATGGGCCCTCGATCTTCATACCCGACACACCACACCATATGATGACTTTTCTGTGTGATGACCTTTCTTGGAGGGATCTGTCCAGAACAGGTTTGTGTTAGCCCAGTAGTGAATGTTTTGCTTGTTCACCTCCCTGTTCACTAGAATCTTATTTCATAAACGAACAGTACTGTCTTTGTGAAATGTGGGTCCCATTACAACTAGTAGCAGCAAGAGTAATCGTAGAAACAATATTAAGATATAAATCAATGCATCAGCTTCTTAGCTAAATCCAGATGGCAGCACCAAGGTTTCTTTCTGAAAGCAGAAGTAGAAATCTATAAACCGTCTCTCAACTAGATTGATCAGCCAAGGAAAAGACAAACCACCTAAGGGAATTTCAGCAAACAATTCAAATGGCCCTTAAATCAATGACATGGGAAGCCATGGGGTACAACCCCAAAAGTGTCATAATGAGAGTTGGACTGGCCTTGTACCACCAGTCCATTTCTGCATTGCGGACGATATATTATAGACCTGTTATGGCCGACGGGCCATGATACATCCTAACTGAGATGATTCAGCAACTAAGTCTTGTACAGTTGCCATTTGTGTGTAGCCAGTATTCACCAAAAGGTGGTTCAACTCACCCCGACTTCCTGTGACAGAAACTGGGTGTGACTATTTGGATTCTTGCAGAAGACTGTCAGGAAGGCCATTATTGTTGCTTTGTCTTTGGCAGTTTTGTTCCATCAACTTTTTCGCAGGTGAAACACAGAACCTGTTTGGTGAAATTTGTTAATCAATTTTCCAACTGTGCCATGCCAGATGGGTGGTCTGTTAGTGTGCCGACTGGAATTGGCTGCAATGACTCGGGTACTGCACTCCCTGGAGATCAGGGAAATCCTTTGTTCTTTCCCCGTGTGTTAATTTTAATGCCATATCTGTGTCTGTAACAAACAGAACATAGATAATAACTTTGGCAGAAATAAAGGTATGTCACATTTAAGTACAGATTTTGATTCATCATGAAATTCTATATTCAAGACATATGTGATGTGATATGCTCTTCTTCCTATGTGAAAATATCTGTAAGGGTCTGGAGCCTCTTGTTGTAACCCAAGCAGACAGATAGTATAGTCATAGGAAAGCCAGAGGTAGGTAATGGGTAATATTTTTCACATTGTTTATACAATTAGGCCACCAAAATGAACAAAGCAGTAGTTCAGGTTTTCCTGACTCCAAGACGGCCTGCCAGTTTAAGAACTTCAAGTCAAACATGATTGGGAACATACAGTCTTTTTTTCCTCATTCAAAACTTCTTCTTAAAAGAAAGGCTCACATTCTTAGGAGGGTGATTGAGAAAGGAATCATTTTGGTACCCATCTTTGAGCTTTGTTAAAAATTCTTTTTCAGTCCAGAAAAATTTTGGGGGGGACAAAATTATGCAGTCTGTATTGGACCCTTCTCTCCCAGGGCTGCCGCCCCAATGGGCAAAAATACCAGGAAATCAGAATTAGGTTAGCAGGCGCAACCCTGCTGTAGGAAAGGCATAGTTTATCCATGAAGTCCATATACTAAGAAATATATCATTTTTATCTTCTGCTATCAAAGTTAGGGTGGACACCCACTGGCATTATATTCTCTCTTGCGCTGCGAGAGCAAGTGAAAACACTCGCCTTGCAGTGCAAGAAAAAAGCTGGAAAAATGCTGGAACATCATCAGTGTTTTCAATGGGGCCAGCGGCAGCAGCACTAGCCCCATTGAAAACATAAGGAGAATACCGCAGACTTCTGTCACAGCTGTCACAGCTGTCATAGCTGTGGCAGGAGTTTCCTTCATCCCTGCGGTGACCGCGGCGATGAAGGAATCCTCTGCCACAGCTGTCACAGCTGTGGCAGAAGTGCAGCATGCTACCCCATTGCTTTCAATGGGATCAGCGCTGGTGCCATTGAAAGCAGTAGTTTGTGGCAACGCCCGCAGTATGATTTTAGAGGAAGGGCTTGAAATATAAGCCCTTCCCTGAAAATCATCATTAACTGGTTAAAAAAAGAAAAAAAGAACCTCTCAGCCTCTCAGACGCATACTCCGGCTGGCTACCCGACACTGCTGTCCAGCACTTTTAGAATGTGGGGATTTAAAAATCCCGCATCCTGAAAGGGCTGTGCTGATTGGCGGAGCGCTCAGCCAATTACAGCTAGTGCTTAGCTATTCATTGATGAGAATAAAACGCCAGTGGGTGTCAGCCCTTAGCTTTTTGTTCATGAGATATCAATTTATTCAGCGTTTAACTTCGGAAAAGTCCAGAGAAGCTTCATGCCAGTAATGAGCATTAGCTTGTTTTGCAGCAACGAAAAGAAAAAAATTAGTTTTCTGGAATTTGGGGATATATTCTCGATCTTTTTGCTCAACAGAGCTTCCCATGGATTTTTGCGTAGATTGTGGTACTTCTTTCAGTACTTTTAATTCTGGTTCGGCAAGATTGTAAATTTGTGACCGCCCTGAGTGTACTGCGTCTCTGCTGGGGGTAGTAGTCCTAATTAATACGCAGCCAGCTAAGTGTTACAGCAGGCTTGCGCAAAATTCTTTCCTGGCTCTGCGTTGCCCGTCACATCACCGCTGTCATCCTGTCCAGAGGGAAACAGTCTGCAGTAATTTTACATAGTCCAGGGCCAGTAGTGGTGAGGCAGGGACAGTGAAAGAGATATACTGTGTATATAGGCAGTGGGCTTTTCCAAAAAAATTTGGGAAAAAACATTCTATTTGGGCTGCCTGTGACGGTCCTGAGTGTACTGCGTCTCTGCTGGGGGTAGTAGTCCTAATTAATACGCAGCCAGCTAAGTGTTACAGCAGGCTTGCGCAAAATTCTTTCCCGGCTCTGCTGTGCGTTACACATCACCGCTGTCATCCTGTCCAGAGGGAAAAATCTGCAGTAATTTTACATAGTCCAGGGCCAGTAGTGGTGAGGCAGGGACAGTGAAAGAGATATACTGTGTATATAGGCAGTGGGCTTTTCCCAAAAAATTTGGGAAAAAACATTCTATTTGGGCTGCCTGTGACCGTCCTGAGTGTACTGCGTCTCTGCTGGGGGTAGTAGTTCTAATTAATACGCAGCCAGCTAAGTGTTACAGCAGGCTTGCACAAAAGTCTTTCCTGGCTCTGCTGTGCGTTCCGTAAGCGAAGTCAGCCTCCAACCACAGGCCAATAAGCGGCACATTTAATTACAGCGTTCTGTTTCTGCACTACTGGTAATACACCATGCTGAGGGGTAGGGGTAGGCCTAGAGGACGTGGACGTGGATGCGGGCGAGGACGCGGAGGCCCAAGCCAGGGTGAGGGCACAGGCCGAGCTCCTGATCCAGGTGTATCGCAGCTGACTGCTGCGGGATTAGGAGAGAGGCACGTTTCTGGCATCCCCAACATTCATCTCACAATTAATGGGTCCACGCGGTAGACCTTTATTAGAAACTGAGCAGTGTGAGCAGGTCCTGTCGTGGATGGCAGAACGTGCATCCAGCAATCTATCGACCACCCAGAATTCTGCGCCGTTCACTGCTGCAACTCTGAATCCTCTGGCTGCTGCTCCTCCTTCCTCCCAGCCTCCTCACTCCATTACAATGACACATTCTGAGGAGCAGGCAGACTCCCAGGAACTGTTCTCGGGCCCCTGCCCAGAATGGGCAGCAATGGTTCCGAATCCTCTCCCACTGGAGGAGTTTGTCGTGACCAATGCCCAACCTTTGGAAAGTTCCCGCGGTCCGGGGAATGAGGCTGGGGACTTCCGGCAACTGTCTCAATAGCTTTCAGTGGGTGAGGCGGACGATGACGATGAGACACAGTTGTCTATCACTCAGGTAGTAGTAATTGGAGTAAGTCCGAGGGAGGAGCGCACAGAGGATTCGGAGGAAGAGCAGCAGGACGATGAGGTGACTGACCCCACCTGGTTTGCTACGCCTACTGAGGACAGGTCCTCAGAGGGGGAGGCAAGTGCAGAAGCAGGGCAGGTTGGAAGAGCCAGTGCGGTGGCCAGGGGTAGAGGCAGGGCCAGATCGAATAATCCACCAACTGTTTCCCAAAGCGCCCCCTCGCGCCATGCCACCCTGCAGAGGCCGAGGTGCTCAAAGGTCTGGCAGTTTTTCACTGAGGGTGCAGAGGACCGACGAACAGTGGTGTGCAACCTTTGTCGCGCCAAGATCAGCCGGGGAGCCACCACCACCAGCCTCACCACCACCAGCATGCGCAGACATATGATGGCCAAGCACCCCACAAGGTGGGACGAAGGCCGTTCACCGCCTCCGGTTTGCACCGCTGCCTCTCCCCCTGTGCCCCAACCTGCCACTGAGATCCAACACCCCTCTCAGGACACAGGCACTACCGTCTCCTGGCCTGCACCCACACCCTCACCTCCGCTGTCCTCGGCCCCATCCACCAATGTCTCTCAGCACACCGTCCAGCCGTCGCTAGCGCAAGTGTTGGAGCGCAAGCGCAAGTACGCCGCCACGCACCCGCACGCTCAAGCGTTAAACGTGCACATAGCCAAATTGATAAGCCTGGAGATGCTGCCGTATAGGCTTGTGGAAATGGAGGCTTTCAAAGGTATGATGGCGGCGGCGGCCCCGCGCTACTCGGTTCCCAGTCGCCACTACTTTTCCCGATGTGCCGTCCCAGCCCTGCACGACCACGTCTCCCGCAACATTGTACGCGCCCTCACCAACGCGGGTACTGCCAAGGTCCACTTAACAACGGACACGTGAACAAGCACAGGGGGGCAGGGCCACTATATCTCCCTGACGGCACATTGGGTGAGTTTAGTGGAGGCTGGGACAGAGTCAGAGCCTGGGACCGCTCACGTCCTACCCACCCCCAGAATTGCGGGCCCCAGCTCGGTGCTGGTATCTGCGGTGGTGTATGCTTCCTCCACTAAACCACCCTCCTCCTCCTCCTACGCAACCTCTGTATCGCAATCAAGATGTGCCAGCAGCAGCACGTCGCCAGCAGTCGGTGTCGCGCGGCGTGGCAGCACAGCGGTGGCCAAGCGTCAGCAGGCCGTGCTGAAACTACTCAGCTTAGGAGATAAGAGGCACATGGCCCACGAACTGCTGCAGGGTCTGACAGAGCAGACCGACCTCTGGCTTGCGCCGCTGAGCCTCCAACCGGGCATGGTCGTGTGTGACAACGGCCGTAACCTGGTGGCGGCTCTGCAGCTCGGCAGCCTCACGCACGTGCCATGCTTGGCCCATGTCTTTAATTTGGTGGTTCAGCGCTTTCTGAAAAGCTACCCACGCTTGTCAGACCTGCTCGAAAAGGTGCGCCGGCTCTGCGCACATTTCCGCAAGTCCCACACGGACGCTGCCACCCTGCGCACCCTGAAACATCGGTTTAATCTGCCAGTGCACCGACTGCTGTGCGACGTGCCCACACGGTGGAACTCTACGCTCCACATGTTGGCCAGGCTCTATGAGCAGCGTAGATCTATAGTGGAATACCAACTCCAACATGGGCAGCGCAGTGGGAGTCAGCCTCCTCAATTCTTTACAGAAGAGTGGGCCTGGTTGGCAGACATCTGCCAGGTCCTTGGAAACTTTGAGGAGTCTACCCAGATGGTGAGCGGGGATGCTGCAATCATTAGCGTCACCATTCCTCTGCTATGCCTCTTGAGAAGTTCCCTGCAAAGCATAAAGGCAGTCGCTTTGCGCTCGGAAACGGAGGCGGGGGAAGACAGTATGTCGCTGGATAGTCAGAGCACCCTCCTGTCTATATCTCAGCGCGTTGAGGAGGAGGAGGAGGTGGAGGAGCATGAGGAGGAGGGGGAAGAGACAGCTGGGCCCACTGCTGAGGGTACCCATGCTGCTTGCCTGTCATCCTTTCAGCGTGTATGGCCTGAGGAGGAGGAGGAGGAGGATCCTGAAAGTGATCTTCCTAGTGAGGACAGCCATGTGTTGCGTACAGGTACCCTGGCACACATGGCTGACTTCATGTTAGGATGCCTTTCTCGTGACCCTCGCGTTACACGCATTCTGGCCACTACGGATTACTGAGTGTACACACTGCTCGACCCTCGGTATAAGGAGAACCTTTGAACTCTCATACCCGAAGAGGAAAGGAGTTCAAGAGTGATGCTATACCACAGGACCCTGGCGGACAAGCTGATGGTAAAATTCCCATCCGACAGCGCTAGTGGCCGAAGGAGCAGTTCCGAGGGCCAGGTAGCAGGGGAGGCGCGAAGATCGGGCAGCATGTACAGCACTGGCAAGGGAACACTCTCTAAGGCCTTTGACAGCTTTCTGGCTCCCCAGCAAGACTGTGTCACCGCTCCCCACTCAAGGCTGAGTCGACGGGAGCACTGTAAAAGGATAGTGAGGGAGTACGTAGCCGATCGCACGACCGTCCTCCGTGACGCCTCTGCCCCCTACAACTACTGGGTGTCGAAGCTGGACATGTGGCCTGAACTCGCGCTGTATGCCCTGGAGGTGCTTGCTTGTCCTGCGGCTAGCGTCTTGTCAGAGAGGGTGTTTAGTGCGGCTGGGGGAATCATCACAGATAAGCGTACCCGCCTGTCAACCGACAGTGCCGACAGGCTTACACTCATCAAGATGAACAAAGCCTGGATTTCCCCAGACTTCTCTTCTCCACCAGAGGACAGCAGCGATACCTAAGCAATACGTAGGCTGCACCCGCGGATGGAAGCATCGTTCTCTATCACCATCCAAAAATGGGTACCTTTTAGCTTCATCAATCTGTGTATTCTATTCATCCTCCTCCTCCTGCTCCTCCTCCTGAAACCTGATGTAATCACGCCAAACGGGCAATTTTTCTTAGGCCCACAAGGCTCAGTCATATAATTTTTCTAAACAATTTTTATACGTTTCAATGCTCATTAAAGTGTTGAAACTTGCACCTGAACCAATTTTTATTTTAACTGGGCTGCCTCCAGGCCTAGTTACAAATTAAGCGATTAATGGGTTTCACCTGCCCTCTTGGTTGGGCATGGGCAATTTTTCTGAGGTACATTAGTACTGTTGGTACACCAGTTTTTTGGGGCCCTCGCCTACAGTGTAATCCAATTAATTTTTTGCCCACCTGCATTAAAGCTGACGCTACATCAGCTGTGCTGGGCACTGCAATGGGATATATTTATGTACCGCCGGTGGCTTCCTGGCACCCACCCATGCTGTCGGTCCACACGGAGTTGTAACTGCATGTGTCCACTTCTAAAGAACCCCAGTCTGACTGGGGCATGCAGTGTGGGCCCAAGCCCACCTGCATTAAACATGACATTACCTCAGCTGTGATGGGCAATGCAATGGGATATATTTATGTACCACCGGTGGCTTCCTGGGACCCACCCATGCTGTCGGTCCACAGGGAGTTGTAACTGCATGTGTCCACTTCTAAAGAACCCCAGTCTGACTGGGGCATGCAGTGTGGGCCGAAGCCCACCTGCATTAAACATGACATTACCTCAGCTGTGATGGGCAATGCAATGGGATATATTTATGTACCGCCGGTGGCTTCCTGGCACCCACCCATGCTGTTCGTCCACACGGACTTCACAATAGGGAGTTGTACCTGCCTGTGTCTACTTATAAAAAAACCCCAGTCTGACTGGGGTATGCAGTGTGGGCCGAAGCCCACCTGCATTTAATCTGACGTTAGCTCTGCTGTCCAGGGCACTGCAATGGGATACATTTATGTACAGCCGGTGGGTTCCAGGGCGCCACCCATGCTGTGGGTGCACACGGAATTCCCATTGCGGAGTTTTACCTGCCTGTGACTATTTATAAAAAACCACGGTCTGACTGGGGCATGCAGACACCTTGACAGAATGAATAGTGTGTGGCACATAGGTTCCCCATTGCTATGCCCACGTGTGCAGCTCCTGATGGCAGTGGCACAGGATTATATTTCTCATTGCTTCTGTACAGCATTGTGGGCTATCGCCCCGCCCATTTTAAAGAGGGTCGCTGCCTAGCCGTGCCAACCCTCTGCAGTGTGTGCCTGCGGTTCCTCCTCATGGCAAACACACTTATAAATAGACATGAGTGTGGCGTGGCATGAGGGCAGCTGAAGGCTGCGCAGGGACACTTTGGTGTGTGCTGTGGACACTTGGTCATGCGGGGGGGGGGGGGGGGTTGGTCAGCATGTAACCCAGGAGAAGTGGCAGCGGAGTGTCATGCATGCAGTGATTGTGCTTTGTTGGAGGTAGTGTGGTGCTTAGATAAGGTATGCATTGCTAATGAGGGCTTTTCAGAAGTAAAAATTGTTGGGGGGGGGGGCACTCTTGCCGCTATTGTGGCTTAATAGTGGGACCTGGGAACTTGAGATGCAGCCCAACATGTAGCCCCTCGCCTGCCCTATCCGTTGCTGTGTCGTTCCCATCACTTTCTTGAATTGCCCAGATTTTCACAAATGGAAACCTTAGCGAGCATCGGCGAAATACAAAAATGCTCGGGTCGCCCATTGACTTCAATGGGGTTCGTTATTCGAAACGAACCCTCGAGCATTGCGAAATTTTCGTCCCGAGTAACGAGCACCCGAGCATTTTGGTGCTCGCTCATCTCTAGTTTCAGTCCTTTTTGAGATATTGTTGTCGAGAGCGTATTTACAGTCCATGAAGTTTACTCCAGCTCCAGAATGTAACATAGTGGAGCATTGCAATTTTTGGTCTCTAGTAAGGACATGTACGGTAATTTCAAAGTGAAAATTGGTGGATGTATCTCATCCTTATCTTGCGTTATGGATGGGATGGCCTGCGATACTGAACCCGGCTGTTTGGAAATGTCAGATTTCCCTATGGTCTTAGCACTGGTGAAAGCAATAGTCTTTTGGAACTTGTTGGGGCAATTAATAGCATAAAGTCTAAAGATGAGCGAGTATACTCGCTAAGGCACATTACTCGAGCGTGTAGTGCCTTAGCCGAGTATCTCCCCGCTCATCTCTAAAGATTCGGGGCCGGCAGGGGGCGGGGAGCGGCGAGGAGGAACGGAGGGGAGATCTCTCTCTCCCTCTCTCCCCCCGCTCCCCCCTGCTTCCCGCCGCAACTCACCTGTCACCGGTGCCGGCCCCCGAATCTTTAGAGACGAGCGGGGAGATACTCGGCTAAGGCACTACTCACTCGAGTAATGTGCCTTAGCGCGTATACTCGCTCATCTCTAATAATGTCCCAAGCCCCCACAATAGAGACATAGATTTTCCGTAGAGCACCTCTCCTTCTCTGATAGGGAAAGAGGTTTGTGGATTACATCAATCTGCATTGGTTTAGGGATGGCTTCAGTCCTTTGCTGGGTGTTAAATGCTAATTGACAGGAAGTATAGGCAGGGTGATTCCCAAATAACCGCAGCTTCTCCTTTTTATGTTCAGTAAGTCTCTGATCAATTCGAATACACAATCAAATAATGTCCTCCAAATTGTCCAGGGTCTCGACATTTTTACTGGTTTGAATAAACCTTGTCAAAATTGACTCTTCTGGGTGGCTGAGTTCCATGTGGTATCAGTCACCCAGCGACTAAATTCTGCTGTATATTTGGCAACAGAGCATCACCCTTGTCATCGGCTATGTAACCTACCTTCTGCAGTGGCAAAGTGATTCAGGTTATCAAATATTTGATCAATAGGGGCAGTGAAAAAGATATAATAAATAGCTCTATATATCACAGGAAAAAAAAAGGCAGCAAAAATAATTTTGGTTGCTGAAGATAAAAAATAGGACAGTAAAACCACCACATGGTAAAATTCCTAAAAAGTGTCTGGTCCTTTAGGTACAAAACAACCTGGTCCTTAAGGGGTTAAACTGCAGCAAACATGAAATTTAAAACCCATTTAGACATAACGATTATCGCTCAAAATATCCTTAAAAGCGATCTTTTGAGCGATAATAGTTGTGTGTAACTGCACTGACATTGTGCAGTTTTTGTTCTCCCGTTGCTCATCGTTGTCTTTCAGCATGCTGAAAGACAACGATGAGCCTTATCAGGGATTCACAGCAGGATACAGCTGATACTATTGTTTCAGCTGTATCCCGCTCCCTGATAACGGGCTGGGTATGAAGAACAGAGTGGTCCAGCTCTGTTGTCCATACCCAGGATGGAGCGCTCGGCTGTATAACAGCCAGGCGCTCCGTGCACAAAACATTTGGATGCAGAAGACAAGTGGGGACAGCCCACTTTTCTTCTGCATCCTTCCCTGGGAGCACTCAGCTGTATGACAGCCAGGCACTCCCAGTGGGTAACAGCTGTATGCAGAAGACAAGCGGGGACAACCCGCTTGTCTTCTGCATCCTCTGCTGGCAGCGCAAGGTGATCGCTCATCTTGAGCGATCATCATGTGCTGAAAAATGACACAACGATGATCGCTCAAAAGTTGCTTAAGCGACATCTTAAAGTGACATTGCCCCAGTCACCCAAATGACCTGCTGACATTTGCAATCTGAGCCTGGAGATGCAGTACAAGCATCGTGGTTTGCTTGCCTTGGAAAACCTACAATAGCCAAAAATGCCTGAAGAAATCAGCTGAGCAGCATTGGTTGCCAGAAACATCAGCAGGAGGTGTGGCAACTAGAACCTAACAGGGTGACTTTAATTTTGCTCCAAAATCTTAAAGGGGTTGTCTCATGAAATCAAGTGGGGTTATACACTTCTGTATGGCCATATTAATGCACTTTGTAATGTACATTGTGCATTAATTATGAGCCATACAGAAGTTATTCACTTACCTGCTCCGTTGCTAGCGTCCCCGTCGCCATGGATCCGTCTAAAATCACCGTCTTCTGGCGATTTTAGACACGGTTGCGCTGTGCGGTCTTCTGTGCGGTGAATGGGGCCGCTCGTGCCGGAGAGCTGGCCCTCATAGCTCCGCCCCGTCACATGTGCCGATTCCAGCCAATCAGGAGGCTGGAATCGGCAATGGACCGCACAGAGCCCACGGTGCACCATGGGAGAAGACCCGCGGTGCATCGTGGGTGAAGATCCCGGCGGCCATCTTAGTAGGGTAAGGAAGAAGTCGCTACAGCGCGGGGATTCGGGTAAGTACTAAACTTTTTTTTTTTTTAACACATGCATTGGGTTTGTCTCGCGCCGAACGGGGGGCCTATTGAATAAAAAAAAAAACCGTTTCGGCGTGAGACAACCCCTTTAACTTTGTAACTTTAAATGACCATGATGCCCTTTTGATTAAATTAGCTACTGTATATTTTTTTTTTGTTGTAATAGCCATCACCTCGACTTACAGTACACATGCTTATTATACATGCACTTTTATCTCCTATGCTTTATATTTTTGTATCCTACTCTTATTTTCCAAAACAATTAAAAGAAAAACTTTACTAAATTTCACCCACTCCTATTTTTTTGCTGAGCCTTACAACGATTCACTTACATTTTGTGTCTGGTGATATAGTTGTACGAATTGTAAGTAAAGACAAAATAAGTTGTCTACAAGACTATCCGTCTCTGCCACATAGTTAAATATTCATTGACTTTTGCATTGTTAGCTATTATGCAAAGATAAAGAGAAGTTTAATACTGGAACCATGCTGAGCGACATAATGATAGCGGTATGTATGAGATGGGTAATTTTTAAAATAATACAAAGTGGCTTTTTTAAGCATTTTTATGTTCCATGCTGCCAACAGGGACACAATTTATTAAAATAATTATTTAGTATAAGGCCTTCTTGTGAATCTTATATAAAAGCACAGCATTGTGTAATTATTTTCAAATTAGACTTTACTGTTATAGTTTTTATACTGAAGTTTTTTGAAGCTACAATTGTTTCCTAAACAACACATGAAAAGTTTCCCATTTTGAATATGCAATTTAATTTTCCCATATCTTTGAAATGCATAAGAAATGCAAATTTATTTTTACAAGCCAATTTATTAATGACAACTGCTTGGGTTTTTCAAGACATAATTATAATTTTTCAAGCAAATCAAGCAGTGTACAGATGCAACATCGAATATTGGTATACTAATGCAAAGCTATAAAAAACAGAATGTCTCTGACTCAAATAAAGCCCCCAAAAAACATAGGCAGACTAAAAGGAAACTCGTACTTTTAAATAATATTATATTTTACAAGTAAATCTACACAATGCAATATCCAAGTATATGAACTTCACAGAAATTACAAAGTATCATTCATAAATAGACATACTTGATGCTGGTATGTTATAGGGGTTGTCCCGCGAAAGCAAGTGGGGTTAAGCACTTCTGTATGGCCATATTAATGCACTTTGTAATATACATCGTGCATTAAATATTGGGCATACAGAAGTTATATACTTACCCCCCCCCCCCCCCGGTGTTGGCGTCCCCATCTCCATGGCGCCGACCGAAGCCTTCTTCTCCCTCGATTAGACGCGCTTGCGCAGTCTGCCTATCAGTCCCATTGAATGGGGCCGCTCCGGCGTGCTCTCGCCGCACATTCTCTCCAGCACATGCTGCTCCCTTTTTTTAAACGATCTACCATCAAGTGAGGTATAAAATACCACCTCATCTGTACCTTAAGTTGGGATTCAATGATGGCTGCCCCCTTTGTGGATTGTAGTGCCCCCTTTGTAGCCCCCAATCACTCATCCATGGAATATTCCTCTCCCAATTCTTTTTCCCAGTTGAACATATTGGTTTTCTTCCCCTGTATATGGTTATCAGTTAGCATATCATAGGAGTTTCTTGTTTCTGATTTGGTCAGTTTTGATTGCATATCGAGCCTAGTTATGATCTCTGAAGGTATTATTTCATTAGTAATCGAATAGCATTTTAGGAAGGATTTAATTCTAATATATTTAAGCCTACCACCGTCAGGTACTCGAAAGCAGGACTGTAGCATATCATAGGTTTTCATGCCTTCTGGCAACATAAGATCCTCTACTTTTTTTTATTCCTAAGGGGGCCCACCCACTGGCGTTTTTTTACCTGCGTTTTGCGTTTTGCATTTTTCCTGCACAGGCATAGAGATAACATGTGTTCCTGTCCACTGGCGTTTTTTTTGCGTTGCGTTTGCGTTTTTAACATAGGAACTGTCAGTTGCATATGTGTCCTTATTTTTCTCCTAATGCACCCATGAATGTCAATGGAAATTAACGGAAAAGCCGCGAAAACCGCCGCAAAAAACGCGCGGAAAAATCGCGGGAAACGCGGCGAAAACGCAACGTTTTTTTCCCGCGGAAAACGCAAACGCCAGTGGGTGGGCGCCCTAATTGTTTCCAATTTGATATTGCTAAATTTGGGATTAGATGGCTCAAAGTTTTAATAGGTATCAGTGGTTTCCGTGATTTACTATACGGACTTAACTTCTGAGTTAGCGACTTCCAAGCCTCAATCATGGCCCGCATAGGAGGGGATATTCCCTGGGTCTCCACCTTCACCCCAGAGAAATTATTTTTTGCTATTAGGGCCGTTGCATATAATAGGGAATAAAGTGTGGCTCCCGGCAGGGTACTCTCCTCCATTGCCTTCCAACGAGAGTGCTCCCTTTGCTAAGCCAAAATTTTATCTGATTAAGCATGATTGATTTGTGGTATGCTTCTATATTTTTACATTTACCTCCCCAAATGAAACCAGATAATTGTTTCTGCAAATTAAATCAGAGTGGGTTGGGATATCAGTAGAGGGAGGGCTCTAAAAAAATATAGTATTTTCGGAAGAATTTTCATTTTGTATGTCATTACCTTTTCAAGCCAGGACATGCTTATCTTAGCGAGGCAGTCTAATTCCATTTGCAGGGAGGTCAGGAGTGGTGAGAACTTTTCTTTTTCTATATTAGTTATTGGATACGTTAAGGCTTCCCCCAAATATAGTATGTCTTTTTCCTGCCAACAGAAAGGGAACTCTGCGTTTATAGTATGCTGAAGGTCTTTGGAGATATTTAAAGTCAAATTTGGGATTTCCCCACATTAAGTTTATAAAATTATATTGTATTAAATTGGTCTAAGACTGTCATGGCTTTCCTCAGTGACGTAAGGGGGTTAGTTACTGTCAGAATTACATCATCTGCGAATAGCCCTATCTTGTGTTGACGTAACCTCATTGAGACTCCCATTATCTCCATGTTCGATCTTATGGCCTCTGCTAATCGTTCAATGATAAGAACAAACAATAATGGGGAGAGACGGCATCCCTGTCTCGTTCTATTTGATATGTTAAAGAATTCAGACAATGTGCTGTCCACCAACACCCTTGCTGTAGAGGAAGAATACAGGGCCTGGATGGCACGGACCGCCCCCTTGGCTGAAGCCAAACTGCCTCAGGGTTTAAAAAGCATAGCCCCAATGCATCCTATCAAAGGCTTTCTCTGCATCGAGAGCTAGCATTACAGTTGGTGTTTTTGAGGCTTCCACCGAGTGTATGAGGTTGAGGGTCCGTCTCGGGGCACTAAAAAATTTCACACACGTGTCCTGAAGCCACTCCATCATTGATTTGGTTGTGTGTTTAGAGTTTTTGCTATATAGGCTAAATGATCAAACCTTGAATTAGCTTGAAGCACACAATTATTTGGAGCAGTGTTTCAAAATGATTTATCAGTACTTTGCTCTATAGCTGAAAAACATCTCAATAACACGATGATACTACCATGATTCTCCACTGTAGAGATGGTATTGCCTAGATAATAAGTGATGCCTTGTTTTCTCCACACATGACCTGACATTAAGTCCCAAGACTTCAATCTATGTTTCAGACCAGAGAATCCTTTTCCTCTTGATTTAATAGTCCCTTAAAGGTCTTCTGGCAATCTTGAAATGGGTTGTCATGAGTTTTCTTTAAATTTAAGATGGCTTTCTGTCTGGCCACGCTACCATTAGGGTCTGATTAATAGAGTACTGTAGAGGTGATAGTTGTCCTTCTTAAAGGTTCATCCATTTTCACAGTCGAATGTTAGCACTCTGTCAGAGTGACAATTGGATTCTTAATCACCTGCCGGACCAAGGTCCTTCTCCTCTAATTGCTCCGGTGTGTAAATCTTATAGTGTCATACCCAAAAAGACTTAAAGCTATAATCACTGTAAAAGGCCCCTCAACACTCAAGTGCTAAGTAAAATCTGAATACTATCTGAATGCAATATTCACAAAGGATTGTGTTACAATAAACAGCATTACACATTATGTAAAGGGGAAAACATGGACATTTCAATTAAATATAATTTTATTTTTGTTAACGTTTTTTAAGGAATGTATAAGAAGAAGTTAAATGCAAGAACAAGGAGGCACAATCTGAAAATAATTGGGGAAAGATCAAAAGCAATTGTCAGAAAATATTATGTTACTGAAAGAGTAGTAAATACTTAAGAATAGTAGAATTTCCAGCAGATGTGGTTTGAAAATCATCGGAAAGTGAGGTTAAACATGTCTGGGATAAACATAGATCTATCCTAAGAGAAAAATAAAATCACTAGATGTGATCTTTTACTGCTGTCATTCCTTTTATGTTTGTAATACTGAGTCAAAGGCCAAGGCTCCTAAACTGCGCAATTGAGCAAAATACATAGTTGACGTGTCAAAAGGTACTCCATCATGTGAAACAAATAAATACCTCTAATTTACTAGATACTACAAAAGCGCAGATTTTGCTCTATTTCTGAACATAGTTCTATTATATATAGAATGTGTGTATTTTTTGTCATGTGTTTCTTTTTTTTTTTAATCCTACATTTCTACATGAGTGGTTCATGCTTCAGTACCGTCTCCTCCATTCCTTTTTAATTGGTTCAGTTTCAGTGATGCATTCCCCCTATTTCAGCAATTTTAACAAGTTTTCCAAAATGTCATGATCCCGATAGCCAGTGTTTGACAGCATAAAATGACAGCAGATAGGACTGTCTATATCCAGAAGGCTATGGAGGGAATTTTATATAGTTGGTTAAGTGCTGGCTTAAGACTCTTATGTCACTCTTGTAATGGACATGTCATGTATTCTCCTAGGATGCTGCTGGTATAAAATAAATAGGTTGTTTATATATGCTTTAAATAACCTAAGATATCCTTAACTGATCATGAAATGGCTCCCTACATATAGGATTTATAAGGTTGAACCTTATATAATACATTTATAAATGAATTAATAAGTATTCACTTCTTTACATCATTTCATTTTGTGTCTAAAATGCTGAACTGATTTACTGTAACTCAATATATCCTTATAAAAATGAATATTCATTTCTGAAACTCACAATCCTTTGCATTCTTTCTCACAAGCATTGAATAAATTATACAATTTTGGTTTCCTGTAGCCACCACTAGTGGGAGCTGTCTGCAGAAAAAAATGTTATTATGTTTATAGATCACTTTCAGCTCTTAAAATTGCTGATCTATTCACGGGATAGGTCATTAACAGCTGATTGGCAGGAATCCACTTCCCCAAGCCGTGGCTGTTCAGCTAGTTGCTAGGCAGATGTTACCATTTATGGAGGAGAGGAAGCAGATAACTACATACATTGGGGGGGTGGTCTGGTAAGCTATTTCAGGCATGTCTTCAATTCATTTCAATGGGTGCTGTGTCTGTAATACCACATTGGATAACTCTACAATGCTATTTGCTTCCTGCTCCATGTACGGCGACAGCATCCCGGCAAACAGATGACTATCTGAGTCCTTTTACGATGAACATCCTACCAATCAGCTACTGGTGACCTATCCCATATATAGGTCTTCCATTTTCTAAGAGTTGGAAAATCCATTTAATAAAAACTGCAAGCCACATAGGATAATGTTTCCACCAAGTCCGCTGTCAGCACTGATTATACAGTGTCAGTGTGTGGATGTAGGGGTATACCCTATTGGCAAGAGGAGTGTTATCACACAGTTGCCAATTTTTCCATACATTTTCAGGAGGAATAACAGATGAATCATACAAATTAAAATTCTAAGAAAAGATTAATCTTTATTGTTTGATCAATATACAGTATATATTTGCCTAAACAGAAAAGTCGACAGATAATTTTTAAAGAAATCCTATTGGTTCTTCCAAATATCTATGTTAGTAAGGCTTAGGTTCTGCATGAATTAACAATTCTGGAGCATCTTTTCTTAGAACTCCATGTTGTGCCATATCTTTATTGTTTCCTTTAGTAATTTTTTTCTTAGGGCATTTCTCTAGTAGAGAAATAATTCCACTTCTTTTCACCTTTTCACCCCTTTCTTTCTGTATATTATTAAATTTCGAGAATGACCAACAAGTTCAGCAGTCAGAATATTAAAGTAAACAAAGTAATAAATAGATGGATCTCATCCACTTGCAGCCACGCTGCTCTATTGTCCGGGAATAATGTAATATCCAAAGAATGGGGACCTTGATATTCTTTCAAGACTTTTGAAGATGACTTTGAGCAATCTTTTTTCTTGTACCACTTTCTAGTAGCAAACAGGCATTGTCTACTTGTGAATAGAGATAATAAACAGGCTGTATGTACTTGTTTTACAATAGTTCAAGAGGTGAGAAAACGTCAAATGTACAGTTAGCCAGCAGATCCAGATATACAAGCAATCCTTGCTCATACAACCTCCCCGCTGCATCTTGTGTCACCACATGCACACCTGACACTCCAAGTCATTTAGGGACTCGAAAAAGAAAACAAAACACTTGGCTTAGAATTCCATCTAGCTTCTCCTCTACCTCAGGGCATCCTAAGCACTCAAAGCTTAGAAGAAACACCAGCAAGGAAGCTATCTCATAAGCCAAGGAGGAACTTATTGTAGAATCTCTATCAGCAGGGACGCAGTGTTGCTGCAACTGGCATTGTCACAGTGGCTTTACACATACACTACGTAGAGGGGGAAAGAGTTCAGAGAAGTGTCCAATCACATTTTCGCCCTGGACACAGCCTTCTAAAAAGTTAGTAAATTGGCAGTGCAGACAGTAGAGAAAATGTAGAGACACACCTTTGACATGGGAAATGGTAACACCCAGTTGTCAATCTTTTCATAAATATTCAAGAGGAAAAACAGAGGAACAACACAATCTAGAGTTATAAGAACAGATGCTCAGAATTCTTAATTCATGGGATAAAAGGGAAAACGTTTGATACTATGTTAGACAAAACAAAATGTCATTGTTCTCAGTAAGAGAAACAAAATAGTTTTATAGGTAAGGCACCTTTTAATTATCACTACACAATTAAGGAAATACTAATTTACTTGTTGCTAAACATTTTTGTAGAGGGTTGTTATACTGAAAGGCAACTTGAGATGTCCAAAAAGACAGGAGGGCGTGGCTATATTAATTTATAAAGATCTGTGATACTTTGAACATAGGTCAAAATAATGAATAGGTAGACAGCAGCACAACCAATATCAATATCATAGGTAGGAGTGGTGCAAAATGGTGCACGATCCTGAAGGTCAGGTCTGGACTTGAAGACCCATTGATAAAGATTCCAATAAGCAGTAGGATAGATCCGCACTCAGGAACTTTTTCCAAAAGTAGAAAAATCTTTATTTCTTAGCAATAAAAGGCTGCAACATTTCAACCTATTGTGAGGACTTTATCCATCCTACTGATTATTGGAACATTGAACATAGGTGTCATCATCAGGTGCAGGTTCAGAGCCTATCGTTGCGATCAGTATGGGCCAGTAGCATGGTCAGGGGAAAGCCAGAGGTTGGTACATCAGCAGTATTGGTTGTAGTATAAGGAGCAGACAGATAGCATAGTCAGAGTGAAGGCAGAGGTCAGTACACAGGTAGTATAGGTTGCAGTACAAAGAGCCGATTTGTAGCGTAGTCAGGGGAAGCCAGAGGTTGGTACACAAGTCTATCTGTATGGAGGAGAAGGCAGGTCATGGAGCTTGACTATAGGCTTGGGAGCACATTAATCATGCAAGGATGGGAGGTGCTAGAGTAGGTTATATAGGATGTGCAACCTGGGAAACAGGGTGGAACAATCAAGGAAACAGTGACTGGATAAGAGCTAGGAGCAAGGAACAAGAACAAGGATTAACAGGGGAGCTTGTCAGAGTCCTGGATGGGTCAACAGGTAGAGCTGCCGCCTGGAACACAGAAGCTCTTGGGTTCAATCTCTGATAACAGACCTCAATCTTTTTGGAGGTTCTATGGCAGGGTATAACATTTTAAAGACCTAGTCCAGGGATAGTGGAACCATTGGGTCCGTGAACCAACATCAATCTAAAGTCAATAGAACTCTTACACACTTATCTGTGGAGTAAGTGGAGTAAATAAGGATTTACTTTCTAATCTCATCTTGCTTTTTTTATGCAAGGTTATTCCCTGTTGCATGGGATGTACCATTAACAGACAGCACAGAGGCACTGATTGTGGCAGCACAAGAACAGTTACTAAATACCAGATCCATAGAAGCAGGGAACTACCATACTAGACAGTATTCAAGGTATAGACTGTGCAGAGAGGCCTCAGAGACAGTCCAACACATAGTGGCAGGATGCAAGGAGGAATAGCACTGAAAGGTAGAACCAAGTAGTGGGCATTGTGTACAGGAACAGTGTATGAGTTTAACCCTCACAAATTTAAATGGGAGACTCCACAGAAAGTCATGGAGAAAACTAAAGCTAAGATCTTGCTGAACTTTCAGCTACAGACAGACAAACAGGTACTGGCCAACCAACAAGACATCATGGTAATTGACAAGGACCAGTAGACAGAGTTGGTCATAGATATAGCGGTATTAAGTTACAGCAACATCAGGAAGAAGGAGTATGAGAAGCTGGAGAAGTACCACAGCCTGAAAGAAGAACTAGAGAGGATGTGGAAAGGGAAGGCCAAAGTGGTCTCAGTGGTGGTAGGAGCATTTGGGGCTGTAAGTCCAAAACTAGGAGAACGACTCCAATAAATCCCAGGAACAACATCTGAGCACACAATCCAGAAAAGTGTAATTTCAGGAACAGACAAGATTCTCTGCAGAGCACCCAAACCCCCGGACCTGTGGTAAAGGACTCGAGGTTGTGCAAGACACATAGGGGTGAGAAAAATAATTAGACTATGAGTTTCTTCAGATATTTTGTTATAACATGTGTGATGAAGATACCTATGTAATTGCAAAAGCTTGTGCAAATAACCTTCAATTTGCTGCAACAGACAATTTAGGAGTAATCACAGGTAGAGATGAGCGAACGTACTCGTAATGAGTACTTACGCACCCGAGTACCGCCATTTTCGAGTACTTCTGTACTCGCGCGTAAAGATTCGGGGGGCGCCGGGGGGCGGGGAGAGGCGCGGCGGTGCGGGGGGTAGCAGCGGGGAACAGGGGGGAGCCCTCTCTCCCTCCCCCCCCCACTCCCCGCCGCAACCCCCCGCGCCGCCACGGCGCCCCCCGAATTTTTTCGCCCGAGTACGGAAGTACTCGAAAATCGCGGTACTCGGGCGAAAAAGGAGCGGGGCCGAGCACGTTCGCTCATCTCTAATCACAGGTCTTCTTGGCTTTTAGAAACATTATATTAGATTTTAGCAGAATTGCAGATCAATTCTGTTAATCTGTTGTTGGTTTTTGGTTATATATTTCAGCACTGTGCACATAATTAATTTTAATATCCAAGCATAAATTCACCTAGACTTTGTATGGTAAAATAAATATGCTGATTTGATTAGTATGCAGTTGGAGTGTACATCACAAGAAAGTAGAAATATGATCAATGGATGCTTTACATATAGACCAATAACTGTAATAGAATGTACCTCGAGTGATGAACTATTGACCTGGGAGACTACAGATCTACGAGTCAAGAAAGCTGAATTCAGCTGGAGGTTTGATTTGACTATCTGAGCACGTTAATGAAAGAAAGACAAATGTTAATGCCACACACTATGTTATAATCATACCAAGAGCAATGAAGTATTTGGAAGCTATTTTAATAGCTGAGCACACCTGCCTCTTTGTGAAATGCTAGCTGCAATTTTCCAGTGTTTAGTTGAGATGAAAGTTTAACTAGGTTGCAATCACCAGGTGGAAGCGATTATTAGTTTTTTTTGTTTTATAAACAGCTCAAACGGTAAATAATAAATTAACAGCCAAGAGAACTGAAAAGTCCGAAAAAAACTTTGAAGGTATGGTCCACATGTCCGAAGCCTTTTTCATCCAATTTGGCGAGTGAGTGTTCAGCTGTCAGCTACCTAAGGCTTCATTCACACTAGCTCATAAACGGTGACGTTTTTAAGGGTGCCCGATATATGCAACCATCCAAGGCCTTGGTTTCCAATGCATTCGTTCACACAGGCAAATATACGGCATGTAAATATGTCAGACCATCAAAAATAGACCATATGCTACTGAAATATGGCCGGCGTATATATGGTGGCTAAAAAGATAATTCTGGAACTATCTTTTGCCTGATATATGGTGGCGGCTTCCATAGACTCCTTTGGGAGTTGGAAAAAAAAAAGGAAGGGGGAGCTGTGAAAAGCTTACAGGTGCTTCTATATGGGCATTGGAAGGCATCCTGAGGATTTTAGCAGAGAGGTTTTTTCGGGGTGCAAAGTATTCTTTTGATAAAAACGCTCCTGGTCATGTGAATGGGTGAGAAATCACTGTGATTGTGTGATCTGCACTGCAGCAGCTGGCCCCATTGAAAGTAATGGGAGGCAGGCAACCCCCACAGTGATTTTCAGGGAAGGGCTTGAAATATAAGCCCATCCATAAAAATCATCCCTAACTTGTGTAAAAAAATAAAAAAAATATATACTCACCTCTCCGCCGCTGTCAGGGCTCGGCACGTCTTGACGCTTGGCTCCCCATCACTGTACTGATGTTCTTTTAGCTGGCACGGATTTAAAATCCCCACCTCCTGAAAGGGCTGTGTCTGATTGGCTGAGCGCTCAGCCAATCACAGCTGAGCGCTGCCTGTGATTGGCTGAGTGCTGTGACCTGTGACATCTGCGGCAGGGAATGCTTTCCTCCCTGCGGGGAGTTCCCTAGTCACTAAACACTGTGACAGTGCTATCACAGTGTTCAGTGATGGGAGGATTCCACGCAGGGATTTACATGCAGTACAGACTTATGTGGTGCATGCATGTCCTATCTTTTGCAGGTGAGAGTATTTTGCGCTGTAAAAAATGGACATGTGAACACACCATACGGAACCAATGGCTCTGATAGACGCGTTGTTTTGTGCGCACATAGGACGTCTGACTGAGCCCTGATAAAGCCAGATCCCTCTCAGAACTCTTTACATGCCACAATCTACATAGATCGCGGCAGGGAAGGGGTTAACAGCAGGGGTCGCTGTCCCGATCCACCCTTGCTGTTGCATTGGGAGGCTGGCTATCCGTGACAGCCGACTCCCGCTGCCAGATAGCACGGGATCTATTCTGATCTTGCGCTATTCCCAGGGTGTAACTGTAAGTCCTGTTGCATTAAGTACCTCCATTGATCCTCCTCGACCTCTCCGCAGCATTTGACACTGGTGACCACAAACTCCTCCTCATTATGCTTCGCTCCATCAGCCTAAAGGACACTGCTCTCTTCTTGTTCTCCTCCTACCTATCTGACCACTCTTTCTACGTCTCCGTTGCTGGCTCTACCTCTCCTTCTCTTCCCCTTGCTGTTGTGGTCCCCCAGGGCTCGGTCCTCAGCCACCTCCTTTTCTCTATCTACACAGCCCCTATTAGACAAACCATCAGGAGATTTGGCTCCAATACCACCGCTACGCTGACGACACCCAGCTATACACCTATTCCCATCACATCTCTGCACCTTTCCTCCAAAACATCACCGAATGTCTGTCCGCTGTCTCAAACACTATGTCCTCTCTCTACCCAAAACTAAACCTCTCTAAAACTGACCCACTGGTGTTTCCACCCTCCATTAACCGACCTCATCCTGACATCTCCATCTCAGTGTGTGGCACCACCATAACTCCCAGAGAGCATGGCCACTGGCTTGGGGTCATATTCGACTCTGATCTCTCCTTTATCCCCTACATTCAATCTCTGGCCTGAACAGGTCAGCTGCACCTCAAGAACATTGCAAGATCCGCTCTTTTCTCACTGCAGACATGCTAAAAACGCTTATTGTTGCCCTCATCCACTCATGGCTCGATTATTGCAACTCGTTGCTGATCGGCCTCCCCTGCACCAGAGTCCACTCTCTCCAATCCATCCTGAATGCGGCAGCCAGGCTCATCTTCCTGTCCAGCTGCTACTCAGACGCTTCTGCCCTGTGCCAGTCACTGCACTGGCTGCCCGTTAAATACAGAATTCAATTTAAACTTACTACCTTCATCCACAAATCCCTCCACAGTGCAACACCCCCCTATATTGCCTCCATCATCTCAATCCATCACCCGGGCTCTCCGCTCTGCTAATGAAACTAGACTGCACATCCCTCTAATTCAAACTTCTCATTCCCGCCTCCAAGACTTCTCCAGAGCAGCACCGGTCCTCTGGAACGCACTACCAAAGGCTACCCGAGCAATCCAGGACTCACAGAACTTCAGGCATGCTCTAAAAATGCACCTCTTCAGGGAGGCATACCGCATACCCTAAACAAACTCCTCTGTACTCCGCCTGATAACATGCTCCCTGACCTACTGACTGCAATCCCTGCTAGCCATCATAAACCGCCCCCCTGCAGTCAAAACGATTCTGCCACCACACGGCTAAATGTCTGACCATTGTCTGTGTATAGCATCCCTCACTCTCCACCTCTCCACACCGTGCACATCTCCAGCCCCTTTACCTTCTGTATCACCCCATTACTTGTAGTATGTAAGCTCGTTAGAGCAGGACCCTCACCCCTACTGTTTCCATCAACAAATTACTATGTAACCGTGGTTCTGTAATTTTTTTGTCTTTCTGTATTCCCCCTGTCTATGTAAGCGCTGCGGAATATGTTGGCGCTATACAAATAAAGACTATTATTATTATTATTAAGTACCACCCTGCTAGGACATACAGTTACACCCTGTGGTGTTAAGGCGTTAAAATATAGATGTCATTTATTTTTATTATTTTTTTAATGTACAGAATGTGCGATTCTAAGCATTTTCGTAATATTTATATTAGCCTATTTTGTATATTTTTCCTTCAAAACTCCTCTTCTGCTATGCAGCTAGAAGTGATTACTGGGGAAATCTGTATTCACCTAACTGCAAAGCAGAAGAGAAAGCTCCAGCTGTGCCTGCAATGTTCTTCTCTCCAGTGCAGGAACAGCTATTTCCATAAACTAGGGTATTAATAAATGTCTCCATCATATTTTCATTTATTTTCAGTGCCCCTGTGACCCCAATCTATCTGCTTTGTCCTACAGTCTGCTTTTATTAAAGGGGTTGTCCCGCGAAAGCAAGTGGGGTTATACACTTCTGTATGGCCATATTAATGCACTTTGTAATGTACATCGTGCATTAATTATGAGCTATACAGAAGTTATTCATTTACCTGTTCTGTTGCTAGCATCCTCGTCTCCATGGTGCCGTCTAATTTCAGCGTCTAATCGCCCGATTAGACGCACTTGCGCAGTCCGGTCTTCTCCCTGGTGAATGGGGCCGCTCATGCCGGAGAGCTGGTCCTCGTAGCTCCGCCCCGTTACGTGTGCCGGTTCCAGCCAATCAGGAGGCTGGAATCGGCAATGGACCGCACAGAGCCCACGGTGCACCATGGGAGAAGACCCGCGGTGCATCGTGGGTGAAGATCCCGGCGGCCATCTTGCTAAGGTAAGGAAGAAGTCGCCGCAGCGCGGGGATTCGGGTAAGTACTAAACGGTTTTTTGTTTTAACACATGCATTAGGTTTGTCTCGCGCCGAACGGGGGGCCTATTGAAAAAAAAAAAAAAAACGTTTCGGCGCGGGACAACCCCTTTAATATCCTGCCCTACTACTGCCTCAAATTCTTCTTCCTCAAGGCTCTGTCAAAGGAGAAGCTGTTCTGTGCTACAGACAGCTTCTGTGCTTCACAGCCCCTGCTCCCTCCCAGACCTTGTCTGTGTCTCAGTGCATCGGGTGGTGACATACAGTACAATAAACATATAAAATAACTCATTAGGCTGCACATTTGATGTAATCTGATTAGTTTCATCTACATTACATCAAATGATAATCTGTGCATGTAAGTAAAACAAAGCGGTCATTTTCAACTAATGATTGTAGCAGCCATCAGATGAGTTTTAATTTGGTGATCATGGTGTGTAAACACGAGTGATTTGCAATGTCAGGCTGGGATCAATGCTGTTAAGCAACATGAACTGCAGATAAACACTCATTTTCCAATTATTTCTAGTTGTCATGCTAAACTCATGATTTTAATGAAATGCCCCTGAATTTTAAATGTTAAATGGCTAGTGCAGGATGAAGAAAAAATAATGTTTTCCTTTAGAAACACTTTCTCAACTATTTACATTTTTTGTGGCACAATATTACATGCAGGTTCACATTGGTTTGGACCAAGGATAGCATGTGACAGCAGATCAGAACTAATTACAGATACGCTTTTGGCTCCTGTACAATGTACACCCTGCAGGCCACAAAGAATTTCTTGCAGCCTACAGACTGTGACATGACTATGATGTCAAGAGGCTAGTTGCTAGTCTGTTGCCAGTGGTAATTCCTAGACTTTACCACTAGAGCACTGGCGTACTGTGAGGAGTTGCAGGGTTCGCAATGGCCACCCGGCCCCTGCACTGAGAGGGCCCAGAGGCCCCGCCATATTCAACATGCACAGTGCGTGCATTACCGGCACTGTCGGCCGCGTGATCGCTGCAGCCGACAGTGTGTTTGTAGCGGGAGGCGGAGGGAGAGAAGAAGAGAGAGACGGGAGGCAGCGCCGCAGATTGGCACTTGCAGAGGGGAGGGCTGTTACACGTGGAGTCGGCAGCCAATTACAGGCTGCAGACTCCAACAGCGCGTGGCTCTCCCACTGATAGAGTGCAGCTGTGAGTGGTCACAGCTACAGTCTATCAATCACTGCTGGCCAGCGATTACCAGGGGGAGGGGCTAGTGCGCCTCTACTCACCTCTGCAGCCATGTATGCACAGCCTGTACATGAAAGTGCAGGAGTACCTTTGGTTGCAGAGCACATGAGCCGGCTCCGATCATGTGATCAAAGGTCCGGGACTTTCATTTACAGGCAGCCCAGACACTGCTGCAGAGGTGAGTAGAGGAGGAATTGCAATTATATACGTATAGCTTGTATAAGTTATACCAGCTGTATATATTTAATTATATACAGGAGATACACAAGTTATACCAGCATGGGATATACCACTATTTACAGGGGGATATACATCTACTGCATATAATGATATGTACCATGCTGGTGTAACCTGTGTATCTTCTGTATATAATTATGTATGTACAGCTGGTAGAAGCTCTACAGCCTGTATATAGTGATATAGACCATGCTGGTGTAACTTGGCCAAGTTTATATCAGCATGCTCTATATTACTATATACAGGATGTATAACTTATACAGCTATCCAATTTTGGGTGGTTTCACACCTGCACTGGGGAACTCCGCTTTCCTGTTCCGTTTGGGGAGCAGGAAAGGGGAATCCCTGCGGATGAATGATCCGTCTGTGGACAGAACCGAACAGCGCCAGAAGGACTCCATTGACTATAATGGGGTCCATCCGATTTCGGCACGGCCCTTGGACGGAAGAGAAAAGTGGCACACAACACTTTTTTTCCGGTATTTGGTGTCGTATCTCTGATGGAATCTCCGGACAAAAGTCCTGATGCAGATGTGAGACCAGCCTTACACCAGCATGGCCGATATCACTATATACAGGAGATGTATATACTTATACATCTCCTGTATGTACCATGCTGGTGTAACCTGGAGATCTCCTGTATATAATTATATATGTACAGCTGGTATAACCTGGGTATATACTGTATATAATTATATAAGTACAGCTGGTATAACCTGGGTATATACTGTATATAATTATATATATACAGCTAGTATAAGTTATATCTCTCCTGTATATAATTATATATGTACAGATAGTATAAGTAATACCTCTCCTGTATATAATTATATATGTACAGCTGATATAATCTGGGTATATACTGTATATTTGAACACTTTACACACAACTGAAAAACGCATCAGAAACCTGCATACAGTTTAAAAAACGTATGTATTGTTTGAATCCATATGCGGTTTTCAATAGTGCATGCAGTGGATCTGATTTTAATTGTGGTTCAAAAATGCAACAAAATACATGAACACAGTCTTAGGCCGGCTGCACACAACTGGGTCGGATTCCGCATGCGTGAGCCCGCAGCAAAATCCAACCCTGTGCCCCGCTGGCACCCGCGCGTACCTGTAATTTCTTTCTTTTTTCTGTACTGCGGATGGTCCACAAGGCGAGCCGTCGGACCTGCACAGTACAGTTTTTTTTTCTTTTAATCATTGACTTTCCAGCGACTTTTACGCAATGTCATGGCGGCAGGTAGCCCGGCTTGCATTGAGTTCAATGGAGGCCGTCTGTGCAGAATCTGCACTTAAATAGAGCATGCTGTGATTTTTCCTCTGTGAGCGGAAAACCGCAATTGATTTCTGCTCGTGTAGAGGAAAAAAACGCTTTTCCATAGCATGCTATGGGCAGTACATGCTGCGGAATCCATAGGCGGATGCCCAGAGGCCCCCCATATTCAACATCCACAGTGCGTGCATTACTGGCACAGTCTGCCGCTTGATCGCTGCGGCCGACAGTGTGTTTGTAGTTGCAGGTGCAGATCGGCACTTGCAGAGGGGAGGGTTCTTACATGTGGAATCGGCAACCAATTACAGGCTGCAGACTCCCACGGCGCGCAGCCCTCCCACTGATAGACTGCAGCTGTGAGTGGTCACAGCTGCAGTCTATCAGTCACTGTACTGTGCAGGTCCGACGGCTCGTCTTGTGGACCATCCACAGTACATTGCGAAGCACACAGCGCGTCATAATACTGTCACTCAAGTCAGGTAAGGTCATGTAGGACCTAAGAGCTGAGGTGCTACAGAATGCTTCAAGCTGTCCTACAGTACTTGGAACCATCTTTTAAGGGCAATAAGAGCAGTGGAGGGCAAGAAGTTTTTAGTGATTCTGATTGGGGTTTTTCTTAGGCCCGTAAGCATATATAGTGTGGCAGACAAAACATCCTGGGGTTTGCAAAATAGTTTAATCATTAAACTATAGAATAGATTTTTAGTGGCTTACTTACAAAGTGAGCCACTAAAAACCTATCTGCAGCCCCAAGAGGTTCGCCATTTTTTTTCTTGGCCCCTATCTACTGCTAAGTTGTGCACACCTGCTCTATCCTCTAGATAGGGCATAACTTACCAAGATTAGCAACATCAAGAAAATAGTGTAATACACAAATGGCACAAACTGCCAGAGCCAGCTCTTACCATATATCCACGTCAGGCCCTAGAATGCAAAAACACAGCCCCATTGATAGAAAAATAAGGTGACACAAAGTAGTTTTTTTTCTTAATAAAACGTTATATTTGCGAGACACAGAAGCAGAAGATTGTGTCTGAACAGTGCACCTAACACAAATCCACATGATTTCATTTGTGGACGCCAATGCTTTTACTATGGGTGGCTTGATTTGCGGATCTCCCGTGTGGGTATCCCGCGCAGATTCCGCAAATCAAAAATGCCCGTGGACATTGGGCCTAAAGGTGTAAGACTGATTCTTGCCATGTGTGACTGAATAAATGTGTGAGCAAGTACCTGGATTTGGGTGACTGGACAGGTGGATGCCTCAGCCTCGATATCTGAAAGGTCAGTGAATGACTATTAGGACTAACATGTATTTTGTTGTTTGTGCGTAATGTAACACAATTGTTATTTGCATGTTTTATGAGTATTGATAGGGTAAGAGCATACTGTATATCAAAGTCATATTACATGCAATAAATTCTTGAAATTGACAATATGCGAGATATAATTTGTTATACAGTATGAGAATTTAATAGAAATTATGTGAACTGGATTTGGAGTAGCACTATACATTGGTATAGTGTTTTTTGGAACAAAGCTATTCACTGGTCTATGCTTAAGATCTGATCTGTAATGGTAAGCCACTTGGGACCCAGGTCGATCAGCTGTGTGAAGTGACCATGGTACTTGGTTGAGCGCAGAGACCACTTCACTGAATACAAAGCACAAAACTGTGTAGTGACCCAGTACATCATCCTAGTCCCCTCCATAAATGTCATACATGTTTGTCCTATGTTGATACACTATACATGCCTGTCTTGCCATTTCCAGTGTGTGTGTTGCACAGCTGCAGTGCTAGAAGGGTTAAATGTTCAATAAAATCCAAAGCCTGCAGGTAAATGTATCAAGTCTGTCATGTCATGTGGTATGAGAGAAGGTATAAATAGGAGTGATCGAGAGCAGGAGAGTGAGTTCCATCTTCTGGAGTGGAGAGAGTCTAAAACACAGAGCCACATGGAGGCACCTTCAACCTCCTTGTGGTGAAGATGGAAGAAGAGTAGAGATTTCCCATGTTGCATGAGTTTGGATGGTAACGGGGTGAGCCCCCCAAAGTGAGAGAGCATTTGTAAGTAACTACTTCTTTTCAAGGCCAGTGCAGAAGTACAACCCAACCTTCTAAGTTTTCATACGTGGCCGTTCTGAGCCTGGATCACCACGTAGAGGTACAAACTTTAATTGGCAAACCCACACATCTTCAAGTCGGGGTGGAGGTACTGCAAGTTAATAAGCTTTGGTCACATATGTGTGTCTTTGATCCTATGAGATCCGTGTGGAGGTACTACGGTCAGATGTCATTTGCCTGCACTCTAAAACTTTAATAGAACTGCCTTGTATTACCTGTTTAAAGTTTTCAAGTAAAGTTTGCCGGGCTCTAACCATTCCTAGGGACCCATGGTACTAAAAAACTGTCTGAGACTGAATTTATTCTCTGCCGAGGGTAATACTAGTGTGTGAAGGAACAGTGGCATCACTTGTGACAACTACAACCCCTGTTATCCTGTGTGTTGGGCATCTCTCTATCCTAGGGGTGTCCCTGGTGGTCTGCAGTGATACTCTGGCCTTGGCTGCGTGTGTTCCTATTGGAAGTAGTCTGGTAAGTGCCACCATGACAAGCCAATGCTTTACCCTGCCTGCTCCCCACGTATGACAAGTGTCCGGAGTCTCCCTATGAGACGCTGCAACTGTGCATTTTATCGAAGCAGTACCTGGTATTTCAGCTGAAATCCATTCAATAGGAAGGGACTGAGCTGCATTTAAGCCAGGTGACTGTTGAATGTGATGTCACAGACCTGAGAAGAGTCTGTGACACTCATCTGAGCACTGTGGTCTCTTCAATCAACTAATCCACAGGGGTCCTGAACAGCAAAGTCCAATAATCTGATATTGATGACCCATCCTGAGTATAGGTCATCAATATCTTAGTCCTGGAAAATCCCTAGGTAAAAAGTGTTTTAGGATGGTGTTGTAGTGATTGGTTGTGGTAAGGAGAGATGGTGATAGTGAGACCAGAAATGGGGCGTGTGGTAATGGACAGTGTGTAATGCACAAGAGTCCGAACAGAAAGCTGTTTTGTACTACAGATACTCTTAAATTGGTTGTGCCATAATTTCAAGTTAGGAAATTACTTGCTGATTGGTTGGGGTTTCATCGCTGAGATCCCCACTAATCTTGAGCACGGGACTCCCATGTCCTGCTCTACTGTCACTACAAGGTTGCTTCTTCCCCCGAGTGGAGAGCTGGCCGCACATTAAGTGCTCCATTAATTTCAGTGGGGCTGACAGAAATACCCAAGTAGCTGCCAATTTGCTATCTTGGCAGTCCCATTGAAAGTAAATGGAGCGCTGGTGTACTTGTGCAACAAGCACTTCATTCAGTTTCCTCCTCACCGTGGAGGGTGCAGTAACCTCGCAGTGAGCAGGACGAGGGACACTGGACTCCAGTTCTTGAGATTGGTGGGGATCTCAGTGGTGAGAACCCACTAATCAGGAAGGGAATCTCATTCCTGTGGATAGGGGATAACTTGATATTTTGTTACAACCTCTTTAATCTAGCTCTTTTAATATACCAATTACATAGCTGTTTCTCATAGTCTATGATGGGAATACAACTTTAAATGGTTATATTTGCTAATGATTAGTAATTTTCCATATATTCTTTATGAATTATTAACTTCAGATTTATTTTTCCAGAGATATAAATGATATTGCGCTGGCACACAGTTCAATAATTTATAAAAACACAGCAAACATAAGATCAGTAAGCGCAGTGGTATCTGGTTAATTCTCATATTTCTGCTTCAATTCCCCACTAAATCAGTTTAATTTTGTGTAATTGACAGTATTCCATCCTCAGAGAGAGATCTATCATTGAATTAATGAACATATAACTGTTTTGCTTATCCATCCAGCAAAGATGATGGAGGATGAGTTATTCAACTTACCCAAAAGGAATTTAGCGTAATACTTAGATAAATATGATACATTTTCAGGCTGAATTCATACATTTAATATAGAAAGTACTGTATATGTAAAGCATACTCTGACACTGCCATACAGAATAGGCACACAATTACTCTTATTTATTCTATTATCATGACAATATTACATGTGTTAACCCTTTAAGACCAGTAATTTTTCAAACTTTCCTTTTCATTTTTCACCTTGGCGTTTCAGGTGCCAATCTTTTCATTTGTCTGCCAACATCTCTGTATGAGGACTTGTTTTTTGTGGGATGAGTTGTGTTTTTCAATGGTACTATTCAATTTACTATATAATGTACTGAAAAGGTTTTGAAAAGGTTTAACCCTTTCTAATTCAATTTGTATCCTGGTTTTCCTAGGTGGCTTACTCTTTTTCTGCTGTTATACAACAGCGCTATATGCTGGCTAAAGCTAGTACTGCCTAAGGTGACATGTTGGATAGGCTCCGACAGCAGAGAGGTTTGGCAATATACAGTAAGAGAGCCCCGACGGACGTCTTTCAACATCGGAGCTGTACAGCCTTAAATCATAATGTCTGGACTAGATGGACATTGTCTTCATTCAGCCTTACGAACTATGTATGTCTTTAGACGTCAGACAGTGGATTGGAAAGGGTTAAGTGAGGTGAAATAAAGAAAAAAACAGAGTTGTGTCATCATTTTTTGGAATTTGTTTTTACAACTTTCATAGTGCAGCAAAAATGACGTTATTCTATGAGTCACAACAAATGTGGCAATGCCAAATTTATATGTTTTTTTTTTGTTTCACTACCATCAAAAAATGGAACTTTTGGTGTCGTCTTTATGACAATGCAGCTGTAGAAGGGCTTTTTTTTGCAGGGAAAAAGTTGTAGTTTGTTTTTTTCCGTTTCAATTCATTTTTATTAGTAATTTTAATATTTCACAAAAAATAAGTATAGAGCTTAAACACCAATTATATAATACTAGACATAACACAAAAGGCAGATATTCAGATCATTAAATATAAATGGCAGACGTAAGTGTAGAACAAAACAAGATATATTGTTTTGTAAAATACATAAAAAGTGTAAAAAAGTTATGTAAAGATTCTAGGTTACAAAGTTACCTTATTCTAAGGCTTAATTTCCTGCATTCCCACCTCTCTCCTATAGTGAAGTACAAAAGATACTTGTGGCACAAAGGTCCCCAGTGTCATTAAATTTGTAATTTAATCTCTTCCCATGAACAAGAATTTTCTTGTAAAAATACATATTATTAATAGATCTTATAACTTCCTTCAAACTTGGGAAAGTGGAGCATTTCCAGTGTCTGGTAACAGTAAATTTAGCCAATACTAGAACTTTAGCTAATAACAGCCAATGTTGGGAGGTGTGGGGGAAACAGTGTTGGTACCAAAGAACAGGAGGGATAGTTGCAGGGATTTATTTATTGTTTGGTGAAAGATATTAGACACAAGGTGAAACACTGAATTCTGGAAATGCTCCATCTTAGAACATTATCATAGGATATGCCCTAGAGTGCCCATGTTTCCACAGCCTCTTCAACACAATGGGGAAAATGGGAGTAGAATAAACTCTGTGTCATGTTGTGCTCCTGAGAGCTGTAGTTCTATGGGTTTCCAGTAGTACACTGTTATTGGTGTGGTTAATTTGGCTGACTAATGTTGTGGCGTTCTCAAGCCAGCCAATCACCACAGGTCCGTGCACATGAATACCAGCCCCTCTTACTACAGGGTGTTAGTCATTTATCCATTATCCCTTTCCTACTCAGTTCTTTCGTGTTATGCATGTGGCTAGTTTGAGTTGCATTCCCCACCTTCCCTGAAGATGGTCTGGACACCTGATCTTGCTGTCGGCATGTTATACGGCCCTCTTCCCGTTCATCAGGTGTGGCCTCTAGACATCTGATATCCTGTACGTTGTCAGGTGGGTGATATCTGACACTGTTCCTTTTATATCAGCTTGGTGTCTGACACTCTTCCCATTTCATGGCAAGTGGATACTTGAACTAGCTTCTGTTTTATCTATGCATGTCTGAAGGTGTGGACTACACTTGGTGTGAATAATGTCTTGTTCTATGTGATGTTCCCTTTATGTTGCTGTCAATAGGTGTGAATAAGGTTGTTTTCTGTGCATGTCTGTAGGTGTTAACTACATTAGTTGTGAACTGTCCTGTTTTAGTGAGTATGTTGTATTTCCCTTGTCTGGTGTTCCTGCCTGTTACCATCTAGGGAAAGCCAGGGCCCTAGGTTCCAGTGTGGGGCCATCCCTATAGCGATTATCGGCCCACTTCTAGGCAGGGTTCCTTTTCTGTGGTCTTTATTGTCTTGTTAGAGTAGGTCCTCACAAGACAACAAGAGCCTTTGACGTTGGTGTGTGAGCTTACATATTCTGGCCAAAATACAAACCAATACCTCATACTTATAGATATTTTTTCACCTGTCTGGCAATTTAGTACTTTTTGTAAGAATTGTATTTTGATGTCGGCTGTCTTTGTGTTTTTTTGTATGCATGTTTGCTCTATGTATTTGTTGGTGTCCATTCGAGTCGCGTTCGTGTAGGTCCTTGACTCCCCAGCCTCCACAAACATAACACTCTGGCAATCCTGAGTAAGGTACCATCTCAAACATGTTTTCAAAGCTGCTTCCAAATGGGAACAGCATCTAAAAGGTCTGTGAGCCAATTTCAGGGCTTTTTTACATTCCTGATTGTCAAATTTTTTGTCCAGCTCTTTTTACCAATATCTGATGGGATGTATTTTTTTGAAAACAGTGTTCATTTTGATAAGACTATTAATCCGCTTCAAACCTTTAAGATAATAAATAGAGATGAGCGAACGTACTCGGTAAGGGTGATTTCGCAATCGAGCACCGCAAGTTTCGAGTACTTCACTACTCGGGTGAAAAGTACTCGGGTGCGCCGGGGGTGAGCGGGGGGTGGCAGAGGGGAGTGGGGGGGAGAGGGAGAGAGAAAGGGCTCCCCCCTGTTCCCTCAAATCATATTATTGGCTAAGTAACTATCAAATCCTGTGATCATCAACCTATCCGAATGTGACCACTTTGTTACAGACGGTCGCTACACTGATGCGTGACACTTTTCTTATAGTTTATAGGTACTGCGGCCCCGCTTTAGTGACCATTGGATTGATTAATCGCAAGTGACGACTAAACCAGTGCGATCTCCATACGGTTTTTGAGCAATTTTGCTCCAGTACCAAAGTGTTCCTAGACTTATATCTGATACCCGTAATTCTACTCATTAAATTACGGACTATCTGATGCATCACTAGCGACTCTTCAGTCTCGTCTTTATCATAGCCTAGGTGGGGTGATTCTATTAACTCCATATACCCACCTAACTGTAATATTCTCTGTCTTTATGTTTGTCTTGTTCTTAGCCCAAGTCATTATTTTATGTTAGTCTTGAATAAAAGTTAAATGTTTACACGAGACAATTATCGCTCAAATTCACACAATCCAATATTTTTTTTTAACTATAATCATTTTGTGTAAAAGAGCCCTAAGCAGACATAAGTGACATAACTCCCTTTTTCATTTTGTATAAGGTGGAATTTCTTAGAGCTATCAATACTAGAGTTGAGCGAACATACTCTGCCGAGCTTGATGCTCGTTCGAGTATTAGTGTATTCGAAGGTGCTCGTTACTCGAACGAGCATCAAATCGTGTTCGACCCCGCCCCAGCGTTTGGCTCCTCCCCGCTGTGACGTGCCTGTTTTGGCCCCTCCCCTAAGCGACGCAGTGCGCGTCATTGGCAAAGAGAGAGAGAGAAAGCTTGGGACCCGGCGTCCCACATACAAAAATGCTCGAGTCTCCCATTGTAGTCAATGGGGTTCGTTGCTGGAGTAGAGCTCTCGAATTTTACGAAAAGCTCGACTCGAATAACACGGACCCGGGCATTTGGGTGCTCGCTCATCTCTAATCAATACACATCTCAATTTAAAAGTAAAATGGGAATGGATAATAGTGGGGAAATAGAGATGTTTAACCCTTAAACCTCTTTTTGAATGAGATGCGTTTTTTGAGCACAGAATATGTCAACTGATAAAGCCTTATCTTCTGACTACATACGTGCTTTCTTTTGTGGGCTATTGGACCCCTTAAAATTTAGGGACACAATTTTTATCACCATCTTAATAAAGTTAAACATGCCAAATTATACATAGCATTCAACCTCAAAAGACTCTGTGTCCAAAAGCCTAAGGCTGGGTGCACACAAATGAGTCAGATTCAGGTACAGGATCCCGCAGCGGAATCCGACCCTGTGCCCATCTGGTAACCCCACGTACCTATCTTTTTTACTCTTTTTCTGTATCATGGATGGTCCGGACAGCTTGCTGCTGGACATGTGCAGTACAGATTTTCCCATGCCGTCGCTAGGCAATGACTCTTGTGACCTTTCCACAATGTTAATTGTAGAAGGGCCGTGAGTTGGATTGAGTTCAATGGAAGCCGTCCAAGTGGAATCCACTCAAAAATAGAGCATGCTGTAATTTTTCCTCCTACAAGTGGAAAATTGTAATCAATTTCCACTTGTCTGCAGGAAAAAGTGTCTCTTCATAGCATGTTATGGACAGTATTTTCTGCGGAACTCAGAGGCTGGCGCCCGCCCCGGATTCCTCGATGCTAATATGCCCGTGTGCAGTTGACCTAATGCCATATACAAATTACCATCATCAATTAATATTGTTGTATTGTACCTGGTATCTGAAAAAAACAGAAAAAAATCAAATCATAAACAGTATATAAGTGATCATAATAACAGTAAGTTTTTAGTCTGTAGACTTGGGGGCCTATTACATTGGCCAATAAATTGTTTAAATGTCCGCATACAACAGTAATGAGTGATTATTGTTCAGTAAAAATGCATGCCCCAACTGAATGACAAACAAGAATTTATTCATTCATTTATGAACGACTGCATATTTACTGTAAATGGAGGCGGGTGAGATACTCATTACTGTATTAAAGAACAGGAATGTTTATAGCTCTGACAACCTGTTGGGCATCTGCGCCCGACAGGTCATCCCATGTAAAAGGCCCCTTAGAAAGAGCAACATTGGAATCATAGAATCGTAGAGTTTGAAGGACCTCCAGAGTCATCTGGTTCAACCTCCTGCTCAATGAAGGATTCACTAAATCATCCTAGACAGATGTCTGTGCAGACTCTGTTTGAACACTTCCATTGAAGGAGAACTCACCACACCCCGTGGTAACCTGTTACACTTATTGATCACCTTCACTATCTAATATTTAACTTGTGTCTCTTCCCTTTCAGTTTTACTCCATTGCTTCTAGTCTTTCCTTGTGCAAATGAGAATAGGGCTTATCCCACTGCACTGTGATAGCCCTCAGATATGTGTAGACAGCTATTAAGTCTCCTCTCAGCCTTCCTTTTTGCAAACTAAACATTCCCAGACCCTTAAATCGTTCCTCATAGGCATGGTTTGCAGACTGCTCACCATCCTGGAAGCTCTTCTCTGAACTGGGTCCTGTTTTTTTATGTCTTTTTAAAATTGGGATGCCCAGAACTGGACACAGTATTCCATATGAGGAAAAATAGAGGGGGATAATTACCTCACGTGACCTAGACTCTATGCTTCTTTTAATGCATCCCAGAATTGTTTGCCTTTTTTGCTTCTGCATCACACTGTTGACTCATATTCAATCTGTAATCTATTACGCTCGTTCTGGTTAATTACTCCATTCTAATCCAAGTACTTGCATGCATACTGTTTAATAATCTGTTTAGACATTTTTCCAGGAATAGAAGTCAGGTTTACAGGCCTGTAGTTTCTTGCCTCCACCTTCTTCTCTTTTTAATGATAGGGACAACATTTGCCCTTTTCCAATCTTCTAGGAATTCTGTTCTCCAGGAATTCTCAAAGATTACAGTGAATGGTTCAGCAATTACCTATGCTGCTTCCTTCAGTATCCTAGGATGTAATTCATCTGTACCTGGAGACTTGAATTCATTTAAGTTAGCTATATGCTCCCTCACCATCTCTCAAATGTAGATAGGCTGCATTATTTTATTCCTTCAGTAGCACATGGAAGATCAGTTGATGCTCCATCTACTTTCTGAGAGAAAACAGATACAAAATAGGAATTTTAAAGTTCGGCTCTCTGAACATCATTTGACTTGTCTTTTGCTTATGACATTACCCCCAAATCCTTTTTTACAGGTTTTGGCCTCAAGTCATTATTATCTATAGCTTTTATGACATTTGCCCTACAGTTTTTGCAGACTGCATTACATTCTTCTTTAGATATGCCCCCTATTTCTATTTGATAAAGAAACTCACAAATTCAGCCTAAGAACTCTGTGCAGCTCCATCTTGCCAAAACTCTGAATGCGAAGAAATCTAGGCTTGTCTTTGGTCTAGCTGATGATTTCTTTCCCCTAGGCATCCTGTAGGGTATTCTGTGTGCTAGAGTACTAAGATTAGGCCAGTTAATTACCATACATTGCTTGTTATATCACTCTGGTTAAGGAGCTAAGCTTTCATACAGCCATCTTCCACTTCAACAGTCAAGCCATGCCCCCCTCAAGGTTGTAGTTATTATTGGCACAATTTTGGGACGCATACAGCTTTTTAATCTGTTTATTCAATTTTTTTAGAAGGTGGGTCGAAATATTTATTCATGTATGTATGTATTTACAGCATTTGAAAAATGGAAAAAGGTGAATAATTGAATTTTAATTTTTTAGATATGTTTAATGTTAAAAAAAATGTAACTCATTTTAATGGTTCCCCTTGGCACCTATAGAGGACATAACCATGCAATTACTTGATTGCTTATAAAATATATTACATTTGGTTTAGTGGAGTATATTTCATTTTTTAAATTTAACCTATTAAAGGGGGTGTCTGACATATAAAAAAAAACAGGTTTATCATCATAAAATATGGCAAACCAGCTAATACTCACCTATCCTTGCTACCTGCATATTTTGCGCTTTAGCTCTATCTTCTGTGCCCTGTCTTTGTTTACAGGCTGCTGTCAGCCTGTGTACAGGACATCATAGGCTGTTGAAAATAACCACAGAGCTTAAGGCTCTGTCATTGGCTAAAGTAGCTTGTGACATCCCTTTTTGTCCACCCCATCCCCTCTCCTCACCTCTCTATAGAACTCTATGGGCAACATGTGTTAGCACCCTCCTCCACTTACTGTGATTTGCCTTGTTATCTGTTAATAGAGATATATTTCACAAGACAAAATGAGTGGACAACAATTTAGAGGTATTTTTAAGGCACAAAAATGCAATTTTAGGGAAATAAAATGATTTACACTTTTGATAGTTATCATGTTGGCTATCATATTAACAAAAGCTGTCTCAAAATGCATTGACCATTTAATATACATTCATGAATGATCCATATTTTATTTCTTACCTGCTGATGTCCTTGTATAAAGTTTTGGTTTTTTTTTTTCAAATTCACAAGACATCTATGAATATGTACTTTAAAAACACATTCGAATTTAGCATCTTAATAAAACAACAAAAACTTTATTTCAGTAGCGTCGTTGTTCTTGCTTCATTTGTCAAAAATAATTGGAGAAGGACTATGGTGATTTAAAATCGAACATAATGTTGGCTACTTTTGATGCTTCCTGCAATATAATTGAACACATAAAAACATTTAAACACAATACATTTTCTACTTCAGAGATTGCTAAGTGTTCATGTAGACGGCGTGTGTGTACTTCCCTGCAGGTTATCCACGTAAGAGGACCATTATGTCTTTGAGAGTATTTAATGACGTGGGATTAACAAAAAAAAAGTTCAGGTTTTCCACTTTCAAATGCACTTAAAAATGCAAATTTGAAAAACATCAGAGATATTTTATTGAAAAGTACAGTGATTCAAGCTTTATTACAGAGTAAGCCAAAAAGTCACTCTTCGTGTCCTTGATGTGTCTTCCTGTAAACAAGCTGGTGGCCATGATTTTTTTCTCATATAATGCATTGAACTATAGATATATAAAAATGAAATTACTAAGAGGTAATGATCTCAGTTAGTCTTTTTAATGTACAGTCAGGGACTTCAGACAAAACTCCTAACAAACTTTTAGCTCTGGTGTGTTCTAAAGTTGCTCTTTTCGGTGGTTTCATCCCATAGAAATAAACAATAAGGGTAAGGGCTCCTGTCCACGGACGATCTTGCATTGCGTTCCCCGCAGTGATAATCCGGCCGCGAGTAACGCAGTGTACGCTTTTTCATAGCGTTGCTATGGAAACGCAGCCCCCTGTCCACGAGTGGAGAATCGCTATGATTCTCCACTCGTGGGACTCAAATTGCTGCATGCCGTGATTTGCCGCGATGAGCCTATCTGTTAGATAGGCTCACCGCAGAGAACTGTCAGTTCTCTCCCCTACTCCCCGGGGGCAGAATATCACTAGTGATATTCCGTCTCACCCATGGACAGGGGGCCCAAGTGCAGTTGAGGTGAAGAATTTATGTAGCAGATTGGGCTGTGAATAAGGGCGGAGATTTGAAGTGAATCTACAGCACATGTCACACATTTGGAATTTGCTGCAGATTTTACTACAGATTGGCTGTGGATTTATAATTTGCATTTCATAGGTGAAATCTATGGTAAGCATCTTCAGCAAAAGAATGAGTATAAGGGTGTATGAGCGAAAATGGAAAACGCACACAGCAGCACAACACAAGTGCACTGTGATCGAGTCATTTTTGCATGTATTCTTGCTCATACTTGCATGTATTCTTGCTCATATTCTTGCTTGCTCTTGCTCATATATTATACTTTTTTTGCTGGCTGGGCCATTTCACTTGGATATGGGACCCAGTCACACCCCGAGTTAAAGGGCTATTTTGCCTAATTAGCTCCCGCACTTAGATAGAGCATGCTGTGTTCTTTTTTGCGCGTGCGAAATGTTTACGCAATAAACCTATCACTGGGTTCCATTCTCTGCGCATTGAGCGTGCAAACACGTGCACAAACATCCTCATGTCACTCCGCCCTAAGGGTATGTTCAGATGCAACCGAAATGCTGTGGATTTTGCAATCATCAGCCCTTCATTGCAGCACAAGGAGCAGCCCTCACATTTTGCACCCGGCAACTGCTGCTAAGCACTGCAGCCGCCAGTCAAGTGATGCAGGTGCATGATGTGGAAGTGGTGCCCGGACAGGCCACGGAAGTGTGGGAATGTTGTGGGGCATTCCTATGACATCCTTGCTATGTGCGGCCAAGCATTATCCTGCTGGATAATGCCTTTTGAAAGCCCTGCAATGAGAGGAACACATGTGGCTTCAGGATGTCCTGAACATATCGCTGCGCTGTTATTGTTCCTCGTACCACCACTAGAGGTGACCGACTTTTGTATACAATGGCCCCCCACACTATTGCACTAGCAATTGGAGCAATATGCAGCTCTACACTAAAGGCAGGATGGAGGTGCTCACTCCTAGGTCTCTAGATATGAACAAGAATGAGAAATTTACAAAGTGTAAGAGTTCCTGTCCCAGAAGATCATTAAAAACAAGAAAAAACTCCTTTTGGAGGTAAAGGACTTACTTGGTGACACGGGGGGGGGGGGGGGCCCTATTGAAAAAGGGTCTACCCCGCTGGCACCTGAAGTCCTGGTAGGCTTTAGTAAATTTAAAAGTTAGTCTTCGTCCGTGGAACTTCAGGAATATGGATGGCAACGTGAGGGGAACCTGGAATACCAATCATGAATGGGTAACGAAAATGTAGATGAAAACACTGCATACAATGCAGTGAAAGAAAAATCCTGTGCGCTCCTGAGTTAAAGTTCACAAAATATTTATTTTCAGTAAAAGGTATTACAGAAGAAAAAACCAAGGTAAAACAAAAGTTGGAGAACCCAAGTCAGTACTCCGACTGACAGGTTGGTAAAATGTAACGCGTTTCAGTACTCAACGGTGCCTTTCTCAAGCATAGTTCATGATTAGAGATGAGCGAACACCAAAATGTTCGGGTGTTCGTTATTCGTAACGAACTTCCCGTGATGCTCGAGGGTTCGTTTCGAACAACGAACCCCATTGAAGTCAATGGGCGACCAGAACATTTTTGTATTTCGCCGATGCTCGCTAAGGTTTTCATGTGTGAAAATCTGGGCAATTCAGGAAAGTGATGGGAATGACACAGTGACGGATAGGGCAGGCGAGGGGCTACATGTTGGGCTGCATCTCAAGTTCACAGGTCCCACTATTAAGCCACAATAGCGGCAAGAGTGGGCCCCCCCCCCCCTCCCAACAACTTTTACTTCTGAAAAGCGCTCATTAGCATGGCATACCTTTGCTAAGCACCACACTACCTCCAACAAAGCACAATCACTGCCTGCATGACACTCCACTGCCACTTCTCCTGAGTTACATGCTGCCCAACCGCACCCCCTCCCCCCCACAGCGCACACCAAAGTGTCCCTGCGCAGCCTTCAGCTGCCCTCATGCCACACCACGCTCATGTCTATTTAGAATTGCGTCTGCCATGACGAGGGACCGCAGGCATACACTGCAGAGGTTGGCACGGCTAGGCAGCGACCCTCTTTAAAAGTGGCGGAGCGATAGCCCACAATGCTGTACAGAAGCAATGAGAAATAGAATCCTGTGCCACCGCCATCAGGAGCTGCACACGTGGGCATAGCAATGGGGAACCTATGTGCCACACACTATTCATTCTGTCAAGGTGTCTGCATGCCCCAGTCAGACCGGGCTTTTTAATTCATAGACACAGGCAGGTACAACTCCCTATTGTGAAGTCCCTGTCGACCCACAGCATGGGTGGCTCCCTGGAACCCACCGGCGGTACACAGAAATATCCCATTGCATTGCCCAACACAGCTGAGGTAGTAATGTCGTGCTTAATGCAGGTGGGCTTCGGCCCACACTGCATGCCCCAGTCAGACTGGGGTTCTTTACAAGTGGACACATGTAGGTTTAACTCCCTGTGGACCCACTGCCTGGGTGGGTGCCAGGAAGCCACCGGCGGTACATAGAAATATCCCATTGCATTGCCCAACACAGCTGAGGTAGTAATGTCGTGCGTAATACAGGTGGGCTTCGGCCCACACTGCATGCCCCAGTCAGACGGGTTCTTTAGAAGTGTACAGATGTATTAAAAACTCAGTGTGCACCTACAGCATGGGTGGCTCCCTGGAACCCACCGGCGGTACACAAAAATATCCCATTGCATTGCCCAACACAGCTGAGGTAGTAATGTCGTGCGTAATACAGGTGGGCTTCGGCCCACACTGCATGCCCCAGTCAGACTGGGATTCTTTACAAGTGGACACATGTAGGTTTAACTCCCTGTGGACCCACTGCCTGGGTGGGTGCCAGGAAGCCACCGGCGGTACATAGAAATATCCCATTGCATTGCCCAACACAGCTGAGGTAGTAATGTCGTGCGTAATACAGGTGGGCTTCGGCCCACACTGCATGCCCCAGTCAGACGGGTTCTTTAGAAGTGTACAGATGTATTAAAAACTCAGTGTGCACCTACAGCATGGGTGGCTCCCTGGAACCCACCGGCGGTACACAAAAATATCCCATTGCATTGCCCAACACAGCTGAGGTAGTAATGTCGTGCGTAATACAGGTGGGCTTCGGCCCACACTGCATGCCCCAGTCAGACTGGGATTCTTTACAAGTGGACACATGTAGGTTTAACTCCCTGTGGACCCACTGCCTGGGTGGGTGCCAGGAAGCCACCGGCGGTACATAGAAATATCCCATTGCATTGCCCAACACAGCTGAGGTAGTAATGTCGTGCGTAATACAGGTGGGCTTCGGCCCACACTGCATGCCCCAGTCAGACGGGTTCTTTAGAAGTGTACAGATGTATTAAAAACTCAGTGTGCACCTACAGCATGGGTGGCTCCCTGGAACCCACCGGCGGTACACAAAAATATCCCATTGCATTGCCCAACACAGCTGAGGTAGTAATGTCGTGCGTAATACAGGTGGGCTTCGGCCCACACTGCATGCCCCAGTCAGACTGGGATTCTTTACAAGTGGACACATGTAGGTTTAACTCCCTGTGGACCCACTGCCTGGGTGGGTGCCAGGAAGCCACCGGCGGTACATAGAAATATCCCATTGCATTGCCCAACACAGCTGAGGTAACGTCAGCTGTAATGCAGGTGGGCTAAAAATTAATTTGATTACACTGTAGGCGAGGGCCCACAAAAATTGCTGTATCAACAGTACTAATGTACATCCCAAAAATTGGCCATGGCCAGCCAAGAGGGCAGGTGAAACCCATTAATCGCTTTGGTTAATGTGGCTTAAGTGGTAACTAGGCCTGGAGGCAGCCCAGTGTAACGAAAAATTGGTTCAAGTTAAAGTTCCAATGCTTTTAAGCGCATTGAAACTTATAAAAATTGTTCTGAAAAATTATTTGAGTGAGCCTTGTGGCCCTAAGAAAAATTGCCCGTTCAGCGTGATTACGTGAGGTTTCAGGAGGTGGAGCAGGAGGAGGAGGAGGAGGAATATTAGACACAGATTGATGAAGCAGAAATGTCCCCGTTTTGGATGGTGAGAGAGAACGTAGCTTCCATCCGCGGGTGCAGCCTACGTTTTGCTTACGTATCGCTGCTGTCCGCTGGTGGAGAACAGAAGTCTGGGGAAATCCAGCCTTTGTTCATCTTGATGAGTGTTAGCCTGTCGGCACTGTCGGTTGACAAGCGGCTACGCTTATCTGTGATGATTCCCCCAGCCGCACTAAACACCCTCTCCGACAACACGCTAGCCGCAGGACAAGCAAGCACCTCAAGGGCATACAGGGCTAGTTCAGGCCACGTGTCCAGCTTCGACACCCAGTAGTTGTAGGGGGCAGAGGCGTCACCAAGGATGGTCGTGCGATCCGCTACGTACTCCCTCACCATCCTTTTGCAGTGCTCCCGCCGACTCAGCCGTGACTGGGGAGCGGTGACACAGTCTTGGTGGGGAGCCATAAAGCTGGCCAGGCCCTTAAAGACTGTTGCACTGCCTGGGATGTACATGCTGCTCGATCTACGCACATCCCCTGCAACATGGCCCTCGGAACTGCGCCTTCTGCCACTAGCGCTGTCGGCTGGGAATTTTACCATCAGCTTGTCCGCAAGGGTCCTGTGGTATAGCAACACTCTCGAACCCCTTTCCTCTTCGGGAATCAGAGTGGGCAGGTTCTCCTTATACCGTGGATCGAGCAGTGTGTACACCCAGTAATCCGTAGTGGCCAGAATGCGTGCAACGCGAGGGTCACGAGAAAGGCATCCTAACATGAAGTCAGCCATGTGTGCCAGGGTACCTGTACGCAACACATGGCTGTCTTCACTAGGAAGATCACTATCAGGATCCTCCTCCTCCTCCTCCTCCTCAGGCCATACACGCTGAAAGGATGACAGGCAATCAGCCGGTGTACCGTCAGCAGCGGGCCAAGCTGTCTCTTCCCCCTCCTCCTCATCCTCCTCATGCTCCTCCTCCTCCTCCTGTACGCGCTGAGAAATAGACAGGAGGGTGCCCTGACTATCCAGCGGCATACTGTCTTCCCCCGCCCCCGTTTCCGAGCGCAAAGCAGCTGCCTTTATGGTTTGCAGGGAATTTCTCAAGATGCATAGCAGAGGAATGGTGACGCTAATGATTGTAGCATCGCCGCTCACCACCTGGGTAGACTCCTCAAAATTACCAAGGACATGGCAGATGTCTGCCAACCAGGCCCACTCTTCTGAAAGGAATTGAGGAGGCTGACTCCCACTGCGCCGCCCATGTTGGAGTTGGTATTCGACTATAGCTCTACGCTGTTCATAGAGCCTGGCCAACATGTGGAGCGTAGAGTTCCACCGTGTGGGCACGTCGCACAGCAGTCGGTGCACTGGCAGCTTAAAGTGATGTTGCAGGGTGCGCAGGGTGGCAGCGTCCGTGTGGGACTTGCGGAAATGTGCGCAGAGCCGGCGCGCCTTTACGAGCAGGTCTGACAAGCGTGGGTAGCTTTTCAGAAACCGCTGAACCACCAAATTAAAGACGTGGGCCAGGCATGGCACGTGCGTGAGGCTGCCGAGCTGCAGAGCCGCCACCATGTTACGGCCGTTGTCACACACGACCATGCCCGGTTGGAGGCTCAGCGGCGCAAGCCAGCGGTCGGTCTGCTGTGTCAGACCCTGCAGCAGTTCGTGGGCCGTGTGCCTCTTATCGCCTAAGCTGAGTAGTTTCAGCACGGCCTGCTGACGCTTGCCCACCGCTGTGCTGCCACACCGCGCGACACCGACTGCTGGCGACATGCTGCTGCTAACACATCTTGATTGTGAGACAGAGGAGGAGGAGGAGGAGGAGGGTGCTTTAGTGGAGGAAGCATACACCTCCGCAGATACCAGCACCGAGCTGGGGCCCGCAATTCTGGGGGTGGGTAGGACGTGAGCGGTCCCAGGCTCTGACTCTGTCCCAGCCTCCACTAAATTCACCCAATGTGCCGTCAGGGAGATGTAGTGGCCCTGCCCGCCTGTGCTTGTCCACGTGTCCGTAGTTAAGTGGACCGTGGCAGTAACCGCGTTGGTGAGGGCGCGCACAATGTTGCGGGAGACGTGGTCGTGCAGGGCTGGGACGGCACATCGGGAAAAGTAGTGGCGACTGGGAACTGAGTAGCGCGGGGCCGCCGCCTCCATGATACTTTTGAAGGACTCCGTTTCCACAACCCTATACGGCAGCATCTCAAGGCTGATGAATTTTGCGATGCGGACGGTTAACGTTTGAGCGTGCGGGTGCGTGGCGGCGTACTTGCGCTTGCGCTCGAACACTTGCGCAAGCGACGGCTGAACGGTGCGCTGAACTACACTGCTGGATGGGGCCGAGGACAGCGGAGATGAGGGTGTGGGTGCAGGCCATGAGGCGGTAGTGCCTGTGTCCTGAGAGGGGGGTTGCATCTCAGTGGCAGGTTGGGGCACAGGGGGAGAGGCAGGGGTGCAAACCGGAGGCGGTGAACGGCCTTTGTCCCACCTTGCGGGGTGCTTGGCCATCATATGTCTGCGCATGGTGGTGGTGGTGAGGCTGTTGGTGTTGGCTCCCCGGCTGAGCTTTGCGCGACAAAGGTTGCACACCACTGTTCGTCGGTCGTCAGGTGTCTCTGTGAAAAACTGCCAGACCTTAGAGCACCTCGGCCTCCGCAGGGTGGCATGGCGCGAGGGGGCGCTTTGGGAAACACTTGGTGGATTATTCGGTCTGGCCCTGCCTCTACCCCTGGCCACTGCACTGCCTCTTGCAACCTGCCCTGCTGATGCCCTTGACTCCCCCTCTGAAGACCTGTCCTCCTGAGTAAGCGTTGCACACCAGGTGGGGTCAGTCACCTCATCGTCCTGCTGCTCTTCCTCCGAATCCTCTGTGCGCTGCTCCCTGGGACTTACTGCCCTTACTACTACCTCACTGCAAGACAACTGTGTCTGATCGTCATCGTCCTCCTCACCCACAGAAAGTTGTTGAGACAGTTGGCGGAAGTCCCCAGCCTCTTCCCCCGGACCCCGGGAACTTTCGAATGGTTGGACATCAGTGACGATAAACTCCTCTGGTGGGAGAGGAACCGCTGCTGCCCAATCTAAGCAGGGGCCCGAGAACAGTTCCTGGGAGTGTTCCCGCTCCTGAGCAGGTGTCATTGTAGTGGAGTGAGGAGGCTGGGAGGAAGGAGGAGCAGCAGACAGAGGATTCGGATTGGCAGCAGTGGACGGCGCAGAACTGCGGGTAGACGATAGGTTGCTCGAAGCACTTTCTGCCATCCAGGACAGGACCTGCTCACACTGCTCATTTTCTAATAACCGTCTCCCGCGTGGACCCATTAATTGGGCGATGAATGTGGGGACGCCAGAAACGTGCCTCTCTCCTAATCGCGCAGCAGTCGGCTGCGACACACCTGGATCAGGAGCTTGGCCTGTGCCCACACCCTGACTTGGCCCTCCGCGTCCTCGGCCGCGTCCACGTCCTCTAGGCCTACCCCTACCCCTCAGCATGCTGTATTACCAGTGATTTGATTTCACAGGCAGGAAATAAATTGGCGCAAGACTGCAGGCCAAATATAATTTTTGCCCTTTTTGGAAAACGAAAGGCCCCACTGCCTCTAGTGAATGAATTATCTAAGTTTAATAACTGTGCTGTGTCCCTGCTTATGTGTCACAGAACGTGAGGGTAGCAGAGTTATTAACTGTGGCAGAGCAGGTATTTTTTTTCCCAATTAAGGAAAGCAAATGGCGAACCCAGCAGTAAAGCGTAGCTGGGTGCGTATGATTTAGCAATGTTTTTCACGCAGCTCACACGTCTCCACAGGCGTAAGGACGGACACAGGCTGGACAAATAGATTTGTTTTCAGTTTTTTTCCCACCAACAGGCAGCACTGCGTATATTCAATGAACCTGAGAAGTTTAATAACTGTGCTGTGTCCCTGCTTATGTGTCACAGAACGTGAGGGTAGCAGAGTTATTATAACTCTTGGAGAGCAGGTATTTTTTTTCCCAATTAAGGAAAGCAAATGGCGAACCCAGCAGTAAAGCGTAGCTGGCTGCGTATGATTTAGCAATGTTTTTCACGCAGCTCACACGTCTCCACAGGCGTAAGGACGGACACAGGCTGGACAAATAGATTTGTTTTCAGTTTTTTCCCACCAACAGGCAGCACTGCGTATATTCAATGAACCTGAGAAGTTTAATAACTGTGCTGTGTCCCTGCTTATGTGTCACAGAACGTGAGGGTAGCAGAGTTATTATAACTCTTGGAGAGCAGGTATTTTTTTTCCCAATTAAGGAAAGCAAATGGCGAACCCAGCAGTAAAGCGTAGCTGGCTGCGTATGATTTAGCAATGTTTTTCACGCAGCTCACACGTCTCCACAGGCGTAAGGACGGACACAGGCTGGACAAATAGATTTGTTTTCAGTTTTTTCCCACCAACAGGCAGCACTGCGTATATTCTATGAATAATAACTGTGTTGTGGCCCTGCCTATACAATTCTTTCCCTGCAGTATCAATGGAGGGTGGAATGCTCTGCAGAGGCGATTTTGAGAAGCCCCAAAAAAATGCAGCACAGCCAACAGCAGCCTGGACAGTACTGCACACGGATAAATATGGCCCTAGAAAGGACCGTTGAGGTTCTTGAAGGCTACACTCACTCCTAACACTCTCCCTGCCTATGCAGCACTTCTGTCCCTAATGCCAGGTGCAACGGTCTGCAGAGGCGATTTTGAGAAAAAAAAAAATGCCACTGCTAACAGCAGCCAACACACAGCTATCAGTGGCCCTAATAAGGACCTTTGGGGGTTCTTGAAGCCTACACTAACTACCAATTCTTTCCCTACAGCAGCTCCGGTATAAACAGCACTGTCCCTCATCTAACTCACACCGCATCTGAGGCGAGCCGCGGGAGGGGCCGACTTTTATATTAGGCGAACACCTGATCTCGCCAGCCACTCACAGCAGGGGGGTGGTATAGGGCTTAAACGTTGCAGGGGGAAGTTGTAATGCCTTCCCTGTCTTTCAATTGGCCAGAAAAGCGCGCTAACGTCTCAGGGAAGGAAGTGAAAGTAACCAGAACACCGCATGGTGTTCGTCACGAATAACGAACATCCCGAACACCCTAATATTCGCACGAATATCAAGCTCGGACGAACGCGTTCGCTCATCTCTATTCATGATCAATACAATACAGAAATAACTAGTGTGTCCATAATAATACCTGAGAAACACTTGTGCATCATTCCTGTCAGGATTGCAGGATGCCAGGATGCCGGGCGCAGATGTGACGTCACTAGAACTGCAGGAAAGTGATCATTCCCTGGGACTTTTTGTAAATTATGTAGACATTATAGGTAGCGATCTGAATAAGGAAGATCGCTACCTTTTTATACCATTGGATAACTGTTCACCACTCACGGGGCCTCCAATCACTGCTCCAGGCTCTCAGCCGTAGGCAGGACCAAGCAGATTTTAAATTTTGCGAGCCCTTCCCGGCGTCTGCATATGCGTCCGCCATTTGCAGGTGGCCGTATGTGCAGAAGCTGGAAAAAGGTCAGTAGTATTATCAGGAAATATCGCTGGAGGCCTTAGGTAAGACGTTTTATCTCCCGTCACGGATCAGATCCATGACGGGAGATGAAACTTAAACCTTTTAAACTTTTTTTTTAAATAACGGCAATCATGTGACTGGGAACCATGCTGTGACAGCTCCAAGCGCCTGTTTCCTCCGGTAGCCAACAGCAGAGAGCTATCACACTCTCCGACCCCCAGCTTTATTCTACAGGGCCAATGTAGAATAGAGCCCAGACACCCAGGATGTGAAAACATGTATGTGTGGTCACTGAGGGGTTAATTAATTTGACACTCACTATGAGAAGTTTAAGCTACAAACTGTGCATTAAACTAGATCCCATTCATTACCGTTCCATTGTTGAGAGCAAGATGGTGTATGATGATCTATCACAGACATGCAAGCCACTAAGCACTCTTCTTCTACCATGTGACCAGCTAATGTCACAGCAAGGCCTCCAATGGCATTAGCAGAACAGGCTTCAGATACTGAAGTGTTTACCAGTAGAGATGAGCGAGCATACTCGTCCGAGCTTGATGCTTGTTCGAGTATTAGGGTGCTCGAGATGCTCGTTACTCGAGACGAGCACCACGCGGTACTCGTCTCGATTAAACGAGCACTGACCATTGAATTCAATGGAGCCGGCAATACAGCCGGCACCATTGAAAGCAATGGGTTGCCGGCGAGCGCAGGATGAATTTTCGGGAAGGGCTTAAAAAAAGCGCAGGGATGACAGCTGACAGCTGCCCCTGATTGGTCCCTGCGCTGAGCCAATCAGAGGCAGCACTCACTCACCCATTCATGAATTCATGTATGGGTGTGAGTGAGAGCTGCCTCTGATTGGTGAGGCTGGGACCAATCAGAGGCAGCTCATTCAGCAGGCGGGGATTTTAAAGCCCCGGCTGCTGAATACTACTCACAGCAGTTCAGGAGAACTGCCGGCCAGACGCGGCTGAACTCCGGCTGCAGCGGAAAGGTGAGTATACATTTTTTTTTTTTTTTACACATTTTAGGATGATTTTCAGGTGAGGGCTTATATTTTTAAGCCCTTCCCGAAAATTCATCCCATGCTCGCCGGCAGCCTATTGCTTTCAATGGAGCCGGCTGTATTGCCGGCTCCATTGAATTCAATGGGCTAACATCGTTCTTCTCTGCCACAGCTGTTACAGCTGTGACAGAGGAGAACGATCTTTATGCTGACAGTGCGGGGGGGAGGTCTCACTCTTGCCACTATTGTGGCTTAATAGTGAGACCTCGGGGCCCGAAATGCAGCCCTGCATGTTGCTCCTCGCCTGCCCTATCCATTTCTGTGTTTCTTACATGACTTTGGTGATTTGCTAAGATTTTCACAAATGAAAACCTTAGCGGAGCACCAGTCATATACAAAAATGCTCGAGTCGCCCATTGATTTCAATGGGGTTCGTTACTCGAAACAAACTCTCGAGCATTACTGAAAGTTCTACTCGAGTAACGAGCACTCGAGCATTTTGGTGCTCGCTCATCTCTATTTACCAGTGACTTCTATCCTTTGAGAGTTTCCCTGTGGTGGCCCATCCTACGGTCTGTTACTGAAGGCTCCTGCTTTGTCCTCTCCATCCACACGGAGGCCTTTCAACAAATGCGGCGCTGTTTCTTGAAGAAAGCTGCCTTATTTTTTAATCTCAGATATCTCCTTTAAAATGGGAGATTAAGATCTACAACTTGCAATTCTAGCATATAAATGTACTTTGCAATATAATGAAATAGGCTATTTAGTGCTTTGTTCATTCAGCATGGAAGCTGAGTAACATAAAGTATATAAGGACTCCTCCGGCCTAGAGGAAGAGTTTGGTAACATTTATTTAGCTTTAAATAGAACCCATTTCCCAAATTGTTACTGCTTAAGGAAACAAGGAACTATTGTCTTTTAGATAAATGATGAAAAATTAATTTGCTTGCAGCAACGGCATCATTTTGCAGTGTCTGGATGTGGACTTTAAGGAAGACAAAGCACTCCCTGATCCATATTCAATTTGGTTTACAAAGTAGGTGAAACAGGTGTTAATATAGCTTGTAGTAAGATCCATTTCTCAAAGAGCAAGTGAAGAGACGTTTTATGTCCAAGATTCGAACAAGTATTTTTGTTTAGATTTAACCACAGTATAATGCAATAATAGAAAATGTTCAGGACTAGAGATGAGCGAACGTACTCATTTCGAGTAATTACTCGATCGAGCACCGCGATTTTCGAGTACTTCAGTACTCGGGTGAAAAAATTCGGGGGGCGCCGGGGGGCGGGTGGAGGCATGGCGGAGCGGGGGGTAGCAGCGGGGAACAGGGGGGAGCCCTCTCTCCCTCTCCCCCCACTCCCTGCTGCAACCCCCCACTCACCCACGGTGCCCCCCGAATCTTTTCGCCCGAGTACGGAAGTACTCGAAAATCGCGGTGCTCGGGCGAAAAAGGGGCGTGGCCGAGTAGGCTCGCTCATCTCTATTTAGGACGTAAAAAAAAAAAAAAAAAGAATTTTTTGGATTTTATCCCTTCGTTGCTTAGCACACGCAGTTATTTTGTATTGTAATTTTTCTAGATTCTCAAAAATACTATTAATTTCATGCGTTTGACAATATTTTTTTAGGCCATTTTTCTTATGCAGACATCCATTATTTTTTTCTTCCTATTGAAAATTTTTGGGGAAAATTCCTAAAAAAAAAAATCACACCTAGAGTATAGTGTGCTTTGAAACAACCTAAGCTATGGAATCAAAAATGCATCCACAGTCAGGAAGAAAACTCCCATCTGCACATTGTTAAATAAATCTGCAGCATAAATGAAGTTGCTCTGCATAGCCGACAATGAAATGCTGATAGGCGAAACGTGGGTGGTGAGGGCTAGACTCTGGCAACTGTTTAAATGGACACTCTACTGAAAACATATTTTTCCATCCTGGTCCCTCATCTGATTGTCTTTCACACTCTGTAGATCTCCTCTAGGTGTTCCAATTACTTTCCTGTAGTGCAGCCCCTTGTCTGATGCTTATCAGGCACCACATTAAAAGTGAGATTCTTTTACTTTCAGGTTCACATCAGTTTCATGATAAATTAGCACAGCATTAGCCATGGTTATACCATTCTGTCTGCTTAGCGACAGTTCAATTATAATTACCTAATATATTTGCCTAAATAAGCTAAAGAGAATAAATTTACAGTCTGAAGGATGAGCTGTGATTTCCTCTACTATAACTGTGTGACAAGAGTATCATCATCAGTAAATGTGACATGGGTGCCTGTATTTACCTGTAGGCAGTTTCTGTGGAAGATAAATATAATAGTGTCCCACAAACTTGGAATCTGACTAGAAAATAAATCCATAAGCCCAAGTAGATCTAAACTGGTCAAAACTGAGATCACATGACCATCTGAGGAAAAAGAGTCTGGAAGTTGCAGATAGAAAGGAATATCTAACTAAGGTGACACTAGATTACTTATATATACTGGGGTAAAGCTTCAAAGTTAATAAATCAATGGAGGGGCCCTTTAAATATTGAAGCATTATATGGAAATGTCATGATGAGATTTGAGCAAATTAAGCAATAATTACTGACATAAAGAGAACTGTTGAGAGCGGATCTGTTATTTGACAAATACATGTATGGCATATGGAAAACTATTGAGAAAGGTCCTGATAACTGGCATACATTGAATACCAAGAGGGAACATACAGTATAGATTACAGCACTGAGAACATTATACAGGGACTATATTGATAGCTGTTTAAATTTGGCAGCTAGATAGTATATGGCTCATTTCAGATCACTGGACATGTAAAGTGGCCCAAACCATATCTGGATGGTTTAAAATTGATAAACTATGTATTGATGTAATAACTCATCATTCTTACTGTGAGGGCTGCACAGCAGATTGCATGTCTTCTTCATCTTGTGGTACCTTTTAGTGCATTTGTTTAAATTAAGCTTTTACTATATTTATTAATACAAGATACCTTGAGAGCAGGTGTTTCTTTTTGAGCGTTTTAGGCTATGCTGCTCGTATGACCTAATTGGCTGATAGTGATGGCATGCCTGGGTAGCTTTTATTAGGCCTTCAGATGCCATGTTTACCCATTACCACCCACAAGTCACAGAGCCCTGATGGAATGACAGAGGAAGTCTCCCTACACTATCAAACACTACAGATACCACAGTTTTTATTAACCATGACATCCGAGGGACTAGGCTGATGTAAATGTGAGTTATAGTTGATTCCAGCTGTTACTGTAGGAGCAGGGCTGATCTTGCCTCAGTTGAAGAACTTTCACTTGACTAGGACATACATTTTGGTTGCTAGTTGTGAACATTTTAAGCTCTCTTCCACACATGTGTGCATTAAACCAATATTCTATGTCCAGGTGCCTTTGATGTTGGACAGACAAGAATATTTGCTTCTTTGGCTAGACATAAAATGGCATATGAGTCCACACTTCAGTTTTCTACTGCACTCCTTCTTGTGCCATATGCCTAATTGCACAAAGACTCTAATATGCCTAGTCAACAAATAGTCTACTTCCAAATAGCAACCACCTGGACAATTGGAGCTTATTCTTTAATCCTATTGTTTAGAAGAACTAACCAACCACAGAATTCCATCAAGCCAACATTGTGACAACAAATATATGGGAAGGAATCTGCTGGTTGTGTCTGCGCAAAAGAGCATTTTCAGTTAATTATGTGCAATTGTAGCTTGTGTATCTGCATTTCTCTATAAGAGTTTTCTGGTGTATTCTGCTGCTGACCCCCATGTCATTGTTCTCTACTACAAAACATTTACAGTGTTATATGAGTGACAAGAAATCCCAGTTATAGTACATTAAGTACTGAACATTATATAGATAGCTCTTCATATCATTACATCTATGTGTTATGCCATAAAGTATTACAAAATGACTCCCAACATAGCTATATTACATTTTTATGGTGTAGTAAATGCTGTCCTTCAACAAACCTTAATTTATAAGATATACACAAAGGGACAAGTATGACTCAAAGCACGCAGCTCGACACAACCTGGTGAACATAAAATATAATGACACGTGTTTCTTGGGACAACAAAACATTATTTCCAAAACCAAAATTATACAACCCCATTTCCAAAAAAAATTGGGACGCAATGTAAAATGTAAATATATGTAACAAAAAAAATAATGGAATGCATTGATTTTGAAATCTTAAATTAACATATTTTTTTCACAATAGAACATAGAACACTTATCAGAAGTTAAATGGGAGACAATTTTCAATTTCATAAAAACAACAACTCATTTTGAAATTGATGGCAGGAACACATCCTAATATAAAGTTGGGAAAGGGCCATGTCTACCATTGTGTAGCATTCCCTTCTCTTTTTTTAATTAAATGCTCTTTATTAATGTTTTCATTTTTTTAACAACTTAACCAACTCCCCCCCCCCCAACGATGTCCCACCACAATGTATATAATGTATTGTTTGCTAGTATGTTCAGAAATTATGGAGTCTTCCTTCTACGCACAACTGTCCTCGATGATCCCTTACAAGAGTTCCTGATAGAGGATACATTGCTCCTCTTCCTCACTTCCATAGTACTTCCTTTTGTTTGTTCCACTCATGTTGATATATAATAAAGTTGCCAAATATCTTATATGATAACCAAGAATACAATCACCCCCAACTCAGTTGTGTTCCAAAGTGACATTTTACATCGGTCCACTAGCGTCATTAGTGTTGTCAAACTGTTAGCTTCTGCAACAGGGTTATCTGTGTACCACGTTCTCTGTGTCCACTCCTAATTGCATTCTCTCCTAAGCCTGCATGTCTATCTTGCTTTCATTTCTAATATGAATATTGGTTCAGAGGTCTCAGTTCAGATGTTAGCATCCACTTCATCAGAACGTACTTCTACCCAGTACCCATTCAGCTTTGGGCATCTCCATTACATCGCACATCCCCTTCTTTTTTTTACAACAGTCTGTAAATGTCTGAAAAGTAAGAAGACCAATTACTGGAGTTTCGGGAGAGGAATGTTGTCCCAATTTTGCCCAGTGTAGAATTCTACCATCTTAATAGTCCTGGGTTTCATTTGCTAGATTTTTTGATTCCTAATGCACAAAATGTTTTCTCTTGGTGAAAGGTCCGGACTGCAGTTCAGCCCTGGACTTTTCTTTTGCAAAACCATGCTGTTGTGATGGATGCAGTATGTGGTCCAGCATTATATTGTTAAAATATTCAGGGCCGTCCCCGAAAAAGATATTGTCTGAATATAAGTATCTATTCTAAAATCTCTATTTACTGTCCAGCATTGGTAGCGCCTTTCAAGATGTGTGACATGCTCATGCTATAGGCATTAATGCAACCCTGTACCATTAAATATGCAGGCTTTTGATCTGTGCTCTGATAACAAGTTGGATTCTCCCTCCCTTCCTCCAGCGTCTGTGGTTTCCAAAAATAATTTAAAATTTTGATTCATCTGACTACAGAAGAGTGTTCTATTTTGCCTCAATCCATTTTAAATGAGCTTTGGCCCAGAGAAGACGTTAGGATTTCTGGATCGCGTTGATATGTGGCTTCATACTAATACACCTTTTACTTGCAATTGTGATTTACACAGTGAACAGTGTTCACAGTCAATGATTTCTAGAAGTATTCCTGAGCCCATGCAGTGATTTTCATTACAGAATCATGCCTGTTTTTAATGCAGTGACATCTAAGGACCCGTAGATCTTGAGCATCCAATATTGACTGTCAGCCTTGTCCCTTGTGCACATAAATTTCTCCAGATTCTCTGAATCTTTTGCTATTATGAACTGTAGATGGTGGGATATTCAAAGTCTTTGCAATTTTATGTTGCAGAACATTTTCAGAATTTTTTTTCCACAATTTTGTAGATGCAGTTTTTCACACATTATTGTTCTATGTTCTATTGTGAATAAAATATGGTTAGATGAGATTTCCAAATCATTGCATTCTTTTTTTTTTCTTAACATTTATTTGCATTTCACACAGCATCCCAACTTTTTGGGGAATTGGAGTTGTACATTGGAGTGTCTGTGCAGATAGATTATATTATATAAAATATAGTAAATATAAGTAGTTAGGATTAGAATTTATTTTCTTTATTTTCAAGACTGCTTTGTAGACATCAGCTAGTATAAACTAATATTAAAGAGGCCCACAAAGAATGCTGCTTATAGTTAAGTGCAGCCCATAATTCTAAATATGTTTTGCTTTTACACTTCTTAATAAAAATGTTTGTATCCCCAGATATTCTAGTAAGTGTTAGAATAACACCACTTAATGTTTCTATTGAGTAGCCTTTCTGTGTCCACCTCAGGAAATGTCCCACATGCTCATTCCTTCTTGTCTCTCTGCTCATCTGAGTATATTGAAGGGACTTTGGTGTGGTGAGTGGTTGCTTCTGAAGTTATAGCATCAGGTCTGATTGTCATAGAAAATTCTGAACAAGTGATAAGAAAGTGAGACAGCATTACTGCAATTGCTCAGCAACTCTTCTGACAAACAGAAGATGTAACTTCAGAAGCAGCTACTCATCACACCAAGGATTCCTACACATGCCCAGAGGAGCAGAGAGAGAAGCAAGACTGAGCATGTGTGACCACCTTGGAAATAAGGTCAACACAAAAAGGCTACACAATAGAAATAGCATGTGGTTCTATTCTAGCAATTGTGCTGAAATACCTGCAGTTAGAAACATTTTCTGTATTAAAAAAAAAGTTTCTAACTATGGGCTACATAAACAATGTGCAGAGTGCAAAGATTATTTTTTGTGAGACAAATCTTATAAAATAATTTTTAATTACAAGAATTGCCTGAATATCATGTTTGAACGTCCCTCAATTCCTGGACGGTGTGGTCCTGCTGCTGGAACTACCACTATTCCTTAGAATAAAGGTTCTGTGTGGCTAGTTCAGTACTGAGGTGTCTTCACACTATTTCCATGTATACCGCTATCTACCAAGTGTCCAGGGAACTGCAGTAAGGACCCCCAAAAGGCTGAAGGTTCAGATGATATATTCAGAGAATATATAAATAAAACATTGAGGAACAGTCTTAGGCCTTATGTACAAGGCAGAGCTTTATACATGTAGCCTGCTTGGTGTTACACAAAGTCCCTACAACTCCTTACTGTAGAGCCTTATGGTTTAAAACCTCTGGCACCCAATCTGAACAAGAAAGAACTCTTTAATATGGGCCAGTAAACTTCTATATCAAAGCATCTGTTCCATTTTTATGACCTACATTTAGCACTTGTTATTTTGCAAGGAAAAATTATGACTATTTTAACATAGTTTTTGTTGCATTCTTGTCGATTTTCTAAAATTATTCCAAAATATTTGCTATTATTTCCACCAGAAGCTGGAGTAAATTGTGGTGCAAACCTAGACAGCATGTAATAAATGTACGTTAGATTTCTGGTGCACAGATTGCTGTATGATATACCAAATGTATTAAGAGACGTGCACCTCTTAATAAATTTGGTTCATCTTGCTCTAGGGCAGTTTATATTAATGCAGCCACAGGAAATGCCTGTTTTGACAAATGAGGGACACAATGGTTTACAGCATATTTTGTACTTGTCTCAATACATTGGAAAATTAAAAGCACTGTCAGATAGTAGTTCCCTTTTTTTTCTTGGAAAACAAAAAAGGAAGAACTAAACTTCTTGGTCTACTGTGGCCAATTTTGTCTCAAGGATTTGTCACAATGTAATTTTCAAGTTTAATGACTGCCTTAATAAGGACTTTTGGGGCCGGTGGATTTTATTCAGAAATGCAATTAAGAATTTACAGAATAGACAAACCTTTTAGTTAATCGACAAAGGAACAAATCAGCATAAAATACATGGCACAGAAGAGATATAAACATTCAGTAACCAATAGATTTCTTTTTTTAAATTGGGACAGGCTATGCACAGCAGAGTAAATTGTGATGACTGCAGATTTCTTTTGAACAGGAGGGAAAGCAACAATTGTTACATTTCAACATAAAAAAATATCAGCACCACACTATTATATATTGAGCTTGGATCATGCATCACATGAACCCCAACCCATGAATGGATCCATGAGGACTATGGCAATATGCAAAATTCTTGAATATAACACATTTATACACCTGGTAATTACTGCTCTACCTATATGCTCTCTTACTTTTTCTTTTTGGTTTGATGTTTTATATGTTCTGACCTACACATTGGTTACTGTACAGTTGGCTCTATGTTGTATATAACATGCTGTGATTATATAATTGTGTGCATGAAAGTTGATTATCTCATGTAATTAGAGATGAGCGAACGTGTTCGTCCGAGCTTGATATTCGTGCGAATATTAGGGTGTTCGGGATGTTCGTTATTCGTAACGAACACCATGCGGTGTTCTGGTTACTTTCACTTCCTTCCCTGAGACGTTAGCGCGCTTTTCTGGCCAATTGAAAGACAGGGAAGGCATTACAACTTCCCCCTGTGACGTTCAAGCCCTATACCACCCCCCTGCTGTGAGTGGCTGGGGAGATCAGGTGTCACCCGAACATAAAAGTCGGCCCCTCCCGCGGCTCGCCTCAGATGCGGTGTGAGTTAGATGAGGGACAGTGCTGTTTGTACCGGAGCTGCTGTAGGGAAAGAATTGGTAGTTAGTGTAGGCTTCAAGACCCCCAAAGGTCCTTATTAGGCCGACTGATAGCTGTGTGTTGGCTGCTGTTAGCAGTGGCAATTATTTTTTTTCTCAAAATCGCCTCTGCAGAGCGTTGCACCTGGCATTAGGGACAGAAGTGCTGCATAGGCAGGGAGAGTGTTAGGAGTGAGTGTAGCCTTCAAGAACCTCAACGGTCCTTTCTAGGGCCATATTTAACCGTGTGCAGTACTGTGCTAGCTGCTGTTAGCTGTGCTGCATTTTTTTTTTCTTCTCAAAATCGCCTCTGCAGAGCATTGCACCCTCCATTGATACTGCAGGGAAAGAATTGCGTAGCCAGGGCCACAACACAGTTATTATTCATTGAATATACGCAGTGCTGCCTTTTGGTGCAAAAAAACTGAAAATAATTGTATTTGTCCTGCCTCTGTCCGTCCTAAGGGCGGTGGACACGTGTCGGCTGCGTGTGCAACCTGTAAAAATCAGACGCACCCAGCTACGTTTTACTCCTGGCTTCGCCATTTGCTTTCCTTAATTGGGAAAAAAAATACCTGCTCTGCCAGAGTTAATAACTCTGCTACCCTCACGTTCTGTGCCACATTAGCAGGGCCACAGCACAGTTATTAAACTTCTCATGTTCATTGAATATACGCAGTGCTGCCTTTTGGTGGAAAAAAACTGAAAATAATTGTATTTGTCCTGCCTCTGTCCGTCCTAAGGGCGGTGGACACGTGTCGGCTGCGTGTGCAACGTTTAAAAATCAGACGCACCCAGCTACGTTTTACTCCTGGCTTCGCCATTTGCTTTCCTTAATTGGGAAAAAAAAATACCTGCTCTGCCAGAGTTAATAACTCTGCTACCCTCACGTTCTGTGACACATTAGCAGGGACACAGCACAGTTATTAAACTTCTCATGTTCATTGAATATACGCAGTGCTGCCTTTTGGTGGAAAAAAACTGAAAATAATTCTATTTGTCCTGCCTCTGTCCGTCCTAAGGGCGGTGGACACGTGTCGGCTGCGTGTGCAACGTTTAAAAATCAGACGCACCCAGCTACGTTTTACTCCAGGCTTCGCCATTTGCTTTCCTTAATTGGGAAAAAAAATACCTGCTCTCCAAGAGTTATAATAACTCTGCTACCCTCACGTTCTGTGACACATTAGCAGGGACACAGCACAGTTATTAAACTTGGATTATTCATTCACTAGAGGCAGTGGGGCCTTTCGTTTTCAAAAAACGGAAAAAATTATATTTGGCTGCAGTCTTGCGCCAATTTATTTCCTGCCTGTGAAATCAAATCACTGGTAATACAGCATGCTGAGGGGTAGGGGTAGGCCTAGAGGACGTGGACGCGGCCGAGGACGCGGAGGGCCAAGTCAGGGTGTGGGCACAGGCCGAGCTCCTGATCCAGGTGTGTCGCAGCCGACTGCTGCGCGATTAGGAGAGAGGCACGTTTCTGGTGTCCCCACATTCATCGCCCAATTAATGGGTCCACGCGGGAGACGGTTATTAGAAAATGAGCAGTGTGAGCAGGTCCTGTCCTGGATGGCAGAAAGTGCTTCGAGCAACCTATCGTCTACCCACAGTTCTGCGCCGTCCACTGCTGCAAATCCGAATCCTCTGTTTGCTGCTCCTCCTTCCTCCCAGCCTCCTCACTCCACTACAATGACACCTGCTCAGGAGCGGGAACACTCCCAGGAACTGTTCTCGGGCCCCTGCTTAGATTGGGCAGCAGCGGTTCCTCTCCCACCAGAGGAGTTTATCGTCACTGATGCCCAACCATTCGAAAGTTCCCGGGGTCCGAGGGAAGAGGCTGGGGACTTCCGCCAACTGTCTCAACAACTTTCTGTGGGTGAGGAGGACGATGACGATCAGACACAGTTGTCTTGCAGTGAGGTAGTAGTAAGGGCAGTAAGTCCGAGGGAGCAGCGCACAGAGGATTCGGAGGAAGAGCAGCAGGACGATGAGGTGACTGACCCCACCTGGTGTGCAACGCTTACTCAGGAGGACAGGTCTTCAGAGGGGGAGTCAAGGGCATCAGCAGGGCAGGTTGCAAGAGGCAGTGCGGTGGCCAGGGGTAGAGGCAGGGCCAGACCGAATAATCCACCAACTGTTTCCCAAAGCGCCCCCTCGCGCCATGCCACCCTGCAGAGGCCGAGGTGCTCTAAGGTCTGGCAGTTTTTCACAGAGACGCCTGACGACCGACGAACAGTGGTGTGCAACCTTTGTCGCGCAAAGCTCAGCCGGGGAGCCAACACCAACAGCCTCACCACTACCACCATGCGCAGACATATGATGGCCAAGCACCCCACAAGGTGGGACGAAGGCCGTTCAGCGCCTCCGGTTTGCACCCCTGCCTCTCCCCCTGTGCCCCAACCTGCCACTGAGATGCAACCCCCCTCTCAGGACACAGGCACTACCGCCTCATGGCCTGCACCCACACCCTCATCTCCGCTGTCCTCGGCCCCATCCAGCAGTGTAGTTCAGCGCACCGTCCAGCCGTCGCTTGCGCAACTGTTGGAGCGCAAGCGCAAGTACGCCGCCACGCACCCGCACGCTCAAACGTTAACCGTCCGCATAGCAAAATTCATCAGCCTTGAGATGCTGCCGTATAGGGTTGTGGAAACGGAGTCCTTCAAAAGTATCATGGAGGCGGCGGCCCCGCGCTACTCAGTTCCCAGTCGCCACTACTTTTCCCGATGTGCCGTCCCAGCCCTGCACGACCACGTCTCCTGCAACATTGTACGCGCCCTCACCAACGCGGTTACTGCCACGGTCCACTTAACAACGGACACGTGGACAAGCACAGGCGGCAGGGCCACTACATCTCCCTGACGGCACATTGGCTGAATTTAGTGGAGGCTGGGACAGAGTCAGAGCCTGGGACCGCTCACGTCCTACCCACCCCCAGAATTGCGGGCCCCAGCTCGGTGGTGGTATCTGCGGAGGTGTATGCTTCCTCCACTAAAGCACCCTCCTCCTCCTCCTCTGTCTCGCAATCAAGATGTGTTAGCAGCAGCATGTCGCCAGCAGTCGGTGTCGCGCGGTGTGGCAGCACAGCGGTGGGCAAGCGTCAGCAGGCCGTGCTGAAACTACTCAGCTTAGGCGATAAGAGGCACACGGCCCACGAACTGCTGCAGGGTCTGACACAGCAGACCGACCGCTGGCTTTCGCCGCTGAGCCTCCAACCGGGCATGGTCGTGTGTGACAACGGCCGTAACCTGGTGGCGGCTCTGCAGCTCAGCAGCCTCACGCACGTGCCATGCCTGGCCCACGTCTTTAATTTGGTGGTTCAGCGCTTTCTGAAAAGCTACCCATGCTTGTCAGACCTGCTCGTAAAGGCGCGCCGGCTCTGCGCACATTTCCGCAAGTCCCACACGGACGCTGCCACCCTGCGCACCCTGCAACATCACTTTAAGCTGCCAGTGCACCGACTGCTGTGCGACGTGCCCACACGGTGGAACTCTACGCTCCACATGTTGGCCAGGCTCTATGAACAACGTAGAGCTATAGTCGAATACCAACTCCAACATGGGCGGCACAGTGGGAGTCAGCCTCCTCAATTCCTTTCAGAAGAGTGGGCCTGGTTGGCAGACATCTGCCATGTCCTTGGTAATTTTGGGGAGTCTACCCAGGTGGTGAGCGGCGATGCTACAATCATTAGCGTCACCATTCCTCTGCTATGCATCTTGAGAAATTCCCTGCAAACCATAAAGGCAGCTGCTTTGCGCTCGGAAACGGGGGCGGGGGAAGACAGTATGCCGCTGGATAGTCAGGGCACCCTCCTGTCTATTTCTCAGCGCGTACAGGAGGAGGAGGAGGAGCATGAGGAGGATGAGGAGGAGGGGGAAGAGACAGCTTGGCCCGCTGCTGACGGTACACCGGCTGATTGCCTGTCATCCTTTCAGCGTGTATGGCCTGAGGAGGAGGAGGAGGAGGAGGAGGATCCTGAAAGTGATCTTCCTAGTGAAGACAGCCATGTGTTGCGTACTGGTACCCTGGCACACATGGCTGACTTCATGTTAGGATGCCTTTCTCGTGACCCTCGCGTTGCACGCATTCTGGCCACAACGGATTACTGGGTGTACACACTGCTCGACCCACGCTATAAGGAGAACCTGCCCACTCTCATTCCCGAAGAGGAAAGGGGTTCGAGAGTGTTGCTATACCACAGGACCCTTGCGGACAAGCTGATGGTAAAATTCCCAGCCGACAGCGCTAGTGGCAGAAGGCGCAGTACCGAGGGCAAGGTAGCAGGGGAGGTGCGGAGATCGAGCAGCATGTACATCCCAGGCAGTGCAACAGTCTTTAAGGGCCTGGCCAGCTTTATGGCTCCCCACCAAGACTGTGTCACCGCTCCCCAGTCAAGGCTGAGTCGGCGGGAGCACTGTAAAAGGATGGTGAGGGAGTACGTAGCCGATCGCACGACCATCCTCGGTGACGCCTCTGCCCCCTACAACTACTGGGTGTCGAAGCTGGACACGTGGCCTGAACTAGCGCTGTATGCCCTGGAGGTGCTTGCTTGTCCTGCGGCTAGCGTCTTGTCGGAGAGGGTGTTTAGTGCGGCTGGGGGAATCATCACAGATAAGCGTAGCCGCTTGTCAACCGACAGTGCCGACAGGCTAACACTCATCAAGATGAACAAAGGCTGGATTTCCCCAGACTTCTGTTCTCCACCAGCGGACAGCAGCGATACGTAAGCAATACGTAGGCTGCACCCGCGGATGGAAGCTACGTTCTCTCTCACCATCCAAAACGGGGACATTTCTGCTTCATCAATCTGTGTCTAATATTCCTCCTCCTCCTCCTGCTCCTCCTCCTGAAACCTCACGTAATCACGCTGAACGGGCAATTTTTCTTAGGGCCACAAGGCTCACTCAAATAATTTTTCTGAACAATTTTTATAAGTTTCAATGCGCTTAAAAGCGTTGGAACTGTAACTTGAACCAATTTTTCGTTACACTGGGCTGCCTCCAGGCCTAGTTACCACTTAAGCCACATTAACCAAAGCGATTAATGGGTTTCACCTGCCCTCTTGGCTGGCCATGGCCAATTTTTGGGATGTACATTAGTACTGTTGATACAGCAATTTTTGTGGGCCCTCGCCTACAGTGTAATCAAATTAATTTTTAGCCCACCTGCATTCCAGCTGACGTTACCTCAGCTGTGTTGGGCAATGCAATGGGATATTTCTATGTACCGCCGGTGGCTTCCTGGCACCCACCCAGGCAGTGGGTCCACAGGGAATTATAAATGCATCTGTTTCCACTTGTAAAGAACCCCAGTCTGACTGGGGCATGCAGTGTGGGCCGAAGCCCACCTGTATTACGCACGACATTACTACCTCAGCTGTGTTGGGCAATGCAATGGGATATTTTTGTGTACCGCCGGTGGGTTCCAGGGAGCCACCCATGCTGTAGGTGCACACGGAGTGTAACCTACATATGTCCACTTGTAAAGAACCCCAGTCTGACTGGGGCATGCAGTGTGGGCCGAAGCCCACCTGTATTACGCACGACATTACTACCTCAGCTGTGTTGGGCAATGCAATGGGATATTTCTATGTACCGCCGGTGGCTTCCTGGCACCCACCCAGGCAGTGGGTCCACAGGGAATTATAAATGCATCTGTTTCCACTTGTAAAGAACCCCAGTCTGACTGGGGCATGCAGTGTGGGCCGAAGCCCACCTGTATTACGCACGACATTACTACCTCAGCTGTGTTGGGCAATGCAATGGGATATTTTTGTGTACCGCCGGTGGGTTCCAGGGAGCCACCCATGCTGTCGGTCGACAGGGACTTCACAATAGGGAGTTGTACCTGCCTGTGTCTATGAATTAAAAAGCCCGGTCTAACTGGGGCATGCAGACCCCTTGACAGAATGAATAGTGTGTGGCACATAGGTTCCCCATTGCTATGCCCACGTGTGCAGCTCCTGATGGCGGTGGCACAGGATTCTATTTCTCATTGCTTCTGTACAGCATTGTGGGCTATCGCCCCGCCCCTTTTAAAGAGGGTCGCTGCCTAGCCGTGCCAACCCTGTGCAGTGTGTGCCTGCGGTCCCTCGTCATGGCAGACGCACTTCTAAATAGACATGAGGGTGGTGTGGCATGAGGGCAGCTGAAGGCTGCGCAGGGACACTTTGGTGTGCGCTGTGGGGGGGAGGGGGGGGCGGTTGTGCAGCATGTAACCCAGGAGAAGTGGCAGTGGAGTGTCATGCAGGCGGTGATTGTGCTCTGTTGGAGGTAGTGTGGTGCTTAGCAAAGGTATGCCATGCTAATGATGGCTTTTCAGAAGTAAAAGTTTTTGGGAGGGGGGGGCCCACTCTTGCCGGTATTCTGGCTTAATAGTGGGACCTGTGAACTTGAGATGCAGCCCAACATGTAGCTCCTCGCCTGCCCTATCCGTTGCTGTGTCGTTCCCATCACTTTCTTGAATTGCCCAGATTTTCACACATGAAAACCTTAGCGAGCATCGGCGAAATACAAAAATGTTCTGGTCGCCCATTGACTTCAATGGGGTTCGTTATTCGAAACGAACCCTCGAACATCGCGGGAAGTTCGTTTCGAATAACGAACACCCGAACATTTTGGTGTTCGCTCATCTCTACATGTAATGTATTCTTTTTTTCAAATGGGAAAATGTAATAAAAATACATTGAAACCAAATAAATTGCCCTTGTTTGATTTTTTGTTGCTCAAAGAGCTGAAAGTTGTTAAATTTGACAAATAAACCTAATTTACAATGGGCAAAACCAATCAGAGTAGAACCTAAAACATAACTTTAATTATTCAAATAGAGATAAAAAAAAGAGCAAGCAGCCAAAAAGATTTAGGCTTAGGGCGAGCACCCACTGGCGTTTTTTTACCTGCGTTTTGCGTTTTTCCTGCACAGGCATAGAGATAACATGTGTTCCTGTCCACTGGCGTTTTTTTTGCGTTGCGTTTGCGTTTTTAACATAGGAACTGTCAGTTGCATATGTGTCCCTATTTTTCTCCTAATGCACCCATGAATGTCAATGGAAATTAACGCAAAACGCCGCGAAAATGCCGCGAAAAACGCCGCGAAAAACGCGCGGAAAAAACGCGAGAAACGCGGCGAAAACGCTGCGTTTTTTTTCCCGCGGAGAACGCAAACGCCAGTGGGTGCTCGCCCTTAAACTGATTTGGTATGAGGAAGATGTCCCTAAATGTCTGTTAGCATCTGCCTCTATGCATTTCTGTAATGTTAAGATTAGTCAGGGGCCGGGAAGAGCAGCAAGATATAATAATGTTAAGGATGCCAAATTGCAATGATAACCAGCAGCTCGCTAGTGTGCAAATGTTGGGAGGCCAGGAAATCCCAAATTCTTATGCGTAAAACCCTGCCCCTCATTTAACCCCTTGAGTGGCGGGTTTCCTACCACCCTGTCGTGCCCACCAGGGCAAGTTTTTTAAAATGGTCTAATCATTGAATTTCAACTAATTTTGCAGTTGCGTCTCAAGAGCCATAACTTTTTCATTTTTCCATTGACATGGCCATATATGGGCTTGTTTTTTGCGGGACAAGTTGTGATTTTTTTAAACAGGGGGGAGGAAAAAAAGAAATGGGGAAAAAAGAAAAAAAGGGGCCATGTCATTAAGGGGTTAAATAATGTATTAACTTCCTTCTCTGGGGACTCATGGATACCACATGTGTGATTGTATTTTTGATTTTTTACAAAGTAAAGAGAGACAAGTGTTTTTATAATTTTTTAACTTTTTTTAAAAAATTTTTTTGTCCCTTTAGGGGACTTCCACAGGGACCCATCAGGACCCCCTGATCATATTCCAGGGGTCCGATGGTGACAGCCCTTTACATGCTGCAGTGACAGCCCTTTAAATGCTGCAGTCACATAGACTGCCGCATGTAAAGGGTTAACACAGCAGAGATCGGAGGTTTTCTCTGATCTCTGCTGTAAGAGCTGGTACCAAGCTGTCCTCTCACAGCCAAGCACCAAGCTCTCCCTGCCACAGAGAACAACTGCTTGCTTCTGACAAGCCGATGGTCTCTATGGCAACCTCTAAACAAAGCAGGAGATTGCCGGCAGATCGGCAATATCTTCTGCTGGTTTTTCATAGCCCTTGCTTTGTTCTCTGTGGGACTGTGCAGGCAGAGCACAATGCCACAGCTTGTGGCATTGTGCTCTGCAGCTCCCATAGTGATACATAGCCCGGAAATCTTCCGGGCTATGTTGCTATGAGCAGTGGAGCTCGTCCCGGAAAATTTCCGGGTGTGCCACTCAAGGGGTTAGGGGGGCTTGGCACTCTCCTCCAATCAAGGATAAACTAGCTCCACCCCAAGGTTCAAGCCACCCCAAACATACCATATCACAATTATGGGACATGTGCAGCAATGGAGAGTGTACTGATACTGCAGATACTATGGAGACCCTCCACACCCCCGCAAACTTTGCACTGGGCTCACTAATGTGTTAATATGGCACTGTATTATGATTATATCAACAGATATACTGTAGTTTCAAACACATTAAAAAGTTACTCATGAGTTAATATGATTGCAGCTCTTAAAGAGGTTTCCTTAGTTATTTATTTTACATAGTTTTGGCCCCCTGTTCCATTTGGTGGTCTGGTTCCACAGTATCAGACAGATGACATCACTGGGCAAAAAGAACTTGGTAACGTGCCGTAAACCTGTCATGTGGACTTCTAACGTACAAGCCCCCTCCAGCAGGTTTATGGGACATCACCAGTCAGGCCTTTTATTGGCTGCAGTGATCATATGGATAAACAACCACTTGTGTGACCACTGCCGAGCTTATAAACAGACTAGTAATTATTAGGAAATTATAGTACCTGTGCTTCTGGTGGCGCAATGCGCCACACCTGTGCTACATGGTACATCCATTATGATCCCCACACATGACACACACAGCTCTACTACATCCATCCTGATTCCCACACATCACACACACAGCACATGACACACATATTCTGCTACATTCTTATCCACACACACATAGCTCTGCTACATGGTACATCCATTATGATCCCCATACATCACATACACAGCTCTACTACATCCATCCTTCTACATCCTGATTCACACACATCACACACACAGCTCTATTACTTCCATCCCGATGCACACAAATCACACACAAAGCACTACTACATGCATCCTGATTTACACATGACACACACAGCTCTGCCACATCCACAACCATCCAAAATTTTCACACATCACCAGACTCCTGGATACAATGATGAGCCCGTGGGCATGTGATGCTTGATTCCACTCACACAGGTGATCATATGATGGTGATGCCATCACAGGTCATGGTAGTAGCTGCTGTCGGTTTACCCAGTATACAGTACTTTCTAACAAACAGCAGTGATGTCACCACAGGTCCTTCAGCCCGCCAAATCTCTGTGGTGGCTGTATGTAGGTGCCTTCTGTCAGGACCGCTAAGTTGTGTCTGAGATAATAACGGCTTGTTGTATTCTCATTTTGTTATTTTTGTCCTCCCCTTTTCAAGAGCCCTAACTGTGTTTTTCTTCTGTCGGTCAGGCTCTGTGTTTATATATGTTGTAGGACCTTCAATGACATCAACAGGGGCAAAGCACCAGAAGCACTCACATACTAACTGACAAGTGTCCGTAAGTTGTTTGAAGACCAGAGTGCAGCAAGCGGTGGCAGGGAGCATCGTGCCAGCGGGAGGTAGGTTCTGTGCTTTTTTTTTTTATATACCCAGCACTGTCACTAATTACTTGGAAAACCTGTTTAATCTCAGTCTTTTTCTTGGATACTAAACTCGCGCAGCAGTATTTACTTTATTAAATAGCTTCAACTTACACATTAAATGCTGCAATAATATGCAAATTATAGATATTGCTTTATAGATTAATAAGTGATTGTTTAATAGTATAGTGTGTCAACAAAATGCATTGCAGATGGATAAAGCATTTAAATGCCGGCATCACACTAAATTGTGTTAATTTTTCATTAAACAAATATTATGGAACGTATATGATCATAAACTACATCCCACAGAGTAACCCAGTGTTGCTGTTATGGTACAGAAGGACCACAAAGCAATAGTACTGAATTATATATTTTTTTCCTCTTTGGTTATTTGTATGCCTTACATATCTTTAATGTTATACAAGGTCTGCACTGTTGATTATTATACTTATTTCACACTGATATGCTTCAAGTAATTACAATAAAGTTATTTTGGAATACAAGAAACTGAATTAAAGTTTATATTCACCATGGGTATGTTAAAACTTTTGTTGGACTTGAACAAAGTATAAAAAAATCCAAATGGTTACTGCACAAAGGGTGCTAATCAGAGGCATAACTTGAAGCTCCTGGGCCCCAATGCAAAACCTGTAACAGGGCCTCCAACTATAATGCTTTATTCATAGTACTGGGCTCCCTATATGGAGAAGAGAGGTCTTATAGGCCCCCTACGGCTCCTGGGCCCGGGTGCAACCGCATCCCCTGCATCCTCTATAGTTACGCCCCTGGTGCTAATGAACTCTATAGTGAATAAATCTGTATTTTATTATATTCTTCATCTACTTTACTGTAGCATCGCCATCAACATTGTCTGTTACAGAACTGGATGCATGTTCATAAATTGTGCTGCATACCATGTTTCCCCCCAAATAAGACCCTGTTTTATATTATTTTTTGCCCCAAAAGAGGCACAGGGTCTTAGTTTCAGGGGGTGTCTTATACTAAACTAGCAGGCGCCGTTTGGGTTCCTCCTGCCGGCCTACGGTGCTCCCGCAGGCTTCTGTGTATTCCCCAATGCCGATGTTGCATCTCTTGCTGGTGACGGGGCTTGAATACCCTGCCTCCAGCAAGTGATTGCTCTGATTGGTTCACGAGCGCCAAATCCCCTGCTGCTGCTGTCACAGATTGCAATATTCTCCCTATGTTTTGGGGTTGGTGCTGCTGCCGCCACACTTGTGGCACCCTGACTTCCAGCTTATATTTACTAACAAAGGAAACACCTGTATTGTAAATCAGGGTCAAAATGTAGGAAGACTGAAAGCTACTTCACACGACCATATGCACAAATACGCTCACCGTTATTAGCGCATATGGAGCGAGGTATGAAGAGGTAGATTTGTGCATATGTCTGCACATAGTACTTTGAAGGGCTTAGTCACACGGGCGCATCGGTGCCTGTACACGGGCGCTGATGTGCCCGTGTGACTGAGCCCTTACTGCAGGAAGAAGACGGCCGTACTTCAAGATGGAAGACTCCCCTGCAGCGCTGAAGAAAGAACACATGACCGACAATGAAGCCGGTCACATTTTCTTTCTCCCAGCGCTGCAGAGAGACGGCCTTCCTGAAGTGCGGCCATCTTCTTCCTGCAGTAACACGGGCGCCAATGCGCCTGTGTGACTAAGCCCTTATGCACACAGGGCCAGTTCCCACACGCTCAACACACTCTTGGAATAAAAGGCGAATTAACCTAATGATGCCAAGATGTATTCATTTCCCTGTGTTTTGTACATGGTTCCACGCTTCCCCTTGTGTATTTGCACACCTACTATAGACTTCTATGGGAACTTTGTTGTGCAAAACGCAGGAAAATAGAGCAGGTCTGGCTTTTTTCTGCATGCAGGGTCATGTGAAGAAGATGCTATACACGGACCTAACCCATATTGAGGAGCCAAACACGCTCCAAATATGGTTTTCATGCAGGTTTTGTGCATTAAATTTGCCAAGGATTGACAAGTTAATCATTGTTTTTTGCAAGGCAGATTTTAGAATCTGTGTGAAGAAAAGTCCACTATGTATGAACTACTGTGCAGATTTTCGTAGCATTCAAAAGGATGCTAAAATAACAGTTTGTTATGAATTTGGGCACAGTATCTATGCCAAAATGTGCAGTAAAATTCTGCAATGTGAACAAGGCCTTAATGACCCAAGATGCTATAGAGTGCACAGCTGTTGGGGAATACATCCTGTCCTACAGGACAAAAAAAGGCCAAAAAAAGAAAATAGGGAGAGAATGTCTAACAAATTAGCCATACAAGGCCACAGACTTTGCATTGGTAAGCAAAAAAAGCTGTGCCGGAAAAATGGCAGGGGACCTTCGAACAAATAGTATTTATAGCCATCACAATTTATAACATTTTTAATCTAGTTTTAACATTGCATTGATTTGTAAGCCCAATGGAGCTCTCATGATATAAGAAATATTTTACTACTACATTTTGTCTTAAGGCATTCAGTGTAAATTTGATGGATCATGTTCTAGTGACATTTTAGTCAATAGTCTTAAAGAATAACTAATTTGCTTTTCAGAAAAGAACGTGTGATCATTAGGGAGATAAATTCTTCATGTGAACTTGCATTTGACAGGTAGTAATTTGAGAAATGTTAATTGAAATTAAAATGGCAAAAGGGCTACATGAAAATGCCTAGCAACATATGAGTGCAAACAGTGATAATTAAGTAGAAATTAAGGAGCCATATTCTCTGATATCATGATTGGAAAGGTGGAATATTTTTGGAACAAAAATTTAAGTTGGTTAAAATTAATTACCAGATATAGTAAATGTATATTTAATACAGTCATGTAAGTCCATGGAAAATTCAGTCCTATGTGCAGGACTAGGACGAGGCAGGTAAAATAGGCTGTTCTCTGAGGAGAGCCCTGGGTTTTCATGCATAAACCATCCAAGTGGGATAATGACTTTGCTGCGGGGTCCCCAAGCCATTAGACATACAGATAGTCCCAGTTATGTGGCTGCTAATGCTGAACTGGCCGAAGTGTCGGAAGGGGTGATTATCCAGCGTTAAGGCAGTAAATATTGTATGCTGTATCCATTTAGTATTTTGTATCCATTCAGGATGGCCTGAAGAGGGCTACAGATAGGCATTCTGATAACCATAGGAGAGATAACACATGCGGGTGTGGCAGGAAGCAACATTAAAGAGTCAGTTGTTGCCCCACTCAGAGGCAAGTGACAGCTTAGCAAAGATGAAAGGCCTGCAAGCCTGAGGTCCAGTTTGGACCAGTGAGAGGCCAAGTGAACACGTTGCATCAGGAACTAGGAGCCTGAGGCCTGGTGTGGACCAGTTTAGGCCTGTCACCCATCAGACAGTAGAGGACGCCCTCTAGACATCCTGAGTGGGGGTTAGTGATGGGACCTTGTAGGTTGTGAACCCTGGACATTGTAAGCTACACAAGTTGTTTGCTGTGACATGGAATAAAACTGACAGATGCCAGATTTAAAAGAAATCCCAGTGTGTGGAGTGTTTTCGACATGTGTAGTGCCCATTTCCTGATGGAGAGGTCAGCGATCCGCAGACAAGCGACCTCGGCTTGCCACAGTATATATACTTCTGATGGTTAATGGAATAAGCAGAAGAACTTACTTGATTACACTAGGAAAACGAGTGTGGTCATTTGTTCTCAGAGAACTCTATTTTAATAAGATTTGAAACACCCAAAATATACATTTAAGCATAATTTTCGCTATCACCAAATACATAGCAAAATTTAGGATTGGCAGCACAGTTGTAACAATGAGGTCCAAGCAGAAGGTCAAGGCAAGCAGCAGGCAACATCAAAGTCCAGTAGAGTCAAGATCAGGAAGCACAGAAGGCAGAGTTGTCAGAGGTCAAGCAGGAGACAGAAGCTTTGTCACAATTGCTAATGAGACCAGTTGCTTAGGCATCTATCCTTGTTACAGTTCCCGGTTCTTAAATAGTTACAAATTTGTCTTTAAATTTTCTCTTGATGGGAATTCAGGGAGTGAGCATAACAAGGAGCAGGAACATGGTGGTGAGCCCCCACAGCTAGAGGAGCAGGCGACCTGCAATGGAAGCACACCGTGACATAAAAGGAATGCATCATCAAAAAATGGCCTATTGTTTAAATAAAGTTATTTTTTAATATAGAGTAATATTTTTTTTAATTTCTGGTGATTTTTTTAAATTATATATTAATTTTTTTGTTACTATGTATTTTTAAATATTTTTTCTCTTTGATCACCAAGTTTGATAGGCTGAGTTATCTCAGCAGGATTTAAATATATCCACCATTGATAATAGGCAATGGTCGCAGCTCACTTCCGCCCTGCACAATGACCCCTGTACAAGTCACAAAGCATGCCTATAGTACTCTTCCATGGAAGTCAATAAATCCTCTTCAGTCTATTGTGTCTATGTGTAGTGGTCCAGTACATCCATTTCTGCCCCCCTTCATTATGTCATAGATATCATGTCTTAGGTTGGTGCGCTGTGCAAACAAACTAGTCATTCTGTGTATTGCACAGCTGCAGCAAGTGAGAGGTTAAGTGTTTGCAAAAGCCTACAGATTGCCTGTGAATGTATCAGTTTATGTCCTGCCACGTGGTATGAGTGTGATTATAAATAGGAGTGTCTGAGAATGGGAAAAGGTCCATGTCTTCTGGGTTCCTAACCAAGAGTGCCAGCTACAGGAGGGTACCTTCGACCCTCATGTAGTGAAAATGAAAGAGGAAGAAAGGTTCCTGGATTGACTGTTCTAGCATCAGAGAAGAGTGAGCCCCCAAGTGGAGAGAGAGTGGGAGAAAACCATGAGTGAGTTCTTCCCAAGGCCCAGTGCAGAGATACTCATCTTTAATCCTCACATCTGGCGTCCTGAAGTCTGGGACCACCAGATGGAGGAACGCATCTTCAATTGTTCACACATGAGCGTCCTGAAGTCAGGGATCACCGTGTAGAGGTACTCCTACTCATGATTGTCTTAATGCCTGCACTTGGAACATTGTTTATTCTGCCTTGTACTATTGAAGTTTATTCAAGTAAAGTTTTGCCAGGCCCTGACTGTTCCAAGGGACCTGTGGTACATTATACCTGTCTGCGTCTCCTTTATTCTCCGTCAAAGGTCATTCCAGTGTGTAGTGGAACGGTGGCATCACCGGTGACAACTACTATCCCTGTTCTCCAGTTTATTGCGCATCCCTATCCTATGGGTGTCCTGAAGAGGCCCAGCGCTACCCTGGCCGAGGCTACGCACTTCCTTCCAGGAGGGAGCGTGGTAAGTGCCGCAGTGGGAAGCCAGCATCTTATCCTTCCCATGTGGCGTCAGCCAATCACAGCTATTTAATGTTGAATGGCTGTGATTGGCTGACGGCGCGTGAGTTAGCCAATCACAGCATTAGCTTTCTGGAGGCGGGGATTTCAAGCCCCGCATCCAGAAAGCAATGCTCTGTCGGGGACAAGGAGGGAGCGACAGCCTGCAGCAGCGCCGCAGAATGCCGGGGGAGGTGAGTACTGTTTTTTTTTCTACATATTGGACTTGCCTGGCATTTTTACGTCTCAGTAATACGCCCATGTGATCTGATGCATTGGAATCCAATGCATCAGATCATAGAGCATATTGGCAAGCAGTGAAAACGCTGGGCAATATGCGCTCATGTGAAAGAATATTCAGCAGGACTAAAATTCATTGTTGGATTGTGCATTTATCAATAATGATTTACCTGTCTAAACGGGTTGAATGAGTGAAAACAAGTTAGTGGTGTCATCACTCGCTCATTCGCTCGTTCAAACAAGAATTGTCTCATCTACAAGAGACATTAAACTATATATATTCCCAGAGACAGTAATAACTATTAGACAGCTGAATAAAGTGATAAAAGAAGAAAGAAGCTTATCTTGATTAGTTATTTCTAAATTAAGTGAAAAAATGCTTAAAACGACATAGAAACACCTCATTACAACAAGTGAAGTGCCAAAGGTGAGTGAAATTGAGCATGGCAAGGTAAAGAATCAGTTAAGCGCATCACTTTTGGAGAGTCGATTAAAAATGCACATAAAACATAGTAAATGTAGCATACAAGGTACAGAAAGTATACTTGCACTGACAATACAGAGGAAGGCAAAGGAGAAAGCCTAAAAAGAGGAGAGGGGGAGAGCAGGTGGCTTTAGAAGGTTAACTTCATTGATGTTAGAATAAAATTCTAACAAATATCGTACATGCAAATTGGAGAATTGATTGAGTTCGAGGAAAATTTGGTGCCCAGGATACCTATTGATGCCAGACCACTGTAAATGTCTAAGGTGAATTTGACTCCCAGCTAGATAGTTCTTCGAAGCAAAGTTTTTCATTTTCCTATTCACATTGGGATGTCTGGGTGATGGGTTTTTCTTCTGCCATCTGAAGGGAATCAGAATATTTGCAGCCACAATTAGTAGGCTGGGCAAATTGTGGGCAGAGGACAAGTAGTCCCCCGAGGGTAGATTTACAAGTGTCAATGATAATTCGGTAATATGACAAAAGGCTTTGGTACCGTGTTAGCCAGTAGAGTAAAGTGGGATTGTTCTCAGAAAGAGAAACCAAGCAATCTCATAGAGATGATACCTTTTAATGGCTAACAAAAATACATGATGTTAGAGCAAGCTTTCGGGATATCGCTTCCTTTGTCATTAGCCTTGCAAAGGGGGTGACATCCTGAAAGCTTGCTGTAACACCATATATTTTTGTTAGCCATTAAAACATAGTAACATAGTATGTAAGGCCGAATGAAGACATTGTCCATCTAGTCCAGCCTGTCTATCCTACTGTGTTGATCCAGAGGAAGGCAAAAAAAACCCAAGGCCAGAAGCCAATTAGCCCTTTTGGGGGAAAAATTCCTTCCCGACTCCCTAATGGCAATCAGACTGTTCCCTGGATCAACCCCTAATAGTTCCTACCTGCCTATATACCAGGATTGACACTTAACCTAATATTTATATCCTGTAATATCCGTCTTCTCCAGAAAGACATCAAGTCCCCTTTTAAACTCCTCTATCGATTTTGCCATCACCACTTCCTCCGGTAGAGAGTTCCACAGTCTAACTGCTCTTACAGTAAAGAACCCCTTTCTGTGTTGGTGATGAAACCTACTTTCCTCTAATCGTAGCGGATATCCTCTTGTTACCTTTGTGGTCCTGGGTGTAAACAGATCACGGGAGAGATCCATGTGTTGTCCCCTCATGTACTTATACATGGTTATTTGGTCGCCTCTTAACCTTCTTTTTTCTAGAGTAAATAGTCCCAATTTGGATAGCCTCTCTGGGTATTCCAGTCCCGTCATTCCATGTATTAGTTTAGTTGCCCTTCTTTGAACCCCTTCAAGCACTGTGACATCTTTCCTGAGCACCGGTGTCCAGAATTGTGCGCAGTATTCCATGTGAGGCCTGACAAGTGCCTTATATAGTGGAAGGATAATGTTCTCGTCCTTCGCCTCTATACCTCTTTTAATGCACCCCAAGACTTTATTTGCCTTTGCAGCAGCTGACTGGCATTGGTTACTCCAGTTTAGTCTATTATCCACTAATACCCCCAGATCCTTTTCCATATCACTTTTCCCCAGCGGTACCCCATTAAGTGAATATTTGTGACATCCGTTCCTCCTGCCCATGTGCATAGTCTTACATTTTTCAACATTGAACTTCATTTGCCATTTTTCTGCCCAAGCCCCCAGCTTATCCAGGTCCGTTTGTAGCCGCACATTGTCTTCCGTTGCATTAATTATATTGTATAATTTTGTGTCATCTGCAAATATTGATATTTTGCTCTGCAGCCCCTCTATCAGGTCATTAATAAATATGTTGAACAGAGTGGGGCCTAATACTGAACCCTGTGGCACCCCGCTAGCGACTGTGGTCCAATCAGAGTAGGAACCATTTATTACCACCCTCTGCTTTCTATCATTGAGCCAATTGTTTACCCAATTACACACGTTTTCGCCCAGTCCGAGCTGCCTCATTTTGTATATTAGCCTATTATGTGGCACGGTGTCAAAGGCTTTAGAGAAGTCCAGATATACAAGATCAATAGATTCTCCCTGGTCCAGCTTAGAGCTTACTTCATTGTAGAAACTGATCAGATTTGTCTGACATGAGCGACCCTTCATGAATCCATGCTGGTGAGGAGTTATTCCCTTAATCTCCTTGAGGTACTCATCGATGGCGTCTCTCAGAATCCCCTCGAAAATTTTTCCCGTTACTGAAGTGAGACTTACTGGCCTGTAGTTACCAGGCTCACTTTTGCTCCCTTTTTTGTAAATTGGAACCACGTTGGCAATGCGCCAGTCCAATGGTACTACTCCGGTCTTGATAGTGTCTAGAAATAGTAGGTATAGCGGCCTAGCTATCTCGTCACTTAGTTCCTTTAGTATCCTTGGGTGTAATCCATCTGGGCCCGGTGATCATATCATATCATAGGTATCATATCAAAGGTATCATATCTACAAGATTACTTGGTTTTTCTTACTGAGAACAATCACACTGATAATTTGGTGGAACAGGGACATTTCTGGGCAATCCCACCAAGTATGGAGTAGAGGGCCTGTGCTTTAACCACATCTCCAGCACACACTAGGAAGATCTGGATAAGACATGGCAATCTGGAGAAGATTTTTTTAAAGTTTTTCTGGATTCTCACACATCCAGAGAAACCATGGAAGTGTTTAAAAATCTGTTTCACATATGAAGCGTCAAAAGCGGTGCCAAACTCTTTTTCATATTAGAACAGAAAATTAGGCTTATTTATTGCCTAATTAGACTAATTAGACTTATTTATGGGATAACATTTTCCACAGAGTTTGAAAATCAGCTGGCTTAGTTTGAGAAGCACATAAGAATCTGAAACATATGAGGTAACTTTGTATATTGTGAGAAACCAAGAAAGTCCTTCGCGATTCAGCAAAATGAGCATACTGTAATGCATTTAAGCTAGTACTTAGCTTTTTATTCTGCAGTGAGCTCAAGGGTGCAGCAGAAGGTTTTTTGAATATTTTTTTTTACTAATATAGATGAGAAAGAGGACCAAAACTTCATAGGATCACTGAATTGAGAGTCATTATGGTAGGGAATGAATTTATTTCGCATAATTGGGAATGGGAAGTACATGAATGAATGAATGAATGAATGAATGTTTTTTTACAGAGCTCCAGGTGGCAATCAGACCCTTAGGGTGAAGTCACACGAACGTATATCGGCTCGGTTTTTACGCCGAGCCGATATACGTTGTCCTCGTGTGCAGGGGGGGAGGATGGAAGAGCCCGGAGCAGGAACTGAGCTCCCGGCCCCCTTTCCGCCTCCTCTCCGCCCCTCTGCACTATTTGTAATGGGTAGAGGCGGGACGGGGGCGGGGCTAAGTTCCAAGGAATTAGCCTCGCCCCCGTCCCACCTCTCCCCATTGCAAATAGTGCAGAGGGGCGGAGAGGAGGCAGAGAGGGGGGCGGGAGCTCAGTTCCTGCACTTGGCTCTTCCATCCTCCTCCCTCTGCACACTAGGACAACGTATATCGGCTCAGCGTGAAAACCGAGCCGATATACGTTCGTGTGACTTCACCCTTAGGCCTTAGTCACACGGGCGTTTTTTCACGCGATTTGCGCATCGCATGACGGATGCGCATGCGCAAATCGCGTGACCGGCGCCGAAAAATCGGCCCAAAAATCGCCCGAAAATCTGCTCCTAGCCGCGTTTCATTAGAAACGGGCCGGAGCTGTCCAGCGCATTGCATTCAATGGAGACGGCAATACAGCGGCTCCATTGAATGCAAGCGCTGCGGGCGAGTGTGGGATGAATTGTCGGGAAGGGGTTAAATATATAACCCCTTTCCTGCAATGCATCCTGAAAAGTAAAAAAATAAAAAAAATGTATGTACTTACCTGCTCCCGGCAGCTGGAGATCCCTGGCGGCCGGCCTGCAGTGGGTGTGAAGGGGGTGTGACTCAGGCTTGCCCTTGATTGGCTCAGCGCTGAGCCAATCAGAAGCAAGTCTCAGTCACACCCATTCATGAATTCATGAATGGGTGTGACTGAGATCAGCCTCTGATTGGCTCAGGCTGAGCCAATCAGGGGCAAGCCTGAGTCACACCCCCTTCACACCCACTGCAGGACCGCCGCGGGGATCTCAGGCTGCCGGGAGCAGGTGAGTACATCCTTTTTTTTTATTTTTTCACTTTTCAGGATGCATTGCAGGAAAGGGGTTATATATTTAACCCCTTCCCGACAATTAACCCCGCGCACGCCGGCAGCCCATTGCTTTCAATGGAGCGGCTGTATTGCCGCTCCATTGAATTCAATGGGCAAACATCGTTCTTCTCTGCCACAGCTGTTCCAGCTGTGGCAGAGAAGAATGATTTGTCTTCTATATGTTCTCATTGGGGTCGGCGCTGCTGCCGCCGGCCCCACTGAGCGCATATAGAGAAGAGAACAGGAATCGCAGATCGCAGATAGGTGCGATCTGCGATTTCTGTTCTCTAATTTATCGGACGAGCGCATAAAAAGCGCTCATGTGTCCGATACCATTGCAAAGCAATGGTTTTAAAAAATCGCCGGACGCATGCGCATGCGCAAATCACGGCTATAAACGCCCGTGTGACTGAGCCCTTAAGTAATGTCTTCTACTGGGATCTGCTTCCAGAGAGAAGAAAGGTTCTAAATAACATATTTACCCAATTGAATGTTTTAAGGTTAGCCATAGAAATTTCCTTACCTAATGTCAGATTTCTATTGGATAAGAGCTCTAGAGGTTTAGCAAGTACATTGCTTTGTAATAAGCAACTACGGTAAGTCAGGAAAGCCAAAATGTAACTGCTCTTTTTAGAGGGTAAGCTATTTGTAAGATATTCTGTATCAATTGGTACTAGAAAAAAAGTCATCTGACGGGTTTAAAAAAGGAATCAGGGAGTACAACCAGGACTTTTTTGTTAAAGGTAAACAAATTCAGGCATTAACCCTTTGGTCAGTTTTTTTCTCAAGGACCAGAGTCATAATTTTTTTTTATTAATGGTTCAAAATAGCTGTTTTGTTTTTTGTATAACAAGTCGTAAATTATCAAGGCACCTTTTTTTTGTAATTATGCTGTCTATTAGCTTATATTTTATAATATTTATTAGTTTTGCAAAAATAAGTTAATACTTCAACTTACCAGTGTTTTTTTATACTTATTTAATTTTTACACTATAAATCAATCATCATACATTTTTCGATATATGCCTTGCACAGGTTATTTTAGTTGTGACTAGAGATGAGCGAGCACCAAAATACTCGGGACGAAATTTTCGCGATGCTCGAGGGTTCGTTTCGAGTAACGAACCCCATTGAAGTCAATGGGCGACCCGAGCATTTTTGTATATCGCCGATGCTCGCTAAGGTTTTCATTTGTGAAAATCGGGGCAATTCAAGAAAGTGATGGGAACGACACAGCAACGGATAGGGCAGGCGAGGGGCTACATGTTGGGCTGCATCTCAAGTTCCCACGTCCCACTATTAAGCCACAATAGCGGCAAGAGTGCCCCCCCCCCGCACTGTCAGCATAAAGATCATTCTCCTCTGCCACAGCAGTAACAGCTGTGGCAGAGGAGAACGATGTTATCCTATTGAATTCAATGGAGCCGGCAATACAGCAGGTTCCACTGAAAGCAATGGGCTGCCGGCGTGCGCTGGATGAATTGTCGGGAAGGGCTTAAATATAGAAGCCCTTCCCTGCAATTCATCCAGAAATGTGTAAAAATAAAAAAATATACCGTATATATCGGCGTATAAGGCGACGGGGCGTATAAGACGACCCCCCAACTGTCACCTTATACGCCGGGAATACAGCGGAGCAAAAAATAAAAATCATTACTCACTTCCCCTGGCGTTCTGCGGTGCTGCTGCAGGATGTCGCTCCCTCCTGGTCCCCGGCAGAGCATTGCTTTCTGGACGCAGGGCTTGAAATCCCCGCCTCCAGAAAACACACGTGCCTTCAGCCAATCACAGCCAATGACAATGATGTCATTGAATGGCTGTGATTGGCTGACGGCATGTGTTAGCTAATCACAGTAGCTTTCTGGAGGCGGGGATTTCAAGTCCAGAAAGCAATGCTCTGCCAGGGACCAGGAGGGAGCGACAGCCTGCAGCAGCGCCGCAGAACGCCGGGGGAAGTGAGTAATGGATTTTTTTTTTTAACACTTTCTTTTTTTTTGTATTACCGGCGTATAAGACGACCCCCGACTTCAGAGCAGATTTTTCGGGGGTTCAAAAGTCGTCTTATACGCCAGTATATACGGTATATACTTACCTTGTCCTGGCAGACGGAGTTCAGCGCGGCCGGCCTACAGTGGGTGTGAAGGGGGTGTGAGTCAGACCTGCCCCCTGATTGGCTCAGCGCTGAGTCTGACTCACACCCCCTTCACACCCACTGCTGGCCGCCGCGGCTGAACTCCGTCTGCCGGGACAAGGTAAGTAATAGTATATATATATATTTTTATTTTAACACATTTCTGGATGAATTGCAGGGAAGGGCTTATATATTTAAGCCCTTCCCGACAATTCATCCCGCGCATGCCGGCAGCCCATTGCTTTCAGTGGAACCTGCTGTATTGCCGGCTCCATTGAATTCAATGGGCAAATATCGTTCTTCTCTGCCACAGCTGTTACAGCTGTGGCAGAGAAGAATGATTTGTCTTCTATATGTTCTCAGTGGGGTCGGCGCTGCTGCCGCTGGCCCCATTGAGCGCATATAGAGAAGAGGACAGGAATCGCAGATCGCTGCGATCTGCGATTTCTATGGCCTAAGAAGGACCGTTGGGGTTCTTGAAGCCTAAAATCACTCCTAACGCTCTCCCTATAGCAGCTCCGGCATCAACAGCACTTTCCCTGAACTATGTCAGAATGCATCTGTGGTGAGCCGCGGGCGGGCAGATTTTAATACTCGGATGACACCTGATCGCCCCAGCCACTCACTGCAGGGGGGTGGTATAGGGCTTGAACGTCGCAGGGGGAAGTTGAAATGCCTTCCCTGTCTTTCTATTGGCCAGAAAAGCGCGCTAACGTCTCAGAGATGAAAGTGAAAGTAACTCGAACATCTCGTGGTACTCGTCACGAGTAACGAGCATCTCGAACACCCTAATACTCGAACGAGTATCAAGCTCGGACGAGTACGCTCGCTCATCTCTAGTTGTGACACATATGTGTAGAATTTATGTTTTGGGGCCTATATTTAAAAGGTTTCTGCATTGCAAAAGTCCACATTTATGTTTTTTTTAACTGATTTTTAATAGTTTTTTTAAATCTATATCAGCTTATGCTAACAATATACAGTCAGCTGTTAGGGCTCAGTCACACGGGCATTGATCCGCTTGGAAAAGCGCCTGCACCGCGTGCGGATGAAAATCCGCATGACCAGCTCCATTGCCGCCCATATGTCCTTTTTTTCAGAGGTGCGGACATTTGCAGTGCGGCCGTTTTTCCACGTGGAAATACACGCGTATTGCCGCTAATACGTGTGTACATCCGCTTGTGTGACCGAGCCCTTAGCGTGTACCTAGGTATGCCCCAACAGCAAGAAGATAATTAATTATTTAATTAATTCCGTAATGAACCCTGATAAAGTATTGTACTTTAGTATTATGCAATATGAACTGTAGTCTCTATAGGATATATATTATATTTTTATTTCAGCTTTTTATCTGAAAAAGCTGTAAAAGAACCATATGTTTAGAGAAACGTGTGACCTTCATATAAAGGATCTTTCTCAGAGTAATTAAAAGGTTTGTAATCATTTTAGTCCCCTTATATTGTTTTGGCATTGTTCTGTTGGTGTCACTGGGAAGTATATAATTTGCAACGATAAAAATGAAAGGAGCGATGCATACTTGATGTTTTCCGTATAAATTCTACAGCTATTTTATTTTCCTTTGCAGAGTTAGCTAATGGTCATGGCTTCATACCAAGAGCTCACAAATTTGCTTTTGCAAAAGCATACGCATTTCTTTTGCACTGTGGGTGACTATCACTTAATTGACACTCAGCTGGGTCAATGTGTTTGTGATAAATTGGACCTTCTCTCTAAAAATTCTCATGGCTGGCTGTTAGTGTCAAACAGCCATGGTGATTGCAAACTATTAAATGTGCCGAAGAAGAAACCTGGGAATATTTAAGCTTTTTCTTGTATTTTAACAAGATTTCAAGGTTAAAACTGTACAATGATACGATTATAAAAAAAGATAATATAAACAACACCATTTATATGTAAATGCTTTAGTACACTGGTGGACTATTTCTATCTGTGGTGTATTTAATTATAAGAGCAAGATTTTAAGTTAAAGATTTTGGACATCTTCTTTTTCCTTGCTCCTCTCATTCACATTTTAAAACTAAACTTTATTTTGATTGCCCTATTAAAATGCTATTAGAAAACATCATTTTGTTGAATCCTATAAATTAATACACTTGTGGAGGAACTGAGAATATACAGGGTGTCTCAGTTAGGGCTCATTCATAGGGGCATATTTTCTGTATTTCATGGACAGCACATAGACCCATTATAGCTAATTAGGCTATACGCACAGGTGCTTTTTCACATGGACCGATGGTCCTTATGAAAAAAATGGTAGCATTTCCTATTTTGTCTCCTATCGCAGAAGCAGTGTCCACTGTCGTAGGTATCGGCCAACACACGGGTGCAACTCAATGCTCCCTTAATGTTGTGACAGGACAAATAGTGTGTTAGGCTTAAGCGCTTTGTGATGTGTAATGCTGGGAGACTGTGCCTATGGAAAGTAGGGTGACAATTAATTTACACATAAAATATGTTTTTATTTGTAATTGCTGGAAGAACAAATAGTTTATGTTAGACAGTTTTTGAGGTTGTCCTCCTCCAATGGCAATGCAAAGTTGTGTGTGAGGATGCATTGATGATCAGCAGTAATTAATTCATCCAATGTCAACTGCACCCATTATTCTTTGACGCTGGGTGATGATGTCTTTCACAAGTGTAGAATATGCTATCTCCTTCAGCCTCCCCCAAACTTAAAAATCAAGTGGTAGGGGATCTGGTGAATTAGTAGACCTAACAGTTTCATCCCTGTTGCGTGAGATGACATAGCCTATTAAAGTGTCATTTAGCCAGTCTCAAATTGGTTGTGGCTGGGGCTCTGGGGAACTGTTGTGTTGAAAGTGTGCCCTACGAAACTAAGCAAGGGGTAAGTCTTTAATAAAGATGTTGATGATTAGCTAAATGAGCTGTAGATATCATTCTCTATTGAGTTTTCCCTCATAAAAAACTGGACCAACTAGTTGGACGAGCATGACTAGCTAGATGTTAATGCTGAACTGTCGCTGATTGTGACATGCCCTATTGGACTGTGAATTCTCTTTTGCCTAAACATGTCGATTGTGCATGTTGAATACCCCATTTTGGTTGGATTTGGACTCATCAGTCCATGATATAAAGGTTATAAAATAGAGATCCTGTTCCACCTTCCATAACAGCCAGTGACAGTAAATAATGTGACATTCTTCACCTCCAGGATAAAATTGCTGCTGCAGGGTTTTATGATACAGATAAAAATTGTTCCTCTTTAAGGGGTCACAATCTCTCCTTCCCTGTCCCTGCTGTTAGCTCTCGTGCACTCTCCTATCCATATTATGGCCTTTTGTCAGTCTCTTTCTGCTGCCCAAAGGGCTCACACATGCGCACATTCTATAGTAGGAGTTGAACAACAAAAATAAAGGATCTGCTAAATTCAGCACATGCCAGATCCAAATGGTGCCAGATGGACTCCAGTGACTATAGTGGGGTTCGTCTGGCTTCCAGTATGCCTCCCCAAATTTTTCCCAGGCAAAATAAAGCAGCATCCAGTGAGATTTCATGCTACCACGGAATGACCTTTTGTATAGACTGTACATTTACCAGAAAGCTGGTGAATTTTAAGATAATACTAAGTAATTAGATGTCATCTGCTTTGTAAATAGTTATTAAATAGAGGTTTATCATTTAAATAGAGCTGTTCATCTGCATGTATGGCTATGGGTGCAATAAGCTCATCAGACAACATAAAAAAGGTAAAGGGGCTTTTGACTGCCTATGCCTATTTAAAAAGATTGGCCAGTTTCAGTCATATACTGTTAATCATTGCTTAAGGGCTTTTCTTGGACTAGGATTTTGATAATATATGGTCATTATAGGTCATCAATATCTGATGATTGAGGTATGCAACTTGGGACACACACCAATCAGCTGTTTAAAGAGACCGTGGTGCTCGGGTGAGTGCTGTAGCCTTTTCTCAAGGTAATGTCCCATTCAATTGTCTTGTCACATGGTATTTGAGCAGCTCAGTCTCATTCAAATGAATGAGTATTACACTCATGCAGGCTATAGACACAATGATCTACACAAATGCAAGGTAAATAAGAGCTGGAGGGAAAAAGATGGACTATGCACTTGAACGGACACAAATAAAATATATAAACCGAACATGTATACAAATAACTACAAAGACAACAGACGCCAACATACTTACCAGTAGTACAAGCAAACATAGACATATCAAATCACTAATAAGTACATAGGAGGTATTGGTTTGTATTTTGGTCAGAATATGTAAGCTCACAAGCTCACGTTAAGGGTCCTCATCTTGTGAGTAACCACTCTCATAAGACAACTAGAACCACAGAAAGGGGGTCTTGCCTACAAGTGGGGTTATTGTCCTAAAAGAGATGGCTCCATGCTGCAACATAGAGGCCTGGCTCATCGTAGATGGTAACAGGGAGGAACACAAGACAGGGAAAATAATACAACAGTCATCTGCTCACCTACAGACACAAGGGAATACAACATAAAACTCACCAGGTGTCTGCACCCCTAGAGATATAGACATCACCATACAGAAAATCAACTATGCATACAGACACAGAGCAGAACATTGTACACACCTAGTATAGTCCACACCTTCAGGCATACATTGAACATGATCTTGTTCACATCTAGTGTGAACTACACCTTCAGACATACATAGAAAAAAATCATTGTTCACATTTAATATCTGCTTACCTCACAGATGGAAAAAAACACCACTCAAAACATCATGCATTCATGCATATAACAGAAGCTAGTTGTGTCCACACACAAAGAGGAAAGAGCATCAGAGAACAAGCTGAAGTAAAAGGAGCATGTTATCAGATATCACCCAACTGACAATGTACAGGACGTCAGATGTCTGGAGGCCGCACCTGATAAAAGGGAAAGGAGAAGGAGTTTTAAAACCTGTAGATAGAGAAGTGTTCAGACCCCTTTCAGGGGGGATGGGGAATACAACTGAAACTAGCAGCATGCATAACACAAAACACCAAGCACTAAGTGTGAAAGGGCTAATGGATAAATGGTTAACACCTTTTAGTAAGAGGGGCTATTATTTATGTGCTCAGACCGGTGGTTACTGGCGGGCTATAGAACTCCACACAATAAGCCAGCCAAATCAACCACACCTGTAGCAGTCTGCTCCTGGAAACCCATGGAACTACAGGTCCTATGAGCACAATGTGACAATGAGATTGAGCTGCTATCCCAGGCACAGCCATTATAAAATGTATGGTGCTGTGCATTGTAAGCAGTGAATAGGTCAGTGTTGCATGAGTGCTGCAGTCGCTTCAAATAGCTGATTGACAGATTTTTTGGGCTGCAGACCCCCCACCAGTTGGACATTAATGACCTACTCTGAGGATAGGTAATCATTATCCTAGTCCTGGAAAACCACTTTCAAGGCTCTTTCCCATCAGCATATATCGACCGCCGTTTTCACAGCCTGCCTATGTAGGCTACGATCTGATGCATTGGATTCCAATGCATCAGATCACATGGTCGTATTCCCGTGGCGTAAAAGCACCAGGCCAATATAGCATTAGGCACTTTTACGTTGGGCCAGAAAGATAGTCCTGGAACTATCTTTCTGTCCGGAATACATCAGCTGGCTGTTTGCAATGGGAGGGGGCAGGACAGGGGCAGAGCTAAGCTCTACCCAATCCTGACCCTTATTATTGCTGGCTGCAAGGAAGGGGCGGGAGTTTAACTCCACCCTGCCCTGCCCCCTCCCATTGCAAACAGCCAGAGGAGAGGAGAGAGGAGGTGAGCCGGTGAGGGGGAGGGAAGGGGGAGACAGCTAAGCTGTTTCACTATGTCGAACGGCATTGCGGCCTCGGTGTATATGCGCCGGGGCTATGCTGCCTGAACAGGTGCACAAACGTTAGATTTGTGCGCCTGTTAAAGCGTTTTTACGGCACCGATTGGCGCACGTAAAAACGCCTACGGCTGTGTGAAAGAGCCCTAAGAGTGACACTCATAAATAAGGTAAGATAAAGGCAGAGGCATGATATTTATTATTCTCATAACTTCAATCTGGTACTGAGAACCAGGGTCTACAATAGAAGTCAAAGTATCAGTATGGGATCTTCCATATCAGCTAATAAAAAGGCAGTGTTGGAGAGGTAGAGGATCAGCTGCTGGAAGCTATGTTCAAAAGACTCCTGACATTTAGTGGAGGATGCCAAGTACCACAAGAAGAGGCAGGGGTGAACTAGATATGGTGACTGAATAGGACGGAGAGCAAGGCATCCCAAAATGATATCTCAATTCATCTAGTTATATAACTTATAACTCCAACAGCCTAGAAATGCATTACTCTTCATTAATTCAACTTAATTGGGATTTTGTTGTTGACTCTTAAAATTGCTAATTGCTATTTAGGAAATTGTAAAATACATAAAATATACCAAAAATAGGATTTATTTTGAAGTGAGGTTTAATAAATACAATAAATTATAATAATAAAATTGCTAAATTACCTCTTGTTTTGTTTAAAAATATACAAAATCTCATTAAATATGACTTCAATAAAATCCCTGAATCATTAAAACACTACCAAAATGAGCTAATTTAGGTTTGAGATGGTCATTACTACCTCAGTGATGCATCATTTTCAATGAGTCCTACTCAAAGTAATATTTCCTTTAGAAGAGAGTGCAAATAGACGTGAACTTGGGGCTTTTAATGAATAATGTATTGTGTAAAAAATGTTGCATTTAAGTATTCTTTTATCTGTAGTTTTTGTAAAGAATATAATGAGTTGGGAAAAAATTAACTCAGTTTTTAAAGCCATGCAACAGCACAGAAGTCGACAGTTTCTTTTAGCTTTAAAAAAAAGTAGAATCTTGAGCTTTCAGTGAAAAAAACAAAACACTTTTTTTCTGTAGTCGTACAAGTTAAACAAAGAGTAAAAAATGTTAAAAAAACTTTCCAAACAAAAACCATAGTTGGGCTTTATGGGTGGAAAGTAGACTTGCATTATCTCTACTGTCTACTTCTCTCTCCAAGACTAGCATGCATGAAGGGTTAGGATTCATCCACATGGATAAGCGCAGGACTCGCATCCCACAGCACACGGAACTCCAGGTCTTAAGGGAATTAAGTAATGTGATGCACAGGCCCTTGTTTCTTATATTTTTTGGAATCTATAGTATCGGCATGTGTTCCACTGGATTGCATAGCCAATGTGGTGCTGATATTCAAAAAGGAGTCAAAAAGCGAATCTGGAAACTATAGGCTGGTAAGTCTTACTTTTATCACAGGTAAAATGTTTAAAGTGTTTCTAAGAGCTCTTAGCCTTGAGTTTCTCAAGGAAAATGGCTGTATAACTTTGCAGCAGCATTGGGTTTATTAAGAGACCACTCCTGTCAAACCAACCTGATCAGCTTCTACAAGGAGGTAAGTTCTAGACTGGATCAGGGAGAGTCATTGGATCTTGTGTATCTGGACTTTTCCAAAGTGTTTGATACTGTGCCGCATAAAAGGTTGGTATATCAGATGAGAATGCTTAAAGAGTGGTTATAAATGGTACATACTCTGATTGGGCCATCATTACTATTGGGGTACCACATGGGTCGGTATTAGGTCCTCTTCTTTTTAATATACTTATTAATGACCTGGAAGAAGAATTGCACAGTAAAATCAATATTTGCAAATGACACAAAGCTATGTAAAGAAATAAACATGACAGTGTGCAAGGAGATTGCAAGAAGATCTGGATAAGTTGGGGGCTTGGTCAGAAAAATGACAAATGAGATTTAACACTGATAAATGTATGGTTATGCACATGGGCAGAGGAAATACATGTCACCATTACACGCTAAATGTGAAACAACTGGGAAACACTTACATGGGAAAGGATTTGGGGGTTTTAGTTAACTGTAAGCTTAACTCGAGCAACCAGTGTCAGGCAGCTGCTGTCAAGGCAAAAAGGATCATGGGGTGAATCAAAAGATGTCTAGTTGCATATGACGAGAATGTTGATCTTCCTCTTTACAAGTCACTGGTCAGACCATGCATGGAATATTGTATACAGTTTTGGGCATCCTACTCAAGAAGGATATACCAGATCTTGAGCGGATACAAAGGCAGGCAACTAAAGTAATAAATTGAATGGGTGGACTACAGTACCTAGAGAGATCATCAAAAATTAGGATTATTATATTTAGAGAAAAGAAAGCTGAAACTTGACCAAATAACTATGTATAAATTTACCAGGGGACAATACAGAGATTTTTCCCATGATCTGTTTATGCCGAAGATTGTGACTGTAACAAGGTTGCGCCCTCTGCGTCTAGAGGAAAGAAGGTTTCTACACCGACATAGAAGGGGGTTCTTTACTGTAAGAGCAATGAGACTATGGAACTCTCTGGAGGAACGTATCTCATAAGAAGCTACTTGTGAAAAACCCTATGGACCTTCCACGAGTCCAGCAGGGCCAACTCATAGGCCATGGGGTTAATGACCCTGATGACTGAAAACGGCCCCATGAACTGAGGAGCTAGCTTTAGTGAGGGTACCTTTAATTTCAAATTCTTAGAAGACAGATACACCAACTGGGCCATGGCAAATGGTTCTGAAACTGTATGTCGGCTCACGCTCCTTCCCTGCATCACCACCCACGAATGCTCCAGGTTACTACGCACCGTGCCCCATACCTCCTGCAAGTTCTGCATGAGCATGTCTGCTGACAGACTGTTGGAAGAGGAGGAGAATGAGACAGAAAAACAGGGGTGGCGCACATAATTGCAGACGAAAGGAGAAACACCGGACGCGGAACTAGTGCGATTGTTTATGGCAAACTCTGCCAGCACCAAATAGTCAGCCCATAGATTCTGCTGGTCACTTGCATACATTCTGAGATATTGCACAAGCTCCTGGTTCATACGTTCAGTCTGCCCATTGGTTTTGGGGAAAAAGGCAGAGGAGTAAGACAACCCCATTCCCAAGCACCTAGAGAAGGCCTGCCAGAACAGGGCAACGAATTGCACTCCTCGGTCTGAAAATATGTCAATCAGAACACCATGAAGACGCACAATCTCCTTGATAAATATGATGGCTAACTCTGGTGCCGAGGGAAGCTTCTTCAACGGTATAAAATGACCCATTTTAGAGAACCTGTCAACCACCACCAGAATAACAGAACAGCCCTGAGACACGGGTAAATCAACAATAAAGTCCATTGACAGATGGGACCACAGTCTATCTGGAACAGCAAGAGGGAAAAGCGCCCCCTCAGGCCGTCTACGTACATTTTTCCCCCGGGTGCAAGTGGAGCATGACCTAACAAACTCCTTGACATCCCGGGACATCTGCAGCCACCAATACAACCGAGCACACAGTTTCAATATCCCTCGCACCCCTGGATGACCGGCCAGGACAGACGAATGGACCTCCTCCAGCACAAGGAGACGCAGTGCACTAGAAACAAACAACCTCCCTTCCGGGAGATCTTCAGGAACCGCCTGTTGGGCCGCCAGGAGTTGAGTGGGGAAGTCAGATGTCAGAGCTGCAACCAGAACACCCGGGGGCTAAATACTCTCCAGCTAGGAAATGTCCACCTCAATATATTTAGGTAACACGACCTCCTCACAAACTGAATGAACCGGAACTGAAACTAAGTGATCCTTGCTAGTCGAGCCCCACTGGACCAACTCGGAGTGAGCCCAGTCAATCTGCGGGTTATGAAGTTGTAACCACGGCAACCCCAGAACCACAGCTACAGAAAGATTATCCATCACCAAAAAGGAACAGGTCTCCGTGCATAATGCCCCCACCAAGAACTGAAGCTCCGAAGTTCTTTTCCTGACAATACCTGCAGACAGGGGAGTGGAGTCAATTCCAGAGACCCATACAGGGTGGCTCAGGAGTTACAGACACTGAAACATGGGCTTAATAAACTCAAAATTCACAAAATTTGCGGCCGCACCAGAATCAATAAACGCTCGGCTGACAAAATGGTAACTACCGTAAATAATAGCACAAGGAAGAAACAATTTTGAATATTCCGGAAGTACCTGAGCTCCTAGGTGATCCCTCCGGTCATCACCTAGGAGCAGAAGTTTTCCTGCGGCTGGATCTCCACAGTAGAGCGGGTACTCCTTATGCTCCTGTGGGGACATGGAGCCTAGTTCCATAGGTTCTGTGTCCTTGGTAAGTGAGGCCTGGGCCTGGTTCCCCGGAGGAGCAAGAGGTACTCTGTGCTGAGGGTTGTGTCTGGCTCTAAGTCGTCGGTCCGCCCTAACTGACAAGGTCATGGCTTGATCTAACGTCTCCGGTTCTGGATGCCACAACAACAAATCTTGTACCGCCTCAAACAACCCAGTCAGAAAAAAATCCTTTAAAGCACGGTCATTCCACCAGGACGAAACGCAAAACTGACGGAACTGTAAATAACATTCTTCCGCTGAGAGTCTACCCTGGTGAAGTTTTAACAGCTTACTGACAACATACCCCGCCCTATCGGGTTCATCATATATTTGACCATGGGCCAAAAAAAGCAGACAGGGCGGGGAAAGGTGACACGCCTATAGGGGAGATGATAAGACTGGCTCTCCCCGGGGCCATGTACTATACAGAGAGCCACACGGCTGGCTGGAGGGAGCGCATCCCCGAGAACGGCGGGGCACGCACCACCGGCGGGAGCAGGCAACCACCAACACGGGGGAACCTTGACCGGAGCCACCCGCACTGACACCCGCGGCGCCAGGAGGAGCAGAGCGAGACCACCGGCGGCCAGCGCCCCCAGCAGTAACCCTATACCTAACAGCGCAGAGTGTGCCCAAAAAATATTATGGAGTTGTCCTTATTTGGTGTTCAAAGGATCAGCTCATCCTGGTAGAGGTAAAAAACAGTACAGAACATATCTATCTATCTATCTATCTATCTATCTATCTATCCATCTACCTTACACAACATAAGCATGTGTTTAAGCACAATCATCATTTATAAAGTAAACTTTACCTTGAATCAGAGGGCATGTGTTCTGTCAGGCTCATTAGGAACAGGTGAATTCCCTGGTAGGCCCTAAGGCAGAGTGGGCCCGAATTCTCAAGCCTAAAAAAGTGGAACATGCCAGAGTACTGTATACAGATAGGCAACATCTCTGCCAGCCTACACATTCAAAGAATAACCTGGCTAGTCTATGTATATGGGCACATAGGCTGGCATAAGCTGACTTATTTGGAAGTCGGACAGTATTCACAAGCTACCTTGTTATAGGTATGGTTTTACCGCAAATCAGCTTGGTTTTCAAGTTGATTGTTAGTGGTCACTTATGGCTAAAACTAAAAGTCTATATGAAAAGTGCACCATTTGATATAAAAACGCATATTGGCACAGTTTTCAACCATACTGTGACCATTATATGCAAGCTTGCCCTTTACAGGATATGCCATAAATGCCACATCTGAGATCCTCTTCTATTTCTGCTTCATTGGAGAAAAGGCCATATGTAAATACCTTTCTATTGACATGTATGAAAACTGTGTAGGCCAGAAATGTGTTATAACGGCAAAAACCATAATATCTGCTTGTAGCTGTCCAGTGAGTCCCCAGAATGAATTTTACTGGTTGACCCTAGAACCCCAGTCCGACACTGTTCTGCATATTAGCTTTTTGATTATTAATGCTAAAGAACAGCAGTTTGGACGCTCCATTTTTAGTCCATGTTGGAGTTTGTATTTATTGAGCGTATTTGGCATCTTCTTTTCTGCTAAAAAGGTTTTTACTGTATGTTTATAAGATAAATTGAAGTTTCGCCTCTGACAGTTATTGGATGTTTAGACAACAAATCTAAGGTATAGCATTTTTGCCAGTTAACACTAAGCTTTATAGTTTAACATACTTTGTGATGGATGTTTGGTCTTTCACTTGAATAACATTTAATATTTATAAATGCAGATTAAAATGTATGGAGTTGAGGTGAGGTTAGATGAGGTATTTAAGGGGGATATGATCCCATTTATTTTGGCTATAAATTCTTGGATTTCAGGAAGGGTGGATTGAATACATTGAGATGCTATCAGTTTTTGAGCTTGGTATAGTAGTATTTGAATGGCTATAGTGATACATTTATAAAGCTCTAGTTCTCCCAGAAATACCAAGAATATAGGCTTCAGGATCTGTTGGGATTTTCACCATTTTCACCTCTAATAATCTCCAAAACTGCTTTCTACGTCATATGAAGTAAATAGGCATCCTCCATGCCTCACCTAAGATAGTTGGAGTCTACCTTAGTACTTATGTTACACAGGAAAAGGGTTTTTTGTATACTCTATGTATGAGAAACAACTGTGAAAGATACTAAGCCTCACATACAGACTCTAGAATATAATTACATTTTTCAGAATCAGTCGAGCCTCTATCTCTCTCCCATTTGATGCTTGAGAAGGCTTTCTTTTAAAGCCGAAACGCGTCGTATGTGGAAAAATAAATCATTGTATCTACCCTGTTGCCACGTCTGTGATACTATTGCCGCAGGGGATTCAGGGGTGCTGAGGACAGGGCACCCCTGTGAAGTAAGTGCTTGCCTTTATACCTTTCTTCCCTACACATACACCGGAGCGCTGGTATTTTTTACCATTTATTACTACCTCTCTCATTTGTCCTTAGCTTCCAAAGGACATTATTGCAAGAAGGCGGAGAGGATCTGGTTGTATGCGGAAAGTATAGTCACATAGTAAGTAAGACTAAAAAATCCATATATCCATCCAGTTTAGCCTATTATCCTGCAATGTTGATCAGAAGAAGGCCAAAAAAAAAACAACAACAGTGAGGTGGAAGCCAACTTTTTTCATTTTAGGGAAAATGCTTTACTAGCATAATCTATAATTGGTAGGTGTGAAATCATGAAGAGTCCAACTCGAGCCTGAATATTAAAAAGACGTGTCAATCTCAGAAATTAGTAAATCAACTATCCGGAACATTATTACAGTTTTTAAGTTGTTAAAAGCTTGTAAACGTGTAATTAGATTGAACCTGTGCTAAATATATCATCTCTCATATTTTCCAGGAAATAAAACTTTCCAGCCAGAAGCCCTCAGGGAGCTTGGGATTTTGTTGTGGTGGTGTAAATAATTTAAAGTTACATATCTGCAATAGCCATTTGAGCTTTTCCTCACACTTTAAAGGGATTATCTGTCCTTTTTTCACTTATGATCTATGCTATGGGAAGTGCCGCAGCTGTGCGGCTCTCCAACTGATTTTAATGGGAGTGAGGCGTGTGCCCTCACTTTCTTCCCTGTCCGCTAATGACAACATCCATCCCACTGCACTGGACAGCAGGCCAAATGATCAGCTGATAGTATCTCATAAGGATCCATGTAGTATGTTATGAAGAAGATACAGTAGCTGAGGTATCATAACTATTTTAAAGAGATCACTCTTGTATAGCCCACAGAAGCAACATCACCGTGCATTGGTCTTGTGCACAAACTTATCCCACTCATATTTTAAAACATTTCCCTTTCACTCTCCAGAAAACTTTAACAAGTTATTAAAAAAGTGAGATCAAAGTTTTACAGGTGTTTGATCTTTTTATTTAATGTTTGTCAAGGGCTTTCTTCAGATAGTGATAACTCAGTGACAAGAATATGCAAATAATAAAAAACCCTATATCTAAAAAATGTATTCTTGACTTGTTACACTCCAAAGTTGTATAACATATTTTATTATATTGTCAAGTTATTATTACAGCATTTAATTATATTAACTATTAATGCAAATTTTATATACAAAATATATTAAATATTGTTAGTTATATCTTGTACCCATATTATGCCCATTGTTAAAAAAAAGTGTCCTATAAGGCTAGTTTCACACAGGCAAGGGCGGTATCGAGCTGTGATTCATGACCCGATATCGCTCTTTCCGCCATGTGAAAGTCCTGTGGATGTGAGGTATTTTCATGAGAATACAGACTCACATAACTATGGGGAATCCTTTCATCCCCACAGGATTCCCCCAGCCACACCTTAAGGGATTCCCCCAGCCACTGCTTAAGGGATTCCCCGACGTGGTTGTCACAGAGCATTGTGAAGTTCTCCTATTTCTCTCAAAGAATGCTTGAAAACAATGGGCAATATCGCAGGAAGATAGAACATGATGTGATGTTTTTGCTGCATAGATCGCATCGTGGTGCCATGCAAAAAAACATTGCTCGTGTTAATGACCCCATTCAAATGAACAGGGGTCATATTTGTGCAAGATTTTTGTGTCTCGCAACACACAAATCTCACGCTATTTTCTTGCGCTATGATATATATGGGCATTTCCGGAAAACCTCATCCAGAGCAGAGAGTGACGGCAAAGTAGGGCTCTTACTTTGGAAGACTCAGGGCGACCATGCAGTATATTATTGCCCTTTATTTGGCTGGATGTCATGTAATACCACTGTGCCACTGCAGGATGAATGAATGGCCGTATATAGCTTCCCCAAGTGATAGAAGGTGATCACTGAGGAGTTTAATAGAGATGAGCGAGCACCAAAATGCTCGGGTGCTCGTTACTCGAGTCAAACTTTCAGTGATGCTCGAGAGTTCGTTTCGAGTAATGAACCCCATTGAAGTCAATGGGTGACTCGAGCATTTTTGTATATCGCCGATGCTCGCTAAGGTTTTCATGTGTGAAAACCTGGGAAATTCAAGAAAGGGATGGGAACGACACAGAAACGGATAGGGCAGGCGAGGGGCTACATGTTGGGCTCCATCTCAAGTTCCTAGGTCCCACTATTAAGCCACAATAGTGGCAAGAGTGAGACCCCCCCCCCCACACACACACACTGTCAGCATAAAGATCGTTCTCCTCTGCCACAGCTGTAACAGCTGTGGCAGAGAAGAACGATGTTAGCCCATTGAATTCAATGGAGCCGGCAATACAGCTGGCTCCATTGAAAGCAAAGGGCTGCCGGCGATCACGAGATGAATTGTCGGAAAGGGCTTAACTATATAAGCCCTTCCCTGCAATTCATCCAGAAATGTGTAAAAATTAAAAAAAAATATACTCACCTTGTCCCGGCAGAACGATGTTAGCCCATTGAATTCAATGGAGCCGGCAATACAGCTGGCTCCATTGAAAGCAATGGGCTGCCGGCGATCGCGGGATAAATTGTCGGGAAGGGGTTAAATATATAAGCCCTTCCCTGCAATTCATCCAGAAATGTGTAAAAATAAAAAATATATATATACTCACCTGGTCCCAGCAGACGGAGTTCAGCGCGGCCAGCGGCAGCCCTCCTGAACTGCTCTGAACAGCTGTAAGTAGTATTCAGCAGCCGGGGATTTAAAATCCCCGCCTGCTGAATGAGCTGCCTCTAATTGGTCACAGCCTGACCAATTAGAGGCAGATTCCACTCACACACCCATTCATGAATTCATGAATGAGTGAGTGAGTGCTGCCTCTCATCTGATTGGTCCCGCTGAGCCAATCAGAGGCAGCAGTCACACACCCATTCATAAATTCATGAATGGGTGTGTGAGTGGAATCTGCCTCTGATTGGTCAGGCTGTGACCAATTAGAGGCAGCTCATTCAGCAGGCGGGGATTTTAAATCACCGGCTGCTGAATACTACTCACAGCTGTTCAGAGCAGTTCAGGAGGACTGCCGCTGGTCGCGCTGAACTCCGTCTGCCGGGACCAGGTGAGTATATATATATTTTTTATTTTTACACATTTCTGGATGAATTGCAGGGAAGGGCTTATATATTTAACCCCTTCCCGACAATTTGGCGTGTTTGGCGCACGCAGATTTTCGGTGTGCAAAAACACTCGCAAACCCGACGAGTGAAGGAACCCTTGTACTGAATCATTTCCCATAATACTACAGTATATATTAGACTATATTCAGTTCCTTCTGCTCTACAGCATGCTGCCTGCTATTTGGACAGCATCTTCAAGTTGACAGATTCCCTTTAAGTTCAATGGTTGTCAGTCAAATGTTCCTTCATTCCAAGTTCACAATAGCATTACATGATCAGCCGTTCTTTTTAATGGCTGGCATGTTACTTCTCTAAGTACTGCACCTTATCATGCTCTTGAGTGTATTGGTTACTTCTTATGTATTATACAGTATATGATGTATTTTCTACTATAAGAGCTCCTCTTTATAAGATGATGACCCTTGTTTGCGGTTTGTTTTCTCAATAGTTATTTCCCTGGTTTATGAGTAATACAATATTTATGAGTTCACTATATATGTTATGTCATTTTTTTTCTCTTTGTACACTGAATCATCACTGCATTAGGATCACCATGCTCATGACATCTTGTGATCAGTAACGTACCATGTGATGGCTGCAACAAGACCTGTTCTCAGATAATGTATTATTATTTTCTCTGCATAGCAGAAGGCAACAATTGGCAGCCATGGGTGAACATGGTGGCTTGAGTGACTTTGACTGTGGGCAGACTGTTGGTGCGCATAGGTGTGGTGACAGTATTTTGAAAACAGTCGCACATGTTGGGTTCCCAAATCACAGCATCACCACTGTACCAAGACTGGTTAAATCATGAACAGACATCCAAAAGAAGATTACACAGCATAAGGCCATGTGTGGTTGATCCTAGAGGCGAGTGTCAGGTTGGACATCTTGTATCTTAGTAACAATTTGCCACAGTGGACCAACTGGCCCAGCAGTACAACAGTGGGGTATTAAGACAAATCCACAATGACCACACTGCGAACTTTGTATCAACTGGGGTTCCATAGCTGAAAACTGGCAAGGGTGCCCCTGATGACATCACCAACAATGCCTTGCATGGGCCCAGGAAACATGTGAATGGACCTTAGACACATGGCAGAAGGTTGTCTTTAGTGATGAGTCATGTTTCCTGCTGAACCATAGATGATTGTATCTGCATCTGGTATAAGCAGCATGAAACCAAATCCCATTGGGGTATCATTGGGGTTCAACAGGCTGGTTGTGGTGGGGAAATAGTTTGGAGAGCATTCTCCTGGCATGGTCTAGTTTTGTTGGTCATCATACTATAATCGTCGAATGGTGAACACTACAGGAATGGAATCTACTAGCTCACCATCTGCACCTATATCTTCAGGAAGTCTTACCAGATCATAGTGCCATCTTTCAACAAGACAATGTTTTAGTCATCAAGACCACTAGGTAGTAGCTGGAAGAAGACAACAATGAATTCTTCACACTACCTTGGCTGTAAGATCTACTCCAACTTATCTGCAAAATATGCACCAACTGACAGAGCTGCTGCAATGAGCATGGGTCAAGTTGAGTATAGAGGATGTTCACCGCCTTGTGCAATCTGTTCTCTGATGTCTAAAAGCCTTGCGCACCCAAGAAGGTGGGCCAACCCATTATTGAGTATGTGTTCCTAATGCAGTGATTGTTTGATGTAATATACCACTACAGAAGAAATGCTTTGCCAGCTGCAGCTCATTTGGGTGATCAGAAGCTGGACCTGAGGTACTTACCTGATCCCTGGGCTCCACTTTAAAAAGGAGTTTTCTTGCTGTCACATCCCCCCTATGTTATTCTTTAAAGAGATTCTGCCATCTACATTTATCCCTGTAAGCTAAGGTTATGGGCTAAAAGTAGGTATCCTGCTGAGTCCAGGGATTTAAATGTTAAGGCCCATTTACACGCTAAAATAATTTTTCAAACGACTGAAAGATTGAAAGTTTTAGTGATCTTTTTTGCATAAAGCGTTAATGGACACTAATTGCCATTAACACTTTATCATCTTTATTCATATGTAAAATGGCATCCAGGAGCTGTTTGTAGAGCCCAGCATCTGATTAGTCACACACCTAGCTGTGCATGCAGCTGCATTGATCTCTTTGGGGCTGCCGGCAGAATACAATGTAAACTCCCGACTCCTGTGGAGAATGCAGCGTGTGGTCTTTTCAGAGACACTTTATCTCTGTGTGGCTGAAGAATGGATTTTTAAGCTCACTTAAAAATCATCGTTCAGACGAAAAGTGCCCGATGCCCACATTTACGTGTAACAAAGTTTGAGCGATAATAGTTGTGTGTAAACGGGCCTTTACACTTACCTTCCCCATCTCCCCCAGTGTAAACAATTTTATAATGGTCCGACCACTTATCAGAGGTGTGAAAATGCATTCAGCGGCAACTTTTGGTGCTCACACTGAGGGAATGATGGAAGGAGATAAGTTGAAAACCTACATTCCCAGACTCAGCAAATCAGCTACTTTCAGCCCATTAGTTTAGCTTATAGGGCTAAAAGTAGTTGACTTTCATGGTTAAACAGCTGCGACAGGGTTGTAGCATAATGGCTGTGATGCAGAAACAGACTGGCAACACAATATCAGTCCAAGCCACATTATGATATTCTTTGGGTCGTATGCCTTTTATCTCTTAAGGGACTAATAAAGAGTCATTGGGAGTCGTATGTTAAGATTCCGTTAGGCTTTTTGTGTTTTCCCTGGCTGACCAATCTACTATAGTGGGGGTTTACATATTCCAGACTTTTCCTTACAGGGTGCTGATTATTCATCTTATGTTAGTGAAATTGGTCTTGTCCATATTTCCTTTGGTGTAGCCATCATGGTTAAGTAGCTGGTGTATTTATTTAGAAATTGGTGTTGCCATCCCCCCTGCTACCTATTGTTATTACCACCTGTAAATAGTCTTTCTCTGTTTTCATCTAGGGTCAGTGCAGGTGGCCCAGGTTTGGGACACGGGGCCGCCCTTATCAGGGCCATCACCTCACTTTAGGCAATGTTTTTTCCTCTTCTGGCTGTTAGGGCTAGATTTTCAGTATTTCTCCCTCACTTGTGTTTGGTGGTGGTTTTTGTGTAATATGTATTGTGTCCTCATATTTTAATTTGTTTTGTGTAATATGTGGGACTTAATGGTTTTTATTTGTCCCATGGAAGCATTGCCTTGCGTCCGTGCTGGGTGTGGTGCATTAACACTCAGCACAGACATAACACTGACAGTCTCTTTAAATTTACCTAATTGGTAATGGAATGTTTTAATTGTAGAAAAAAATCGGTTCATGTTTTGTATTGTTATTGGATGGATGACCACTTACCTTTCACTCATCAACTTTATGCAGTATTTTCTAGTTTAATGTAATACAAAATGTAATCTAAAAATCCAACCATTTTGTTATTTTGCTGCAAAGCAACGTGCTATTCGGAAACTGGTGGTTTTACAGATATTTATGGCTTAAATAAACCAATTTTGTTGCCTTTTTGTGCTGAGCTAGAATTAAGCTACAAGGTTGGCATATACCGTGAGCAAACAGACATAATCTGCAAGTCTTTTATGGTCGGACCATCTCCAAACATTAATACTGGAATTATCTTTGTTGTTCAGTCATTTTTGCCCGACTGCCAACTGCTAATGTTTTTTACTAAATGGAAAACAAAACATTTCAATTATCTTTGACATCACTCTATGATTCAACACAAGAAACGCCTCATAGCTGCCAGATTTTTTTTATGATATTATTTGAATTACAACTGTGACACATACAATGTGCACTCTTATGACACAATATAAGGCGCTTATATTTAAACATTTTTTTTCTGGTACTGTTGGTGACAGGCAGCTCCAAATGTTGAAATTGAAAAGACTAGCAAATGATTACCTAAATGTAGCATTAATGTATTAAGTGAGTGTCCACTAGAGATGAGCGAGTATACTCGGTAAGGCACATTACTCGAGCGAGTAGTGCCTTAGCCGAGTATCTCCCCGCTCGTCTCTAAAGATTCGGGGGCCGCCGCAGCTGACAGGTGAGTTGCGGCGGGGAGCGGGGGAGCTGGGGGGAGAGAGGGAGATCTCCCCTCCGTTCCTCCTCGCTCTCCCCCGCCGCTCCCCGCCCCCCACCGGCCCCCGAATCTTTAGAGACGAGCGGGGAAATACTCGGCTAAGGCACTACTCGATCGAGTAATGTGCCTTAGCGAGTATACTCACTCATCTCTAGTGTCCACCTTTTACTACCAAGTTGCTTTTAAATGCAATCTGTGCAATTAATATCTTAACATATATTTTTATGATGCCAAATTTGCTTCAAATACATAGTTAACCCCTTAATGACATGGCCCTTTTTTCCCATTTTTGTTTTTTCCTACCCCCTTTTGATGAGCTATATGTATTGAAACAATTTTTGCTTTGATATCTTATTAAACTCCTAGAGCTATATGCAAAATATAGCTAAAATGATGCATTACATTTGATAGCATTGTAATGTAAATTAAAGGGATTGTCCATCTGCAAACTATTGATTGTCTAAGGTTAGGCTATCAGTAGTACATTTTTGAAGTTCTGCTGCCATTCAGCTGTTTTCTCGGCTATTGCATTCTAGCACTGAGCTGAGCACTGCAGTGGGTCAAGCTTGGTATTGCAGGCCCACTCTTCAATGATTTTAATTTGAACTTTGCCTGCAGTACCAAATTGGGCCAGTGCAGTGAGAACAGAGTTGTCTGCTTCCCGCAGAAATCAGCTGAGTGCATGAGCTCACCAGCCCTGCAAACAGCTGAGTGGAGGGGGTCCCAGATGGCAAACCCTCACAAATCTATTATTGATGGCCTATCCTGGAGATAGATCATCAACAGTTTACAACTGAACTATCCCTTCAATAGTTTACATGTTTTTCTACAAAAGTCATTAATTATTTATAATGAGACTTTTGGGGGGCTCTAATATATGCTCCATTAAAGGCGTGATCTAAGGATAGATCAGCCACTCAGCGATCAACACATTAAAGGCCGCCTGCAGACGAGCGGGTCGGATCCGGCAGCGAGAATTCTTGCCGCGCGATCCGACCCGAGCGCCTGCAGGGACGAGCGCGTACTCACCCGCGCCTGGCGGCCCCGGCTCTTTCATGTGCCGGCTGCCGCGCAGCCGGCGCATGCGCAGACCGGAGCCGGCGGCCGGGTGAGTGCGTACCCCGCAGAAAATTAGAACATGCCGCGGTTTGTTTGCCGCGCGACATTTCGCGCGGCCAAACCACGGCTGTCTGCATAGGAGTGCGTATTTTAATGCACTCCTATGCAAACTTTCAGCGGCGGAAATCCCGCGGGAAATCCCGCGGCGGGATTTCCGCTCGTCTGCAGGCGGCCATACAAAGATGGTTAATTTCCTCTAAAGCAGCACTGCCCAATATCCCATTGATAACAGTTGTATTCACCTATTTTTTTTGGTTACATTTATTTATTGTAAGTTAACTGTAATTTCTCTTGTTTTATTCAATTTTTATTCTTGTTCTGTTCTTGATTAGAGATGAGCGAACGTACTCGGATAGGCACTACTCGTCCGAGTAATGTGCTTTATCCGAGTACCTCTCTGCTCGTCCTGAAAGATTCGGGACGCGCTGCGGAGCGGGGAGCTGCAGGGGAGAGCGGGGAGGAACGGAGGGGAGATCTTTCTCTCCTTCTCTCCCGCCCGCTCTGCCCCGCTCCCCGCTGCGACTCACCTGTCAGCAGCGGAGCGCCCCGAATCTTTCAGCACGAGTACAGCGGTACTCGGATAAGGCACATTACTCGGACGAGTAGTGCTTATCCGAGTACGTTCGCTCATCTCTATTCTTGATCCATTATTTTAACTGTCTACATCATGTGTCAAACTCAAGTCCCACAGTTCTACATCTGGCCCGCAAGGTCTGGATGTAGAAAAACCAGTCCGCTACTTTCCCCTAGAGGACACAGCCAGCGCTTGGCAAAGGGGGCGGTGCTATCACAGAGATCCGGTACCGACTTGAATTCTGAGTTCTGGGGTGCACCTCCACACTGTTCTGTTTACCCACTCACAGGTGGTGGCACAACTCTGACAGCCCTACCAAGGCACCCTAGACACCCTCCAAAGTAGGAAGTTTGGTGCTAAAGAGGTGGAAGGGACTGGGTATTACCTAACCTGGTCTAAAATAACTGGTTGAATTACACTATAATACATTTTAATGGTTGTGTTTGCATTTTGTTTTGTGTTTATTGTTTTTTTCAGAGCATGATCAATGGATGAGGATGTTATGTGATACAGTGTCTCAGGTTATTTAACAATAAGTTAAGTAGTAGTTACATGTATGCAGTCTTACAATTACAAATGGACATTTGAAAGCAACTATAATGCTGATGTGGCCCTCGGTCAAAAAAAGTTTGACACCCCCTGGTCTAGATGTAGTGAATGCCTACTATACTCATTTATTATCAATATAAACTGATGTAGACTGGAAACATTATTCTAGTGCTGCATAAACACTAAACAGTGCTGGGTTTAATGTACAAAATTAGAGGAACATTAATCTATGCATTTCGAAATCCTACATCATTGCCTGTTGTTATAAGGCTACTAGGACTCTCTTGGATTCATTATTTATCATTGAACAAGTCATAACAGGAGAGAAGCTGCAGATAATGGTGAACATCTTATTTAACTGCTCTATCTGCATTTCATCCCTAGTAAGGAATAACAAACCATATTGTGTTATGTGTAGCAATTATCCTCAGGTTGTTACCCATACACAATAAACATAGTCAATCTGCATAATTATAATTATGGCTTTTATGTGACTCTGTATTTAGATAATCATAATCCATCTAATAATAATGTTTTATGTTGTTCTCTCGATTTACATGCAGTACATCTGGGTTGGATTCTGGAGCTACTGGCAGCAGTATCAGGCTGAGTTCACACACGGAATTATGGTCTAGTAGTTGGTTGCCAAAAGCACATTGGCCAGATGTTTATTTGTAATCTATGGGAGAATATGAAGTTCTTTACATACAGTATGGCTTAGACGTAGGAATCCTTAAAGGGGTTGTACCAGAATTGTAGGTTATTCCCTATCCAGAGGTCTCATCACTGAGACCCCTACTGGGGCCGAGAATAGGAATCCCATGACTCCCCTCCTCCTTGATGTGGGATTGCTACACCCCCGCAGTGAGGAGGAGACTGAATGGAATACTGGCGGCACAAGTGCACTGATACTATATTTACTTTCAATGGGGCTAAGGAGATAGTCGAGTGGCAAGTACTAAGGTATTTTCGCTAGCCACCCTGAAATTCTGATGTCATTGTGAGAGGAGAAATGATCCTGCAGTGACAGGCGGAGGAGAAAAATGGGATCCCTGTTCTTGAGAGAGGCGGGGGTCTTAATGGTGAGACCCCTATTGATCAGCAAATTATCCCCTATCCTGTGAATAGGAAATAACCTGCTCCTGGTATGAACCCTTTAACTTGGCAGAAGGAAAGCTGCTTTACCAACATAGCTGAGCCACAGAGCACTATGCTATGGCCATAGATTATCATTCTAATAGTATATTAGGGTTTTGTTTAGTAAAAAGAAACCCACATACTTTTACTATAAGAGTAGCTATCTGTCTAACTTGTTAACCCTTTCCAATCCAATTTGTATCCTGGTTTTCCTAGGGGGCTTACTCTTTTTCTGCTGTTATACAATGGCGCTATATGCTGGCTAAAGCCAGTACTGCATGAGGTGACACGTTGGATAGGCTCCGACATCAGAGAGGCTGGCAATATACAGTAAGAGAACCCCGAAGGACGCCTTCCAACATCGGAGCTGTACAGCCTTAAATCATAATGTCTTCAGAGGTCAGACAGTGGATTGGAAAGGGTGAAGGATTGGTGCAGCTGTAGATTTATCAATATATACAGCATTTTTTTTTGCCATAAAGGCAATGAAAAATATAGTGCTTATTGCAAATAAAACCTTTGCACCATTGTCTGACCTAGTGTTATTCTAAGCCTAGAGATGACATTGGTGGAGGGAAATATATCATTCTTTAACAATGCACTTTTGTTTATACCATTTTGTTCTGCAGTGGAATTTTCTTACTTTACTCATTTATATAGCACACACATATTCCCCAGTGCAGTACCTAACTTCATATTGGCTTTTGTCCTCATTAGGGCTCACAAACTAAATTCACCTATCAGTAAGTTTTTATAGCATAGAAGGAAACCCACATAAACACATGGAAAGCATACAAACTTCATGCAAATGCTGACCTTAGGCCTCAGTCACACAGGCGTTTTGACGCACAAATTTTTGAACACTTCAGTTATGCGTTCAAAAATCCGCGTGACCGAAGCGGGCGTCATGGCGGAAAAAATGCTGTGGCAGAGGATTTCTTCATCTCTGCAGGGAGTCCCATTGTCACTGGTCACTGTGACAACATTGTCACAGTGTCTAGTAAAAATGGGACTCCCCTCGGATATGAAGAAATTCTCTGCCACAGCTGTGACAGCTGTGGCGGAGGAGAGCGATGTTCTCCCATTGAATTCAATGGAGCTGGCAATACAGATGGCTTCATTAAAAGCAATGGGCTACTGGCAAGCGCTGCAGTGATTTTCAGGACAGGGCTTCAAATATAAGTCCTTCCCTGAAAATCAATCCAAAAATGTGTAAAAAATAAAATCAGAGGCAGCTCTCAGCTATTCATGCTCTGAGCTGTCATTCAATAGCTGAGAGCTGCCTCTGATTGGTCAAAGTGCTCAGCCAATCAGAGGCAGCCCTTTCAGCAGGTGGGGATTTTAAATCCCGGCCTGCTGAAAAATCCTCAGAGCAGTGCAGGAGAAGAGCCAGATGGACGCGGCTGGGCCCTGGTAGCTGCAGAGAGGTTAGTATACATTTTCTTTTTCTTTTTTACACATTTTTGGATTGATTTTCAGGGAAGGGCTTATATTTGAAGCACTTCCATGAAAATCACTGCAGCGCTTGCCAGCAGCCCATTGCTTTCAATGGAGCTGGCTGTATTGCAGGTCCATTGAACATCACTCTGTCACAGCTGTGGCAGAGGAACGCAATCTTCACTATATGTTCTCAATGGGGTTGGCGCTGCTGCTGCCGGCCCCATTGAGCGCAAGGTAAAACCCCTTGCGCTCAATGGAGCCGGCAGCAGCAGCGCCACACACACAACACCGGTTTGGCGCACAACGCAGTTACATGGGTTCTGCAAACTGGCGTCCTGTAATTTTCGCCAAAGGCGTTTCTCCGCATGTAAAATTCACACATGTGACCACTGCTGTTGAAAAGTATTGGTTCTTTCTAGTGCAAATTTTTTGACATGCGGAAAAACACCCGTTACAAACGCACGTGTGACTAAGCTCTTCGTCCAACTTCAACCTAGGACCCCAGCACTGCAAGGCTACAGTGCTAACCACAGAGTCACCATGCTGCTATCATTCTTCCCAAAACATAGGATGCTGTAAGCTTCCTACAGATGGCCGGGTCAGATCCCACTGCGAGAATTCTCTCAGCGGTATGCGAGCCGTGCCCCTGCAGTGACCCGGCGCTCACCCCCTCCCGGCGTCTCGCTCTGCGTTAGCTGTCGCACAGCTGCGCTTGCGCAGACCAGAACCGATGCGTCACCAATGACGTTTCAGTCACTCGCACAGAAATAGTTTTCATGCGGTCAAATAGAGGCTGTCTGCATAGGATCGCATTATCTAACGCAATCCTATAGCAGCGGGCATGGGCAAAAATTCTGCAGGAAATCCCGCCACGGAATTTCAGGCCATGTGCATTTGGCCGTAGGTGTCAGTTTTTTTGTAAGGCATTCTCTACTTATAAACTTGTCTGTGTGACCTGTGTTGTAAGGAGCAATCTGAAAACTAATTTAATTAACAGTCCAGGTAAAATTAAATAAAACAAACAGTAGTCACATTTTCTTTGCACTAACAGGGGCCTTGATGCTTTGGCAAAGGAAAGGTGTAACAGTCAGGCTAAAATAATCAGACATGCCCAACCATTGGCTGAGCAGAAAACTACTTGAAGTGTAATCACTTCTTCATGAGAACTCATAGAGTAAGTATGAGTCCCTGTTGTTGTGAACTGTATGGGTGGCTGCAATGAGGATCAGAGAGGGATGTTAAATGTGGAGGGCAATTAAGAAATTATCATTTATATTTAAATGATTAAATTGATGTTTCAGCCTTTACAGCTTTGAAGCTTCTTTATGACAATTAAATTTAGCTTGCTTCAATAGCAAACTGCAAATGCCATGATAAAATTATTTTCTCTTAATTGCTCCAATTTTATGCACTTGATACAATACCTGTATTAATCTTCTACTACCTGTAATTAATAATTACCTTTAAAGGGCAACTCTAATAAAAAATATTTTTTTTCTATCTTGGCACCCCTCACTTGATTGCCTGTTGCACTCTCAATGTCTCTTATGCATATTGCAGTCACTTCCATGAAATGCAGTCTCCTGTCTGATGCTTATCAGAAACCATATTGATGCTGACATTTATCCTTTATTTCTATTTCACTACTCAATGCTATCAATGCCATGATGTATCACCACATCACATCAGCTAGAGCCTGTACCATCTCTGTCTACAAGGTGTACACTCTTATTATCACTACTCTGTATATTCATCTAAATAACCGACAGACCCTAAGGAAACAGTCAAGATGCTGAACTATGGTCTCCTTCGTTATAACTGTGTGACAGGAGCCTATAATCATCATCAGCAACTGTGACAGGAGTTTTTGTGTGGTCGAGTCCATCACACAAGAATTATGCTGACAGAAAAACTGACTTTTTGAGTGGAACATAAACCCAAGTATTCAGAATGACATCACATGACCCATCTGAGGAGAAGAATTCTAGGAAATTTCAGATAGAAAGGAATAACACTGGTCAACACTGAAATTGTTACTGACTTAAAAAGGTCTTAATCTGTAGTATTTTGGTGTGCTGAACATAAATATGACTGCAGACATTTTTTATTGGCTTTCATTTTGAAGAGATTTTATATAGTTCATTTTCTGTGTTTCAGGCTGCATTCAGAGGCTGGCCGGGGGCCGGGCTAAATTCCGAGAATTAGCCCGCCCCGCCTCTCCCCATTGCAAATAGTGCAGAGGGGTGGAGAGGAGGCAGAGAGGGGGCGGGAGCTCAGTTCCTGCCCCTGCACACGAGGACAACGTATATCGGCTCGGCGTGAAAACCGAGCCGATATACGTTCATCTGAATGCAGCCTCACCATGTAAATTTATCCAGCAGGACTATAGCAACATCCTTACAGTTACAGTTTGAGCCTTTCTTCAGAAAGGAAGGTAATCTGGTATTGTGTTCCGATATTGAGGGGCTCATGAATGCCTTAGAAATCACTCATGACCCACAAGAATGGAGACTATTTGTAGACTCTTCGAAACTGAGTCTTAATGCTGTGCTTTTGCACAATGGCAACCATCTTCCATCTTTTCCAGCAGTGCATGGTGTCCACATGAAAGAGAGTTACTATGACTAAAACCAGCTACTTAATTCGATTGAGTATAACAAGTACAGCTGGCACCTCTGTGGCGATTTGAAGGTAGTTGCCCTCTTAATGGGACTGTAGCAGAGATATACAAAATGCACATGATTCTTATGTGAATGGTATAGCTGAGCAAGGGAATTACACTACTTGCAGAAGGCATGGACTCGCAGACAAAACGTGGCAATTGGAGAGAAGAATATCCAGCACCCAACTCTGGTCGAGGCTCATAAAATACTGCTACCACCACTTCACATCAAACCAGGTTTGATGAAGAACTTTTTCGTGAAAGCCATGGACCAGACTTCGCCAGCTTTCTGATATCTTTATGAAAAATTCCCTAGACTCAGCGAAGCAAAGATTAAAAAGGGAGTTTTTATTGTTCAATAATTTTTATTGAGTTCCACATACTTGACAAGTTCTTACAGAACAGTCATTATGTGTCAAGAATTCCAAAACAATATGCAGTACTATATTAAAGAATACAGAAATAATAACAACACTGTAAATTGTAGTCAAGTGTTGTAGATCTCCAAATTACAATAGATGTATCTAACTTAGAGGGAGGGGTGGGGGAGAGAACAGGGGAAGGAAGATAAACAAAAGGTTATAGGATCTATTCAATCCATCTATAGTCTTGGTAAACATATATTCAGATATACATAGTGCATATTCTACTCTGAAATTGAGATTACATGCACCAAAAGAACCCGGTTATGAGAATCCACATCATAGGAACCAAAACGACTTCTCTGAAATAACTCAAGGTTTGAAACTTTTTATTTGAAAATGCTCCATCCAGGGTCCCCAGTCTCTCTAAACTGTTTTACTCTGTCATTCCTATGCAAATAATTTTTCATAAACACAATGTTCCGAGAGCATTTGGGATATACCTATCATTGAAGGGACACGGTTTGTCTTTCAGTTCCTTGCAATCAACAATTTAACGGAAAGAAGGCCAGGAGTTAATAATTTCCTACATCTGATAGGAATGTTGTCAACCCCTACCAGGAGAACTGCCAACTCTGGTGAGGAGGAAGAGGGAGTTTTGTGGGTCCTCAGATTCAAGAGCTCTTCAAAGATGACTTGTTCAACAACTTGCTGTAGGATGATGCAAAACAAGCATGGAATGCTTTTGCCTAGTGTCTACAAACTCTCTCGGGAATGTTAGGGCAGAAACTTGGCTGCAATATATCCCTAAAGATCCACTTCCTTCATTCCTATCTGGATTTCTTTCCAGACAACTGTGGTATGGTTAGTGCTGAACATGGCGAATGGTTTCATCGAGATATCGCAACAATGGAACAAAGATACCAGGGAAAATGGTCCACTACCATGCTGGCTGACTACTGCTGGACACTCCACAGAGAGGCCCCCGAACAGCTGTACAAGAGACAGGCAAAGAGATCTAAGACGTAGTCTATGACTTGATTTTTTAGAGGTATTAACCATAGGCCTACATGCATTTTGTGATGTAAACAATTATTGCAGATGACAAAAAAAAAAAAGCCAATTTTGCATTTTCCTGTCATATTTGTGTTGAGCACATAAAAATTGATAAGAAATGACTAATTTTATTTCAGTAACACGACTTTTGTAAAAATTTGTTGACCAGTGAATTAAAAAAAAGTAATAGTAACTGACATGTACACTGTGGGCTAGTTACATAATGAATTTTAAAAAATTCACCAGAGCGTCTCTTTAGAAAATTAAGAAGTGTAAAAGCCAACCCTAATTTGGGTTTATTTTTAAGAAAAAATAAAGGAGAATCAGATACATTTTACATAAAAAAGGACAAACCAGTTTAATCAAAAAGGTTTTTTTAACATATATGTAGAAGCTCTGTATACAACTTATGATAGTGTATGCTTATTACACTTTTTTAAGTTTCCATTAGAGATGAGCGGGCCCCAAAATGCTCGGGTGCTCGTTATTCGAGTAGAGCTTTTCGTAATATTCGAGAGCTCTATTTGAGTAACGGACCCTATTGAAGTCAATGGGAGTCACGAGCATTTTTACAATGGACCCGACGGATGCCGAGCTTTTTTTTTTTTCTCTCTCTCTCTCTGTCTCTCTCTCCTCCCCCCAGCCAGCCACATACTGCTGTGGACGTGCGCACGCAGGCACGTCACTGCAGGGAGGGGTCAAAACGGGAAAGGGTCGAACACCGGATGGTACTCGCTCGAGTAACGAGCACCATCGAGTATGCTACTACTCGAACGAGCATGTTCACTCATCTCTAGTTTCCATCCTTAAGGAAACCATGCTCAATCTGATTGTTGCTTTACCAGTAGCTTGTGCTATTCAATGGTCCAGGAAAGGAGGAATTCTAGCTAAACAACATTACAGTGGGATCTCCAGCACTGTAGCATTAAAACATAAAATCTTTGTTATAACTGAAACTTTGTCCTGCTACACTGAAACCTGGGACCCAGCCTGACTTATCGCCATGCACCACCTTGTAAATCTTCTGACGTCAAGTCCTCAAAGCAACTTATTATAGCGGTGAGCTGACTGTTCTCTATTTCTATATCTGAACTATAGCTAGCCTTGATATCGGCAATTTATACTGAGAGCAATTGTAGCAAATAACTATGAAAGCTACAGCTAACAAGAGGTAACAATAGAATGTATTCATGAATAAAAAGCTCTTTACTTACCTATTTATACTAGGCAAATAAACATTTTAAAATATGACTGGGCTTTTAATGATTTTCTCCCCTATATTAACAAAAATACACCACAATATTTTTGCATTATTGAGATAAATGTATAAACACACTAGACTCACTATAGAGCTGGCTGCAGGTAGCCAGAATAGAGGATTTAGCATTCTATGTCTCCAAAAAAGCAAACATAAAAAAAAAACAGAGAGCCAGCTGCTATAAAAATGTATGAAGAAATTAATGATTGCTAGAGATGAGCGAGCATGCTCACCCTAGCTTGATGCTTGTTCAAGCATTAGCATACTCGAAAGTACTCGTTACTTGAGCGAGCACCATGTGGTGCTTGGGTGCTCGAGAAAATTTCACACTCTCCTCCCCCCATTTTTTCTTTCTTTCTATGAGTATAGTCTTGTTATATAGTGCGGATGGACAGGACACACACTAAATTGATTTCAATGGAGCCACGGCTGCTGCCAGGAGCTCCATTGAAGAAAATGGTCTGCCAGCCCCCCTGAATTGTTTTTCATTGATGGGCTTTACATATAAGCCCTTCCGTGAAAAACAATAATTTTAGTGTTTAAAAAAAATAAATAAATAAATAAACTGACCTCTCCGCCGCTGCCGTGTCCCCCGTAGGGATGAAGAACACAATATACCCGCAATAGAAAAGAATTCCCTGCTGCTGCACCTGCCACATCTGTGACAGATGCAGCAGAGGAATTCTTCAATTCCCTACCACAGCTGTCACAAATGACAGCTGCGGTAGAGTATCCTGCTGCCGGTACCCCATCAATTGATTTCAGGGATGGGCTTTAAATATAAGCACTTCCCTAAAAAAACAGTAAAAGTAGTGTAAAAAGCAAAAAAATGCAAACTCACTTCCCTTCAGCTGCCGGGGCTCAGCCGCGCCTTCTCTCTGCTGTCCCCAACTCTGTAGTGCTGATCTATCAGAGCTGATTGTGATTGGCTCAGCCACGTCTTCTCTCCGCTGTCCCCGACTCTGTAGTGCTGATCTATGAGAGCTGATTGTGATTGGCTGAGGCACTTAGCCAATCACAGGCAGCTTTCGCCGAATGAATGACAGGTAAGAGCTGCCTGTGATTGGCTGAGAGCCTCAGCCAATCACAATCAGCAACTTTCAGCAGGCAGGGATTTTAAATCCCCGCCTGCTGATACATCAGCACTACAGAGCCGGGAACAGCTGAGAGAAGACGTGGCTGAGCCCCGGCAGCTGAAGAGAGGTATGTATTTTTTTTGTTTTTTACACTACTTTTACTGTTTTTTCAGGGAAGGGCTTATATTTAAAGCCCTTCCCTGAAATCCAATGACAAGAATTCCTCTGCTGCATCTATCACATATGTGGCAGGTGTAGCAGCAGGGAATTTGTCTACTGGTGGGGATGAAGGAAACAGCTGCCACATGCAGCAGATGTGTTCTGAATCACTGCAGGAGACACGGCAGCGGCGGAGAGGTACGTTTTTTTTAAATTAATTAAATTTTTTTACACTAAAATTATTTTTTTTCAGGGAAGGGCTTATATGTAAAGCCCTTCCATGAAAAACAATTCAGGGGTGCCAGCAGACCATTGTGTTCAATGGAGCCGCTGGCAGCAGCCACTGCTCTGTTAAAAAATGCTCGAGGCTTCCATTGACTTCAATGGGGTTAGTTACTTGAAACGAACTCTCAAGCATTACATTTTGGTGCTCGCTTATCTCTAATCATCACAGAATGTTGGTACAAAAAATATGGGGCAAAAAAAAAGATTTTGTCATGACAACCCAGACCTGAAGTTCCCAAGGTGTGGGGCAGCGGAGAATGCATATGTGCACCTCAAGCTCCCATTCACTTCAATGGAACTTCTGGGGATAGCTGATTCGATTATTTCTGATGGTCCTTTCATAATGAAAAGAAGCAGAGATGCTCATGTGCTTCCTCCACTGCCCAACACTTTGGAAACTTTTCGGACACAGCTAGGGCTGCATTTCCGGTAAAGGTTGTCATGAGAGAACCCTTTTAAAGGTGTTATAGAACACCTTTTTAGGTCCCAAACATTCCATTATATAGCACAAGCCTCATCCATTGAAATATGAAGCCTCTTAACTCTGCTTGCAAAATGATAAATAAGGGTTTTAACAGCAGGATTGCAGATTTTTCAGATTTTTGCCCATTGGGACCACTCTGCTCACATAATTACTAGTATGCACAGTTATATCTAAGCAAAGAAAAAAATCCTGCACAGACATAATATAACATTTTTGCATATCTCTGTATCTCTTCTTGTAGTCCTATTATATTGTAATGTATAAGATGTAACACTTGACGATGCCTAGAGACTACTACACTTTCTGATAAGATGGTTACCAGGGGCGTAACTACAGAGGATAGAGGATGTAGTTGCACCCTGGCCCATGAGCCTTAGGGAGCCCATAAGGCTTATCTTTTCCATATAGGGAACCCAGTACTATGACTAAAGCATTATAGTTGGGGGCCCCATTACAGATTTTGCTTTGGGGCCTAGAAGCTTCAAGTTACATTTCTGGTGGTTACTATTTATGTTTTTTTACAGTACTGTGTACGGCTGGCCGCACATGAACAGATTTGCATTGTGGAATCTGTGGCGGGTGTCCGCATCGCGGATCTCATTGACTCCAAATTTATTCTGCAGCAGGACAACGACCCCAAACATACATCCAATGTCATTAATAAGTATCTAGAATGTAAAGAAGAACAAGGAGTTCTGGAATGATATTGTTCCCACAGATTCTTGATCTTAACATCATCGAGTCTGACTGGGATGACTTTGAGCAAGCCTACATACACAGAAGATCTGTGATTAGTGGAGATGAGCGAGCGTACTCGGAAAAGCACTACTCGCTCGAGTAATTTGCTTTATCCGAGTATCGCTGTGCTCGTCCCTGAAGATTCGGGTGCCGCTGCGGCTGACAGGTGAGTCGCAGCGGGGAGCAGGGGAGAGCGGGCGGGAGAGAGGGAGAGAAAGATCTCCCCTCCGTTCCTCCCCGCTCTCCCCTGCAGCTCCCCGCTCCGTGCCGGCACCCAAATCTTCAGGGACGAGCACAGCGATACTCGGATAAAGCAAATTACTCGAGTGAGTAGTGCTTTTCCGAGTACGCTCGCTCATCTCTAGTGATTAGTTCTCCAAAATGTTTAAAACAACCTCCCTGCAGAGTTCATTTGAAAACATTTTGTGAGAGTGTACATAGAAAAATTAATGCTGTTTTGAAGACAAAGGGTGGTCACACCAAATCTTGATTTGATTTAGATTTCTTATTTGTTCATTCATTGTGCATTTTGTTAATTGACTCAAAAACTATTAACATTTCTATGTTTGATGCCATTCTTACTCTACAGCATTTTTTGCACACATACTCACAACCTTTACTCAGTGCTATCTATATATATAAAGGTGAAAGCCCTCACTGATTGACTCACTGACTGACTTGCCACTAATTCTCTAACTTCCCAGTGTCATACAAACATGAAACTTTGCACAACAATTCTTTAGGTCCTAAATAGGAAAAGTAAAGGGGTCACAACCTGATTATTCAATGCTAAGTATTGGCACCCCTATGCAATGTACCTAATCTAATTCTCTAACTTCCCGATGTTGTACAAACATGAAATTTCGCACAACTATTTTTTAGGTCCTAAATAGGAAAAGTAAAGGGGTCACAACTCAATTATTTAATGCTATTGGCAAATGTAAGTGCACCTTTATGTAATGTAACTTCCAGGTGCCATACAAGTGTAAAATGTGGCACAAGCATTCTTTAGGTGAGGAGAATCTACTGCACCTATATGTGTATATATTGAGGGGAATCTACCTCACCTCTATGTGTATATACTGAGGAAAATCTAATGCTCCTCCATGTGTATATACTGAGGACAATCTAACTGACCTCTATGTGCATATACCGAAAGGCTGTACACAGACTAAGGACATGGACTGCAGTGTTGGATCATGCTTCTAAAGCTAAGAAAGGGCTGCAACCTTCAGCCTGGGGTTCAATTTGAATATGAAGAAGTATAACCTTAAGGTTAAAAAGTGAGGAGAATGTTAGGGGTGGCACACTCTGCAAACGGACATTGGTACATGCAGTCTGAGGAGAATCTAACGCTTCTCTATGTATATACATATTTTATTCCTCGGTTCCTCTGAAGTAACCATAACTTCATGAAAAGTTTCTGTGCAAACAACAGGTAAACACCTGTACCAAAATAACTTGGGCGAAGTTTATATATCATGTACAATTTGATATCCTATACCCTGATTCCTCATGTGACATAAGCTTTTTTTTTGGTCACTCCCAGTCTGATTACAGTAATCATGGGCAAATTTGTCATTCTGAAGCTGTATAGATTTCAGCATACGCAAAATACTGTAAGTGAAAGGGCAATACTATTAAATATTATAAGTTTATCCTTTCTGTGTACTGAGAAGAACTTTGAGACTGACATTGTGTAACTAGTGGAAATAACCTTGGAAAAATGTTAAACTCCGACACCTTTCTTTTTAGCAAATAGTACAAAACATGTACAGAACTCAGATACAGTACATGAATAGCATTCGTTTTTACAGCTTTGATATGAAAGTTTTGGTGTGTGAATTAATTGGTGAACAAATATATTTTCCATGCTTTGCACACTGTAGGAAACATTTTATGCCTTTGTATTGATACCAAGCATGCTGACAGAGCAATGTCTGACAAACTGCCAGTACTTTGGTTGCTGTGCTGTTTTATGAAGAAAAGATCTCTTGTTCACTGAATTGCCGAGATGAACAATGAAGATCTAAACAAATTCTTTCAAGTAACACTGTGTTTTATGAACCCAAAGTAGAACCTTTCTCGCATCTCAGAATTCAGTTGCTTCTATGATGTTACTAAACATGCAAACTTATTCTACAATATGCAATAACATATTGAATAACCAATAACAAACTTGACATGAATCTTAACATTTGCTAAGATATTAGGTTTTCTTTCATATCTCAGTAATAAAGAAAAGCCTAATAAATTTGTCTCCTCACCTGTTAATATTCTTCCTTCCATGTAGTTGCAAATATATGAAAATATTGACCAGTTTCCATTTTCATAATCTCATTTATATTGATAATATATAAAAAATAATTCAGCGTGTCAGTTTTTGTTATATTCCTAGCTTCTGAAGTTGGTCACTGGTTACAGCATATGCAAAGTTTGTTTAAAGCCAATATTACTTATTTGCTTCTAGAATCCTTTACCCAGCCTATCTTTGTGACTCCTTGTATGCTTCTATTGTTTGGTTTCTATTCTCCAGTAGCTTTGTCTATTTAGTTTAGCTGGCTCCTGTGGTTTTCAAGTTCAGTCCTTGCTTCTAGCCTTGTAACTTGTTTGTTTATCGTGTTTGTACCTGCATTGTGTTGCTTCTAGTTCAGTTCTGCTCCATTTGGTCATTTTTTTTTCTGGGTCCCAAGGCCCTCTCCTTGTTTGTCAGAAACAATGTTTCAGATAGAGTTTTCATTAGGGATATTTTAGGACTAGCAATTATTAGGAAATTATAGTACCAGTGTTTCTGGTGGCTTAATGCGCCACTTACTAATATAATATAGTGAAAGGGATTGGAGTTGTAAGCACACAACTACTGTTTAAGGACCTGTGATGACATCACAATCATTGCATCGCTAGGGTGTTTGAAGTCTAATGGATAGCTCTGCTACATGCAAGTCACACACACAGCTCTGCTACATGCACATCACACACACACACAGCTCTGCTATGTGCATGTCACAGACACACACAGCTCTGCTACGTGCACCTCTTGCACACACAGTTCAGCTACATGCAACTCAGACACACACATAGCTCTGCTACATGCAAGTCACAGAGACACACAGCTCTGCAACATGCATGTCACACACACAGCTCTGTTGCAGACATGTCACACAGCTCTGCTGTATGCATGTCACACACACAGTTCTGTTGCATGCATGTCACAAACACACACAAAGCTCTGCTACATGCGCATCACAGACACACAGCTCTACATGTATGTCCCACGCACACAGCTCTGCTACATGCTTGTCACACACACACAGTTCACATGATGGTGACATTATCACAGGTCCTGTAAACACATGGCTTTTGTAAGGCTCTGCATGTTTTATGTTTTTTGACTTGTGAGGACATCACTGTCATGTGATCAGGAGTTGAGCTTGTAACTCACTCACGGACAGGTGATTGTTAGTATTTTGATTAATCAGGGACAGCACTGTATGATGTGAAAGTCAATGTCAGGAATAGATTAGGGAAAGACCTAAGAAGAGTTAACATTTCGGTTAGGTATTGTCAGGTTGTTATTTCTGTTTCCATAGACCACCTGCTCCATTACCTGACTAATTTCATTATCATATGATTGGATACCAAGGCTGTCTATCATTATGGACTGCATATCTGTGGTTTTAGAAGTCTATTTAAACTGGCACTTTTCTTTCTGAACACCAGTAATATATCCTTTATGCTTGTACTGTGGGTTTTCTGCTTCTGAAAGGAGGTGTTTACTTCTTTCTATATATCGGCTTTGGACATGAACTTGAATATGGATTATTCTTTCTGTTTTTACCCTAAGCATTCTGACTCTGCTGTAACCTGACTACAACTCTGTGTTCCTCCCATATACCGGCTACTCTCTCCAGTTGTAGCCCCAGCTTGCCTGGCCATATGATTATCTAGTTCCTTCCCTAGGTTAAAGGAATACTAAGGAATCTGTTAACATTCCTGTTCTCTGGGTCACCCTTGTCAGGGCAATTGCTCTGTATAGTTAGGGGTAGTCAAGGACTACTAGGGAATATATACCGTAGGAGGTAACAAGTTAGATGTGTCTGTTTCTCCAAGTCATCCCTTCATTCTGTGGGTATGCCACCTGGACATCAGTCTGAACCTGCTTATTACAGCAACTCTGATGTCCAGATCCATCACTTAACCATAACACTAATGTCAGATTATTGAAGAAATGCCCCAATCTCACTCAGCGAGTTGTGAGCGAGTTGTGCCTCACCTATTTGTCTTTCCTATTGAAAATGCCTTCCAACATCAGGTTGAAATGTTTTTTCAGTGCCACTACTCATAAGATCTCATGTGCAATATAAGTGGGACTATAAAGAAAGTCTAATTATTTTTCATCTTCATTAGGGTGAATTTTTAACTTTATAATATACTATTTCCTGACTGAGAATAAACCCTATATAACATGTTTGGCAAAGCAGTACACAGAATAGCCTACAGGGGGCTTGAGAACATTTATATAGAAGTGTATGGAAGAGTTGAAACCACCAGACACATTGAGTTTGGCAACTGAAAGTCAGAGCAGAGCTGCTGCTGGAGCCATACCCTGAGAGTGAAGCTTGGAGTAAGATGGAAGCCTCAGGTCTGTGGCAGACCAGGCTGTGGTACTGACAATGAGTCTGACAGGGAAGGACAGCCCTACACTGACACCCGGTTGGGTACACTGATAAACATTGTTGTGACTTGTAGTGGTGCTAGACCACTGTGTTAGATAGGAATCTGATGTGAGTTAGTAGCCAGACAACTGGGATTTCAGTTTTGATGTAAGTGTGCAATGTGACTAACAATGGTGCAAAGATATCTTTGTAACTAGTATTTACTGCAAAATAAAATAGACTTCCTGAATTTTATCACCTATATTGACCTGCATATGGGTCATTGAGGTGCGGCCACCCACCTAGGGGGAGGTAAGGTGGCAATCCTGCGAGGTGACTAGTCCCCTACTATGTCATATTGCCCCATATGTTGCTGTCAGTTTAGACACCACTAAGACATTAAAGCACACAATCTAATTTAGAGCCTGGTAACTACAGGCTGGTAAGTCTCACTTCAATAATGAGAAAAACATTTGAGGGGTTTCTGAGAGATGCCATCCTGGAATACCTTATAGGGAAAGCTCATAAATGGAGCTTTCTAAAGGTTTATTTTATGATACAAACTGTAGTTTTTATTGGTATCATCATGGAGTGCAAACAATTTTTTGATCCCTTTTTATTTTAGTTTTTGGAGGTGAGGTGATCAAAAAGCAGCTAGTCTGGTATTGTTTTTATTTTCATTTTTTACTGTGAACACATGTGAGATTATGATTTATTAGTTTTACAGCGCTGGCTTTTACAAAGGCAGCGATACCAATTATGTCTCTCTTTTTATTGTTTTTCTTTACATAAGAAAGTGATGTGTAAGGGGAAAATGGAAATTATTATTTTTTTTACATTTTAATAAAGTTTCTTTTCATTCATTAGTGCACTTGACTATGCGATCAATAAATAAGTATTCAGTATGTGGTAATATATAATGGTGTGTGCATATCAACATACATCATCAGTATATGTAGGTGACTCACACTGTTGTTGATGTCCAGTCTGAGCTTCTTCTTGGAAGATGATCTTCTGCACTTACTGTACCCGCCAGCTATTGGTGTACAGCACTCTTCTTTATCTATTAGATTGTACGTATGGTGGAAGAACAGAGTTGACAGAGGCGTGGGAGACCCATATATGGTCCTTGTTGTCCTTCTTGGTCAGAAGCTGTTCATCCCAGACCTTTCCCAGAAACTGCAGAAGTGGCAACTGAGCCAACAGCAGCCTAACAATAGAAGCCTTGCCCTCCCACTGCAGAGGAATGGGGTCTGTGCTTTGTAACTAGGAGCTATAGCTGTGCCAGGGTGAGCGAGTATACAAAACGGGTGGCCCTAAATATGTACCAGGATACTGGTCCAGTGTGCTTATGCCCTTCTGCCACCCAGCCCAGCCCACCCCTGCTTCTAATCACTAGAAAGGTCACTGGAGCTCCAATGAGCTCCTTTAATGTTATAGCATATGCTATGTGCAATGATACATAACAATATAGCTACTGTATACGTAAACTAATATAAATACTTGCACGCTTTGGCGTGGGGAATATTGCAGTTCTCTGTTTGTTGCCTCAGATGTCATTCAAAATCTTACGCAGCTAGTAAGAGAGCGCCTGCAGAGAGCATCGCGGACTCACCCGCTCCCGCAGCTCCGGCTCTTTCATATGCCGGCTGCCGGATGCGTGATTACGTGCAGACCAACCGCGCCCGTCTGCATAGGATTGCTGCGGAATTTCCACCCGTCTGCAGGCGGCCTTAGGCACCATTCAGAGTCTCCAGTTTTCTGCAAACTATAAAGTTAGCTCGTAAATTACATAAAATGACACAAAAAAGTGAACAAAAAATAAAAAACAAATAAAGGAAACATGAAGAAATCAAGGGATAGGGGACATTTCATTTGTAGAGGTGGTAGAGGACAGGCCAAGTTGGCACTTTGAACGACTCCCACTGAAGCAACCGCTCCATATTCTGCAGCAGATGAGGAAAGACTGCTGCCTTTCCTTAGAAGTGGTTCTGCCTGTGTGTTACATCCGCAGCATGAAGAATAAATTGTAGAGTGGATGACATAGCATATCTGAAGTATTACTACCTCCTCTTCCTTCAAATCGCAGGCACACAGCAGGTAGTCTGCATCAGTCAGCCATGAGCATTCCTCCTTTACTTCACCCCATGCCAAATTTTGTGCACCCTCTGGAGCAGTCCACATGGATTAGTTTAAGGAGCTGTTGATTATTCAGTGTCATGGATTTCAACGGAGCATTAAATAGGAAATAAATGGAGCAAGAAGACCAAAATGATGCACAACCATTTTTTTGGCTCCGAAAAGGAAGATGAGGTTGGGTCAGTGCATGTGGTCAGCCCTTTACAGGCAATGTGTATTCAGGGGGATGTGGAAACAGAGGTGCCAAATGTGACACAGAGTCCACTCTATGTAGGAAACATAGGACAACAATGAGGAAGAGAAGGTAGAAGATGCTGAAGTGCTTAACCGAACTGTGGACAGACAGAGAGAGCCACGATAGCCGCTCACAGGATGAGTAGAAAGAGACGGACATTGCATGGCAGTATCATGCTAGGACAGGGAGTAGGGCCATCACCCTTTGGCAGTTTGAGACATATGAGTGCTTTTGTGCTGCAGTGCTTGCAGAAGGACCGCCACATAGCCCATATCAAAATATCAGATCATTACTGGGTGGCCACCTTCCTTGATCCACACTACAAGGCCACAATGACAAATCTCATTCAGTGTACAGGGATCTCAAAATGCAGCAGTATCAGAATTGAAGTGGCCCAAAAAACTGAACTTTCAACTACAAAGCAAGACACCCTCTAATTAATTTCCTTTCAACAAACCTTTACTTGGGGCAGAGTTTCAGGTTCTTATTTCTAGGACAGCTTGTGCTCAAAAACCATACATTTTCAGACATTTTATTAATAACAAAGAAGAAAAACAACTGTTGTGGAAGCAAGTCACAAGGCTGTTCCAACCCTGCTGTGCAGTCCTTTGGCATTGACTAACAAGTATTTGTGTTGTAATTTTGACTATTTTCATATATTTGGAGGTATTTTGTAGGAACAGCACAAATGTGTAGATTGTCAGGACACATGCCATTGTCAATACTTGATGATTTAAAGTATGGCATTTTTTCTGGAAAAGCAAATTATTAATATTAATGCTGTAGCTTCTGTAATTGTAATTGGAAATCTTGTGCATAAGCGCCATTTCTCATAATTCACATCAGTTTTGAGCACTATCTTGCAGTTGGAATTTAAAGCTAAAACTTTACCTTAACATTACTTGTAACAAGTTGGAAAGGTGTCTTGCTGTATAGCTGCCACTTTATTTTTTGCCACTTCTCTATGAGCCATCCTAATCAGGATAAAATGTTAAACAGACCGAGCAGAGAATTTCACCATGGCCACGAGTAGGCATCTGAACTGGATCGCAGCTTTGTGGCTTATACTGGCAGAGCAGGAAGCTGCCGCAGCAGCACCACCACCGCTGGCAGGAAAAGTCTAATAGAGGTGTGGCATAGTTTTTGAATGGCTGTGATTGCTTTATCGAGCGCTGGCTCTAATAGTCTCCGGTAGCACTGCTGTGTCCTCCGTGCGGACTGCACTCTCTTTCTGGTATCTAATGGGACTTTAAATACCCTGCCTCCTGCAGGCGAGTGCTGTGATTGGATCATGAGTGCCGCTGGCTCAGCCAATCAGAGCCGGCGCCCGATGAACCAATCACAGCCATTCAGTGATGTCATTCACTTAATGGCTGTGAATGATCAAGGGCTGACTCTGATTGGCTGAGCCAGCAGTGCTCATGATCCAATCACAGCACTCGCCTGCTAGAGGCAGGGTATTCAAATCCCCGTTACCAGGAAGAGAGTGCTGTTAGTGCATAGGACACAGCAGCAACGCCACGGACCAGCGTGAGGCACCAGGTTGCCGCTAGCTAGGTAAATATACGACACCCCAAATAATAAGGCACTGTGCCTCTTGCACAGTGCTGGAGACCAGTGCGAGGGACCAGGATGCTGCCGGCTAGGTGAGTATTGCTGTTTTTATTTTATCTAGTGTACCTAGGGCTTATTTTTTTGGGGGAGCTTATATTTCAAGCCCCCCTTCCCTGAAAATCAGAGTAGGGCTTATTATTGAGCTAGGTCTTACTATTGGGGAAACACGGTATTAAGAAGGGCGATTAGCACAGCTGGGGGTGTGATAACTGACAGATGCATCCACCTGACCGGAGACAATGTAGATTGCCTGATGCTTATAAAAATGAACCAGGATCGGATTTCACCTGACCTCTGCACCCCCATGGCAGATTACACTAACTAGTTAATATGATGACAAGTGTTTACTCACATATAATGGAGAATAGTTTTATACCAAAGACCACACTGTGCTCTCCATGTGCTGCTACTAGTTGTGGTGGCGTTGCTGCTTTCCTTTTCCTGCTTCCCACCAAAAGAAAAATACGTATGTCTATATGGAAATACGGATCTACAAGGAGCTTCTCAAGGAGCACACTCTGCCCATAAGCTGCTATTTTTGCAGGTGGTGGTGGAACTGTTGCTGCCCTCCTTTTCATGCTTCCACCATGTTTCTTCCTCTTCCTTCTCCCTAAATGATTTTGGGAGAAGGAAGAGGAAGAAACATGGTGGAAGCATGAGAAGGAGAGCAGCACAAGAAACAGCTGTAGCTCTTCAGCTTTTCCTTGGAGAGGGTCCATGCTTGGCTGTTCTGTTGACCTGGTAGAATTTGTCCTTAAATAACTTTATGACATTGGTTTTGAAACAAGCACCACATTTGCTTTCTACATTTTTGGTAGCTCTACAGCAGTTCCTTGGAGTAGGCCCATGCTTGAGTGTTGCGTCGTGCTATCGCAATCAAGGTCAAATTTGTCACATTCATGTTTAAGTGCATAATATGTTTTCTAAATTAAATGTGAAATATTTAATATATAGTAAAAGTACCTTGCAGATGGATTAATGGTGTTCTTTTAAGCAACAAATGGAATTGTAAATTATTACTAGATTATAATTAGGGTATATTTTCCATTCTCTGAATAAAACTATAAACGATGGAAACTAATGCTTTAAAGAAAATAATGAAAAGAACATGCACATGGTTTATAGACATTTAAGGTAATCCAAGGTCAAAATAATTTTTCTACATTTTTCAAGCTAGATACTAAGAGCTTATTCAAATCAAATAATTACTTGTTGTTATGTTATAGCTGGTAAGTTTGCTTTCTTGATGAGTCCACATGTCATTATTGAAGGACCCCTCTGATCATTTTTTTATCATTATGTAGCTAGCCCTGCAGTATATAAAAGTGAGCTAGTGTTTCCTTGGTTAGTTATTCCTTTCTATCTTAGGGCTTAGTCAGATGAGCATTTATTTCATGCATGAATAGGTGCATTTAAAAAATGGCTCTATCAGAAACAAAGCTTTCCAATGAAAGCAGTCACATGTCCATTTTCTACAAGCATTTTAAATTTGCACTTGCAAAAGAAAGGATAGTGCTTTTCGATTTGCACAAAAACGCAGTTTTCGTGTGAATTGATGCAACTTTGAGTAGGAAACTCCACTGTCAAAGCCCTTAAATAAGCCCTACCTGCAGGGAAAAAATAAATAAAATACATTACCTAGAAGTGCTGATTGGGTGAGCGATTTGACCAATCACAGCATTCTGGTTGTGATTGGTCAAATCGCTCAGCCAATCAGAGGCAGCGCTTCCAGGAAGTGGGGATTTTTTTAATGTGCTGCCAGAAGAAATGAAGAAGAACAGGGGAGAAGATGCGCCTGACCCGGACAGCGCTTCTAACTGATGTATTATTATTATTTTTTTCTTGCAGCTAGGGGATATTTTTGGGGTAGGGATTATATTTCAACCCCCCCCCCCACCTCCCCCCAAAAATCCCTGCAGGGGTTGCCTTCTTCTCATTGCTTTTTATTGGGCAGCAGTAGCAGCACTGGCCAATTGAAAGCGAAGGGATAGCATTGCTCTCCTCTGCCACAGCTGTGACAGCTGCAGCAGTGGATTCCTTGGATGTGACAGCACTGTCGCAGTGTTTAGTACCGAGGGGACTCCCCAGATAAAGTAATCCCCTGCCACAACTGTCAGAGATCGCACTCCTCTGCCACAGCTGTTATTGGTCAAAGCGATCAGCCAATTAGAGGCAGCGCTTCCAGGAGGTGGGGATTTTTAAACCCCCGGCCAGAAGAAAATGCAGAAGAAGAGTGCCGCAGACCTGGAGAGAAAATGCACCAGAGCTGACAGCGCTTCTAAGTGATGTATTATTATTTTTTTTCCCTGCAGCTATGTTTTTTTTAAGGGCTTTGACAGTGAGATTTCCTACTGTCAAAGATGCATCGCTTCTAAGGATGAGCGAGTATACTCGCTAAGGCACTACTCCTCCAAGTATCTCCCTGCTCATCCTTAAAGATTCGGGGGCCGCTGCGGGGGAGCTGCGGGGAGAAACGGAGGGGAGATCTCTCTCTCCCTCTCTCCCGCCCACTCTCCCCTGCTCCCCGCCGCGACTCACCTGTCAGCTGCAGCGGTCCCCCAATCTTTAGGGATGAGCAGGGAGATACTCGTCTAAGGCACATTACTCGGACGAGTAGTGCCTTAGCGAGTATGCTCGCTCATCCTTAATCGCTTCGCACAAAAAACATGATTTTGTGCGAATCGAAAAACTCTGTCCTATCTTTTGCAAGTGCAAATTTTAAATGCTTGTAAAAAAACAGACATGTGACCCCTTTCATTGAAAAGCATTGCTTCTAATAGATCCCTTTTTAAAACGCACCTATAGAAGCATGAAAAATTTGCTCATCTAACTGAGCCCTTAAACTTATTTTTACTTTTTTTATTCCCAGAGGGAATAAGAACTTGCAATGCCCTGATTGTTCCTGCAGTACGATTTAACATATATGATGTAGCATTACATCATACTGCAATCTGACAGACATTCTATCAAGCCACCCCAAGAGCATGACTTAATTTCTACTATCAGAAGACCCCAGCTGCCAAGGACCCCTGCAATCTCATCGTGGTGGGGCCATACAGGATCCCGGAACATTGGCCAGGGGATTTTAATGCTGCTATCAGAATTGATGGTGAAATTTAAAAGGTCAACAGCTCTGATAAGTGGTGTGGCTTATCAGAGCTGTTGCGGGCCGGCGCCGGCTTAAGAGACAGTTTGTGCCTGCATTACATGAAAAGAGATCGCTGCTCAATCTCTCTTCATACATACCCCGACACTGCAGGATGTAACTGTACGCCCTGCACCGTTAAGGGGTTAAACATATGGCCATGTTTTCAGAACGTTTTGCGGATGTGAAAATCATATCCGCAAAACATGACAAAACAAAGCCATTAATTCCAGGGGTTTTGTTTTCACTAGTGTGTTTCTCACGTGAAATTACTATGCATGAGAAAATAGGCATTGCCCTTTCTAGCTCGCACATAATTTTTATACGTGTGAGTGCAGATAGGGTAGGAACTGTTGTTTTGCTTTTTTTTCACACACAATAGCGCAAAATTTGAACATTAAAGAGAAAAGACTTTTGACTGGTACATGCTCAAATACGCTCCATAGCAGCACATATTGGAGCATGCGCTCATCTGTAGAAGCCCTAAAACTCTTGGCCTCTTTTTCCTTAGATGGTCATGTCATCTCAGTTCAGACCAGCTCAGATTTATTTGGGTTTATGTTGTCTGAGACTATTCAATTTCTCAGTTTGTGTGATGCTGTTAAATGAAGTGTACCACAGAAATTGTGTAGAGGGGGCACAGGCACTTCCACAGGTTATTGATAATGATCACACAGATCCTGAAACCCAGATATGATAAAGGAGCTCATCCTCCTGACTGTATCGCCTTAAGGACACAGCCCTTTTTTAAAAAACCCTTTTTTTGTTTCTCAGTACTTTAAAGAAAATCATAAGTCTTTTATTTTTCCATCAACATATATTTCTGAGAGCTTGTTTTTTTGTGGGATGAGTTGTATTTTTCATGATATAACTTAATGTACCATATAAAGTACTGAAAAAGGTCATGATAACTTTATTTTGTGGGTCAGTATGATTACGGCAATAGCAAATTTGTTTTGCTTTTTTATTTTTGCTGTACTACTACTTATTTAAAAACTAAAATATCTTTAAAAAAAACATGACCACCAATAACATTTTTATATTTCCATTGATAGGGTTGTGCAAGAGCTTGCTTTTTGCAGGACAATCTATGGTTTTTATTGTTAATTGTTATCATTTTGGAGTACATATGACTTTTTGATCATTTTTTTATTACATTTTTTGTTGGAGAAGGGGTGACCAGAAAAGTGCAGTTCAAGCACCATTTTGATAGATCAGACTTTCATGGACACGTCGGTCCCAATTATGTTTTGGCTATTTAATTTTGATATTTTTTATTTTGAATGTGGGAAAAGTTTTTTTTACATTTTTTACTAACTTTTATTTATAATAATAAAAAACTTTTATTTTTCACAAATATTTGCTTCTTTTAAAATCCCGATAGGGGACTTAAAGTTGTGATCATTTGATCGCTTATACCATATACTGAAGTACTTCAGTGTTGTAATAAGGGGTATTTCTGCAGGCATTCTCTGATTGGGGCAGAATTGACAGTGGCAGTTAACGGGTTAACTGCCATGATCAGTGTGATCGCTGATTGCGGTAGTTGCTGGTAGAAGTCAGCTGTCATACACAGTTGGCACCCACCCTGTATGTAGTGGGATTGGATCCCAATCTCACTTCATGCAAATCCTGACACTAGAGGGCATACATGAGCAGCCAAAAGCATCAAGGACCAAAATAACCAGGCCCTTAAGGGGTTAAGCATTGAAAGGACTACTCTATGACTTGAGACTTGGTTGGTAGAAAGTTGTAGAACAATACATCAATAACAAAATAAATATTCTCAAAAAACAGAACAGTTTATCACTCTAGAGCGGTTAAGGTTTATTCTAGAAAATATTGCTATTTAATGTCATTTGTCCATTCGCGCATGATAAGAAATCAGATTTATAAGTGCAGCAACACCTTTACAAAAATAAACTCAAAGTACCGCAATTCATATGGTTGTCACTGTAATTGATGTATGTTTGAATCTACTGTATACTCATGGGGAATTAATGCGGGGCTATTAGCATATTCCGATACATATGTTTCTTTCACAAATGTTTAAACCCATAGTAATCATGTTTCACAGCTGCAGATCCCGAGCTTAAAGTAATTTCACTCTATTATTTGTATCTTCTAACTATACTCTAATTATCACTTATTTCTTCTATTATTCCTTTGAATATAAATGCTTTATAACAAATGTATCTATTCAAGATGCTCTTTCTGCTTGTGGAGCCACATTCTGCCTATCAAGACCTAGTAACACATACAGTAGGTATACTGTAGATGCAAAGGGAAGCAAAACCTTAAGAAGCAAAATGAAAGTTATTTGGTCACTTGAGTTCATGATAGCAAGATACATAAGTTTTTTTTTTTAATATCAATCTTTTGTTTGATTTAAAGGGGTTTTCCCGCGCCGAAACGGGTTTTTTTTTTTCAACAGCCCCCCGTTCGGCGCGAGACAACCCCGATGCAGGGGTTAAACAAGAACACCGGACAGCGCTTACCTGAATCCCCGCGCTCTGGTGACTTCTTACTTACCCGGTGAAGATGGCCGCCGGGATCTTCTCCCTCGGTGGACCGCAGGGCTTCTGTGCGGTCCATTGCCGATTCCAGCCTCCTGATTGGCTGGAATCGGCACGTGACGGGGCGGAGCTACACGGAGCTACACGGAGCCCCATTGAGAAAAGAAGAAGACCCGGACTGCGCAAGCGCGTCTAATTTGGCGATTAGATGCTGAAAATTAGACGGCTCCATGGAAACGAGGACGCTAGCAACGGAACAGGTAAGTGAAAAATTTCTGATAACTTCTGTATGGCTCATAATTAATGCACAATGTACATTACAAAGTGCATTAATATGGCCATACAGAAGTGTATAGACCCACTTTGTTTCGCGGGACAACCCCTTTAATAATACACAAAAACATTAAAGAGGTTGTCTCGCGGCAGCAAGTGGGGTTATACACTTCTGTATGGCCATATTAATGCACTTTGTAATATACATCGTGCATTAAATATGAGCCATACAGAAGTTATTCACTTATCTGCTCCGTTGCTGGCGTCCCCGTCGCCATGGATCCGTCTAATTCTGATGTCTTCTTGCTTTTTTAGATGCGCTTGCACTGTGCGGTCTTCTTCCTTGTGAATGGGGCCGCTCATGCCGGAGAGCTGGTCCTCGTAGCTCCGCCCCGTCGCGTGTGCCGATTCCAGCCAATCAGGAGGCTGGAATCGGCAATGGACCGCACAGAGCCCACGGTGCATGGGAGAAGACCCACGGTGCATCGTGGGTGAAGATCCCGGTGGCCATCTTGGTGAAGGAAGAAGTAGGAAGAAGGAAGACGTCGCAAAGCGGGGATTCAGGTAAGTAATAATTTTTACTTTTTTTTAACACATTCCTTGGGGTTGTCCTGTGCCGAACGGGGGGCCTATGGAAAAAAAATAAACCGTTTCGGCGCGAGACAACCCCTTTAAGTATAATTGCAGTAGAGGCATTGCAAATATGAAAAATCCTATCATGGACAGAAAAAAATATGTAAATCACTGGAATCATATTCAACATCATATAAATAAGTACTGTATACCGCACTTATGTTAAATGACCTCTTATAGCAGTATAAAGTTATACTGCACCAAGTACAAAAACAACCATAACCAATGAGGCCCTACAAATATTCAGCTGAGGGGCGAAAAAGTAATCCTTTCCAATGAAAAGCACAAGACTTCAGCCAAATGTCCATGTGTGGTTTTTACTTCTAAAAACGGGGGATCCGTGCGTCCTGCTGCCCATAGGGATGCTTTTAGCTGCATCCGTAGGGCAGCTAAAAGCATGCAGATGTGATTTCTTCCCGGCGTGCAAGTCCATTTTCCTGCGGGTCTCCCGTACGGATGGCTCCTTTGGCTTTCATTGAAGCCTATAGAAGCTGTCCGTATCCGCGGCACAGCCGCAGCTGTTTTTGTGCTGTGCTGTGGTTATGCGGGAGAGCAGGAGATTTTAAAAAAAAAGCTGTGCACGCCGCATGCACGGCACTCTGCCGGCATGCCAAACACATCCGCCGGACAGAAGAAAGAAAATCCGGCCTGAGCAGAGGAGAGCCCCACAGCGTCCAGAGAGGTAACAAAAATGTATTTTCCTTCTCCATGTCCGCGGGCACACATGGATTCCACTGCGTAATTCAGTAATGTAATCCGTGCCTGCAAGTGGACATGAGGCCTTAGTCTATATTTACACAAGTGAGTGCAATATTGTTTCGATCCACTTGTATCAACATCAAAACCGTTGATTTTGTCTGCGAGTGCGATGCGTTTTGCGAGAAAAATACCGTCACCGAACATTTTTCACAAGTTTGAAAAGTCACATGTTATTTCAATAAGAAACTTTCAAAATTGCACCACAGTCGCAAGAAGCTCGCATATACATGCAGGAGCGATGCAATTTTTAAAAACTTGTTAATAGTATTCTATTGCAAGTTTTTGCCATTTTTCTATCTCACAGTATAGCTGGGTAAGAACAATTGCACATGTAAACACACTCATTGTAAATAATGGGTTGTATTTCTGTGCATCTCGCAACCCTCAAAACGTACACCATTTTCTTGGCCTTATAAATACTAAGAAGAATGAATAGAAGATGAAGAAGAAACAAAAAGTTAAGGTGAAGAGAAAGGGTGAATCATGGAAATCAATATACCCTACTATGGAAAGAAAATGGTGGAATGTTCAACAAGAAGCAATCAAGCGCCATCTCATGCCTGATAACCTACACTGCAGATATAACAAGCGGTATACGAATATTCAGTGTGATACACTATTAGTTTAAAGGGAACCCATAATCAACTAAAAGCACCATGGTTATGGTTTATAGTTGAGGTGATGTGCTATCCTTGGAGCCTCTTTTCATATGCACCTGGTCCCCATTCCTGCAATGTCCCCCAGCAAAGTCAGTGCAAACAGCATCTTGATTATTTTTAGAAAACTATGTGCACACACTCCCATAGAGTTGAATGAGCTTACTGCACATAGCCTTCTGTAAAGAGTCAAGCTGGTATGCACATGCTTACTGTCAGTAGACACTTCAGGAATGGGGGTCCAGGTGAGTATGAAAAGACTCTCCCCAGACTCCATATTTACATTTTAAGCACTATAACTTAGTTTATTGTGCTTATAGTTGATGACAGTTTCCCTTTAGCATACCAAATGTTCATTTGGCACTCTATGCTACTTGTGTAGTGCATGTTATATCTTTGCAAACACAATAGGAATGACACAGCATTAGGGTTACCAAAGGCAGTTTGAGTTAACTTTACTATATCTGCATATTATATCCTTAAGAAAATTAGTATGTTTTAACACCTGTAGTGGCACACCTGGAAAATCTCAGGGCTTGCTGCACAGACCATGCAGTTAAGACCCGGAAGATTTCCGTGGACAGTTATAATGCTGAAATGCTGGCCAGGATACATAGTTATTGTGCCACTGTACATGTTTGTCACTTCAAATTACCTCTGGAACATCTCCCAGGCTTGATAATAATAAACCTGCCACTGAAGGGGTTAAAGCAGTTGCTCTTTTCCTTATGCCTTGTGTAATATACAGATAATCAATGAAGAAGCGTCAGGCAGCAGGTTACCGGTGCAAATTGTTTTATGTATCCATCAGAATACAGGCAAATACCTCTACATCAAAGTGAATAGCGACGTTTCGACCTTCTGTGCTGGTCTTTGTCAAGCTAATACAATGCATATTCCTAGGTACTTTTATATCCCAAGACACCACCCACAAAGTTAAAAGACATTTATAACAGGTGTGGAGCATACCTTTCACATGAGTCAGAAAGCACATCCTTCATTGCCCTTGCCTCTTGATTAACCTGCAGCTGCCATCATCCTCACTGTGTGCACACTACGTCTGACTCCCCCATTAAGCGCGTCACATGATATGTCACGTGACGTGTACTGTGCGTCACAAGGTACGCCCACTAACGCGTCATTATCTCGGGGCGACCATCGAGGACCGCGCATGTGCAGGAATTACATCCTCTCGCGATATACCAGCCTCTAGAAGACTAGGGAGCCGTCCCGCCCACTCAATGTACGTCACCCGATGTGCATCACGTGGCGCGCAATGCACCTGCATATTGCCCTTGTCAAGCGGGGCCTGGACATTGCGCATGTGTAGAAGTCCAACTACCTCGCAATCAAATAAATAGATATTCGTCTCCCCTAATATATCCGCATAAGCGAAGGACTCATCGCAGTGTGCGGCAGCCTGCGCAACAAACTAAACGCCACAATTCAATGTTCACATACACCATAACCCCCGAAATTCGGGTATTACAACTTGTGACCCCATATTAACTCCTCAATTTTCCTGCTTTTACCAAATCTACTTATCTTATCCTATAATACCTACTCGGGAGACCCCCCCAAAAAATAGCCTCATTAATATACAGAGAATGTACTAGTCCCCAACCGCATATAATTTTGGATTTTTATTAGATAATAATATTTCCCTTAATCGCTTATCGATTCCTCAGAATCACTCCCAAACCTACAATCGCAGGATTGGTTAGTCATATGCCGACCAATAAAATTGTCGGTATTACTCACAATGAGCGCAAAAAGATCTCAATATAATTCTCCTGCCAAATACATGCATAGGGGTGTGGACTTATAGATATCTAGCCAAGGGGTATCAACAGAGTGTGCAACACATGAGGAGGACTGACTTTGACCATAAATATCTTTGTTAAATCACTTCAAAAATACATTGAGAGGATAGATTTTATCCATTATTTCACCATCATAAATAATCCAAGTTGAATAACACGGAACTGTCAATTCTATTAAATAGAGGTCCAAAGGCTCCACATGCATAAAATAGGTCCCTATTAGAGATGAGCGAGCGTACTCGGAAAAGCACTACTCGCTCGAGTAATTTGCTTTATCCGAGTATCGCTGTGCTCGTCCCTGAAAATTCGGGTGCCGCTGCGGCTGACAGGTGAGTCGCAGCGGGGAGCAGGGGAGAGCGGGCGGGAGAGAGGGAGAGAAAGATCCCCCCTCCGTTCCTCCCCGCTCTCCCCTGCAGCTCCCCGCTCCGTGCCGGCACCCGAATCTTCAGACCCGAGCACAGCGATACTCGGACAAAGCAAATTACTCAAGCGAGTAGTGCTTTTCCGAGTACGCTCGCTCATCTCTAGTCCCTATCAAGGTATGCTCCATATTAGTTCAGATACCTGCAGTCAGTCCTCCTCATGTGTTGCAGACTCTGTTGATACCCCTTGGCTAGATATCTAGATGAAACCAACAGATGAGTGGAATAGACAAGATGTAATTCAGGCATAAACCAAACCAGAACATCAGACGGAGCTCAGACAAGGGAAATATAGAGAGAACCCAAAATGAACCGAATGCATGCAGACCACAAACAGCCTGACAGAACAAGACATAAATAGCATGCATCCTAACACCCAGGTACTTTTGGAGATGTTGCAGGGATAAATGAGCAGCACCCTCTAGCAAGAAGGGCTAATATGTAATTGCACAGACTTAGGCCTTAGTCAGACGGGCGTTTTTTCGCGCGATTTGCGGATCGCATGACGGATGCGCATCCGCAAATCGCGTGACCGGTGCCCGAAAATCGCCCGAAAATCTGCTCCTAGCCGCGTTTCATTAGAAACGGGCCGGAGCTGTCCAGCGCATTGCATTCAATGGAGCCAGCAATACAGCCCGCTCCATTGAAAGCAATGCGCTGCGGGCGAGTGTGGGATGAATTGTCGGGAGCCAATCAGCGCTGAGCCAATCAGGGGGCGGGTCTGACTCACACCCCCTTCACACCCACTGCAGGCCGGCCGCACGGCACTCCGGCTGCCAGGAGCATGTGAGTATATATATATTTTTTATTTTAACACATTTCTGGATGAATTGCAGGGAAGGGCTTATATATTTAAGCCCTTCCTGACAATTCATCCCGCGCACGCCGGCAGCCCATTGCTTTCAATGGAGTCGGCTCTATTGCCGGCTCCATTGAATTCAATGGGCAAACATCGTTCTTCTCTGCCACAGCTGTTACAGCTGTGGCAGAGAAGAATGATTTGTCTTCTATATGTTCTCAATGGGGTCGGCGCTGCTGCCGCCGGCCCCATTGAGCGCATATAGAGAAGAGAACAGGAATCGCAGATCGCAGATAGGTGCGATCTGCGATTTTTTGTTCTATAATTTATCGGACGAGCGCATAAAAAGCGCTCATGTGTCCGATACCATTGCAAAGCAATGGTTTTATAAAATCGCCGGACGCATGTGCATGCGCAAATTGCGGCAAAAAACGCCCGTCTGACTAAGGCCTTAGAGCTCTAACCCACTTGCGTTTTTTTAGCGCAATTGTCAGTTGGACTTGTGATGCGTTTTTAACATTAAAAAGTCCCATTGATAATTGCGTTAAAAAAAACACAGCAATATCGCGGCATTAAAAAAACACAAGTGGGTAGGAGCCCTCAGCCAGACAAATCAACCAAACCTGCAGCACTGTGCAAACCAATAGAACTAAAGGTCCCAGGAGCACGACATAACATAGGGGCCTCTGATTTGGTCAGTTTTCTAACCAGAGCGGAAAGGCATTAGCAAAGAGTGTCTCTTGTTCTGAGGAACGTGTGCTGTCTATATAATTCTATTTGGGGCTCAGTCAGATGGGCGTTTTAATGTGCGAATTTATGTGCGAAGAAACGCATGCCTAAAAAAAGTTCACGGGACCAAGGCGGGTGTCACAAAGAAAAAGACTGCGCTTGCTTGTGCACAAACTTGTGCACATTAAGTGTGCTGCCTGCTATCCCCTGCAGCGGCTGTGACAGCTGCAGCAGGGGATTCCTTGGATGTGAAACCCCTGGATGCTGTCACATCCAGGGATTTCACTTTGTGGTCAATGGGACTAATGGCAGCAGTGGCTGCCCCATTGACATATAGCGAAGATCGCGATCCTCTGCCACACCTGTAACAGCTGTGGCAGAAGATTTCTTCATCTCTGCGGGGAGTCCTCTTGTCACTGAACACTGTGACAGCATTGTCACAGTGTCCAGTGACAATGGGACTCACCGAGGAGATGAAGAAATCCTCTGGCACAGCTGTGACAGCTGTGCCAGAGGACTGCAATGCTATCCCATTGAATTCATTGGAGCTGGCACTACATTTTTAAATCCCCACCTGCTGAAAGTACTTCAGAGCAGCGCAGGGAGAAGACCCAGCTAGACGCGCCTGAGCCCCGGCTGCTGCAGAGAGAGGAGTATATCTATATAGTTTTATTTTTTACACATTTTAGGGATGATTTTCAGGGAAGGCCTTATATTTAAAGCCCTTACTCGAAAATCATTGCAGGGCGCGCTGGCTCTATTTAGAATTAGCAGTCATTCTGAGGATTTCTGATGACCGAGGGATTTGCGCACTGCAGCGTATTTTCTTGCCGATATGCTGCAGCCGCCCATTTGAAAGGGAGAAAATATGAGGCTAAAGGTTGGGACTTGAACGTGGCTATTCTTCATGCGATTTTTCAGTGTGTACAGCGAACGTAAAAATGCATACGGTTGTGTGAAAGAAGCCTTAAACTAATTCATGGTTCTTTTTTTCTTTCTTTAAAATGTAATCTGTCAAATTTTGGTATATACATGGATGTTACTGACCATGAAAGTGAAAAAGTAAATAATTGTAATAATAATAATCTTTATTTGTATATCGCCAACATATTCCGCAGCGCTTACATAGACAGGGGAAATACAGAAAGACAAAAGTACAAACATTACAGAACCACGGTTACATAGTAATCAGCTGATGGAAACAATAGGGGTGAGGGTCCTGCTCCAACGAGCTTACATACTACAAGTAATGGGGGGATACAGAAGGTAAAGGGGCTGGAGAAGTGCACGGTGTAGAGAGGTGGAGAGTGAGGGATGCTATACACAAACAATGGTGAGACATTTAGCCATGTGGTGGCAGAATCAGTATGACTGCAGGAGATGTTGATGATGGCTAGCAAGGTTTGCAGTCAGTAGGTCAGGGAGCATGTTATCAGGCAGAGTAGAGAGGGGTTTGTTTAGGGATTGCGGTATTCTTCCCTGAAGAGGTACGTTTTTAAAGCGCACCTGAAGTTTTGTTATTCCTGGATTGCCCGGATAACCTTTGGTAGTGCGTTCCAGAGCACTGTTGCTGCTCTATCTTACAGCTTGTAAATTTAGGCATATTGTAATAAGTGATATTTCTATCACTTTTTGATACTTTTTTTATGTCTAAATTTCATATAAGGAATAACAAAATTTATGTATATACAATCAAATTTTTAAGTATATTTAGGGTATTTGGAAATCTTGATAATAAAACTGTGGGAATGGGAAAAAAATCATTTTAATTGGGATGCTGGCATTCTAGTGTTTATTAACTCCTTAGTGATGTCCCCGTTGCCGTTTTACATCCTAGCTAAGTGAGCTTTAATCCTCAGGGGCGTAAAAACATGCATCCCCTGAGGATTAATGCCACGTGGGCTCTGGACATGACAGCTACATGCTGTAGGTTACCGGGGGTCTAGTTTTCAAAAGGGGGTCATTTGTGGGGGTTCTTCATAGTTTTGGCTGCTCAAGGGCTCTACAAGTGGGCAATAGGGCCTAAATCACCTTCAAGCAAAATATCAGTTCTGAAAGCCACAATGGGTATGTTCCTGAACACAGGACAAACAGGGGGTATCCATTTTGGGGTGAAAATCTTCATTCATATGTGTGCTGTACAAAAAAACCCTGTTTTTAAATTGACACAATTGCCAAAAAATGAAAACTGTTTTTCCTACTGCTTTGCATAGATTCATTTGAAAATGGTGGGGTAAAATGCGCAGTACATCCCTAGATGAATTTGTTGAGGCGTCTAGTTTTCAAAATGGGGTCATTTCTGGGGGTTCGCTATGGTTTTGGCAACTCAAGTATTCTACCAGTGTGCTACGGGGCCTAAAACGCCTTCAAGCAAAATGTCTGTTCTGAAAGCCAACAGCTGCTCCTTTCATTTTGGGCCCCGTTGTGCATAAGGACATAATATTAGGGCCGCAATGGGGATGTTTCTGAACACAGGGCAAACAGAGGTATCCATTTTGAGGTGTAAGTCTTCATTTTCATGTGCACTATAGAAAAAAAATGCTTTTAAAATGACGTATTTGCAAAAATATAACATTTTATTTTTTCTCCTCTAAATTGTATTAATTCCTGAAAAAAAATGTGGGGTAAAATACTCATGACCCTCCTCAGTGAATACATTACAGGGTGTAGTTTTTAAAATGGGGTCATTTGTGGGGGTAAATATTTCCGTATATTGAGTATTAAAGGGGTTGTCCCGTGCCGAAACGGGTTTTTTTTTTTTTAAACACCCCCCCCCCCCCCCCCGTTCGGCGCGAGACAACCCCGATGCAGGGGTTAAAAAAACAACCCGCACAGCGCTTACCTGAATCCTGGCGGTCCGTCGTCTTCATACTCACCTGCTGAAGATGGCTGCCGGGATCCTCTGTCTCCATGGACCGCAGGGCTTCTGTGCGGTCCATTGCCGATTCCAGCCTCCTGATTGGCTGGAATCGGCACGTGACGGGGCGGAGCTACACGGAGCCCCATTCAGAAAAGAAGAAGACCAGGACTGCGCAAGCGCGGCTAATTTGGCCATCGGAGGGCGAAAATTAGTCGGCACCATGGAGACGAGGACGCCAGCAACGGAGCAGGTAAGTATAAAACTTTTTATAACTTCTGTATGGCTCATAATTAATGCACAATGTATATTACAAAGTGAATTATTATGGCCATGCAGAAGTGTATAGACCCACTTGCTGCCTCGGGACAACCCCTTTAAGCTGCAAAAAATAAATATTGTAGACTGGAGGCACATATATCTTATCAAGTTTTTACATTTTTCATATCTCGCCCAATGCACCACTACTCCATTGAAGAATGGCATAAACAAATAGAAAAAACATCTTAAAGGTGTTGTGCCAGAATCAACTTTTATCAATTACCCATAGGATGGAGGATAGCAGTCTGATCGATGGGATCTTCCCACTTAGGGCTCAATCACATGGATGCATCCGGGCGCCGATGCCCCCGTCTTCCTGCACGAAGAAGACGGCCACACCTGCAGTGCGGACGACTCTCTGCAGCGCCGGAAGAAAGAACACATGACCGGCAATGGAGCTGGTCATGTGTTCCTTCTGCCGACGGTGCGGAGAATCGTCTGTACCTGCAGTGCGTCCGTCTTATCCTGCAGGAAGACGGGTGCATTGGCACCCAGATGCGCCCGTGTGACTGAGACCTTAGACCTATCTTTTGACGCGTCGTATAAAATCGGCGACCATAAACGGTTGCTGATGTGCTATTTTTCCCGGCGTGATTTTTTTACAAGTCCAGAAATCATTTGCGACTTTTGGGTGATTTTTTTTAACGTGGCTAAATAGCTGCGCATATACGGTTGTGTGAATTAACCCTAAGGAAGTGTTTTCATATATTTAGTCACTTTGTAAATTCAACAAGCTCTATTTGAAGATAATCAAATATTCAAAACTCCCTTTTCTGTGTTAAAGGGGTTGTCCTGCGCCGAAACGGGTTTTTTTTTTTCAATAGGGGGGTTCGGCGCGAGACAAACCCTATGCAGGGATAAAAAAAAAAAAAACGGGTAGTACTTACCCGAATCCCCGCGCTCCGGTGACTTCTGACTTACCTTGTGAAGATCGCCGCCGGGATCTTCACCCTCGGTGGATCGCAGGTCTTCTGTGCGGTCCATTGCCGATTCCAGCCTCCTGATTGGCTGGAATCGGCACACGTGACGGGGCGGAGCTACAAGGAGCCGGTCTCTGGCACGAGCGGCCCCATTCAGAAGACAGAAGACAGGACTGCGCAAGCGCGTCTAATCGGGCAATTAGACGCTGAAGATTAGACGGCACCATGGAAACGGGGACGCCAGCAACGGAGCAGGTAAGTGAATAACTTCTGTATGGCTCATAATTAATGCACAATGTACATTACAAAGTGCATTAATATGGCCATACAGAAGTGTATACCCCCACTTGCTTTCGCGGGACAACCCCTTTAAGCCCTCAAAAAAGGAATAACTCTGATTTTCTACAAAGTTGAAATTTACAGCAGTGAATGCGTTCTACTCTCTCCAGTTCTATCACTGATTATTAACTAAAAAAAAAAATTACTAGACATTATAAAATTAATACATTTAGGACATTTTTCTAAAAAATTATAATAGAAATAAAATAATCTCAATTGTATTCCCATAATAACAAGTATCTCCATTTTGGGTTGTTGTTATAATCCTGGTATGCAGTCCATAGTCTGACACTGAGATAATAGATCCATTTAACTGTCTTTTTTAACAGCATAGAATTAAATGTAACATGTCTTTTCACATAAATCACAGCCACATCAGCATGGTAAGGTTTCAATGAGGCAATGAATGTTAATGGTTTCTTAAATACATTGTGCATAAGCTCATAAAATATACATATTAGTATTGCATAAATTATTGTCTGAGCTTCAACACACCTCTTCTCTTTGATTATTTAGGAAGAGTTGCTATTTTCTAGGTGATAAGTAACAAATAACTGGGTAATTTAATACTAGAAAATAACAAATTTGATCCTGTTAGAAAATATCACCCTGACAGACTTAGGCCTCATGTCCACGGGGAAAATCAGGCCCGCTACGGATTCTCCATGTAGAATCTGCAGCGGGTCCCTCCTGCCCCGCGGACATGAGGGCTGAAAATAGGAATAAATAAGAATAAACTTACCTCTCACACGCTCCGGTTCTTCTCTTCGCTGCGGCGTCATCTTCTCTCGTCGCGGCCGGATCTTCTTTCTTCGGCTCGGCGGATGTGCATGATGACGTCGGTGACGTGCCCTGCGCATGCGCCGGGCCGAAGCAAAATGATCCGGCCGCGACTGAAAGAAGATGGCGCCGCGGCGAAGAGAAGAATTGGAGCGTGTGAGTAAAATCAGATTTTTGTGTCCCGCGGATCCGGACGGCTTCCATAGGCTTCAATAGAAGCCCGCGGGAGCCGTCCCCGTGGGAGACCCGCATGAAAATGGAGCATGGTCCAGATTTTTTCATGCTCCATTTTTTTTAAAATCCCTTTTATTGACGATCCGCGGGTATTTATCTACCCCGCGGGTGGTCAATGCATCCCTATGGGGTGCGGATCCGCGGGCAGAAGAAGAGTTAAAATCGGCTGCGGATTTTAATTCTTATTTTGCCCGTGGACATGAGCCCTAAGTTTATATAGTTGCAGTAGGGACATGTCCATATACCCCATGTGACTACTGCATCCAATCATTGTCCTCAGCAGTCTTCTGCCATTTACCACTCAGAACATTAATTGGCTGAAGCTAATTAAACTAAGTTCAGTGGGGAGGATAAAAGTGGTGGAGCTGCACCAATGGGGAATTGAATGGATGAGTATACCTTCTCTTGTTATTTTATTGTTTTTCCTGACTGTGACCAAATTATTATTTTTAACTTGGACAATCCCTTTAGTATAATAAGCTTATATCACTTGGGAAAGCTTTGAAAAACTGCTTATTTAGTATTGAATTGTATCACGTTGAGTCTGCCAGAGCAGGAGCTCTTGTTTTCAGTGGCTCTCTGCTCCAGCTCCCAAAGAGGGGCCCTAAGCTATGGACCTCCTTCCAAGAGGGGATATAGAAATGAGTTGCCTAAATTGCCCTCCCTGGTGTTAATAGGAGTTAGCTCACTAGCAATTATAATAGATACAACCATCCAACTAATTATCAATACTGATTCATCATTATTAGCCTACTATAATTCATACATTGTGCAGCAATGTTATAATCTTTAGTATTAATGCTCCAAGCTGTTGTCACATACTAAATTTATATACAACCTATAAACTAGAGCCCACACAAATATATCAACTAGAGTTTAGAAAAAAACAATATATATTATACTATACTGTACATATATGTAGAGGGAAGGACAGCACCTTGAAGGGATACAAAAAATGTTCCCAGGAAATGACCTTCTGGAGATTCTTCTCAAATCCTCATAAAATCCACATCAGTGTAGAGCAGTATATGTATGAAAAGAAAAAGGCCCCTCAACAAGTAGGGGTAAGAGACAATCAGATTTGTCACCGAAGGGACAAAAGGTTTCAATAATGACTTATGAAAAACCCCATGAACCCTACATGTAGCTGGCAAATCAAGTTCATAAGCAAGCGGATTTATTACACGCGTGATGACAAAGGGACTCACGTAACGCGGCGCCAGTTTCAAAGACGGAACCCTCAATTTGAAATTTCTAGAAGACAAATATACCTTCTGCCCCATCCTTTAAGGTTCAGATACTGACAGACTCCTCCCACTACGCAACTGCATATGAGCCCCTGTTGCTACCAGGTTCTTCTGTACTTCTTTCCATACCCCCTGCAGTGCATCTGTGGCGACATCAGCTGCAGGACAGGCAGACAGAGTAGAAATAGCTGTAAGGAAGTGAGGATGCTGACCATATATGCAAAAGAATGGAAATACCCCAGTGGAAGAACAAGTACGGTTGTCTAGTGCAAACTCTGCCAACAGCAGGAACTCTGCCCACTGATGAGCCTTTTCGCTAGCAAACAACCGTAAATATTGCACTAAATCCTGGTTCTTTCATTCAGTCTGACCATTAGTCTGCGGGTGGAATGCTGACGAGACGGAAAGCGATGTTCCCAGGTTTCTAAAGAAGGGTTGCAAAAATTGCGCAACAAACTGAACATCGCGATCAGATACAATGTTCTCGGTAACCCAGTGTAGACAAATGATTTCTTTTACAAAAATCTTGGAAAATTTTATTGCAGAAGATAGCTCTTTAACACCAGGAAATGTGCCATCTTTGAGAAACGGTCTACAACAACTAGAATGGTGGTGAACTTCTGAGATTCAGGTAGATCGGTGATAAAATCTACCGATAAATGCGACCACGGACGAAAAGGCAACGGTAAAGGTCTCAGAGACCCCTCCAGAAGACACCGCCGACTTTTACCACGTGCACAAACAGAGCATCCCTTAACAAAGTCGTGGATCTCTCGAGAGATGCCTGGCCACCTGGCAGTGTCTAGTACAAAGATCCAGAGTCCCCTAAGCCCCAGATGACCTGCGAGAACAGATGAGTGAGACTCTTCAATGACTCTGAGACGCAAGGTCTCTGGCACAAACCATCTGCCCTTCGGCACCCCCAAGGGAGCGTCCTGCTGACAATTTTGTAGATGAGTTACAAGATTAGATTCTACAGCTGCCACCATCACCCAAGGTGCCAAGATATTTTTGGGAGCCACTGTCTCACTTTTCGGCGAACCGAAACTCCGTGAGAGGGCGTCTGCCTTCACGTTCTTCTCCCCTGGAATATATGTAATGACGAGGTTAAACCTGGCAAAAAACAACGCCCACCTGGCCTGACGAGCCATGAGTCTCTTAGCATTGGCGAGATATACCAAGTTTTTATGATCAGTATACACGGTAATGGGATGCCTTACCCCCCTCAAGATGGTGACGCCACTCTTCTAGAGACCACTTAATCGCCAATAACTCACGATTACTCACGTCGTAGTTACGCACTGCCGAACTGAACTTCCGCGAGAAGAACGCACATGGACTATACCCAGGTCTCCCGCTGACTTCCTAAGACAATACAGCCCCCGCCCCCACCTCAGACGCATTGACCTCAATGAAGAATGGTCGCTGCGCGTCAGGCTGTACTAGCACCGGGGCAGCAGTAAACACGCTTTTGTGATGACTAAAAGCCTCTAGGGCCTAAGGCGACCATCTTACCATGTCGGCACCCTTCTTGGTAAGATTGGTAAGGGATTGAGCAGTAACAGAATAATTCTTAATGAATCTATGGTAGAAATTAGCGAAGCCTAAAAAACGCTGGAGATCTTTCAGGTTATCTGGTCTGACCCATTGGGAGATTGCTGCCACTTTATCAGACTTGATTTTAATTCCCGTGGGTGAAATCATATAACCAAGGAAAGACACTTGTTTAGTATTGGAGATGAGCGAGCGTACTCGCTAAGGCAAATTACTCAAACGAGTATTGCCTTTTGCGAGTACCTGCCCGCTCGTCTCAAAAGATTCGGGTGCTGGTGGGGGTGAGTGGTGAGTTGCAGGAGTGAGCAGGGGGAGCGAGGGGGGAGAGAGAGAGATCTCCCCCCCCCCCCCCGTTCCTCACCCACTCTCCCCACCGCTCCCCGCCAACACCCAAATCTTTTGAGACAAGCGAGCAGGTCCTCGCAAAAGGCAATACTCGCTCGAGTAATTTGCCTTAGCGAGTACGCTCGCTCATCTCTATTTAATACCAAAAATGCATTTCTCCAACTCAGAACCAGCCTCACGTGAGTCCCAGTCCCATGTGAGTCCCAGTCTGGGGAGTACACCAGAATGTCATCTAGACATATGACCAAAAATACACCCAGGAAGTCATGGAAGACCGCGTTCATAAATCTCTGGAACACAGCGGGGCATTACAAAGTCCTAAGGGCATGACTAAACATTCAAAATTTCCGAACGAGGTGTTGAACACGGTCTTACACTTCACTCCCTTTCGGATGCAAATTAAATTGCAAGCCCCCCTCAAGTCCAATTTGGAAAGCCAGTGGGCCCCTAACACCTGAATCAGTAAATCAGGAATCAGGGGCAAGGAGCACTGGTTCTTCACTGTAATTTTATTCAAAGCCCGATATTCCACACAAGGCCTCAATGTCCAATCCTTCTTCCCTACAAAGAAGAGACCTGCCCCAGCAGGGGAACTGGATGGCCTGATATGTCATTTGGCCAGAGACTCTGAGATATAGAACTTAAGGGATGGGACTGTAGGGGATCAAATCAATACCACAGTCCCACTCCCTATGGGGAGGCAAATTCTCAGACAGTTTCTTGGAAAATATATCATTAAATCACAGAGGTGAGGGAAAAAACAAAGACATTATTCACAGAAAAAGCCAAAAATACAATACCTGAAGGTCTGCAAAGCAGACACGGTCGCGATAGGCACGATCGCCATAAGGCAGGCACAATCGCGGTAGGGCAGACGCAATGGCCGTAAGCCCTGGAGATATGCAGTCAGCCAGACAATAAAGTGGAGGAGCAGCTTGTTCTTGGCAGGCTAATATGCAGTCACCCTCTCAACCCAGCCCAGATTGGGGAGGAGTGACTGCATATACTAATAGCCTGCACATGTGAACGATACCAAAGATGCCAGCCATAGATGGATGGTGACCCACCATACAGGATATCAACCCTGACTGATATAACAGCGGGTTGCCCTGTATCTCTAAACTGGGCCACACTGGCTGACATCTTGGGCTCTCCCACCAACTAGCAAACTACATACAAAAGTACTAATGCATACTAATAAAATGCGGGTGTTGGTACTGCATTTTGGCCAAAACGCATAGGCTGACGGGCCGCGCCGAGGCCAAACCGCTTCCGTCAGTACCTACGCTAACTCACTATAAATTACATAAAATCACAGAGGTGAGGGAAAAAACAAAGACATTATTCACAGAAAAAGCCAAAAATACAATACCTGAAGGTCTGCAAAGCAGACACGGTCGCTATAGGCACGATCGCCATAAGGCAGGCACAGAAAATATGTCATTAAAATCGGACAAATACTCAGGAATAAATATGGTATCTGCTGAACACATGGATATAGTAGCTAAGTGATTATGACAGGAGAACCCCCAATGTGTCAATTCCCGAGTGGACCAATCAAATCGGGGATTGTGCAGTGCCAACCAGGGTATACCAAGCACCACATCAACAGTCATCCTTTCCATTACCAAGAACGACAGATTATCAGAATGGATAACACCCACAGTGAACTGTAACATGGAAGTCCTCCATTGTACAACCCCTGCAGACAGGGGGTAGAATCAATACTAGTGAAGCATATAGGAATTTTTAACGCCCAGAATTCAGTCATCAGAGGTCTGACAAAACTTAAACTAATCAAATTGGCGACAGCACCCGAATCAATAAAAGCTTGACTGGACTGAGTGAAATTCCGGAAGCCAATCTGACAAGGCACCAACAACTTAGGAAGTACCTGTGATCCTAGGCGATCCTCCCAAAGATCGCCTAGGATCTGAAGTTTTCCGCCGGTTCAGTCTGATGTTGCAGACACTTCTGAGGACAGGCTGCTACCTGATGTCCGCCTTTCCCACAATAGAAGCAGAGGCGATGAGTCATCCGGAACCGTCGCGTTCCTCGGGACTTAGCTGATCCACTTCCTTAGGCTCAGCACCAGACATTGGCATGGAAGAAGGAGGAGCGGGCCTGCCGGATTCCCTAGTTTTATGGGCCTGATGTTCCTCTTTTCTAGATCTCAGCCTCCTGTCAGCTTTGACCGCCAATTTCATTGCATCATTGAGTGTCACGGGACCGGTATGAGAAATGAGTAGATTCTTGACAGCGTCAGAAAGACCCAACGAGAACATCTCTTTAAGGGTGCTATCGTTCCAAGAGGTTTCACCTGCATACAGTCTAAATTTAGAGCAATAGTCTTCTACCCACTGCTGCCCCTGACGTAGAGACATGAGATGAGATAACGCCAACCCCACACGGTCCCTCCAAGTTCCTGAAAAAACACACAACTGACTTCAGGCAAGTCGAACTCTCGGGCAAGGAGTAGGCTCATGTCTGGGGGGAACCCCGAAGTAAGGACAAAATTAATCCAACTTTCTGGGATTCTGAGCTGGAGGAGCGGGCCGGATCCAAAAATACAATCTACATGCCTGCTGAAAAACAAAAAAATTGCTCCTTTGCCCTGAAAATACCTCAGGCAGAGGACACTTGGGCTAGGGAATAGAATGGGTGATAGAAATATGCACTAACTCCCGCTGCTCCCGGGCCACTATACGACCGGACAGGTCTTGGATCACGACCACTAAATCCTGCAACTGACTTGCAAGGGTACTCATTGCCTCCATTGGAGAGCAATTTTAAGGGCCAGTTATTATGTTACGGTGTACCACCTTTGATACGCCAGCCCGGCTACACTAGATCTCACCCACAACCCCTGTCCCTGCCTGCTTGCCTCCACTCCTGGCTAACCCTAGGCAGGCAACTGGGCGGTGGTCCCTACTCTCACTAAGGACCGAAAAGGGACTCTGGCATACCAGGATGGAAAGGGTAGAATACCAACAGAAAAGGCAGATGAAAATAACCAACACGAACAATGCTAAGCAGAACTGAGGCAGGTGGAAAAACCTGGCGGACAATAGCAAGTGTATGCAGACAAGATGACAGAGGCAGACTAGCTAGCACACTGAGTGAAACCAAAAACTGGCAGTGATTGCAAGTCTCTGCCCGACCTTTAAACAAAAGCCTCCGCCCAGGGGGGAAAGGGGGAGACAGCCAACTCCCAACAGAAAATAATAAAAGGGAGCTCGTGCATGGCAGATGCACTCACAGGTGCGTGTGCACAGTGCCGCGTGCCCCCTGCACCACGCCGCCCACGCCGGCCGGGCACCCACGTCCCTGGTAGCCGGACAACAATCCAGGGGGGACGTGCCGCGACCGTGGGACCCTGCACACTGCCTCCACGGGAGGACCAGCAACCGCTGCATGGTAACAGTGGTTATTCACTCTAACCCTGAGTATATTCGTGGTACGCCCCCACATATCTGAGACCACATGTGATAATGATTATCCATTCAGTCGCATTTGACCCTTGGTCAATCTATGTGGATCAATGTTCTCCACGCATTTCTGTCTTTCACAGCTTCTTTCAATTCTGTGACTGACATGTTCGCGGTGGCCTTGATTGTATCTAGCCATTTAGTTCTTTGTCGTCCTGATCTTCTCTTTCCACTGACTTTGCCAGCATCAGTACTGTTTCCAGTGAGTTAGCACGAATCACATGTCCAAAAAAAGTGAGCCCCTGTTTGTTGATTTTCTCCTCTAGTGATGTTTTTGGTTTGACATGATCTAACACTATCTTGTTCGTTGTCATGGCAGTCCAAGGTATCCGTAGCATTCTCTTCCAGCACCATAGTTCAAATGCATCAAATTTCCTATTGTCTGTTTTTCTGAGCAACCAACTTTCCCAACATTACATCGTTATGGGAAAGACAATTGCATTGACCAGTCTGGTTTTTGTTGCAAAGCTAATATCCTTGTTTTTCCAGATCTTTTTCAATCCTTGCATTGCATTCCTACCAAGTATAATCCGTCTCTTGATTTCAGGTCCAGATTGTCCGTTGCAATTGATTTTGGATCCAAGGAAAGTGCTGTGGAATAAGTTGTCACTATACAAATAAAGATTATTATTATTATTATTATTATTAAATCTTGGACCATCTCAACTTTTGCATTGTTAATTTTTATGTTCACTGGACCGTTGCCTACCATGGTCATGACTTTCGTTTTCTTGCTATTGAGATACGGCCCCATGTGTTCGCTTTCCTTTTGCACTTGTTGGATAAGGTATTCCAGGTCCGTTTCACTTTCCGTAAACAAGGTTGTGTCATCTGCATATCGAAAGTTGTTGACATTTCTGCCACTGATTTTGACTCCAATTTTTAATACGCCCAAATTGCATCGCCTCATGATCATTTCTACATACAGATTGAAAAGGACTGATGATAGAATATCAAAAAAGTTAATCAGCAATGCAATATTATTTGGTAACACTAGTTTCAATATCTTGTGGAAGAAAAGAGATTAATAAACAGTTTTAAGGATAAGTTATAATGTGTGTTAGTGATATTCTCAACTACTTAGTGATGAAATAACTGAAAGTAATAAATACTTGACAAAGGGGGTCCTTTGAAACCACATTTACTGCAAAATGTGCAATAGAGTGCTCAGAATTAACTGTGAGTCTAACAGACTCACCTTGGGGGTCAACGTGAGTCAAAACCTTAGGAGTTCCAGAGTTAATTCAGTTCAAACACTGAAGAAAAAAAAAAGATACAGCATCAAAAACAATTATATCATATCAATAATGCATTATACTGTATTGAATTATGTTATGATAACAATATTATGTATTGCAAATGTTATAGGACATGGCATGTGTCTCTTTTTTGTTATGAATTATAAATTGAATGTAATAAATAGAGACAATCAGAGAATGAATTGGAGATATGTGAGGGGCATTGCTCAGTTTTTCTGCTGTCAACCAAAAAGCAATGCTAAGAATAGTGATGCTTATTGGCTGAGAACAACTAAATGCAAGATAGCAGATTACAATGCTCCTGCCAGATCTTGGGAACTCATCATCAAAATGTCAAATTATTTCACATAAAATATAACAAAACTTGTATACCAGTACACAGATATGGACAATTGTTTAACATTACATGTGATTTAGTGTCAATTATTTGTCTGTATCTGGTCACCTTTCCTAAGATTTTCGCAGTATGTTAACTACTTGCTTTTAATTAAAAGTGTTGACCAGTTGTAAATTATTGATGGCCTATCCTCCGCATAGGGCTGACGAGAAGTAAAATGTCATGGACTGAAGGCGCAACACTTGTAATAAAAAGTGACTATTACAATGAGCGATTATCCAGTTCTTCTTTATTAGATTATTTATTACAGCCACACTGGAAAGAACAGCAGCAGGAAACCTCTTTCCTCATAGAGTCCACACTTTCTCACCGCCATTTCTGAAGAAGGTGCTGCGTCCCCAAATCGTGTTAATATTGGCTGTTTTTAATAAAGAAGAACCACAATTATCACTCACTGCCATATTCTATTTTATTACAAGTATTGTGCCTTTAGTAGATGACGTTTTACGTCTCTTCAGCCCATTTACTATGCCCTGTTTCATACATTTGGTGAATAGTGGACAAGCAGCACCCTATCCTGTCTCTGCATGGAAAATTGCTTCCTCTATCCACAGCCTTAGGAAAGGTTGTTTCTCTTGAGTCCTTCTTTAACATAGTAACATAGTATGTTAGGCTGAATGAAGACAATGTCCATCTAGTTCAGCCTGTTTCAACCCCCCCCCCCTCTCCTTCCTCTTTTGTTGGTCCAAAGGAAGGCAAAAAAAAAAAAACTAGCCTTGTTATCTTCTGGATAGGTTGTCAATAGCAGATTGGCAGGGTGCTTCACATGGGACCCCCACTGATCATCTGTTCTTTGGGCTAGTTTGCTCCTGCAATTGGCTGATTTTTGCACAAATCAGACATATCTCTTTTCTTACTGCATTGGACTGGCTGGTATTGCAGATGGAAACAGAGCTATTTGCTTCCTGCAGAAAACAGCTGATCGTCGAGAGTCCTCTTTGATGGACCCTTCTGAGGATTAGAGGTCTGATAGAGAAGATACTGGGATACAGTTCAACCTTGTTCAAGTATTATTTTCTATTGATTAGCCCTATGGAGTTTCATTAGCTCGATACTACAGTTCTCTCAACACAGACCTAATACAAAGCAAAAGAAGCTCATTTGAAAGCAGTAATAATGAGTTAATCTTCTGCTAATCCTCATTGGTTGTAAAAACTTTCTGACAGTGAGGATGATGAATGAGTGGAACAGGTTACCACGGGAGGTAGTGAGTTTTCCTTCAATGGAAGTCTTCAAACAGAGGCTGGACAGACATCTGTCTGGGATGATTTAGGCCTCATGTCCACAGGGAAAATCAGGCCGGCTACGGATTCTCCATGGAGAATCCGCAGCGGGTCCCTCCTGGCCCGCGCACACCAGGGCTGAAAATAGCAATGACTCACCTCTCCGCACGCTCCGGATCTTCCCTTCTTCGCGGCTTCATCTTCTCTCCGTCGCGGCCGGATCTCCTTTCTTCTGCCCGGCGGATGTGCACGGCACGCCGGTTGCGTGCTGTGCACATGCGCCAGCCCGAAGAAAAAAAAAATGGCCGCGACGGAGAGAAGATGAAGCCGCCAAGAAGGGAAGATCCGGAGCAGGTGAGTATATTCTGATTTTGGTCTCCCGCGGTTCCGTACAGTTTCCATAGGCTTCAATAGAAGCCTGTGGGAGCCGTCCCCACGGGAGACCCGCACCTAAATGGAGCATGTCCATTTTTTTTCATGCTCCATATTTTTTTTAATCACTTTTATTGACTATCTGCGGGTATTTATCTACCCGCGGGTGGTCAATGCATCCCTATGGGGTGCGGATCCGCGTGTGGGTGATCCGCTGCGGATTTAAAATAATCTTTTGCCCGTGGACATGAGGCCTTAGTGAACTGCATTAAACAGGGGGTTGGACCCGATGACCCTGTAGATCCCTTCCAACTTTATGAATCTATGATTGTGTTATTCTAACCATAGCAATGTTAGCCATCATAGCCACTGTGAGTCCTAGAGGCTGAGAGTCCCAATCAAATGCAAAGAACTTGCTTTTTTATGAGGAAAAATGATCTAGTTGCTTTAGTTTCTTTAGATCAGCTATATAACACTGCTATCCATCAGATTGTTGCTAAAGTCGAAATTCGCTATCAACTAGGCAGTGAATAGACCATTCCTGTCTTTGCCCCTAATCAATGCAGTATTGACAGTACATTTGTAGAATATTAAAAGTCCCCAAATCTGCACTGACATAATATGCCTCAGATTTTATGTGAATATTCCTAGATTAATGTATTAGAAAACTTGTGAGTTTACATGAATATATTTTTTAGCTGGCAGAACAGTTTATGTACTGTATATTTTATAATTTTGTCCTTGAAGAAACTGTTGGAAAGTAATATATATGGATGTAATTTATTTTTTGTCTCTTGCTATAGCTGACACATCAGTCTCCCAGCATTAGTTCACACAGGTTTTGCATCATTACTCCAATTTGTTTGTGGAGCTGACTCCTCCATCTTTCTAATTTATAGTCTGTGACCTTGTACAGTTTCTTTATGCTAATAGTAGAATATGAAAGCATATCTCTTCCAAAGGTACCTTTACACAGGCTGATAGTCGCCCAAATAATCACTCAAATGAGCGACAGACAAGGTACTGACCGAAAAGTCACTCAGTTCTTGCTAGTCGTTCCTATTCAGTGAGCTGAAACGGAATGATTGCTTAGTGGTTTCTTGCTCAGTGTAAACAGGAGTCGCTCAATGTTTGAGGGACTGCCCGTTTACTCTCAATGGAGGCCAGGATGACCTCCATTCTTTTAAATGGCTATTGCTCCTGGGCATTTAGTCACTCAAGATCATTATCTTCTTCCATAAGGTAATTGGCACTATCCATAAGATAGTTTAGTCAACTGACTGTGGATGTAGTCACTTAGGATCATTAGCTTCTTCCATAAGATAGTTGGCACATACCCATAGAAACTAGAGATGAGCGAGCACCAAAATGCTCGGGTGCTCGTTACTCGAGTCGAACTTTCAGTGATGCTCGAGGGTTCGTTTCGAGTAACGAACCCCATTGAAGTCAATGGGTGACTCGAGCATTTTTGTATATCGCCGATGCTCGCCAAGGTTTTCATTTGTGAAAATCTGCAAAACACAAGAAAGTGATGGAAATCAGAGGCAGCCCTCACTCACCCATTCATGAATTCATGAATGGGTGTGAGTGAGGGATGCCTCTGATTGGTCAGGCTGTGACCAATCAGAGGCATCTCATTCAGCAGGCGGGGATTTTAAATCCCCGGCTGCTGAATACTACTCACAGCTGTTTAGAGCAGTTCAGGAGAACTGCAGCCTGCCGCGCTGAACTCCGTCTGCCGGGACCAGGTAAGTATATATATTTTTTTTATTTTTACACATTTCTGGATGAATTGCAGGGAAGGGCTTAGATATTTAACCCCTTCCCAACAATTCATCCCGCGATCGCCGGCAGCCCATTGCTTTCAATGGAGTCGGTTGTATTGCCGGCTCCATTGAATTCAATGGTCAGTGCTCGTTTAATCGAGACGAGTACCGCGTGGTGCTCGTCTCGAGTAACGAGCATCTCGAGCACCCTAATACTCGAACGAGCATCAAGCTCGGACGAGTATGCTCGCTCATCTCTAATAGGAACTCATTCCATCAACACAAATTCTCCTTCTGAAAACCTTATTGCTTCTTCGCATAGTGGGAGTGCACAATATTTAAAACAACATCTTACCTCTAACTAAACACTCAGCTTTCCTAGCTGACTATGGTTAAAGATCAACAATCTGCATACTCTTGGTGTTCTGGCTGCCTGAGACTCATATCACCTCTTCTTCCCAGGCTGGAGCCAGGTCTGAGAAGCTTACTCTTCTCATCAAGAGCACTCTTAGTATAATTATTCTAACTGGCAAGCACTGAAACCAAATCACAGACATATCAGGTGGTCTTGCCACACAGACCACCTGGCATGTCTATGATTAGGCCCTCTAGTGACCACTTCCGTAGCTGCACTGTTACTATGGACATACACACACAGATTAGACACTTTTTAGAGACACGTACCCTTTCAAGCAGAAATTAGACCCATGACCCTAGAGTGCAGCATAAAATCAAGTGAGCAAATTTTCCATGTATCAGTTACAGTGGGTATCCACATCAGAATGAGAAAATGAAGCTATTTTGAATGAGGCGTGGTCATTGGTGCTAGACTAGCTGGGGCCAATATTTTAAAAACTGCCAACCTTGCAGTATTTTCTTGTGCAGCTGTGTGAAGAGTATAACAATAATGCTGGGATTGAGGAAAAAACATCCAGTGAAAGGGGATCCTGTGGATGTAAACAACTTGTCAGCAAAAGGGGTCAGAGGAGGATGTCAAGAATTGTTTGACACATTGCAGCTAAATACATCACTGATGCTCCAGCTAATGTGTCTGAATGTACCACTTGTGGTTCCTCAGCACAGAGTGCCTTCGGCAGCTAATGACCAGCTTAGATACTATTCATTGCTAATAGAAATGAAAAGGCAAAACTCCAGTGAGCAAAAGAGCACAAAATTGGGATTATGAATCTAGATTTCTGTCACAGCTTGCAATTTGCAGAGTTTTGAAGAACCTTTCCAATCTGCAGAATTATTTCAAACCCAAGTGGGAATCTATGCCATGGCAAATTACTGCAGTTCCGAAGACCAATGAAGGTCCATTCTGATATGGATGTCCCTAATAAAGTTAGCCCATTATAGCTAAGTATGATATCACAAAAGTGATTGTACATATATAATGCAATTCAGTGCCTAATAGCTCCTTTCTAAGGCATGAGACCATTTTGCATTTAAATGAGCCTGTTTAGCTCCAAAGTATGATTCATAACATTTGACTAATACATTTCCCACTCCACTGCTTGTGAGTACCCTTATTAATCGGGTTCCATTACTAACAGAAGCATCCTACATACCTTACATTCTTGTCTTTTTTTAACTCAATTGTTTATCAAACATTTGTCTTTATTCTACTTTTGAGTAGGAGCTACTGTCAAGAATTCCATTAGAAGTAATATAGCCCCTTATGTCAACTATCAGTGATGTCGTGTACTGTGTAAAAGTTTTAGGCAAGTGTGAAAAAAATGCTGCAAAGTAAAATTTTGTTTTAAAAATAGAGGGCATCTGATTGCCTCCAAATTTATTCTACAGCAGGACAATGACCCCAAATATACAGCCAGCATCACCAAGAACTGTCTTCGGCATTAAGAAGAACAGGTGGTCCTTGAAGTGATGATATGGTCCCCACAGAGCCCCAATCTTAAGATCATTGAGTATGTCTAGTATAACATGAAGAGATACAAGGTCTGTAGTTAGTTCTCCAAGGTCTTTGAAAAAAAAAAAACACACCCTGCCAAGTTCCTTCAACAACTGAGTGCAAGTGTATCCAGAAGAATTGATGTTGCTTTGAAGGCAAAGGGTGGTCATACCAAATATTGATTTCATTTTTATTTTGTTAATTAGCCCCAAAACTATGAATTCTTCTATTTTTGAAATGATTATTATTTTCCAGCATTTTTTTCTACATCTGCCTAAACCTACACAGTACTGTAAATCAAATAAGTTTTCTGCATGGTTAAGAGCAGAGATGACTGAACCTTGCAAAAGTTTTTTTTTAGCCGGTTCACTGAATTTAGGTTTGAATTAGCTTGAACTGAGCTTCACTGCTACGGATTTATGGAAATGTGGATCCACTGGACCAACCAACCAAGCCTAAACCAGTCCTGGAGTGGTTGGCAGCTGACTCCTCAGATAGATAGACTGTTGCTAGTACAAGAGAGACTGACCCTTGGCTGCAGAGGAATGGACACCCCTTACCTATAAGCAAGGCAATCGCCCCAATTAGGGCGGCCCTGCAACGAAACCTTGGGTCTGACTATCCCTGATGGGGTAGTAAACACAGGGACTGGCAGCAGACAAAGGAGCACACAGACACAGGAAAGGACAGGGGCAAACCATAGACAGGAATGGGAACTGACAGAAAACAAATATACACAGATCAGGCAGCATAAAAACAATCCGTACACAAACTCCGGGAATACAGACAGAACTCAGAAAGCAATACAGAACTGAGCAACACAGACAGAACTGAAACTCAGGAACACAGACAGAATTCAGACTGCATACACAGAATTTAGAGAGGGGGGCAGAAATGAGACCACACAGATAGGACTCAGACAGAAGTAGATGACTAAAGAAAGCTGAGTGTCAGAACCAAACACACACCAATTCTGAGGCGCAGAGGAAGTGCCACGGCTCACCTTAAATAGAGGAGTAATGCCTATTTAACCCACAGGTGAGCTGAGAGACAGAAAGCTGATAAGCCCTCTCAGTGCTGGTTGAAAGTAGACAAAGAGAGTAGAGCGATGCTTGCAGCTGCCTGGAACCACATAAGGGTGGCATACACGAGTAGCAACCTTACATTCACCAATACCCCTACAACTAGTGGGTTTTGCACTGATGGTCCTCCAGTGTGACTCACATCTGACTGATGACCACATCTGCATGGAGTTTGTATGTTTATTCCTGTGTTTCTTCTCAATAAAGGTATGCACTATATCAGGTGAGTATTATTATGAAGAAACCCCAAAACTAGGAGAACATTCAAACTCAATGCCATTGTCTTGGTCGGATTTGAACCAAGGACCCCAGTTCTGCAAGGCAACAGTGTTATCCACTGAGCCAACATGCTTCTTCTGACTTAAGTGGAGTAGACACACAAACACAGACAGAACATAAAAACTCTACGCGGATGCTGTTCTTGGTAAGATATGAACCTAAGACCCCAGTGCAGCAAGACAAGATTGCTAACCACTGAACTACTTTGCTTCTTCTGTCTCTCTCCTTCCTCCTTCTTCCGTTTTCCCCTTCTGCCTCTGGAGGAAAGAGAGATGAAGAAGTTATCCTCCTCTTGCTCTTCCTCTTTCTCCCCTTTCCCCATTTAGTGCCTAGCACTGTTGTCTTGCAGCACTGAGATCCTAGGTTCAAATCTGACCAAGGACAACATATGCATGGAGTCTGTATGTTCTCCCTGTGCATGTTTTTGTGAGTTTCTTCCCAATAATCATCTTATATAGTGCATACATTTTTTGAGAAGAAACACAAGCTAAACCCACAAACTCCATGCAGATGCTATTGCTGGTAAAATTTGAACCTAGAAGCATTGCAAGACAACAGTATTAACCGCTGAGCTACAGTACATGATTACTAGCTTAGGCTGCATTCCCACGTAGGTATATCGGCTCGAGCCGATATACGTCGTCCTCATCTGCAGGGGGGGGGGGGGGGAAGGATGGAAGAGCCAGGAGCAGGAACTGAGCTCCTGCCCCCTCTCTGCCTCCTCTCCGCCCGTCTGCACTATTTGCAATGAAAGGAGGCGGAACGGGGTCAGGGCTAAGTTCTGAGAATTAGCCCCGCCCCCGTTCCACCTCTCCTCATTGCAAATAGTGCAGAGGGGCGAAGAGGAGGCAGAGAGGGGGCGGGAGCGAAGTTCCTGCTCCTGGCTCTTCCATCCTTTCCCCCTGCAGATGAGGATGACGTATATCGGCTCTGCGTGAAAACCAAGCCGATATACGTTCGTGGGAATGCACCCTTAGGCCTTAGTCAGACGGGCGTTTTTAGCCGCGATTTGCGCATGCGCATGCGTCCGGCGATTTTATAAAACCATTGCTTTGCAATGGTATCGGACACATGAGCGCTTTTTATGCGCTCGTCCGATTAATTATAGAACAAAAAATCGCAGATCGCACCTATCTGCGATCTGCAATTCCTGTTCTCTACTCTATATGCGCTCAATGGGGCCGGAGGCAGCAGCGCCGACCCCATTGAGAACATATAGAAGACAAATCATTCTTCTCTGCCACAGCTGTAACAGCTGTGACAGAGAAGAACGATGTTTGCCCATTGAATTCAATGGAGCGGCAATACAGCCGCTCCATTGAAAGCAATGGGCTGCCGGCGTGCGCGGGGTTAATTGTCGGGAAGGGCTTAAATATATAAGCCCTTCCCTGCAATTCATCCTAAAATGTGTTAAAATAAAAAAAAATTGTATACTCACCTTTCCACTGCAGCCGGAGTTCAGCCGCGGCCGCTGTCAGTTCTCCTGAACTGCTTCTTGGCACTATTCAGCCGGCGGGGCTTTAAAATCTCCGCCTGCTGAATGATCTGCCTCTGATTGGTCACAGCCCTGACAAATCAGAGGCCGGTTTCACTCACACACCCATTCATGAATTCATGAATGGGTGAGTGACTGCTGCCTCTCAGCGCTGAGCCAATCAGGGGCAGGTCTGACTCACATCCATTCATGAATTCATGAATGGGTGTGAGTGAGGCATGCCTCTGATCGGCTCAGCGCTGAGCCAATCAGGGGGCAGGTCTGACTCACACCCCCTTCACACCCACTGCAGGACGGCCGCGCGGAGCTCCGGCTGCCGGGAGAAGGTGAGTATACAATTTTTTTTTATTTTAACACATTTTAGGATGAATTGCAGGGAAGGGCTTATATATTTAAGCCCTTCCCGACAATTCATCCCGGGCTCGCCCGCAGCGCATTGCTTTCAATGGAGGCGGCTCTATTGCCGTCTCCATTGAATGCAATGTGCTGGACAGCTCCGGCCCGTTTCTAATGAAACGCGGCTAGGAGCAGATTTTCGGGCGATTTGCGGGCGACTTGCGCGCGCCGGTCACGCGATTTGCGGATGCGCATCCGTCATGCGATCCGCAAATCGCGCGAAAAAACGCCCGTCTGACTAAGGCCTTATACTGAGTTTGTCCAAAGTTTAGATTTATGTTTAAATGAGCGTTTAGCAACGTTCGACTGTTTCAGTTTGCTCACGTTAAGAGGTTTTCCTTCTCCTGCACTTAGGAATCTTTTTCTACTTCAACTCAATTGTTGACTGGATATTTAAAACTTGGAGACACTTTCTTAATATTTTCTATATTGATATGCAGCATATCTTATTTTTTTTCTAATGATTTCAAATAGCTATCATTGCCTTTTACACAAGCTTCCTGAACTTCACTCATATTTACTTCTTAAAGTTATGTAGAATTAACTTTTCTCTTGCATAACTACTTTAATAGTTTTTGGCTTCCATTAAATAGCTCTATTACAGTGGATATTCATCTTCTTTGATACATAATCTTTTTTGCAGGCTCCTATAAATCTCATTGTTTTTATCTTTCATTATGATGCATGACATTATTATGTATTTCAATATTCATCATTGTTTTTCTCTAGAACCCTAAGCCTGAAAAGTCAATTAATGGTAATTATGCAGCCCTGAATGTCATGCAAATATTTTCTTTTAATTAGTGCATTTGTTATATCTCTTCATGCTATAATTAAAGTTATTAAGATATTTCCCATATTTTCGATCAATACATTATTTCAAGAGGAAATCATTATTTAACCATTATTGAACTAATATATGAATCACTAGTGATTTCTCAGGGTCTAGTTCATTCTCATGTTTACAAAATCTGCAACTCTGCATAGTCCTGAAATCACAAAAGAGTTTCCTTATTGTAATTCTATAGTCAGTGCTTATTCGTTGAGTTAGGTACAAATACAATTTACATGAATATAATGGATGACAAAAATGTAGGGTGTAAAATAAATGATTCTTATATACTTTTTACAACAGAGTTAAAGTAATTGTAATCAACAACTGTAATAAACAGTGGCAGGATGTCAAGGCTGCATTCAGACGAACGTATATCGGCTAATAGTGCAGAGGGGTGGAGAGGAGGCAGAGAGGGGGCAGGAGCTCAGTTCCTGCTCCTGGCTCTTCTATCCCCCCCCCCCCCCCTGCACACGAGGACAACATACATCGGCTCGGCGTGAAAACCAAGCCAATATACGTTCGTGGGAATGCACCCTCAGGCCTCTTTCACACAAGTGATGCGTTTTGCATGCTGCATTTTGCCACTGAATATCGTGTGAATGAAGAATTTGTGTGTTTTCATGGATGGCTGCAGCATAATAGCAAAAATATACACTGCAGCACGGAAATTCCTTGGTCGGCACAAATCCTCAGAATGACTTCTAATAAATAACTAGAGACATCTGTAATCTTTTTGCAGCATTGGATGCTGCTAAACTCCATCCCCCTCCTTTTTTTTCTAGTTCCCATAGACGCCTATGGGAACCTCCAGGAAATCTCGGCAAAAGATAGAGCAAGACATATCTTTGTCGGCTGTGCATAAAGTCGGTTGCCGTTTTTGGTCATCGATGTCCTATTTTTCCCTGTGCAATGTTTTTACACAGCTAAAAATCGCACATCTGAATGAATATTTTGGAAACCAATGCATCAGATGGTCATGATTTTTTATCTTGGCTAAATTAGCTGCATAAAAATGTTTGCGTGGATAAGGCCTTAAGGTGATATGAAAGAAATGTTAGTCAATAAAATGAGATAGGCTTGTTCCTAGGGTTAAGCTGCTGGATACCTAGGAGGCACGGAATATGGCACTTACAACCTTTGCTCTGCCAACAGTCTGTCTTCATTGAGAAACTGTGACTTCTTTGCTGATACATAGGCAGAAGATTGGATAACCTCTAATTCTGCCTGTGATTCTGCTGGTCCTGGGTTATCCTGGCTCCCATTAACCAGGAGGTTTACATACAATGCATTTAGGATGTCTTCAAAGCCTTTCATTTATTTTTACACTTTGTTAGGTTGAAGCCTTGTGAAAAAATAAATTCAAGTATTTTTTCCCACAATTCTCACTCAAAATCCCATAATGACAAAAGTGAAAACAGAATTGTAGAAATCTTACAAACTTACATTTTGCATTGACATAAATATTCATACCCTTTTTAATTGAATTTGAAATTTAGTTCTGGTGTCTTTCCTTTTCTCTTGATCATCTTTGAGATGTTTCTACACCTTCATTGTAGTCCATCTTTGGTATATTCAGTTAATTGGACATCATTTTAAAAGACACACCCATACCTATATAAGATCTCAAAGCTCACAGTGCATACCAAAAACAAGCCATGATGAAAAAAGAACTGCTTGTAGAGCTCAAGGACAGGATTGTGTGTAGCCACAGGTGTGGAGTAGGCTGTAAAAATAATTTCATTGCACTGGAAGTTCGCTACAGCAGAGTGGCCTACAGAATTCCTAAATGAAGAAAGTTGGAGCAATCAGGATTCTTCCTAGAATTGACCAACGCACTAAAATAAGTAATCAGAGGAGAAGCACCTTGCTAAGAGAGGTGACCAAGAACCCAGGGGTCACTCCAGCTGAGCTCTGTGGATCGTGTGTGTAAATGGAAGAAACTTCCCATAGGCCAAACTTAACTGTTGCACTCCACCAATCTGTGCTTTAGGGCACATTGGCCAGAATGAAGCCTCTCCTTAGAAAAATACACATGAAAACCAACCTGGATTTTGCCAAAAAGCACCTAAAGGACACTTAGACAGCGAGATACAAGATTCTCTGGCCTGATGAAACAAAGAATGAACATTTTGGTCCCAATTCTAAGCTTTATGTCTGGCGATAATCAGGCACTGCTAGTCACTTGATAAGACCATCCCTACAGGGAAGCACGGTGGTGGCAGCATCATGCTGTTGAGGTGTTTTTCAGTAGCTGGGACAGAGAGACTGGTCAGGGTTGATGGAAAGCTGAATGGAGCAAAGTACATAGATATTCTTAATGAAAACTTGATCCAGAGCGTAAGGGACCTCAGACTGGGCAGAAGGTTTATCTTTCAACTAGACCATGACACAGCCAAGACAATACAGGAGTGACTTAGGGACAACTCTGTGAATGTCCCTGAATGGCACATAATGTCATAATGGGGTACTGAGTGCAGAATGACGGGGAAAAGTCTACAACATAACAAAATGTAAAAAATTGAAAGGGTCTAAAGACCTTCCGGATGTGTTGGATATACAGAGTTTCCCAACCTTCTAGTTTATCTTTGTATGCAGTAATAAACACTAAAGTGGTATTCAAAGTATACAGTATAATTACTTATTTTTGTCATAGAAAAAGAAATATGTACAGCAATATTGTTAATGTATAATTTAGTACAAAAGCGCAATTTTTAAATAAGACATCACTGATAATCATACAATACTTAAAGGGGTTGTTCCGGGAAAGCAAGTGGGGTTATACACTTCTGTATGGCCATATTAATGCACTTTGTAATGTACATCGTGCATTAATTATGAGCCATACAGAAGTTATTCACTTACCTGTTCCGTTGCTGGCGTCCCCGTCTCCATGGTGCCGTCTAATTTCAGTGTCTAATCGCCCGATTAGACGCGCTTGCGCAGTCCGGTCTTCTCCCTTCTGAATGGGGCCGCTCGTGCCGGAGAGCTGCTCCTCGTAGCTCCGCCCCGTCACGTGTGCCGATTCCAGCCAATCAGGAGGCTGAAATCGGCAATGGAACGCACAGAGCCCACGGTGCACCATGGGAGAAGACCTGCGGTCCACCGTGGGTGAAGATCCCGGCGGCCATCTTCGCAAGGTAAGTAAGAAGTCACCGGAGCGCGGGGATTCGGTAAGTACTATCCGGTTTTTTTTTTTTAAACCCCTGCATCGGGTTTGTCTCGCGCCGAACGGGGGGGCTATTGAAAAAAAACAAAAAAACGTTTCGGCGCGGGACAACCCCTTTAATTATTTTCTATATATTTTATGGGAATTTTCAAATGTAGAGTAAAGAAATTATCTTAACTAAGGGAGAAGTTGATTTAAGGTTTCACTTCTTTTCCTTTTGGATTTCTTGCTCAGAATCAGAAAAAATGAAGAAATGAATATGTGCCAAGGTGTACTACGAGATTTGAACAAAGCTGTGAATGGTTTCATAATCTTACTTAGTATGTATTAGCTGGCTTTATGGCAGTACATTGAGAAGAGTTTAAGATTTCCAAGTCCTTACTGTTCCCGGAAACCTTTCCTGGAGAAGCTTGGGTTTCACAGTAGAAACAGGCTTGCTGCCACCTTCGCGAGTGTAGGATCCAAAATGAATCTTTATATGAAATAACATAATTATTTCCTTTTGTTAGCAACTGAAGAGTTCATTGTAAATAGTTTACCCCCCATATTTACAGCAGATAGTACATCACTAATCCACTAGTGGAGAAAATTGTTACTCCATTTTGTAATCATTGGGGATATGAGTTAAAGAGACCATTAGAATGGGAATGTTTTATATACAATATCGGGGATATCATACACAATGATTTTCTCATATATTTTACTGCTGGAACTACTTATTTTAGTATTGTAGCAGTAGGATATGAATATAGAGTAGGGCAGCTTCCTGTATACAAACTAGACTATAATTTATAGCCTATATAGTATCTCCAAACCAGTGGTCCTTATTTAGTTCAAGATACCTAAAACAAAATATATTTGTGTTCCTGAAAATTGTGTGTATGGGATCCTGGTGCAACAAAGAACAAACAGGGGTAGGATGAGATTGTTTTAATGTGATAGACATGGGTTTTAGAATATGTCGTCTTCTCTCCTTGATCACCGGAATTCAGCATGATGGCTGTCAGCTTGAAAATCATGTAGCTATCAGCTATTAACTGTGATTTGCCCAATAACATGCATGTTTGCATGATCTTGAACATGGTATATGGGGAGTGGTAGAAGCAGTAGTACCTTGGCTCAAGGGCTTAAAAATCCTTCTGCCATACAGGAGGCCCAAGGATTCTAAATGGCATATGTTAAGTGGTGGTCCCTGCTACATATTTTGCATGGGGGTCTTTTTGCACCTGTACATGCATGATATGTCTTTGCGTGTTAAAATATATACAAATGCCAAAATAACAAGGCAAAATTTCCTTCTAAAATATGCAGAGGAACTTATCAAAGATAATGCAAAAACCATGTCAATGCACTAACTGCTCAAGTGGAACCATCAGAAATAGGTGGTCCCAGTCGCCGCTACCGTAAGTAAATATCCTGTTAAAAAGGGAAACGTTTTTCTAAATGTGCATCATGTGAAACACCCGTGTGCAAGAAATGTGTTGTTCAGTTTCTTATGTTTGTGCCTCTTGTAATCCTCAAACTATTGAGAATGCCATAATGGTAATTAGGCTAAGATTTGCCATTTGTACCATTGTTCATTTACATGTTATTATGTTTTCATTTATTCGCTTGCAGTCGAGAATTGTTTTGTTCAGTTAACACTACATGAAGATATTTAAAAAATATACTTCACACGCCTGATTACTAATGGGAAATGTTTGTCCCGTTGACCTAATCAGGGGGCTTGCAAAGTCTGGCCCTTGTAGCGTTAATACAATGCTAATTGTTTCTGGAACAACTTGATGAAAATATTGTAAATTGAAACCATAACTTTATGGAAAACCTGTAATTGGTTCTAAAGCCCCCAAATGTCAAGCAAAAGTAATGCAAAATTACGATATAAAGAGAATGAAGCAGATACATACTGTAACAGGGTGAGAGGTGTGGTCTGGAGTGGAAGGTATATGTCACAGAGGTTATTAGCCTCTGTGATGTAGTCTGGTCCTCTTTTACTCCAGGCCAGATCTTACAACGAGTCCAGCATGCCATTTAAGGAGACAGGTGGAAGGTAGAGGGAGGTGTGTGTGTGCCTGGGAGATTCAGGCTGCAGTTAAACTGTGACTTCCTTTGTGAGCAGAGAGGCGCTGTGGACGAGGCGCTGCATGGTTCCAGCAGGACCCCTGGGGTACGCCTGCCCTTGGACTAGAGTCTGAGGATACTGAAGGCGTAAGGACCGGCTGCGCTCTGGACATCCACAGGTCTGTGCAATCCTATGGACTTGTATTTGTATTATTTCCTTAGCTGAGGACTTACTTGCTTCACCTACGGACTGTGGGGGGTTAAACTTGAAAAGAGACTTTGTTGTTGCCATCATTTATTGTTTCTCTGGAGACGCAGTCTGTTTTCTGTTAAAGATTATATGAATAAACCAAACAAGAAGAAAAGTGACCGTTTGGCGTGCTCTTTAACCCCCGCTGTGCTACAATACAGATAACGTGAGTGCTAATATATAAGAACTAGGACCAGACGCAGGAGTCTGTAAATCACTTTCTGTGTGAGAATAGTAGTTTCTTCAGGGTTCTGTACAGTACACAAAGTCGTCCTCATCTGGTGTCCAAACGAGACACTTATCCTCTCATAGGTACCGAGCTGTACAGGACTGAACCGTTGAGAGGAACTACTAGACAGGTAATCAGTGCAGACACGTTGGTAATACAGGTGGTTTACCAGTGAAATTCCCATGCCGATTGGCGGGATTTTTCAACTGATTGCATGCACGGCAGATCCAGACTGTCTTTAGCATTGTATGTTGAATCTGGTTTTAAGTTACCATGGCGGGAAAGAACTTTGTATGTTGAAAATATTGAATCCTGAAGCCATTATAAATTAAGCAATGACTATACTTCATTCATTTTACTACATTTTTATGATTCTTCTACAAATTATTTTAACCCAAGTCACTAATATTCAACTAGAATGAAACGTTTAGAAAATAGAAGTCTTTACTTGTGCCGCAGTCTTTTTGTCTTATGTAAAGATAAGCAAGCCCTAATTAGGATAGATCATCAAGAGCTGATTGGTAGGGGTCCACCATTCTGGATCCCTCCCCATTATCTTATCATCTGTACTGCTATCAGTGCAGACAGCATTGAAAGCAAAGAGTGTTGTCAACATTGCAGTGGCCTGGGTTAGCATTACAGACATAGTTCCCACTAAATCTAATGGGAGCTGTGCCTGCAGCACCAACCCGGGACGCTTCAATATGGACAGCTGATTGGCGGAGATCTTAAATGGCAGACTGACACAAATCAACTATTGATGACCTATCCTGAAAATTGGTCATCCATAATAAAAGTCCCAGTCAATCCCTTTCAGAGTTTCATCATGTAGTCCCAAACTAAAAAGAAGTTGCATGAAGTTAAACGAAAGATTGGAACATCTGTGTGTGAGTGCAGATGGCAAAATTAAGGTTGCTCTATTCAGTCATTAGGTAGACACTATAGTCTATACGCCTCCATTATATGACGATAGGGTCCCCGTTGGACACCTACAGCATTTATCTAATTCTTTACATCAAGGGTATTCCATCGAGCATTATTATTTGCACATCTACTAGATGACATATTTTTGGATAGACTAAGGCTCCTGATGAGTCTTAATAAGACAGAAACGCGTTGAACTAATACCTGGTGGGAATCGCAAATACTTATTGATCCTCACGGACCGATATTTATTGTGTCATCATAGAGTTTAAACTTGGTGAGAATTTAACATTGATTCCTATTGACCGATACCTTATTTGTCATTCCGGCTGGGCCTTCTTATTTTCTGGCCCAGTTCTTATCTGTTGCTGGTATCATCCAGTCTCATTTTCCAGAAACAAGGGCTCGTACCCTGATTGAATCAGACCCGTTCTTCCTGGGCACCCATCAATGATTTGTGTCTCCCTATCCTGATTGGCGAAGTTCACTCTGGTCTCTACTCTACCAATATCTAATAATCTCCTGTACCTACATACTTCAGGACTAGGGACTATTGAGAGTAACCAATCACTGAATAAAGCTGTTGGCCCTGACCACAACATAATTATACAATGGGGCCTTTCTTTGCCCAGAAATACGCAGTTTGGTAACGATTCCCCATTGTGGGTCTACCCCTTTCTTTGAGGGGCTGATTGAGTGGCCACTGCTTCGGGTTTCTGTGGCCTTAGACACAACCCGGCTTCCCGACCTATTTGGTTGAGGGGCTGTGGTCTTACCATATTGGTTCTGATTCAGTGTGGAACTTATTGTTCCGTTGTTTGTCTCTTCTTTGTTGAATTTGTGTGTTGTGAGGCACCTAACGTTTTTAAGAAATCTTTAAATAAAAGTTATATTTTAGGGGACTCACACAGTGAATATTCAGACGGCAAAATTAGTTGCGGAATTGCAAAATTAGATAACAATGGCCAATGCATACAAGAATCCTGAGACTACCGAATACGGCTGAGAACTACCCTATTGTCGCTAACAAGTAAAAATGTGAAATATTCACAAATAGACAATTTTCACTGCTTTTATTTATACTGTGAACATTAAACTAAGCAAAATATCATTGAATATTTATACAGACACATATGCTCATAGCAAGAACTGTGGAGCAGCCTGACCTTTCAGCAATTTAACATTTATATTTCATTAAGTGATGTCTTTCAAAACTAGTCCACAACAAAATTGGATTTATTTTAAGCATCGTATACACAGCAAAAACTGTTTCCTCTGGGGACATGGTGCTGTATTTTTCAGGAGTACACAAACTCTCTGTTCTTGGAACAGCCCTGTGGATTTTTCATGCTATATGCAATCTTTGTCCCAATGCAATTTATAGACATGCTGTAACATTGCGGGAAATACTGTGTCTATAGTACAATTTTTTTTATTACGGATTGCTTGTGAGGGAGATTTTATATATGTCAGGATCATTTTGGAAAGTACAATAGTTTTATATCTTAGTTATGTTATGGATTATTTTTTATTATGAAGCACATTGCATTCAAGTTATAACGAGTAATGTGAAATATGAAGGCCTGGCATCTGGTTACCATTCAAAGCTCCTGCATTCTCCACTGAAGTGACATACCGAGACACAGGTATTCAGGATCAATTGAAGTAAATGGAAGAAGCCTACAGTACTTGTGTGAGTCCGGCCTCAGCAATAGACTACAAAATCTGATGTACACTGTTAGGACAACTTAATATTGGTTGGTTGGTGCCCTATGCACTACTTTCTTTGAATGCTCTTTTCATTATGGTGTATTATACTGTATAAAATCACTAGAGCACTAGGGGCTGCCGTTTAAAGAACTATAGTTACCAGTGTGTAGCAGTAATACAGTAACATATTATGTGAGGCTGAAAAAGTACATATGTCCATCCAGTTCAGCCTATTATATTGCGATTAGAGATGAGCGAGCATACTCGATAAGGCAAACTACTCAAGCGATTAGTGCCTTATTCGAGTACCTGCCCACTTGTGACAGGTGAGTCATGGCAGTGAGCAGGGGGGAGAGAGGGAGAGAGAGATCTCCCCTCCATTCCTCCCCGCTGCTCCCCGCCCCCTGCCGGCACCCGAATCTTTAGAGACGAGCGGGCAGGTACTCGAATAAGGCACTGCTCGCTCGAGTAGTTTGCCTTTTCGAGTATGCTCGCTCATCTCTAATTGCAATGTTTAACCAGAGGAAGGCAAAATAAAGCCATTTTTTCTAATTTTAGGGGAAAAAATTATTTCCCAACTACAATCTAACATTCAGAATAATCTCTGGATTAACAACCATTCTAAAGTAATCAGTGACTATAATATGTCATTGTTATACTCAAGAAATGCAATGGAAGCCATCTGTGTGATTTAATGCACCAAATAGAGCATACTGCGATTCTCCCCCGCGTGCAAAAAATTGCAGTTGATTTCCGCTCATTAGCAGGTAAAAATCTTCTAACATAGCATGTCTATGGACGGAAATTGCTGTGGAATTAGTGTCGGGTGTCTGGCCGCGAATTCCGCAGCAAAAATACATCAGTGGGCATCGGGCCTAAATCTAATGAGTTTGTGTAATAGTTGGTACACCGGTCCACAAACACACAGGACCGCAATTAATTTTATGGAAAATCCAGCCCAGACAAAACTAAATGATTATGTTGTGTTTCCTCATGCTATATCTGTCCCCGTACACAGAACATATGAGTCTCTTACCCTCAGACCCAGTATAAATACTTCTGCTGATTAACTAATAAAAATATGACTTCCTATCACATTCAATGCTGTGTGTGATTTGTAAGCTTTCTCGAGCTCGAGCATTGACTCTTTGAATTTGGCCACCTAAAAACATACCAACTAGACAATAATGCGCTAACATCCTTTTCCTTGTCAGTTTTATCTACTCAGTGATTCGTTTCCCATTTAGTGTGTAATGGTGACATGCATTCCCCCAGTCCATGTGCATAACCTTACATTTATCAGTGTTGAAACTCATTTACCACTTTTCTGCCCAATCTCCCAATTTATCCAGATTCATTTGCAACCATAAGTTGTCCTCTTTTGTGGCAATTACTTTACATGGTTTCATATAATTTGAAAATATTCATAACTTACTGTATAATCCTTCTACAAGGTTGTTAAGTATGTTAAAAGAATAGGGCCCATTATTGACCTTGTAGTACCCCACTGGAAATCGACCCGATCAGAGTATGTACTGTGTACACATTCTGTTTTCTGAAACTGAACCAATTTCTTACCCACTTAGGGTGAATTTACACGTGCGAGTGCAATATCAGTCCCAGAAAATTGGACCAGTAAATTAGAACCCCATCTGACGATATCAAGCTAATGTAACTCTATAGAGGCTGGTCAACACAATTATTACTTATGGGAAAGTCATATACCAACATAGGGGCTGCCCTGGTAAGTTCCAAAAAATATGGAGCTCTTGGCTGGATACGGATTCCACACTACACACCAATTAACTGTTTATTTTTCTCCCCTGGTCAATTTCTTTTTCTCACCCTTGTATGCCAGTGAATTTGAATTTAAGTTTGAGTTTGTAAATCTACCAATTTACTGATTTTAATGTTTTGCAATAACAGAAATATCTTATTTTTGACACTATTGGAAAGACAAAATGTATCATAGGTACTTTTAATGCTACATTATTGTATACTGTTCTTGTTTAACAACTGTGTTAAATAAAACAATTTTTTTTTCCAGTATCACATGTGCAAACCTGTGACATTTATGCTATTGTGATGCATTTTGCGAGAAAATCACATTACGCTTGCATCACGGCACTTGCCGTTTTAATGAGTGTGAAAAACACACATGAAAATTCACCCTTGTTCCCTATGGGAGCAAAAACGCATCACACTCTCATGAAACTCACATCGTGTTGCAATTTTTATTCCTGCTCCCATAGAACAGAATGGGCGATTTTTCAACAGAATCACCCTAAAATAGCGCATGATGCAATTTTTCTCTTGCACAGTGAGAGACAAATTCCACATGTAAATGCACCCATTCAAAACATTGGATTATTTTCCAATGTGATTTCTGTGCATCTCACAAATGCCCATGTAAATGCACGCTAAGGGCTTAGTCACACTGGCGCATCGGCATCACATCGGCGCCGATGCGCCCATGTGACTGAGCCCTTACTGCAGGAAGAAGGCGGCCGTACTTCAAGATGGACGTCTCTCTGCAGCGCTGAAGAAAGAACACATGGCCGGCAATGAAGCTGGTCACATGTTCTTTCTTCCAGCGCTGCAGAGAGACATCAGTCCTGAAGTACGGGCGTCTTCTACCTGCAGTAACATGTGCACCGATACACCTGTGTGACTAAGCTCTTACACACATTTTTGCCCAGCCAAGCATTCTCAGCTTATATACCAACCTTTTGTGTAGCACAGTGTTAAATACTTGGAAAAATCAATAGCTATGTTATCTAATTACTTCTCCCGTTCAGTCTACAGTTTACCTCCTCGTTGAAGTTGATCCGATTGATTTGACAGGAGCAACCCCCTCATAAACCCATGCTGATATGGAGTTATACAGCTAATTTCATTGAGGTAGTCCAGAACAGCATCATTTAAGAACCCTTCGAACATTATATGTGAGACAGAAAGAAGATGTCTCCTGTGCTATGTCACTTTAAAATGATCATCTCATTGGTACCTTAATCTGTAGTAGATAGTACTGACTGCCACATTCTGTCCTCCTCCAGTTTTCTAATAAAACATATAAGAGGAAGCTGAGGTCACTAGAGATGAGCGAACGTACTCGTCCGAGCTTGATACTCGTTTGAGTATTAGCGTGTTCGAGATGCTTGTTACTCTGACGAGTACCACGCGATGTTCGGGTTACTTTCACTTTCATCTCTGAGACGTTAGCGCGCTTTTCTGGCCAATAGAAAGACAGGGAAGGCATTACAACTTCCCCCTGCGACGTTCAAGCCCTATACCACCCCCCTGCAGTGAGTGGCTGGCGAGATCAGGTGTCACCCGAGTATATAAATCGGCCCCTCCCGCGGCTCGCCACAGATGCGTTCTGACAGAGATCAGGGAAAGTGCTGTCTTGCTGGAGTTGCTATAGGGAGAGTGTTAGGAGTATTTTAGGCTTCAAGAACCCCAACGGTCCTTCTTAGGGCCACATCTAACCGTGTGCAGTAGTGTGGAGGCTGCTTTTTGCAGTGTTGCACTTTTTTTTTTTTTGTATATCGGCCGTGCAGAGCATTGCGCCCTGCAGTAATTATACATAGTCCAGGGCCAGTAGTGGTGAGGCAGGGACAGAAGACATATTTATTGAATATAGGCAGTGGGCCTTTCCAAAAACATTTTGGGAAAAAAATCTATTTGGGCTACCTGTGACTGTCCTCAGTGTACTGGGTCTGTGCTGGGGGTAGTTGTCCTAATTCATACGCAGCCAGCTAAGTGTTACAGCAGGCTTGCGCAAAATTATTTCCTGGCTCTGTGTTGGCTGTTACGTCACCGCTGTATTCCAGTCCACAGTGCAATAATCTGCAGTTATTTTACATACTCCAGGGCCAGTAGTGGTGAGGCAGGGACAGAAGACATATTTATTGAATATAGACAGTGGGCCTTTCCAAAAACATTTGGGAAAAAAAATCTATTTGGGCTGCCTGTGACTGTCCTCAGTGTACTGGGTCTGTGCTGGGGGTAGTTGTCCTAATTCATACGCAGCCAGCTAAGTGTTACAGCAGGCTTGCGCAAAATTATTTTCTGGCTCTGTGTTGGCTGTTACATCACCGCTGTATTCCAGTCCACAGTGCAACAGTCTGCAGTTATTTTACATACTCCAGGGCCAGTAGTGGTGAGGCAGGGACAGAAGACATATTTATTGAATATAGGCAGTGGGCCTTTCCAAAAACATTTGGGGAAAAAAATCTATTTGGGCTGCCTGTGACTGTCCTCAGTGTACTGGGTCTGTGCTGGGGGTAGTTGTCCTAATTCATACGCAGCCAGCTAAGTGTTACAGCAGGCTTGCGCAAAATTATTTCCTGGCTCTGCTGTGCGTTCCGTAAGCGAAGTCAGCCTCCAACCACAGGCCAATAAGCGGCACATTTAAGTACAGTGTTCTGTTTCTGCACTACTGGTAATACAGCATGCTGAGGGGGAGGGGTAGGCCTAGAGGACGTGGACGCGGGCGAGGACACGGAGGCCCAAGTCAGGGTGTGGGCACAGGCCGAGCCAGTGCAGTGGCCTGGGGTAGAGGCAGGGCCAGACCGAATAATCCACCAACTGTTTCCCAAAGCGCCCCCTCGCGCCATGCCACCCTGCAGAGGTCAAGGTGCTCTACGGTGTGGCAGTTTTTCACAGAGACGCCTGACGACCGACGAACAGTGGTGTGCAACCTTTGTCACGCCAAGATCAGCTGGGGAGCCACCACCAGCAGCATGCGCAGGCATATGATGACCAAGCACCCCACAAGGTGGGACGACGGCCGTTCACCGCCTCCGATTTGCACCACTGCCTCTCCCCCTGTGCCCCAACTTGCCACTGAGATCCAACCCCCCTCTGAGGACACAGGCACTACCGTCTCCTGGCCTGTACCCACACCCTCACCTCCGCTGTCATCGGCCCCATCCAGCAATGTCTCTCAGCGCAGCGTCCAGATGTCGCAAGCGCAAGTACGCCGCCACGCACCCGCACGCTCAAGCGTTAAACACGCACATTGCCAAATTGATCAGCCTGGAGATGCTGCCGTATAGGCTTGTGGAAACGGAGGCTTTCAAAAGCATGATGGCGGCGGCGGCCCCACGCTACTCGGTTCCCAGTTGCCACTACTTTTCCCGATGTGCCGTCCCAGCCCTACACGACCACGTCTCCCGCAACATTGTACGCGCCCTCACCAACGCGGTTACTGGCAAGGTCCACTTAACAACGGACATGTGGACAAGCACAGGCGGGCAGGGCCACTATATCTCCGTGACGGCACATTGGGTGAATTTAGTGGAGGCTGGGACCGAGTCAGAGCCTGGGACCACTCACGTCCTACCCACCCCCAGAATTGCGGGCCCCAGCTCGGTGGTGGTATCTGCGGCGGTGTATGCTTCCTCCACTAAACCACCCTCCTCCTCCTCCTCCAATGCAACCTCTGTCTCGCAATCAAGATGTGTCAGCAGCAGCAGCATGTCGCCAGCAGTCGCTGTCACGCGGTGTGGCAGCACAGCGGTGGGCAAGCGTCAGCAGGCCGTGCTGAAACTACTCTGCTTAGGAGAGAAGAGGCACATGGCCCACGAACTGCTGCAGGGTCTAACAGAGCAGACAGACCGCTGGCTTGCGCCGCTGACCCTCCAACCGGGCATGGTCGTGTGTGACAACGGCCGTAACCTGGTGGCGGCTCTGCAGCTTGGCAGCCTCACGCACGTGCCATGCCTGGCCCATGTCTTTAATTTGGTGGTTCAGCGCTTTCTGAAAAGCTACCCACACTTGTCATACCTGCTCGGAAAGGTGCGCCGGGTCAGCGCACATTTCCGCAACTCCAAGACGGACTCTGCCACCCTGCGGACCCTGCAACATCGGTTTAATCTGCCAGTGCACCGACTGCTGTGCGACGTGCCCACACGGTGGAACTCTACGCTCCACATGTTGGCCAGGCTCTATGAGCAGCGTAGAGCTATAGTGGAATACCAACTCCAACATGGGCGGCGCAGTGGGAGTCAGCCTCCTCAATTATTTACAGAAGAGGGGGTCTGGTTGGCAGACATCTGCCAGGTCCTTGGAAACTTTGAGGAGTCTACCCAGATGGTGAGCGGGGATGCTGCAATCATTAGCATCACCATTCCTCTGCTATGCCTCTTGAGAAGTTCCCTGCAAAGCATAAAGGCAGACGCTTTGCGCTCAGAAACAGAGACGGGGGAAGACAGTATGTCGCTGGATAGTCAGAGCACCCTCCTGTCTATATCTCAGCGCGTTGAGGAGGAGGAGGAGGGGGAGGAGCATGAGAAGGAGGGGGAAGAGACAGCTTGGCCCACTGCTGAGGGTACCCATGCTGCTTGCCTGTCATCCTTTCAGCGTGTATGGCCGGAGGAGGAGGAGGATCCTGAAAGTGATCTTCCGAGTGAGGACAGCCATGTGTTGCGTACAGGTACCCTGGCACACATGGCTAACTTCATTTTAGGATGCCTTTCTTGTAACCCTCGCGTTACACGCATTCTGGCCACTACGGATTACTGGGTGTACACACTGCTTGACCCACGGTATAAGGAGAACCTTTCCACTCTGATTCCCGAAGATGAAAGGGGTTCGAGAATGATGCTATACCACAGGGCGCTGGTGGACAAACTGATGGTAAACTTCCCATCCGACAGCGCTAGTGGCAGAAGGCGCAGTTCCGAGGGCCAGGTAGCAGGGGAGGCGCAGAGATCAGGCAGCATTTACAGCGCAGGCAGGGGAACATTCTCCAAGGCCTTTGCCAGCTTTCTGGCTCCCCAGCAAGACTGTGTCACCGCTCCCCAGTCAAGGCTGAGTTGGCAGGAGCACTGTAAAAGGTTGGTGAGGGAGTACGTAGCCGATCGCACGACCATCCTCGGTGACGCCTCTGCCCCCTACAACTACTGGGTGTCGAAGCTGGACACGTGGCCTGAACTCGCGCTGTATGCCCTGGAGGTGCTTGCTTGTCCTGCGGCTAGCGTCTTGTCAGAGAGTGTGTTTAGTGTGGCTGGGGGAATCATCACGGATAAGCGTATCCGCCTGTCAACCGACAGTGCCGACAGGCTTACACTCATCAAGATGAACAAAGCCTGGATTTCCCCAGACTTCTCTTCTTCACCAGCGGACAGCAGCGATACCTAAGCAATACGTAGGCTGCACCCGCGGATGGAAGCATCGTTTTCTATCACCATCAAAAACGGGGACATTTTAGCTTCATCAATCTGTGTATAATATTCATCCTCCTCCTCCTGCTCCTCCTCCTGAAACCTCACGTAATCACGCCGAACGGGCAATTTTTCTTAGGCCCACAAGGCTCAGTCATATAATTTTTCTAAACAATTTTTATACATTTCAATGCTCTTAAAAGCGTTGAAACTTGCACCTGAACCAATTTTTATTTTAACTGGGCTACCTCCAGGCCTAGTTACCAATTAAGCCACATTAACCAAAGCGATTAATGGGTTTCACCTGCCCTCTTGGTTGGGCATGGGCAATTTTTCTGAGGTACATTAGTACTGTTGGTACACCAATTTTTTGTGGGCCCTCGCCTACAGTGTAATCCAATTAATTTTTTGCCCACCTGCATTACAGCTGACGTTACTGCAATGAGATATATTTATGTACCGCCGGTGGGTTCCAGGGAGCCACCCAGGCTGTCAGTCCACACGGAGTTGTAACTACATGTGTCCACTTCTAAAGAACCCCAGTCTGACTGGGGCATGCAGTGTGGGCCGAAGCCCACCTGCATTAAACATGACATTACCTCAGCTGTGATGGGCAATGCAATGGGATATTTTTATGTACCGCCGGTGGGTTCCAGGGAGCCACCCATGCTGTCGGTCCACATGGAGTTGTAACTGCATGTGTCCACTTCTAAAGAACCCCAGCCTGACTGGGGCATGCAGTGTGGGCCGAAGCCCACCTGCATTAAACATGACATTACCTCATCTGTGATGGGCAATGCTATGGGATATATTTATGTGCCGCCGGTGGCTTCCTGGCACCCACCCATGCTGTCGGTCCACAGGGACTTCACAATAGGGAGTTGTACCTGCCTGTGTCTATGAATTAAAAAGCCCGGTCAGGTTAGGGCATGCAGTGTGGGCCAAAGCCCACCTGCATTTAATCTGACGTTAGCTCTGCTGTCCAGGGCACTGCAATGGGATACATTTATGTATAGCCGGTGGGTTCCAGGGAGCCACCCATGCTGTGGGTGCACACGGAATTCCCATTGTGGAGTTGTACCTGCCTGTGACTATTTATAAAAAAACGCGGTCTGACTGGGGCATGCAGACACCTTGACAGAATGAATAGTGTGTGGCACATAGGTTCCCCATTGCTATGCCCACGTGTGCAGCTCCTGACGGCGGTGGCACAGGATTATATTTCTCACTGCTTCTGTACAACATTGTGGGCTATCGCCCCGCCCCTTTTAAAGAGGGTCGCTGCCTAGGCGTGCCAACCCTCTGCAGTGTGTGCCTGCGGTTCCTCCTCATGGCAGACGCACTTATAAATAGACATGAGGGTGGCGTGGCATGAGGGCAGCTGAAGGCTGCGCAGGGACTATTTGGTGTGCGCTGTGGACACTGGGTCGTGCAGGGGAGGGTTGGGCAGCATGTAACCCAGGAGAAGTGGCAGCGGAGTGTCATGCAGGCAGTGATTGTGCTTTGTTGGAGGTAGTGTGGTGCTTAGCTAAGGTATGCCTTGCTAATGAGGGCTTTTCAGAAGTAAAAATTGTTGGGAGGGTGGGGGGCCCACTCTTGCCGCTATTGTGGCTTAATAGTGGGACCTGGGAACTTGAGATGCAGCCCAACATGTAGCCCCTCGCCTGCCCTATCCGTTGCTGTGTCGTTCCCATCACTTTCTTGAATTGCCCAGATTTTCACAAATGGAAACCTTAGCGAGCATCGGCGATATACAAAAATGCTCGGGTCGCCCATTGACTTCAATGGGGTTCGTTACTCGAAACGAACCCTCGAGCATCGCGAAAGTTTCGTCCCGAGTAACGAGCACTCGAGCATTTTGGTGCTCGCTCATCTCTATTCAGAAGACATGTTTGTCACCACAATCACAGTTCCAAGCATTTGCCCATTCCAGTCACCTATGTTTGACCGTTTTTCCATCCTCTGGTTTGACCCAATTTTTTATTCTATCGGAGGCACTGAAAAGTTGATTAGGGGTAGTAGTAGCAGCAGCAGCAGGATGAGGAAGGTGTGCAGAAGCAAGTTGTGGATGGAAGAAATCTTCATGGTGGTCTGGGCCAGATAGAAAAGATCAGAAAAGTGAATGACTCCAGACAGAGATCTTTGCCTGTGAGTCACTAAGTAAACTGTACTGTGATCACAGAGCACCTGTATGGAGATGGTATCTGCCACTAATATTGGTCTTTGTAGGGTGTGTGTTTTTTTTCCCTGTAACAGTATGGTGGTATTTTTCAGTCACTACTGAAAAGTAATCAGTATTTTTTGCCATACTATGGTGATATTTTGGCCTTACAGGGCAGTATTATTTGCATTTGCATAATTAATTTTGTTCAGCAATAGTATGTAAAAATCTAACCACTCTCTGTTCACTGTGTTGTGTATGGCAGCATTATAGGTTATATTAGTACTTATATAGTACTAGGGTATACTTGCCCTGCCTTCGAAAAACATATGTGCCTGTTTTTGGCTGTGTGATAAGGTATTTATATGTTCGACTATTATTTTCCATTATGTATTGAAGGTGTGGCTTACATATTTTAGGGGTTGTCCACTTTATCATTATTTTCTCACTGACAAGTATTAAAGGGAGCCTGTCAGAAGTTTTCTGCTGCCTGAACTGTGGGCAATATAAAATTCCAACAGGCTCCCACATTACAGACATCAATTCTCAGCTCTGTTGAGATTGACAGATCTCTCCCTATACATAAATAGGAAAAGACTTGTCAATCCAGGCAGGGAGAAGCAGTTGTGCAGCCACAGTACTATATGAGTCACTCCTCAGCCCCCCACCCTTATCACAAGCTATGCCACAAGATTTGCAAATGTTGGATAATGGCATTTTCTGTATACTTCACTGGAAACAAAAGCAAAGTAAACACAGCCACTTTTCTATTGAGCTATATGGAGAACACAATGACAAATAATTTGTGAATTAGAATCAGGTAATATTTGCATGTAGCTGTATAATTAATTTTTCTGGTGCCTTGGACACCCCATTCCGATACTGCAAGGGAGACATCTAAAATACTCTCACAAATACCCTGGTAGGCTGAGTCGACTGAAAGGCAACACAGCCAGCCTATAGGTACTAAAACCAAGGGAAGATGTTACTCCCTTGGTGTCCAGCGCAGAATGACACTAGGCATGTACTGTCCAACTCGTCATGTGGTCTGAGTATGACGAGGTGATGTCATCCCAGACCAGTACTTGATACTAGAAAGTCAGTGCTCTGTCAACACCATGACAGTTTTTTTTTTCTCCAATGAAGTTGTATTCAGAGTGGCAATTGTACAACCATATATATGCATGAGATGCTCAATAAAGGAGTCGCATGATAATACATAACAATAAATTTCTCATACTAACAACATTCGTGGGTACATTTTATCTTATCTGTTATATTAATTCAAAATTGTATGAAGCTAACTTTCGTCTAAATTAACCTGAGAAAGGGATCGTAGTAGGGCGGGAAGTTACGTAGGGAGGGAGGTAAGGGAAGGTGGGGAGATGGTAAGGAAACTGGGAAGGCTCGGAAAATATGGGATGAGATAATGAGGTTAAGGTGGGTGGCAAAATTTTTGTTCAAATGTTTACCATATATGCATCTGATATAACTTAGAGGTATATGAATGATGAAATGAAATGAGAGGGATCTCCCAACAACCCTGGCCTGTAAAGGCATGGTTTGTGTTGCATAAAGAGCTTCCAATGACTCCATGTTGAATTGTAAGATTTCCAGCTATTGTTTTCAATGGAAAACATCTTCTCATAGCAGCAGTATTCAGAAACCTTCAATATAATAGACTGAATAGAGGGGATGTTAGGAAACCCCCAACATCTGGTTAAAGAGTGCTTCACCAAGAGGAGAATGTGGGAGGTGAGTTTTTTGTGTTTGGTTGGTACATTTTCTATCGCCAACAACAGTAAAGCTAGCTGAGGGGAGGGTTTTAACTGAAACCTCACAATCCTGGAGATCATTGTGAACACTGAACTCCATAAGGTTTGTACAGGAGGGCATTCCCACACAATGTAGAATCAAGAGCCTGAACTCCCGCATTCACTGCAACACAATGGAGATATATCTGGGCTAATCCTATTTATTCTGGTAGGGGTATAATACCACCTTGATACTGTCTTATAGTGGGATTCTATAAGGTTAGTGCTCTTGGAGCACTTGTGTGCCCATGTAAAAGCAGTAGCCCATTGCTGGGGTAAAAAAATATGCGCCTATATCCTTTTCCCAGCCTTTGTTTGAACACTTTCATCAAAGGAGAACTCATCACCTCCCATGGTAACGTGTTCCGCTCATTGGTCACCCTTACTGTCAGAAAGTTTTTTCTAATATCTAATTTGTGTCTCCTCCCTTTCAGTTTCATCCCATTGTTTCTAGTCTTTCCTTGTGCAAATAAGAATAGGGCTGATCCCTCTGTACTGTGACAGCCCTTCAGATATTTGTAGACAGCTATTAAGTCTCCTCTCAGCCTTTTTTGCAAGTTAACCATTCCGAGATCACTTAACCGTTCCTTATAGGACATGATTTGCAGACCGCTCACCATCTTGGTAACTCTTCTCTGAACATGCTCCAGTTTGTCTATGTCTTTTTTAAAGTGGGGTGTCCAGCACTGGACATAGTATTCCAGATGAGGTCTGACTAAGGAAAAGTAGAGGGGGATAATGACCTCACGTGATCTAGACTCTATGCCTCTCTTAATACATCCCAAAATTGTGTTTGCCTTTTTGGCTGCTGCATCACATTGTTGACTCATGTTCAGTCTATGATCTATTAGTATACCAAAGTCTTTTTCTCACGTGCTGCTGCTTAGCCCAATTCCTCCCATTCTGTATGTGTGTTTTTCATTTTTCTTGCCCAGATGTAGCACTTTGCATTTCTGCTTGTTAAATATCATTCTCTTAGTTGCTGCCCACTGTTCAAGCTTTTCTAGATCTTTTTGAACTCTCTCTCTCTCTCGCTCTCTCTTCCCTAGTGTTAGCTATCCCTCCAAGCTTTGTGTCCTCGGCAAATGAGTTTCCCATCAATTCCCTCCTCCAGATTATTTATAAAAATGTTGAACAACACTGGGCCTAGGACAGAACCTTGTGGTACCCCACTTGATACATTCTTCCACTTGGATGTCCAGCCCTTTATGACCACTCTATGAGTACGATCACTCAGCCAGTTGTGAATCCACCTAACAGTTGCCTTGTCAATCCCATATTTGGTCATTTTTTCAATAAGGATGGTATGAGATACTTTGTCAAATGCTTTACTAAAGTCAAGATATACTATATCCACAGCATTTTCCTGATCAACCCAGTTGTTGATTCTGTCATAGAAGGAAATTAGATTCATCTGGCATGACTTGTTTGTTACAAATCCATGCTGGCTCTGGTTAATTTCTCCATTTTTATCCAAGTACTTGCATACATGCTGTTTAATAATTTGTTTAAAGATCTTTTCTGGTATAGAAGCCAGGCTCACATGCCTGTAGTTTCCTGGATCCACCTTATACCCTTTTTCGAAGATAGGGACACAATTTGCCTTTTTCCAATCTTCTGGGACTTCTCCTGTTCTCCAGGAATTTTCAAAGATTATGGTGAGTGGTTCAGTAATTACCTCCACTGCTTTCTTTATTATCCTAGGATGCAATTCATCTAGACCTTGAGACTTGAATTCATTTAATTTAGCTATGTGTTCCCTCATCATTTCTCTGCTTATAGATAACCTGCATTATTTTATTCCCCCAATATCACAGTCAAGATCAGTTGATGTTACATCTACTTTCTGAGAGAAAACATACAAAATAGTTTGGCCATGTCACACATGTCAGCTGCAGTAGAGGATTGTGCTGACGGCAACCGCTTCATTTAAACTCAGGGAAGGGCTTTAAATATAAGCTCTTCCCTGAAAATCCAGTAAAAGTGCTTTAAAAAAAAAAAATAGATATTCACCTCCCTTCTGCTGCCCTGCACTGTGGTGCTGATCTATCAGCAGGCAGGGATTTAAAATCCCCCCCCCCTGCTGAAAGAGCTGAATGTGATTGGCTGAGGTGCTTAGCCAACCAAAGGCAGCTCTCGCCCGTCATTCACAGTGCAGGGGACAGCAGGAGAAGACACGGCTAAGCCCAGGCAGCGGAAGGGAGGTGAGTATCTATTTTTTTTGTTTTTTAAAGCACTTTTACTGGATTTTCAGGGAAAGACTTATATTTAAAGCCCTTCCCTGAAATCAATTGAAGGGGTTGCTGGCAGCACAATCCTCTACTGCAGCTGACATGTGTGACAGCTGCGGTAGAGAATTGAAGAATTCCTCTGCTGCATCTGTCACAGATGTGGCAGATGTGGCAGCAGGGAATTCTTTTAACTAGCAAGGATGAAGGAAACATCTGCCGCATGAGGCAGATGTGTTCTTCATCCCAGCGGGGGTGACGGCAGCAGCGGAGAAGTAAGTATATTTTTTATTTTTTTTACACTAAAATCTTTTTTTTCTCAGGGAAGGGCTTATATGTAAAGCTTTTCCCTGAAAAAGAAGAGCTTATATGTAAAGCCCTTATAGGGAAGAACTTATATGTAAAGCCCTTCCCTGAAAGACAACTCAGGGGTGTCGGCAGGTCATTGCACAGACAGTGCACAGACCTGCATTCACGCGTGTTTTTGCACGTACATGAGTGCGCACCTATGTACGCACCTATATAAGCGCAAAAACACGCTCGTGTGAAGCCACCCTAAGTTGTACTTTTTTCTTTCAGGATTCCCTCTCAGGGATTAGTTTTGCAGCTCAGGGGCGTTTGTTTCCCACTTGAGGAGACTGACGTATGGTAAGTCAAACTTCCATTTCAGGTGAGACTTAGGGGTGATGGGCTTGGAGAGGATCTACTACTCCAGCTTCTTGCTAGTGTTTTCATTTTCTGTAATCCCTGTCTCTCTCTCCTCCTCTGTTGAATTGTCAGCTGCCTCCTTGTTTGTTCACTAGTTCTACTCCCTCTTAAATTTGCTGCATGTAGGGATTCTTCATGTGCTTAGTTGGTGAGGGACAGGGAGAAGACTCCCCACAGTTTTTATGTGGAACGGCATCCCCTGGGCCCGCTGCCTCCAGCTGCCGCTTTTATACTGAGAAGGCATGCGGTGTCATCTCCATGTTTGTGGCCTGCACTGTGTCTGTCATTGGGGAGTTGAGGGGCTGGGTAATGTTTTCTTACCAGGTCTGCTGTGAACGGGTCATTCTTGTCCCACCACGGCTTTCTCCAGCTCCTGTACTTTAGTTGTGCTTGCCCTCCTCAAGCCTGCAGGATGCTCTGCCTCCTCTCCTCCTATCTTCTGCACTAGGTAGAAGTTGGTTAGCCGCTTGGGCTCCTCTTCTTCTTGTCATCCTGTGGTATTTTGAACTATTTCTCTGTTACTGTAGTCATCCAGAACAGCTGTTTAACATCCCTTTGAGGCGTTCATTCCATAAAGCTCACAGCAAAGCAGCAATTCTCTCTGCCATCCAAGCCACGCCCCCACCCAGTACCATGACAGTTTTTGACAGCCACACTATATTGTATCCTATCAGTGTACTTTCACGAGGGAACATTCCGCAGGATAATTCAGAGTATTCCACCGTGTGGAAAAATCTGCACCAAAATTTGCATGAAGAGCCTCGTGCGGTGCAGAGTGCTAAGACAGCAGAAATGCTCTCGCTCACGACCTGACAGTTGCAGGTTCAATCCCCGCATGGTTAAGATAGCCAGCTCAGGGTTGACTTAGCCTTTCATCCTTTTGAGATCAGTAAAATGAGTACCCAGCTTGGAGGGGTGTAATAAATAAAATACTCAAAAGCGCTGCAGAATAATGTGGTCGCTATACAAATAACAGGATGTAGTTATTTCTTTTTATTTTGTCCTGGCACCTTGTGGAGCTGGCTGGGCTTCGCCAATTGTTTTATTTCTACCATGTGATTGGTTGATTAGATGTCTGTATTATAACACAGGTGTACATGTGGCCCAGGTAGCTAACATTATTTTTAAAGTTAAATTGTGAATTTGCTTAAAAGCCTTAAAATATAAATGCACATAGAAAATATATGTTCCTGTAAACCTGCAGCTGAAAAAGAAAATGGTCTGTCACCCCTCAATAGTTTTATCTTGCAGCCTGGTCTCATGTCTGTCAAATTTGACTCACCTGCAGTTCAAAAGTGAATTACCACACAGAGGAAAACTGTCCATTTAATTTTAAAATTCCACTCTAGCAAGAGTCGCCTTATAACCCTGGTTACATTTTGACAGTGAAATGGAATTTGAGATCAAAGGATTGAAGAGACATGGGGCTTACTATTTTATTAGACTATTTTCTATAACTTCCTATTGTAACTTGTATGAGGACTGGAAAACTGTACCATTTAAGTTCATTTTAGATTTAATTAAATATTGAAAGCTTCAGGGATGTAATCTTCCTTTTGATAGAGGTGAATTTCAAGCCCTTTATCCAAGATTGATTTCTCTGAAAAATAATTTTGCTTATACATAGAAAGAATATGGAATGATTGCTCCATTGAGTCTGACATTAACTAAAGGGTTTTTCTTGGGAATGAAATGAGAAAAAAAATCAAAGAGGTCACAATTATGCCACAGGCAATCTTTAGTTTTATGCTGTTGTGGTTTTAATAAGGAGGCATACCTGGGGAAAGTATTAGATCTTTTCATTAACTACTTTGATCAGTCATGGTAGTCTTTAAGATTAGACAACTTAAATGGTTGCCACAGTAGGTATATTTAAGTGTCGTATCAATGAAGCATACTGAAATGTCTGTATTTTAAGGTGCCATTTCAAACATATATACATTTTATCCATCTTCAGGACATGCTTGAAAAAGACTGACCTCAACAGTCGAATCGTTGCAGGACATGCAGTGGCTTTGTGATTTTCAGTAAAGAATCTGCACAGTCTGCAGCCGATGTGAGTATCTTTTCAAGGATTCATTGCACCTTGTAGTTGCTGCTTCAGTTTTCTTATTCTGCAACTTCAGGACATATCCAAGCATCAGGGCAAATGTAGTACATTGTAGACCAAGTATTTATATATTATAGCCTGGACTTGCTAGATTACGGTACCTTTACACGGAGCAAATTTCATTCAGATAGTCACTCAGAAAAGTCATTGAAGCATAAGATTGACAGTAGAGATGAGCGAACGTACTCGGTAAGGGCGATTTCGCAATCGAGCACCGCGATTTACGAGTACTTCACTACTCGGGTGAAAAGTACTCGGGTGCGCTGTGGGGCGGGGGGTTGCAGAGGGGAGTGGGGGGTAGCAGCGGGGAACAGGGGGGAGCCCTCTCTCTCTCCCTCTTCCCCCCACTCCCCGCTGCAACCCCCCGCTCACCCACAGCGCACCCGAGTACTTTTCACCCGAGTAGTGAAGTACTCGAAAATCGCAGTGCTCGATTGCGAAATCGCCCTTACCGAGTACGTTCGCTCATCTCTAATTGACAGTCATTTGTTTGCTTTAATATGGAGCGATGATTGTTCATTAGTTGCTTGCCAAGATATGGGTCGTACTGGGGATCTCCATGCAAATTCATTTGCAAGTCTTTCAAATATGCAGGACTGTGACTTTATATCAGACATCTTTTGATCAATCAGCAACTACTTTTTGGGCAAGCTGAAACAAATGACTAGTGATGTATTGCTTGTCACCCTGTTGGTAGCCTAGTTTACACTGAACAACTATCACTTCGATTTAGTCTATTGAGCAATTATTTGACTGATCATCACATGTAAGGGTACCTTTAACATCCACTGTTGCAACAGACTTGGGTGTCTGATACTTGACCAGTCCCTTTGAACATGGTTCAAGGGGTTTCCTAATGAAAATGTCTCATTATACTTCACATGTCTTCTCAATGGCTGCCAAAAGCAAACTCTCTTCTATATTCTTATGTTACTCTCTAGGTAAAGCCTCAACTGGAAACTCACTTTGAAGGAAAGAAACAACCCTTGTCACTTCCTTGTTAATTGGGTATGTGAAGTCTGTATGTCAGTATGCTATTTGAATCTATAACTTGCAATCACAACTATTCTATAACACGTATTGTATAATCTCATAGCAACTTTTAGGTACGTTTTTTTTAGTAAATCAGTTGCCTGCTATGAACTTCCTACTGGCTTGAAGAATTAATTTCCTTCTAAATTAATATGATCTTGTACTTTCAGAAATGAGTTCCAGAGGTAATGTGAGCAAGAAAACTCTTTTTGAACTGTATTAGTACAGTTCATTTTAGCAATATTACCTTTCTACAGACTTCCAATGTCCCCAATATTAATGAAAGGCTCAGTAGTGATGTAGACTGTGAACCCTAGTTTAATCTATTCTGCTTAAATCATAAACAAACTGAAAATACTAAAATGTAGCTTTTAATGTAATTTTAGACGAAGTGGGGTATATTCTGAAATAGGTACATAAATCAAAAAGCTGCTTTTTAGCAAACTTAGTATAGGATACATTACCACTGTTTTGTGTAATTACTATGAATGCAAGGTCAAGGGAATACATTTCAAATGGTATATCAGATGGTGTTCTGTGAGAGGAATATATAGTATATAACATAGATAATTGCAGTGGCACCTATATTCCTTTTTTATCTTTATATAAAGGGCAACCCAAGATACCATGGGAACATTGCCCTGGCAATTGATTCTATTATTCCCAGAACTATAGACTCATTCTCAATTGGTTTATATAAAACTGCAGAATTTCTGGGTAGGTCCAGCATACATGGATAGACTGTATGTGCCTATTAGAGATGAGCGAGCATACTCGATAAGGCAAACTACTCGAGCGAGTAGTGCCTTATTCAAGTACCTGCCCGCTCATCTCTAAAGATTCGGGTGCCGGCGAGGGGCGGTGAGTGGTGGGGAAGAGAGCGGGGAGGAACGGAGGGGAGATCTCTCTCTCCCTCTCTCCCCCCCGCTACCCCCTGCTCACCGCCGCAACTCACCTGTCACCCGCGCTGAATCTTTAGAGACAAGTGGTCAGGTACTCGAATAAGGCACTACTTGCTCGAGTAATTTGCCTTATCGAGTATGCTCGCTCATCTCTAGTGCCTATTTTGCGATGAGTTTTTACTGAACTCTGACACCATGAAAGTGTCATGGGAATGTGTATGTATGGTTTTGACATTTGACTGATGCATGTTTTATTTTCCAAATATATGTCAGCACTTTTAATGGTAGGAAAATATAAAAACAAGTTTTGTAAAAGTTTTTATTTTGTAAGTGTCAAATACTACAATTTTCATATTTTTAATGTTTGTCCTTAACTTTTTCTCATCGCCTTCCCTTCCAATCTGTCATATAGGTCAGAAATGATATAACTCTCCCTTAAGATATTTTATTAATTGTAACGTAAAGTTTAAATGGCAACATTTACAATATTACTTGCCACAGTTTATATCAACTAATTCATTTTGTACTCAGCTTTTCCATAATTAAGATCTTCAGTCAAGTAAAATGGATGTCCCCAAAGCCAAAGTTTAGTGATCTTGAATGTTGTAGATATACTCATTCAAAAAAGTATAAGAAATTAAAATATATACAAGTTATAAAATCTATTATAATAATAACACAAGCATGATTGTAAAGAATTGATTCAATAGTTTAAAAATATTAACGTAACGTTAACCTTGAAATGCTCTTTCTATTCGCTGTCTTTTTTCCAGTTTGATTTATGTTGGAAATAAACATGAAAAAACTTGAAAAATGTAGCAATGACCTAACTAAAAGACAAATGAAAGTATCATCTATGGTTCACGGGTATCTGATAATTGACTAAACTGCATCATTTATATTTCACAATTCTGAAGAGAAGAATCACAGTTGAATAACCTTCACACTTCCTATATGTTACAAAGTATTTTTGAAGCCCTTTAAGGGCTCAGTCACACGGGTGCATCAGCGCCCGTGTTACTGCAGGAAGAAGGCGGCTGTACTTCAAGACGGACGTCTCTCTGCAGCGCCGGGAGAAAGAGCATGTGACCGGCTTCATTGCCGATCATGAGTTCTTTCTTCAGCGCTGCAGAGAGACGTCAATCTTGAGGTACAGCCGTCTTCCTCCTGCAGTGAGGGCTCAGTCACAGGGGCGCATCAGCACCTGTGTACAGGTGCCAATGCGCCCGTGTGGCTGAGCCCTAATTCTCAAATCAACTTTGTTTTCTTGCACATCATTTGATAAGTGTGGGAGATAAAATTAGCGTGAGGGCTTCAGCAATATGCGTATAGGGGATCATTGGAAAACCCTTTTTTTTCGGTATCACATAAACGTTATTTATAAATTCACCTATTGTGAAAACTAAATAGCTATTGAGTAGTCTGATACAGTATACAACGACTCATGGAATATCTTCCACATATAAGTCAGGGCATCAGAGCTCAGAAGCTCATTTAGTGACAATGTGCCAAAACCACATTCTCAGAAATCTAGTATCTGGAGTGGTCTGTGAAGCTTCATGTCCACAGTTAAAGGTTGAACACATGCAGATACACATTACACATATAAAATCACATTACATACATATTAGATACACAGACATATATTTATATATATTACAAATACTTAGATATGTCACATCCCTGTAATGGAGAGGGAGCCATAGCAGACAGAGCAAAGACCTCTTTGCACTCCTTTCTCCTCCTTCTTGCATTCAAGTGGCAACAGCCAATTATAAGCTCCAAATGCTGTAACTCAAAGGAACACAAGAAGAAGAACAAGAAGGTAGGATTCAGACGCCCTCAGTCTGTGCCCTTGTGCATTCCTAACTAAAAGAGTCCAAGGAAAGTGTTGAATTCCTACCTAAATAAGCCAAGGGAAAGTGCCCCACCCCTCCAACATTCTGGCACTGCCCTTTATTGCTTATGTCAGCGCAAGCAGTGGTGAAGTCCAACGCTTGTGCTATGCCGCTTTCTGAAACACCCAAAAGCAGGCATATGCACTGAATTGAAGGTGAATACAAACATGATGATTCCCACTTACGCATATCAACCCCCCCCCCATATATATATATATATATATATATATATATATATATATATATATATCAGGTTCTTAGGACTTAAACAGATGGGCATGATTTTGTCCCATTATGCGGCCATGAAAATCTCGGCCACATAACGGGACAAATGAAACCATTGATTTCAATGGTTTTGTTTTCACTAGTGGTATTCTTGCCCATTAATAGTATGGGTCTTCTCTTCGCTGTCCCTGACTCTCTAGTGCTGATCTATCAGCAGGCGGAGATTTAAAATCCCCGCCTGCTGAAAGAGCTGATTGTGATTGGCTGAGGCGCTCAGCCAATCACAGGCAGCTCTGGCCTGTCATTCATTCAGATGGGGCAGATGTAGCAGCAGGGAATTCTTTTTACTAGCGGGGATGAAGGAAACATATAGCAGATGTGTTCTTCATCTTTGCGGGGGACAGAGCAGCGACGGATAGGTCCTTTTTTTTCTTTTACACTAAAATCCTTGTTTTTCAGGGAAGGGCTTATATGTAAAGCCCTTCCATGAAAAACAATCCAGGGGTGCCAGCAGACCATTGTCTTCAATGGAGCCGCCAGCAGCAGCCGCAGCTCCGTTGAAAAATGCTCGGGTCCCCATTGACTTCAAATGGGTTTGTTACTCGAAATGAGCTCTCGAGCATTAGAAAAAGCTTAGCTCGAGTAACGCGCACCCAAGCATTTTGGTGCTCGCTCATCTCTATTCCTTATGCTTTACAATTGACAACACTACTAAAAAGCAATGCAAACTGAAACTATACTTGATGGAATCTTTAATTGATAAGCATTCACCATTGTGCTAAAACCCAACTTTTTATTGTACTTTGCTCTAACAACACTACTGTTCTCCATGCTCAATACTTTGCAGAATGTCTAATATTTATCTAATAAAAATTATTTTGATCAGATTAGCATTAATCCAAAGGTTCAAATGTGTGTGGGCATATAAATGGGCAACAGGTCAATTCATATTTATTGTACAGTTTAAATATCTAAACAGTATCTGCAGCAGCTGGTTACATCCAGATGGTAATAAAATGGAAGTACTTTATTGCTTTGTCATTCAGAGGAGAATCAATAATTCAATTTCATTTTTGCATTCTGGCAGGTGTCCAGGAAGTACTCTGTATTCTAGGAAAGGTCAAACACTTTTATGAAAACTTTCACTAACCTTTGAAGTGTAATCAGATAAAACTCAGTTTCTAATCCTATGTCTGTCTGACATTACATTTTAAAGGTCTGAAACGTTGTACATCCCGTGCAGTAACTGCCTGTATGCCTAGTGTTATTCACGCTTCTCTGATTAAGTTTAAATGTCTACATGCCTCACTATACAAATGAGACAAATGATGTGTAGGTATCACGCCATATAATAGAAACATCAATGCTTCTAGGGAAAAAATGCTTCCATATCAGGGCGTTTAATGAAACACACTATCTAAAATAAGACAGAATAAAAACTCAGTGGCCTCAACATCAAACTAGAGACATATGGGGGTACAGTAGGACCACATAAAGGTCTTTGGGTGACATATTAGAGCTCTATACAGGGTTGCATGTAGCTATATTACTTGAGACTTTACCTGAAGTTAGCTTTAGGAAACAGTTTTCTGAGATAACAGGATACAATTTGATCCAGTTCTTGGCTTTAAAGCATACCTGAGTTTTTAAAACTTTTTCTAAAATACCCCCAGGTTCTTCTTACCTACTCATTTGCTGCTTTAGGCACCCTGTTTCATGTCTGTTTTCCAGGTTGTCTTTTTCTATTTTTCTGCTTCTTTGCTGGCTGCAATTTACTTTCACAGAGGGGGCATGTAGCAAGCCTAACATTCTATCTATAGTTCACTGTCCTGACTTCCTTGCCCTTACTTCACATGCAGAATTGCACTGTCTCTGGTCAAATCAGCAGGGAAGCAAAACCTGAATGCCCACTCTTCTTATTTTTCAGGACAACGTTTAAAGACATTCTGGCCAAATGGTTACTCTGTGTAATGTGTGCACACACACAAATATCAACATGCTGTAAGAGCAGGAATGGCAAAGACTGTGGGAATCCTTATCATAGTGTCTGTAGATCTGTCAGCTTGCAGCCTTAGGCCTCATGTCCACAGGGAAAACCAGGCCCGCTACGGATTCTACATGGAGAATCCGTAGCGGGTCCCTCCTGCCCCGCGGACATGAGCGCTTAAAATAAGAATTAACTCACCCGCAGCAGACCGAATCTTCTCTCTTCGGTTGACGGATGTGCTCGATACGCTGGCTGCGTGCCGCGCGCATGCGCCCGGCACATCCGCTGGGCCGAAGAAAGAAGATCCGGCCGTGAAGAAGAGAAGAACTGCCCGGTCCGCTGCGGGTAAGTTATTCTTATTTTAGGTCTCCCGCGGATCCGGACGGCTTCCATAGGGATGCATTGACCATCCGCGGGTAGATAAATACCCGCAGATGGTCAATAAAAGTGATTTAAAAAAAAATAGAGCATGAAAAAATCCGGACCATGCTCCATTTGGTGCGGGTCTCCTGCGCGGACAGCTCCCGCAGGCTTCTATTGAAGCCTATGGAAGCCGTCCGGATCCGCGGGAGACCAAAATCAGAATATACTCACCTGCTCCGGATCTTCCCTTCTTCGCGGCATCATCTCCTCTCCATCGCGGCCGGATCTTTTTTCTTCGGAACGGCGCATGCGTGCAGCACGCAACCAACGTGCCGTGCACATCCGCCAGGCCGAAGAAAGAAGATCCGGCCGCGATGGAGAGAAGATGAAGCCGCGAAGAAGGGAAGATCTGGAGCGTGCGAGAGGTGAGTAATTCTTATTTTCAGCCCTCATGTCCGCGGGGCAAGAGGGGCCCGCTGCGGATTCTCTATGGAGAATCAGTAGCGGGCCTGATTTTCCCCGTGGACATGAGGCCTATGGGGTGCGGATCCGCATGCAGGTGATCCGCTGCGGATTTTAAATGCTATTTTGCCTGTGGACATGAGGCCCTAGTGAATGGATGCTGCTTGTGAATATAGCCCCTTCTCTAGTTGCTATTGAAATGTACTTCTGTCTTTGTTATGACAGAAGCTCTGAACCTAGTGACAGAGAGGCAATTGCAGAGAAGCTGGAAGGGAGACCCCTAGTGGCAGCCACTTCAAATGTGATTTATAGTGGTAAAGCAACAACATTTTTTATGCAAGCATATTACAAAAATAATGAGACCAACACAAACTAGTAGATGACCATGAGTTGTCTGAAAAGTTGGTGCCCCTTAAAATATGTCTTCTGCATGAAGCCATAATATCACTTTGCAAAGTTGCCAAAATCTGACTAGCAATCTAACAATTGTGTACAAACTTCATTTTGTTTGATTTAAATCTAATATTTGTAATGGTGATGATTTATTTGTTTTGGCACAAATGCTTCATTTCACAAGAAATGTTTAGACTGAGTTCATACACTATGTAGTAGTGCCACACTGCAAAGATGCATGTGTTTTAGGGCTTAGTCAGACGGGCGTTTTTAGCCGCGATTTGCGCATGCGCATGTGTCCGGCGATTTTTTAAAACCATTGCTTTGCAATGGTATCGGACACATGAGCGCTTTTTATGCGCTCGTCCGATAAATTATAGAACAAAAAATCGCAGATCGCACCTATCTGCGATCTGCGATTTCTGTTCTCTTCTGTATATGCGCTCAATGGGGCTGGCGGCAGCAGCGCCGACCCCATTGAGAACATATAGAAGACAAATCATTCTTCTCTGCCACAGCTGTAACAGCTGTGGCAGAGAAGAACGATGTTTGCCCATTGAATTCAATGGAGCGGCAATACAGCCGCTCCATTGAAAGCAATGGGCTGCCGGCGTGCGCAGGGTGAATTGTCGGGAAGGGGTTAAATATGTAAGCCCTTCCCTGCAATTCATCCTAAAATGTGTTAAAATAAAAAAAAAATTGTGTACTCACCTTTCCGCTGCAGCCAGAGTCCAGCCGCGGCCGCTGTCAGTTCTCCTGAACTGCTTCTCGGCACTATTCAGCCGGCGGGGCTTTAAAATCCCCGCCTGCTGAATGATCTGCCTCTGATTGGTCACAGCCCTGACCAATCAGAGGCTGAAAACACTCACACACCCATTCATGAATTCATGAATGGGTGAGTGACTGCTGCCTTAGGGGCAGGTCTGACTCACATCCATTCATGAATTCATGAATGGGTGTGAGTGAGGCATGCCTCTGATTGGCTCAGCGCTGAGCCAATCAGGGGGCAGGTCTGACTCACACCCCCTTCACACCCACTGCAGGACGGCCACGCAGAGCTCCGGCTGCCGGGAGAAGGTGAGTATACAATTGTTTTTTATTTTAACACATTTTAGGATGAATTGCAGGTAAGGGCTTATATATTTAAGCCCTTACCGACAATTCATCCCGGGCTCGCCCGCAGCGCATTGCTTTCAATGGAGACGGCTGTATTGCCGTCTCCATTGAATGCACTGCGCTGGACAGCTCCGGCCCGTTTCTAATGAAACGCGGCTAGGAGCAGATTTTCGGGCGATTTGCAGGCGACTTGCGCGCACCGGTCACGCGATTTGCGGATGCGCATCCGTCATGCGATCCGCAAATCGCGCGAAAAAACGCCCGTCTGACTGAGCCCTTAGAGTGAACTCCCACATACTGTGATGTTTTTGGCTGTGTGGCACACTATCACTACATGTGAAGCCAGCCTTATTGTCTATTGAGAAAAAAAAAACCTACTTATTATACGTCATCGCTATGAAAGAAATGCAACTAGATATAGTTGGAATTAATCAGATGGTTCGCAGAAAATTACAAAGTACCCCCACCCTTAAGAATTATGTAAGATACTTCAATTACACCAACATAACAATAGTTCTAGAAAGAAATGTATGTAGACAATTCCACCTGTCTATACCAAGCTATCCAATGTATCACTAGCATAGTTTACATGTTTGCATTTGTCATAAATATTGATTACATGTATACAAAGAAAATATCCGTTAAAAACAGAATTACCATATGTCTAATAACTTTCACAAAACTGAATGACATTATATGGATTTATTGACCTTCAGGTACTTCAATGTTCCTTCAGGCACTTAATATCTGTCAAGCTGTGAGTTCTTCTTGTCCCTTGGAACTGTGAAATTAATTCTTGTGAAATGAACGGTACGTGTAAATTAAGTCATTCCTTAGCAAGTCAATATGCAGCTGTATATATATGATGTGCCTGTGGAACTTTCGATGGCTATCCAGGTCATACAACCATTTGTAAAACAATGTTTATTTGTGCTCATTACTCATCTGATCATGGTTTTACTTTTGCTTAAAGGAATGCTGTTGGGAGTTACAAGAAGACTCATGTCTCTTTACTAGAAACTGCACCTGCAGATAAGGATGCATATTGCTCATAAATACTAATTCATATAGTTTGCCTGTCCATGTACCCCGTTTCCCTGAAAATAAGACATACCCTGAAAATAAGACATAGCATGATTTTCCTGAATTTTTGAGGATGCAAAATGATTTTTTAGGCTTTTTGAGGATACTTGAAATATAAGCCCTACTCCAAAATTAAGCCCTGCTAACAGTTAATTTAAAAAGTCAATTTAAATAGTGCCCAGGCAGCTATACATGTAAAAAAGTTAAACCTTTTTGAACAAAAATTAATATAAGACACTGTCTTATTTTGGGGGAAACACGGTAGTGGTCTGAATTTAAATACTGTAGAATATTTTAAAAACTGAGATCACATTTAGGGCTCAGTCATATGGGCCACGATTCACTTGCATTTCCGCGCGGAAAAACGCCCGCATTATGTGTGGATGAAAATCCACATGACCAGCTCCATTGTCACCCATATGTTATTTTTTTTGTCAGGTTCGGATGTTTTTCCGCGCGGAAATACGCGCGTATCGCCGCTGATACACTCGTAACTTCGCTCCTGTGACTGAGCCCTTAGAGCAAAACTAGTCATGCATACTCCATATATAAATAACCCTAGACTGTTGGTATATGTACAAACATTGGTCTTCACTAGAGATGAGCGAGCACCAAAATGCTCGGGTGCTCGTTACTCGGGACGAAATTTCCGCGATGCTCGAGGGTTCGTTTCGAGTAACGAACCCCATTGAAGTCAATGGGCGACCCAAGCATTTTTGTATATCGCCGATGCTCGCTAAGGTTTTCATTTGTGAAAATCGGGGCAATTCAAGAAAGTGATGGGAACGACACAGCAACGGATAGGGCAGGCGAGGGGCTACATGTTGGGCTGCATCTCAAGTTCACAGGTCCCACTATTAAGCCACAATAGCGGCAAGAGTGGGCACCCCCCCCCCCCCCGCACTGTCAGCATAAAGATCGTTCTTCTCTGCCGCAGCAGTAACAGCTGTGGCCGAGAAGAACGATGTTAGCCCATTGAATTCAATGGAGCCAGCAATACAGCCGACTCCATTGAAAGCAATGGGCTGCCGACGATCGCGGGAAGAATTGCAGGGAAGGGCTTATATATTTAAGCCCTTCCCGACAATTCATCCCGCGAAAGTCGGCAGCCCATTGCTTTCAATGGAGTCGGCTGTATTGCTGGCTCCATTGAATTCAATGAGCTAACATCGTTCTTCTCTGCTACAGCTGTTACAGCTGTGGCAGAGAAGAATGATTTGTCTTCTATATGTTCTCAATGGGGTCGGCGCTGCTGCCGCCGGCCCCATTGAGAGCATATAGAGAAGAGAACAGGAATCGCAGATAGGTGCGATCTGCGATTTCTATTCTATAATTTATCGGACGAGCGCATAAAAAGTGCTCATGTGTCCGATAAAAATTCGCCGGACGCATGCGCAAATCGCGCGAAAAACGCCCGTCTGACTAAGGATGCGCATCCGCAAATCGCGTGACCGGTGCCCTAAAATCACCCGAAAATCGGGCGGAGCTGTCCAGCGCATTGCATTCAATGGAGCCGGCAATACAGCCCGCTCCATAGAAAGCAACGCGCTGCGGGCGAGTGTGGGATGAATTGTCGGGAAGGGCTTAAATATATAAGCCCTTCCCTGCAATTCATCCAGAAAAGTGTTAAACTAAAAAATATATATATACTGACCTGCTCCCGGCAGCCGGAGTTCCGCGCGGCCGTCCTGCAGTGGCTGTGAAGGGGGTGTGAGTCAGAACTGCCCCCTGATTGGCTCAGCGCTGAGCCAATCAGGGGGCAGGTCTGACTCACACCCCCTTCACACCCACTGAATGGGTGTGAGTGAGACCTGCCTCTGATTGGCTCAGCGCTGAGCCAATCAGGGGGCAGGACTGACTCACACCCACTGCAGGACGGCCGCGCGGAACTCCGGCTGCCGGTAGCAGGTCAGTATATATATATTTTTTAGTTTAACACGTTTCTGGATGAATTGCAGGGAAGGGCTTATATATTTAAGCCCTTCCCGACAATTCATCCAGCGCACGCCGGCAGCCCATTGCTTTCAGTGGAACCTGCTGTATTGCCGGCTTCATTGAATTCAATGGGCAAACATCGTTCTTCTCTGCCACAGCTGTTACAGCTGTGGCAGAGAAGAATGATTTGTCTTCTATATGTTCTCAATGGGGTCGGCGCTGTTGCCGCCGGCCCCATTGAGCGCATATAGAGAAGAAGGACCATTGGGGTTCTTGAAGCCTAAAATCACTCCTAACACTCTCCCTATAGCAGCCCAGGCATCAACAGCACTTTCCCTCAGCTAAGTGAGAACGCATCTGTGGCGAGCCGCGGGCCGGCAGATTTTAATACTCGGGTGACACCTGATCTTCCCAGCCACTCACTGCATGGGGGTGGTATAGGGCTTGAACGTTGCAGGGGGAAGTTGTAATGCCTTCCCTGTCTTTCTATTGGCCAGAAAAGCGCGCAAATTTCTCAGTGAAGAAAATGAAAGTAACTCGAACATCGCGTGGTACTCGTTACGAGTAACGAGCATCTCGAACACCCTAAGAGCGCCCACCCACTGGCGTTTGCGATTTTCGTGCGTGAAAACGCCGCGTTTTCGCAGCGTTTTTCCCGCGTTTTTCGCGCGTCTTTCGCGGCGTTTTTTGCCGCGTTTTCGCGGCTTTTCCATTAATTTCCATTGACTTTCATGGGTGCATTAGGAGAAAAATAAGGACACATATGCAACTGACAGTTCCTATGTTAAAAAACGCAACGCAACGCAAAACGCCAGTGGACAGGAGAACATTCAATTCTAATTGCTCTTGAGAAAAAACGCAAAACGCAGAGAAACAAAAATCGCCAGTGGGTGGGCGCCCTAATACTCGAACGACTATCAAGCTCGGACGAGTGTGCTCGCTCATCTCTAGTCTTCACATTCTAATTCATGATCTGTTGTCTGCGCCCATATTATCACATAGCAAACTCAAATATATGCTGTGGCCGATTCTATTTAGGGAAGGCAATAAGGAAGCCTTTGTTATTTTATTTCCACTGTTGTTTGTTTAGAGGCAAATGGTGATATTAGATCCAGTTACTATAATCATATTTAATGCACAATATACAGTATGCAATGTATATCAGGCAAATAAAAAAGCAGTTCTTTGCACCATAATGTTGTACCTGTTTTTCAGAAGAAAGTTGAGCATCCAAGTTTTGTATAAAGGAGACATCTAGGCATTACAGGCACTGTTGAGAAGTAAACATGTGCTATACATTAACACAGTTTAGGATGAATTTGTAGAAATAAATAGCAAGCCTCCAAGTTTCACATTTTTGAAGGTATATTATTACTATCATAAGTGCAATGGTTGTCCCTTGACAATTACAGCCATGGTGCTGTTTGTGCCCCTCTATCCATAGGGGTGTAAACACCTGAATCCCCTTCATCCAGAGGTGTGTTGATGCCTAAATCCCCTTCATCCAGAGGTGTGTTGATGCCTGAATCCCCTTCATCCCGAGGTGTGTTGATGCCTGAATCCCCTTCATCCCGAGGTGTGTTGAGGCCGGAATCCCCTTCATCCAGAGGTGTGTTGATGCCTGAATCCCCTTCATTCAGAGGTGTATTAATGCCTGAATACCCTCCGTTCATAGGTTTGTGGATGCCTGAATCCCATTCCGTCCATAGGTGTGTGAACGCCTGAATCCTCCTCTGTCCATAGGTGTGCGGACATCCTATTCCCCCTCCATCCGTGGTTGTGTGCGGACACCTGAATCTCACTCCAAATGTAGGTGTGCGGACACTTGAATCCCCCTTCGTATGTTTCTCCCCCTCCATGGGTGGAGAAACGTATTGAAGACACCCACTATCCTTGCCCATATTCACCCCCCTGCCCATGTTGAGTAATTGTGGAATGGCCAGACAGTTGAGTGATTAGTATCCCTTTCTGCAACTCCTGTGATGCAAAACTTCATTGTCCCTTCATTTGGTGTGAATTTTGACGTGGATCCGCAGCTAATTTCACCCGTTCAAATGTTCAGGTGAAGTCTGTTATAGATCCTTGTCAAAATCTGTGTGAAAATCTGTGTGAACATACCCTTACATTGATTTATTATATAAACTAGTTATTACATCAACTAATCATCAATAATAGAGATGAGTGAGTATACTCGCTAAGGCACATTACTCGAGCGAGTAGTGCCTTAGCCGAGTATCTCCCCGCTCGTCTCTAAAGATTCGGGGGCCGGCGGGGGGCGGGGAGCGGCGGAGGAGAGCGGGGGGGAGAGGGGGAGAGAGGGAGAGAGATCTCCCCTCCTTTGCTCCCCGCTCTCCCCCACTGCTCCCCGCCCCCCACCGGCCCCCGAATCTTTAGAGATGAGCGAATCTTTAGGGGAGATACTCGGCTAAGGCACTACTCGCTCATCTCTAATCAATAACATGTTTATACATTAAAGATGATAAATTAAATTAACTGAAAATGAAAAACATTTTACGTGAAAATTGTAAAAATGTATGTTAAAATAAGTCTCATAAACTGCTCAGAAATGTGTAAAATTTTTGAAATGTGCTTACAAAATATACTAGTGTAAATATATATCTGTTAAATAATTAGTCGAATATGTCTATACCTATTTGACATGCTGCAGTTGTCATGAAAGAAAACAGCACATTTTAAAAATGTTCCTCAATTTTGGCATTTTCAATAAAAATACTCAAATCATATCCACCTACTTTAACTACCTAAATATGATGCAACATGTGACAAAAAAAAACAATGTCAGGATTACCTGCTAATGTACTTTTATAGAGTTATTCACTGTTTTAAAGTGACACATGCCAGATTTCCCAAATTTGGCCAGGTTATTAAGGTGCAGACAGGTTTGGTCTTGAAGGAGTTAAGGACAATTAAGTCAGAAACACAAAATAATCAACTAATTTTATCTTTTTTTGTAAAATATATCACACTTTAAGCCCTTAGTCACACAGGCGTTTTTTCACGTGATTTGCGGATCGCATGACGGATGCGCATCCGCAAGTCGCGTGACCGGTGCGCGCAAGTCGCCCGCAAATCGCCCGAAAATCTGCTCCTAGCCGCGTTTCATTAGAAACGGGCCGGAGCTGTCCAGCGCATTGCATTCAATGGAGACGGCAATAGAGCCGGCTCCATTTAAAGCAATGCGCTGCGGGCGAGCCCGGGATGAATTGTCGGGAAGGGCTTAAATATATAAGCCCTTCCCTGCAATTCATCCTAAAATGTGTTAAAATAAAAAAATTGTATACTCACCTTCTCCCGGCAGCCGGAGCTCCGCACGGCCGTCCTGCAGTGGGTGTGAAGGGGGTGTGAGTCAGACCTGCCCCCTGATTGGCTCAGCGCTGAGCCAATCAGAGGCATGTCTCACTCACACCCATTCATGAATTCATGAATGGATGTGAGTCAGACCTGCCCCTGATTGGCTCAGTGCTGAGAGGCAGCAGTCACTCACCCATTCATGAATTCATGAATGGGTGTGTGAGTGTTTTCAGCCTCTGATTGGTCAGGGCTGTGACCAATCAGAGGCAGATCATTCAGCAGGCGGGGATTTTAAAGCCCCGCCGCCTGAATAGTGCCGAGAAGCAGTTCAGGAGAACTGACAGCGGCCGCGGCTGGACTCCGGCTGCAGTGGAAAGGTGAGTATACAATTTTTTTTTATTTTAACACATTTTAGGATGAATTGCAGGGAAGGGCTTATATATTTAAGCCCTTCCCGACAATTCACCCCGCGCACGCCGGCAGCCCATTGCTTTCAATGGAGCAGCTGTATTGCCGGCTCCATTGAATTCAATGGGCAAACATCATTCTTCTCTGTCACAGCTGTTACAGCTGTGGCAGAGAAGAATGATTTGTCTTCTATATGTTCTCAATGGGGTCGGCGCTGCTGCCGCCGGCCCCATTGAGCGCATATAGAGAAGAGAACAGGAATCGCAGATCGCAGATAGGTGCGATCTGCGATTTCTGTTCTATAATTTATCGGACGAGCGCATAAAAAGCGCTCATGTGTCCGATACCATTGCAAAGCAATGGTTTTATAAAATCGCCGGTAGCATGCGCAAATCGCGGCAAAAAACGCCCGTCTGACTAAGGCCTAAAACTGTAATAAACATGCATAGACTAAAAAAAGGTTTATCTACAGATATTTAAGTAAACATTTAAACACTGTAGCAATTTTCTGTTCTAACAGGATGTTATGTAAATATCACTGTTCTCTACTAGCACCCAAATACTAGAGAATTTTAATTGTATGTCTGGAACTGTTATCTAAATTGAATAAATATGTTTTTTTCGTTATTTATTACAAACTTTGCATTTATCTTAGTATTATTCAAATGTTTATGAGCCCAAATAATATTTGCATGAACACATCCGAATAATTTGTTCTACCACAATGTTACACTAAAGGTTATACAATTATTTACATATAAAAATAAATGCGATGATTAAAGAGCTCAAGGCAAACAATTTATCACACAGTTTATTATTATTATTATTCTTTTAACCTAAAGCAGCTACAAATGTTGATGAGATAATTCACATTTCTGCCAACGGAACACCTATAAGTTCAACTCATGAGCTGAAGAATACATTTTAAGCTCTTTTTCAGCTTCTATACCCCATTGGGCAAGATTAATAATATGCTAATTATTCATAGACAAAGATATAAATCTCATGGTTTCAAGGTAAATGTCAGACCACCAACTTACATCAAGGTTTATTTTTTTATAGTTGTTGACTAGTTTTTCACTTTATGAGACTCATACATGTAACTTTATTATAGCTCCATACATTTTCTGGTTTATATGTGGCACAGTGCAGACAGCACCATTACTTCCAGGTCTGGGGTAACATCAGCAGGACACTCTGAACCATGTGATGTGTATTTGGTGGCGCATTTACACTGTCATTCAACATTGGATACCAAGGGAATAAGAACTCCATCTGGTGCCAGTGCTGATAGACTGGCTGGGTTGTCTGTAAACCCGGTCAGCTTATTAGATGTAACTGTAAAGTATAATTCTGCAGTGGGATTGTTCTTTTCAGGGTAGGTGATCTACTTAAGGGACCGTTCAGGTTCAGGCGGTTCTGGAAAACTTGTCTGTAGAGTTCCCAGTACCTAGTCATACTCTATTCTAATATTGTTTGTCAGTTAGAAAAACAACGTTTCATTAGCTACCAGCTCTGCCCTGTCTATCTCTCCACAACTTATCATATCCAGTTGTGCAAACCAATTGTACCATATGGAGCTGTTATACTGGATCAATAGAGTGCTCTACAGTTCTCGCATGCTTCCATATGCCTCAGATTTCATAAAAAGACATAAGAGGGTTTTGATATAAAATGCAAGAGAAAAAACGGCATATTTCATTGGATGCACTTTTATGCTTCTAAAGATATATTTATCTGCATTACTGTGCTATAAGGAGGCACTATATGATAACACAAGGCATGCCTGCATTCCATGGAACTATAAAAAGGGTGCACATTGGTCTGCATATGGAGAGTTTTTATATAGAATTGGGAGGGTTTTAATATTAAATCCAACAGAAAAATCAGCATAACAGGATACTACATGCTAATACAAGATATGCCTACATTCCATGGAATTGACAAACAGGAGGAAAAATGTATTAAGCCTGGCATTTCCAATGTCAGGCTTAGTATAATTACCCCCGATACATGAGTCATCTAATACATGAAGAGGCATGTGTTTCTTAATGTATTAGACGCATCCAGTGCACCCTCTCAGCAGTGCATGCCAGGTCCAACCTGGAATGCATTTCTGACATAACTTATGGCCACAACCCCTCCTGATAAGCACTGCCCATTTAAGAAAAAAATGTTGAGGCTGGCGCAAAAATACCCCAAGAACTAAAAAGGTGCAAGTGTTTGTGCAAGTGAAACTTGCACAAAAATTGTGACCTTATTATGCTAGTATTCTGGCTTAAAAGCTTTTCTAAATATCCCCAGAGTCTCTTTAAGGCTTGCATACAGTGTGCCTATCATTGTGCACAAGGCCTTATAATGGTTGACATTAATAAAATAATCTGTGCCTATGCTTCACCTGTAAGGACGATTTATAAAGTTACAAATACTTTTTGTTGCTCTTCTTTATTACTCAATATAGCTCTGATATTTATTAATATTTATCCATCTCCTAACACCCTCACAATTAGCTCACTGTAGGAGCGGTGGTGCTAAGGCAAGCACTGTAGCCTTTTCATTGTTTAACAGACAGAGCAATGTTAATTTTGTATTAGTTGAGCTTATTAGTACTGCTCAAAACGAAATGCTCGGAATTATATAAGGTACAAGATGTGTTGATTTATAGACATGATGTACATTTGTTCAATATGCTATGACTAAAGGCCCATTTACACGGAGCGATGATCGCTCAAAAATTGCTAAAAAGCGATCATTTGAGTGATCATCGTTGCGTCTAAATGTGCGCCCATTGTGCACTTTTTATACTCTGCTAGCTGGTCGTTAAATTCAGTCCAACCTAAAAATCGTCCTTCAGCCTTATCAGCAGTTCTTCATGGGTAGTGCTGATAGCATTGGTTCCTACTGGAGAACAAAAGAACTGAAAGCAGATAAGAGCCCTTGGGCAATTAACTGCTTTCAGCTGAGGCTTCATTTGCACACTCATTTGCTCTTAAGTAGCTGAGCAGCTACTTAAAAGTTTATGCAAAATAATCGCTCAGAGCTGTCACTCAAACTGTCATTTGAGCAATCTTTGAGCGATCATTGCTTCGTGTAAATGGGCCTTAAGACAGATGTTCTGCTGAAACGCGTCAGAAATTTTGAGGTACCTGCATGCAGACAGGTTGCAGTTTTTAACGTGATTCAATAAATTTAAAGTTTTATTTTATTCTTGGATGCTGGATACAATTTTTCCAATGGCATATGGGGAGTCCAGGTCCTCAAGTTTTTCTATACATCCTTCTGGAATATACCTGTCCATTTTTCTAACATATGCATCTTTATGAATCTTTTCTGTTTGTGTTTTATATATAAGGTCTCATAGCATTAAACTTCCAATTGCCAGAGGCAAAAAAATGACCTATTTATCATACCTTCCTAAAATGAAAATAAAATACTAAATATTGAAAAATACAGGAGCAGGTGGTGCAAGTAGACTAAGCCAATGTGTCACTTTAAGATGTGTATATTGCAGGTGGTACCGTAGTCAGACCAAACTGGCTAAAGCTAAGCAAGTCTGCCTGGCTATCTTAGTAATAGGTGAGTGGTAAATGAATCCACCTACATATAAAGTATTCTAGTTATCACGGTAGAGTAATATCTTATGGACCAAACAAAACTCCTCAACTAAAAACATGAACATATTGCCCCCCCCCCCCCCCAACATGTTTCACCATGACTGGATTCATCAGGGAAATAAAGTGGGACTATAGTAAGTCAGCGCAGGCTGATAACTCTTTTATGCGATAGGGGTGGGACTCCTGTTCAGTGAGGAAATAAAACATTCCCCTATCCAATATCCAATAGATTGTATAGTACTGCTTGATTGACATCACAGAATAGAGGTAGGTAACCAATCTCCCTCAGTAAAAGTAACAGAGACCAGGAGCACGTTCATGTGTGCACTCACTGTATAAATTAATATTTAGTCTAAAATTTATGTATAACAAAAAAAGATGCTATTCACAAAACAATGAATTTTCCATTCTAAGGCCTTAGTCAGATGGGCGTTTTTTCGTGCGATTTGCGGATCGCATGACGGATGCGCATCCGCAAATCGCGTGACCGGTGCCCGAAAAAAGCCCGAAAATCTGCTCCTAGCCGCGTTTCATTAGAAACGGGCTGGAGCTGTCCAGCGCATTGCATTCAATGGAGCCGGCAATACAGCCCGCTCTATTGAAAGCAATGCGCTGCGGGCGAGTGTGGGATGAATTGTCGGGAAGGGCTTAAATATATAAGCCATTCCCTGCAATTCATCCAGAAAAGTGTTAAAATAAAAAATATATATATACTTACCTGCTCCCGGCAGCCGGAGTTCCGCGCGGCCGGCCTGCAGTGGGTGTGAAGGGGGTGTGAGTCAGACTCAGCGCTGAGCCAATCAGGGGGCAGGTCTGACTCACACCCCCTTCACACCCACTGCAGGCCGGTCGCACGGAACTCCGGCTGCCGGGAGCAGGTGAGTATATATATATTTTTTATTTTAACACTTTTCTGGATGAATTGCAGGGAAGGGCTTATATATTTAAGCCCTTCCCGACAATTCATCCTGCGCACGCCGGCAGCCCATTGCTTTCAATGGAGTCGGCTGTATTGCCGGCTCCATTGAATTCAATGGGCAAACATCGTTCTTCTCTGCCACAGCTGTTACAGCTGTGGCAGAGAAGAAGGATTTGTCTTCTATATGTTCTCAATGGGGTCGGCGCTGCTGCCGCTGGCCCCATTGAGCGCATATAGAGAACAGAACAGGAATCGCAGATCGCAGATAGGTGCGATCTGCGATTTCTGTTCTATAATTTATCGGACGAGCGCATAAAAATCGCTCATGTGTCCGATACCATTGCAAAGCAATGGTTTTATAAAATCGCCGGACGCATGCGCATGCGCAAATCGCGGCAAAAAACGCCCGTCTGACTAAGGCCTAATGGAGAACCCTTTGTTCAAACCATTTGGGCTTTTGCTACGGAGTTGAAAAATCCATTTAACTTCTTTTAGAAGTAACATGTCCAAGTTTCCTCCTCTGGGGCCTAGCTGGACCTGGCAAAGGCCATAAAATTTAAGGGAGTCAATTTTGACACCAGGCATGTCATTAATGTGTTGTGCTAAAGGTGTGTCGCCCATTGTTCTTATTGAGCTTTGATGTTTTGAAATATGCCTACGAAATTCCTGTATGTCCTTCCGACGTATTTTGTTTTGGAAAAGGGGTATTTCCAATGCACCCAGTCTGTGTATTCCTAGTGGGAAAACATCAAACATTTGTTAGGAATGCTTTGCGATTACTGACCCTACTCTCTTATAGATTTTTTTAGAACATCTTTTGGATATCCACGTATATCCATGTATTCACATTCTTTTTGGATCTCATCATTAGAGCAGTTTCTCCTTGCTCTCATATGTTGCCCAATAGGGATTTCTCAATGCCAATAAATGGTAACTGTTTCAGTCCAGGAAAATATTAGTGGCAGTGCTTTTACAAAAGATTTTAGTCTCTGTTCTCCCATCTTCATCAATATTCAAGGTAAGGTCCAAAAAATTAGCAGCTGATTGATGGAGTTTGCGCATAAATTGCATACCAACGTTCAAATTCAAATGTGGCATAAAATATGTAAAATTTGCACTGCTACCATTCCAAATAACAAGCATATCATATGTCACATGCTCAAAAGAGAATGCAACTGCTATAGTGGTCTAGTTTTTCTGTAAATACATGTGTCGCCTCCCACCAACCGAGAAAAAGATTTGCATACATCGGCATGCAGATAGTACCCATCATAGTCCCTTGTTCTTGGTTCCATTGGTGGGCATTACTCTTGTATATGGCTTTGATACTGTTTGAATCTATGCAGTTATCTATATTATCATCCCAAAGCTTTACTAATACTGAATCCTGCCAAGCACTTTAAACCCTTATCCAATGGATCCATGGTTTTAATAAGTCTCCTTGTGCTGTTTGTGTCATGTGTTGTATGCATGTCTTTAGTAAAGTGATTGTTGGGCTTCATACTCCTTTAGCTTTCTTGTGTTAATGCTTATTATATACTAACTATGTATGAATGCCAAAAAGAGCCAGTAAAATGTTTTCTCTCTGTTTTGACCTACTTTCTTGACCTCTTTAACTTTATCTACTTCATTTTAGTTTCCACAGCCTGACTATAGCCATCTAAAAAAACATGACTTGCAAAATAGTCAGGTGAATTCTATAACATAGAAGTTATGCTACAGCTTTATTACAAGGAATGAAAAAGAAGAATATCTGATATTGAAGAAAAGATGAAAAAGAGAATCATAAAAAAGAATGATACAGAGAGACACATGCAATACTAGACACAAAAATTGGATAGGCTGTTCAAGGAAAAATGTATTAAATATAAAGTGTTTTGTCATTAACTGTCACATGTATTATATCACCTCATCTCTTGAGTTTCAGAGTATTCCATTTAGCTCCAATCTCTGAACTTTATCATTCTTCTTTTTCTACAATTTTAATTGGACTGAACGGCTGAAAGTCTTTTGTGTAAAGTAAATTGATGATGATAATACTAATAATAATGATAATTAATAATAAAATAATTTTCTTTGGCAGAAACCAGCAGTGGTGCTCCCAGTGGTAATTAGCACACTGGCTGCCATGTCTGGCACTGGAAACAACCCAATATCACTAAAATTAACATCTGGCAGTTACATAATGCCACATTGCTGGACTCTGCAGAAAAGTGGCAAATAAGGTTTAGAACTGATAAATGTAAGGTTATGCACATGGGCAGAAGAAATACATGTCATAATGACACACTAAATGGGAAACCACTGGGTAACACTGACATAGAAAAGGATTTTAATTAAATGTAAGCTTAACTGGAGCAACCAGTGTCAGGCAGCTGCTTCCAAGGCAAATAGGATGATGGGGTGCATCAAAAGAGGTCTAGAGGAACATGACAAGGACATTTTTCTTCCTCTTCCACTAGTCAGATCACACATGGAATATTGTGTACACTTTTTGGCACTAGTAGTCAAGAAGGATATATCTGAGCTTGAATGGGTGCAAAGGCGGGCAGCTAAAGTAATACATGGAATGGGTGGAATACAAAACCCAGAGAGATTATCAAAATTGGTATTGTTTAGTTTAGAAAAAAAGACGCCCAAGGGGCGACCCAATAACTGAGTATAAATATATAAGGGAACAATACAGAGATCTCTCCCATGATCTATTTATACCAAGACTGTGAAAGTAGCAAGGGGTATCCTCTACATCTAGAGGAAAGAAGGGTTCTACACCGAGATGAAAGGGTGTTCTTTACTGAAAGAGCAGTGAGACCATGGGACTCTGTCTGAGGACAGTGTGATGGCAAATTTGATAATAGAGTTCAAGAGGGGCCTGGATACCTTTCTTCAGTGATACAATATTATACTTGTATGTTATAATCATGAATAACTTCAAAATGGTTGTTGATCCAGAGATTGTTCCGATCGCAGATTGGTGTCAGGAAGGAATTTTTTTCCCTTAAATGGGGAAATTAGCTTCTATCTCATTGGGATTTTTTTTGCCTTCCACTGAATCAACATTGGCTAAACTGGATAGATATATCTTTTTTGGCTTAATACATACTGTCATCCTAGATTCCTGGGAAGTCCCCAAGCTGTTATGAAGATGAACTACCAACCCTCGATTTTGTGCTTCTGCTGTATTGCTTTTTTGTGTATAATAATTATAACGAAGTGATACTAATAGAGTCAGCAATTGTCCCTGGAATCTGCCGCCCTATGATCTGGAAAAGTAGCATGGAATAGAACAGATGTTCAGGTGTACAGCCTGAGAAGCTCTGCTCATCAGTATTCATACCTGTCAGGGTTTTTTTTAATCCATCTGCTCCTTTTGGGATGAACCAGGAAGCTTTGTTCTATAATAATTAAATTATCCCTTTACAGGTGATATCATTATCCTATTGCCCCTCCAGGGCAGGGACCAATCAGGGGCAGCTCTCTGCTGTCATTCAATAGCTGAGAGCTGCCCCTGATTGGTCCTTGCACTGAGCCAATCAGAGGCAGCACTCACTCACCCATTCATGTATTCATGAATGGGTGAATAGAAAAACAGTGAGGACAGCGCCCCTCTTACGGATATCCAAAAGAAAACAAACAATATGGTGAAGTAAAAATTGAAGATGACTTACCCGGTGTGGGTGGAGGGTGCTTCCCATGGGGGGCAAACCCTTCCACTCCACACCTCCAAGTCCTGGTTGGCACGTAGAATCAAAAGACGAGTGTCAGCAGAAACCAAAGAAATGGCGAATGTATTCCTTCAATAACACCCCGTAAAAACGGGGAGGAGCGTGCCCAAGTTTGTTATACCCCCAAAAACAAGGGGATGCAACTCCTCAAAGAGGAATACAAGTGAAAGAATGAACAAAAATATCTCAGGCGCTCTAAAGGAACATTCGTATTTGGATGTAAATGCAGGAAATTCCTGCTGAATTTATTCAAAGATAAATAAAACCATGGCACAGAAAAACAAAATGCCAATAGCAAATTATGCAAATTATGCAAATATGCAACGCGTTTCGTCGCCCCTATGGCGACTTTCTCAAGCATAACTGCTTTGATCAAAAAAGTAATATGTACCCCAAAATAGTACCAATAAAAACTACAGCTCGTCTCGCAAAAAATAAGCCCTCACAGAGCTCCGTACATGGAAAAATAAAAAAGTTATAAGACTTTGAATGCAGCGATTTAGAAAACAAAAAGATTTCCAAAAAAGGGTTTTTATTGCAGAAAGATGGAAAAACCTAAAAATATATAAGAAGTTTGGTATCGCTGTAACCGTACCGACCCGCAGAAAAAAATATATTTTGTCCTTTATGCTGCATAATTAACGCTGTAAAAAAAATGTATGGCAGAATTGATGCATTTTCTCTCCCTATTATTATATAAAAAATAATAAAAGTTTTACAGTATAGTGTATCTACCCAAAAATGAAACCATTAAAAACTACAGTTCGCCACACAAAAAAACAAGCCCTTATACGGCCGTGTCAATAGAAAAATAAAAAAGTTATGGCTTTTGAAAAATGGAGATGAAAATCCGCCAAAAATCGTTGCGTCCTTAAGCCCAAAATAGGCCATGTCCTTAAGGGGTTAAATTATAATAGGAGGCCTTACTAAACAAGAGATAATATCTCTTACCGCTCTCAGAGATCTCATAGGGTCCGTTCAGGTCAGGAGAACGTCGTCAACAAATAGTTTAATTTTATGCTGCCAATGCCCCATTGAAAATCCTTTAACCTCCTAAGATGTTCTAAGCAGTTCTGTTAATGGTTTCATGATTATTACAAATATCATTGGAGATAGGGGACAACCCTGGCGTGTGGCAGACCATGTGATGTATAATGCTCGAATTGCTGTTAGGAAGTTATCTCTAATTCCAAATTTTTCTAAGGTAGCAAAAGCAAAGCCCCAATGGAGTCTATTGACTGCCGTCTCTGCATCCAGGGCAAGAAGGAGAGAAGGTGCCTGACTTAAACTAATACCTGCCAAGAGTTTAAGCACTCTTCTAGTACCATCTGCAGCTTGTCTTCCTTTCGTAAACCCACCTGATCATTGTGTATTATGTTTTATACGACCTGGAGTAATCTTAAGGCTAGAACTTTTGAGCACATTTTTGTATCCATGTTAAGAAGCTAAATTGGCCTAAAGTTGGCTGGGGAGTCTGTCGACTTTCCTGGCTTGAGAATGGTGACAATGATGCCAAATGGTCACAACTAGAGATGAGCGAGCGTACTCGCTAAGGCAAACTACTCTAGCGAGTAGTGCCTTATGCGAGTACCTGCCCGCTCGTCTCAAAAGATTTGGGTGCCGGCGGGGAAGAGCGGTGAGTTGTGGAAGTGAGCAGGGGGGAGTGGGGGGAAAGAGAGTGAGAGAGAGATCTCCCCTCCGCTCCTCCCCGCTCCTCCCCCGCCGCTTCCGGCCTCCCGCCGGCACCCGAATCTTTTGAGACTCGCTAGAGTAGTTTGCCTTAGCGAGTACGCTCACTCATCTCTAGTCACAACACAGAAACCTAATAATAAAAAAGATATTGTTTGGAGAAATAAAATACATGATAGAAACTTGAGGTCTGTCACATACACTTTTTTTCACTTTTTTTTAATTAAGAAATGCCATGATTTAAAGCATTCTTCATTGCAGCTTTTTAAAATTATTTTTAGGGCTTCTACCACCAGCGTTTTTTTAACGCTGCGATTAAAAAAATGCTAGTGGATAGAAGCCCTAAAAATAAAAAAAAAAACAGCAGAGATGAGCGAGCATGCTCGGATAAAGCAGTTACTTGAGTGAGCATCGCTCTTCTCGAGTAACTGCTTTCTGGTCCAAGCAGGCTCGGGAGGGGGAGGGGGGGCGGGGGTAGAGAGAGATCTTTCTCACTGTTCTTCCCGCTACCCTCCGCCGCCCCCGGCTCACCCCCGCCGCCCTCCCGAGCCTGCTCGGACCAGAAAGCAGTTACTCGAGAAGAGGGATGCTCGCTCGAGTAACTGCTTTATCCGAGCGTGCTCGCTCATCTCTAAAAAACAGCAATGAAGAATGCTTGTAATCATTGCATTTCCTAATTTACAAAAAATGGAAAAAAAGTGTGTGCGACAGACCTCAGGTTTCTAATTATCATGTATTTTACTTCTCCGCTCAATTTTTTTTTTTATTATTAGGTTTCTGTGCTGTGACCATTTGGTAACTACATGGTACAAGGATATTGAAGTTTGGTCCCAAAATAGTAAAACTGTATTAACTGCTGTACTTGTTCATAAAACTTTACCATTTTAATACCTGCAAGAATTTGATATAAAATGTAACATTTATATGTTATTTTGTATGGTATGGACTTGAATGTCTCAGCTTCTTTCCATTTACTTCACAACCGGCAATCACTGGCACAGTATAGCAACTGTAGCAACACTTGTGCTGATTAGTCTTTCACCTTTCCAATAAAATATCAAATACCTATCTCAGAGTCAAAAAATGCTGTGTTTGCGAGATAAACCTAATATATGTTGTGCTTGAAAAGTCTGAAATGGAAATGTAAAACTACAGCCCGTATAGCTGATCTCAAGCATTTTAGATTGAGGGGTAGCTGCTGGTATGGAAAATATGGTAACTGCCCTCTTAAGGCAGTATGGGTATATATGTGTGTATAATATGTAAAATATATGTGTCTGTGTGCGTAAAATAAATTGTAATGGCCATTTTCTAAACTTTTTAAACATAAGAAAACAGGAAATAAGGGCTCCCACACACTGGCCTTTTTTTTCTCCACTGCGATGCGATTCTAAAGTTAAAGTCTCGCATCGCAGTGCGAGAAAAACGCCGGCAGATACCCAAAAATCGCTGGGATATCGCTGTGACATCGCCAGTCTTTTCAATGGGGCCAGCGGCAGCAGCGCTTGCCCCATTGAAAAGATATGGAGATTGCCGCGGACTTCTGCCACAGCTGTGACAGCTGTGGCAGGAGTTTCCTTTAACCCCGAGGGGACCGCGAGGATGAAGGAATCCTCTGTCACAGCTGTGGCAGAAGTCCGCGGCATGCTATCCCATTGCTTTTAAAAATAATAAAAAGTTACTCACCTCTCCGGCGCTCAGACGCATCCTCCGGCTGGCTCCCCGGCACTGCTGTCCAGCACTTTCAGCAGACAGGGAATTAAAAATCCCCTCCTACTGAAAGGGCTGTGCAGATTGGCTGAGGGCTCAGCCAATAGCAGCTACTGCTTAGCTATTGGCTGAGTGCTCAGCCAATGGCAGATAGCTCTAAGCTATTCATTCATGAATAGCTAAGATATTAGCGGGGATGAAGGAAACTCCTGCCACAGCTGTGGCAGAAGTCTGTGGCATTCTCCATATCTTTTCAATGGGCCTAGTGCTGCTGCCGCTGGCCCCATTGAAAAGGCTGGCGATGTCGCAGCGATATCCCAGCGATTTTCTCGCACTGCTATGCGAGAGTTTTTACTTACTCTCACAGCGCAGTGGAGAAAAAAACGCCAGTGGGTGGGAGCCCTAACACTCACTTGCCAAGGACAAAAAGTGTGTTACATAGTGAATTGTTGCAAATGGGCAATTGTCAGTATGATAGATTCCTATGATGGTGACAGTTCAGGTCAAAAAACACTATAGTGAGGCTGGGATGCATGTCCATTCTATGGATGCAGAAATGCAGCCATAATACATTTGTGGGAAACTGGCCTTATGGGAGGTGCAGCACATTATTTAATTTATTATTGAGGATTAGAAAAACAGGGCTGATTTCTGCCAAAAATAGCATCACACCGGCTAATAGTTTGTTTGTGGTATTAATCGCTTAATTCTACAGAACATACAGTTCGGCAGGCTCAGGGTATGTATGGAGGTGGATCGCAGGCCGATATCCACCCACAACAGCTTTGATAAGCTGATCAGAGCTGTTAACACCTGTCAATTCTGAAAGCGGCATTTAAATGCCCTGATTGATATTCGGGGTTTTTGCACTGCCCCCGCGATTAGATCACGGGTTGCTGTGCAGTTGCCATGGCAGCTGAGGGCCTTCTGAAAGGCCCCAGAGCTGCCATTGTAGATTGCCTATCAAGACACAGGCATGGCTTGATAGGCAATCTGCAATGACGGGTAATAAAAGTTGAAAAAAAAAAACTTTTGCAACATTTATAATAAAAAGAATCTAAATAATTAAAAAAACATATTTGGTATTGCTGGATCCGTAAAAGGTCACTCATGGAACGCACGGTGAATGTCATCAGAAAAAATAAACAACAGAATTGGATAAAAACTGGATAAAAAATAGGGCCGCATCGTTAAAGGGAACCTGTCAGCCCAGAGCAGTACCATGGTTATTGTGCTGTTCAGAGAGGTGAGGGGAGTCCAGGGGATGAATTTTTATATTCACCTGCTCCTCTGTTCCAATGTTGTATGCTGGGAGGTCTGTGAACGATCCAAAAATCGGAGTCTTTTCAGACAGCTATGCGTACGCTCTCCCATAGCAATGGAGTGTGTAATGTAGTAACTGAGTGTATGAACTGAGACTAATCCAGAAAATTTAGCCAAGGTCAGGGCAGGCAGCATACATTTCAATAGTAGGAACAAGCCAGAGGCCAGGCTATAGAGAATAGGTTCAGCATTAGGAACAGGAAATCAGGAGTCACAATTAAGCCCCATTTACACGGAAAGATGATCACTCACAATTTCTTCAAAAGATAGTTTGATTGACAGTTTGAGCAATCATTTTGCATAAGGTGCTAATGGGCACTAATGCCCATTAGCAGCTTATTAGCTTCAGTTGCATTTAAATGAGTCTCCCTTCACTCAATGCAGATAACAGCAGGTGGTCTGTTATCTGAATACAGCCCCTTTGTTCTGCCATGGGACTGCAGCTGAAAAGAAGGTTATTAGCGCTCCCGTGGAGAGCTCCGCATGTGGTCCCTGCTATCAGGAAGGATGGAGTTCATGCTCACATAAAGTTCATCATTTAGGCAGAAAACAAATGATGGGAGCATTTACACTGCACGATTATCGCTCAAAAGCCATTGTTTAAATGAATTGTGAGCAATAATCGTTGCATGTAAATCAGCCTTTAGAAACTGGAAATCGGAACAAACATCAGACATTTGGAACAAAAATAACTAAAACTTAGGCAGCTTTCTTAGAAGAAAGATGCTAAATATAGGCATAGGTGGACAGGGATTTGAGGGAGATAGATTTTCAGGATGCAAATTGGTCTTTTAAAGGGACACTCCAATGAAAACATTTTTTTTCACACCTGTTCTCCTCCCCTGATTGCTTGTAACTCTTGAGGTCTCCCATGTATTGCAGCCATTTCCATGCCCTGCAGTCTCCTGTTTGATGCTTATCAGTCACCATCTTGAGACTGAGATGTTTTACTTTCAGTTTCACATCTATTCCATTATGTCCATTAGACAGCATCAGCTGACGCTTTTTGTCTGCTGAGAGAGAAGGCAGTTTAATTATTATTACCTTTTATAGTCACTTAAATAAGTCACAGACCACTAGTATGCTGTCAGGAGGATGAGCTGTGATCTCCTCTATTATATCTGTGTGACAGGAGCTGTGTGATCATCATTGGTAACTGTGATAGGGGTACCTGTCTCTCCTTCTAGGCAGTTTCTGTGGTAAGTGCATAACCCAGATTGTGAAACTAACTTAATTTGAGAACACATAAGCCTAAGAAGATCAGAGTTGATTAGAAGTGAGATCACATAATCATTTGAGGAAAAATTGGCTGACCAAGATAACACTAGCTCACTTATATATTGGGGGGATAGCTACATTATAAAAGAATGAATCTTTAAAAAATGACCATAGTTGTCCCTTAAGACAGTGGGAGTAAGTCCATGTGTGAGCCATTCAGACAATAGTGTGGGACTGACCTTACCTGGCCAGAGTATGGCCAGGTAAGGTAAGATGACAGCCCCGGCTACAAATCATAGCAGTATGCTATGTTACCGATGGAGTGTAAGAGTTTTATAATCAATGAGCAGATATCTCACTCCAAATTACTAATTGTGAGACATCAATCAAATACGATATTATGAAAACCTTCTCCCACCTCTGCAGGTCTTGCTCTACATATATAACAGTCGCTCTATTCCAGCTTTCTGTTCATACCAAAATTTGGAGTTTGAATGCTAAGCCTTAACTTGTTCAAGTACCACACTATCTCTTCTAGGGGGTCTTACATACAGGTGAAACTTTGCTGCACTATGTGCCGCAATATGTGGAAGATTCTGCACCACAAAATACATGCCTCCATGCAGATTTTGATGCACAATTGAAAATGGCTTTAAGTGGCCTTCTGGGCTGGACAAACAAAGATGGTCGATTAGCTACTCTGATTACCTGTAGCAGATTGTGCATTAGTAGTCTACTGCTCACATTGGTAGAACTGGTCAATCAAAGCAGGTGTAGTACGGTAGATCAATGATGCATACTAAGGCATTCAGAGAAGCTAGTGCAGGCATTTTTGTTTGTCCAGGACTAGAGGGTCACGTCTTCTGGTAATTCTGTATAAAAAACACAAGTTTTGGTGCAAATTTCCACTATTACAAAATCATCTGCGCATTGCGGTGTGCAAGGTCGTAAAATTCCACGCAAGTGAAAGCACCCTAAGGTTGCCCATATGCATAACGGCAGTATGCCTCATGGTGTAGAAGCACATGGTGAAAACACAAACGATTTTACTGTGAACTAGGGAGGTTTTGTGATGTGGTTTTTGGCCACGTGGCTTCTACCATACAGGTGAAGCATATAGCTTCAATGTGTTTTCCTATACAATCCATGCAACTAAAAACTCCATCAAAAACTGTCATGATCTGCAGTACAATTATATGCAGTTTTGCTGTGTGGTTCTTGGCCCTTTAGCACATTTCTCATTTTAACAGCAAAAGAAATCTTGTGTGCTCCCATTACTCACACCCAGTTTTGTAAATCAAATGTATTGTAATTCCGATATGGTAAATATTTGTGCACTACTATATTTCAAACCCCTCGTGTCCCATGATGTACATATATGTCATGGGAAGGAGGAAGTTAAGGGGAAATGCTATATATTTATAGCATGTAGATGGCACAGGCTCAGCTGTTACTGCTAGCTGAAGTCCCATGGCAATGGTGGGGATTGGTGAGAACACTGATCCCTGCCGTTAACCTCTGGAATGCCACGATCAATGTTGATCACGGCATATAGGAGGTTATTAGTGAGAGGACATTCCCTCTATGACATCATTGGCCAACTGCCAATGGATTGTATGGCAACCACATACCAGTCAATGGCATCTGAGTTGCCATGGCATGTACTACACAAGAATTGTGATAATAGACAGTGCAATTCATTATCTGAGCTATTATGAGGTTGCAGGCAATAGTTTCCAATAGCGGAACAAAAAAGCAAAAAAAGCAAAAGACAAAAGATGGTTAGAAAGCACCCTTTTGCACACTTTTCTCTTTGTTTGCTTAAGAGAAAAATTAATAAAAAGTATGTTTTGTATTGTCGCATCCATAACAAAACATGTAATAAATTGAACATGCTTTTTATCCTGCACGGCAAATGTTATAAAAATAGGCAAGAGGCGTTTTTTTGTTCATTTCGTCTCCCAAACAACACAATAAATTTGATTTCAGACAAACATTTTGTATTGTAATACAGATCCGCATTACAGATGTGTTGCAGATGATATTACAAAATAGCAATATGAGGGCAACCCAAGAAAAATAGGTCATGCTGCGTTTTTTAAAAAAAGGCCATGAAAAAGACAGACGAGTGAATAGATACATAGATTGACATTAGCTCCGTATTACGGTGCAACAAAACACAGACCAACTACAGAGCTAATATACACTCATCTGAAAGTGGCGTAATTGTGATAAAAAGGGTCATATGTACCCCAAAATAGTAGCAAATACAACTGCAGCTTGTCATGCAAAAAAGTCCTCACAAAGTTCAATAGAAAAAATAAAAAATGTTCATGCTGTTATGCAGAAAAATATGTTCCATTAAAAAATATTTTTATTGTGCAAGAGTTTAAAACTAGAGATGAGCGAACGTACTCGTTTCGAGTACTTACACACCCGAGTACCGCCATTTTCGAGTACTTCAGTACTCGGGTGAAAAGATTCGGGGGGCGCCGGGGGGCGGGGAGAGACGTGGCGGTGCAGGGGGTAGCAGCGGGGAACAGGGGGGAGCCCTCTCTCTCTCCCTCTCCCCCCCACTCCCCACTGCTACCCCCCGTGCCGCCACGGCGCCCCCCGAATTTTTTCGCCCAAGTACGGAAGTACTCGGAAATCGCGGTATTCGGGCGAAAAAGGGGCGTGGCCGAGCACGTTCGCTCATCTCTATTTAAAACCTGAAAAAAACTATATAACTTTGCTTAAGTTATTATTAGAGATGAGCGAACCTACTCGGCCACGCCCCTTTTTCGCCCGAGCACCGCGATTTTCGAGTACTTCCGTACTCCGGCGAAAAGATTCGGGGGGCGCCGTGGGTGAGTGGGGGGTTGCAGCGGGGAGTGGGGGGGGGAGAGGGAGAGAGAGAGGGCTGCCCCCTGTTCCCCGCTGCTCCCCCCCCGCCACGCCTCCCCCCGCCCCCCCCGGCGCCCCCCGAATCTTTTCACCCGAGTACTGAAGTACTCGAAAATCGCGGTGCTCGATCGAGTAATTACTCGAAACGAGTAGGTTCACTCATCTCTAGTTATTATGTCATTTATACGGTATAGTGAATACTGCAAGAAAAAAACTGCATTGATGCTTTTTTTCACCCCCCCCCCCCCCGAAAAAAAAAGCGTAGAACTTATACAAAACATTGGAACCAATAAAACATATAGCTCACCATGTGAAGAGCAAGCCCTCATATTATTATGTCGCCTTGCAGAACAAAAAATATATTTCTCTCATGTATTGTATTGTAATTTCAAAAAGAAAGTTCTTAGCCTAAAAAAATAGAAGTGACTTTACAATACAATAATCCCCTTTTCAATCACACAGATCTAACACAGCTATTGTGCTTATAACACTACAGTACGGAATTTTGTGTTTAGCATGTCAGAATAATGTTACAGTGCCGGCAGGAAGGTCAGAGATTTTATACAAAAGAATATATACTTTTTAACTCTAAAGTTTAATAGGAAGTTATATATTTCTTCTAATCTTGCAAATCTGTCACATTGAACTGTTTCAAATCTATAAAGGCACTTGTAGAGCCGTCAAGCTGCCAAAACGATAGAACGCCCCCAACAAATTACCCCATTTTAAAATCTAGACCCCTTAGCCCATTTAGCTAGACCCCTTAGCCCATTGAGCATTCTGACCCCACAGTTGTTTGTAAAAATTATCTTAAAGCAGGTGAAAAATTTTTAAAAATCATTTTTTTCACTAATATCTCACTTTTATGATAGGTTTCCTTGTTTCAAGCAATGAAAACTGTAGTGACACACTGCAAATTTTATAGCACTAGTTCTGTGTTTAGTAATTCCCCCCATTGTAGTCTCAATCTGCCTACAGGACCCACAGCTAGGTCTATAATGGAGGGAACACCCATTGACTTTCAATTGCACACTTGTACAGAAAAAACATGAAGAAATGGACTCCCCATATATTTGATATATAACATGCTTGCTGCAAATCTGACACTTTTTGGGGGAGTATTCCTTGACCTCTATGCCAGGGATGTGTGTAAAACGTGGAGCTCTGTGAGTCTTTGCACTCCCACAGACAGCTTGCTGATGTGTGATGTTCTCAAACAGAAGGTGCTCAACAAGCTGCTCCTAGACCTACCTCAGGTAAGAACTTTCATCTCCCCTCATTGATCAGTTCAGTTTTAACTTGTTTTAAACTTTATGTGATCGCCATTATCCATTGGAGATTTAAAGTTTCCCAGACCCTTCCGGGCTTCTCTGCATGTGTCTGCCACTTTGCAATGGGCTCATGAGCAGAAGTGAGGGAAAGCTCAGTGGATGAAGATATCATCAGAGCACATCACTGGAGGCCTTACGTAAGAAGTTTCATCTCCCCTCACTGATATTATGAGACTTTAACTTTTTAAACTTTTCTTTTAACTTTTACTTGATGGTCATTATTAGAGATGAGCGAGCGTACTCGGAAAAGCACTACTCGCTCGAGTAATTTGCTTTATCCGAGTATCGCTGTGCTCGGGTCTGAAGATTCGGGTGCCGGCACTGAGCGGGGAGCTGCAGGGGAGAGCGGGGAGGAACGGAGGGGAGATCTTTCTCTCCTTCTCTCCCACCCGCTCTCCCCTGCTCCCCGCTGCGACTCACCTGTCAGCCGCAGCGGCACCCGAATCTTCAGACCCGAGCACAGCGATACTCGGATAAAGCACATTACTCGAGCGAGTAGTGCTTTTCCGAGTACGCTCGCTCATCTCTAGTCATTATCCATTAAATAATGGCAATCATGTGACCGGGGACCGCACACCCTGGCAGCTGATGACAACTCCAAGCTCATAGCAGGGAGCCATTATACTCCCTGAGCCCGCAGCTTTATTTTACAGAGCCAACTTGTTTTCATGGCCCTGTAAAATAAAGCCCAGATACCGAGGACATTGAAATACTCATGGGGGGTCACTAAAGAATTAAGAGGAAAAATAATAACAAACAGGAAATATATGGCTTCCAATCAAAGTAACATTAAAGAAACTCCTCTCGAAACTTAAAGAGTTGCTCTTAATAAGCATCACAAGGTATGACAGTAAAATGGAGACTCAATGCATGTCTACTAGATAAATAAGTATTTTGCATAGTTCCCATACAGACATGCCAGTGTATCCTTCATACTACAGTTATTCATACAGATAATTCACTTGGATATCGAAAGAACCATAATGAGCAACAATAATGAGCAATTCCACTACAAAGGAATCTTTAAGAAATATTCAAAATAGCATTTAACTTGATTCCAATAGCTAGCAATGGTAGACAGTCCCAAAATACAGGGGGCAGTCCCCCTGGCACCAGAATACCTCTAAAGGCCCATTTAGACAAAACAATTATTGCTTTTGAGTGATAATCGTTGTGTTATTTACAGCACAACATGATCGTTCAAGATAAATGATCACCTTGCGCTGCGAGCAGAGAATGCAGAAGACAAGAGGGGTGTCCCTGCTTGTCTTTTGCAACCAGCTGTTCTCTGCTCGGAGCGCCCGGCTGTTACAAAGCCAGGCACTCCAAGTGGAGGATGCAGAAGACAAGCAGGGGTGTCTGAGCAGAGGATGCAGAAGACAAGCGGGGTGACCCCACTTGTCTTCTGCATCCAGCCGTTTTCTGCACAGACTGCCTGGCTGTTATACAGCCGAGCGCTCCGTGCAGGGTATGGAGAACAGAGCTGGACCGCTCTGTTCTTCATACCTAGCCTGTCATCAGGGAGCATGGTACAGCTGAAACAATAGTATCAGCTGTATCCCATTGTGATTCCCTGAAAAGACTCATCATTGTCTTTCAGCATACTGAAAGACAACGAAGAGCAGCGGCTTAACGAAAACTGCACAATGTCAGTGCAGGTACACACAACGATTATAATTGCTCAAAAGATGGCTTTTGGTCAAATTTTGAGCGATAATCATTGTGTCTAAATGGGCCTTAACACTTGGCAGAGGATGTAGGGTCAATAAGCAATTAAGCTTAAATGAGATGCACATTTTGACAGTAAACGTACTAGCGAAAATGTTTTATTCCATTCCTCTTCAGTAAAAGAGAAACCTAAAGCCTCAGGCACACGTGGCAAATTGAATAGCGAATCCCATGCTTGTCACCAGCGTGGGCGAGCTACTGCTCAATTTGCCCATAGATGTGTGTGGAGATTTCTCTTTCCATGCACACAAGTGGATTTTATTTGCGGACAGAAGATGAAATTGCAGCATGCTCTATTTTAGAGCGAAATAGACAGGGACGGCTTCCGTTGAAGTCAATGCAAACCGTCCATCCTGCCGAACTTCTGTAGTGATCATTGCAGAAGTGTTGCGGGATCCGCATCATCGCTTGGCGACAGTGCGGGGAAGTCTGTATTGCGCATGTGCGTCGACAGCACATCCGCAGTACAGAAGAAAAGAAAAAAAGACAGGTAAGCAGCTCAAAAGTAATGAATTCTAGGTAATTTATAAAACTCTTTTAGGGAAATAAGGAATTTGGTAAAAGTATCACCAAATGACAGGGTGAGATCCCACCCATATATCTGAAAGATGCATTATTCCAGTATTTAACCAGTTATTAAACGCAATATCTGAAATAGTAAAAGGCATCACCCGTATTGACAACTCCGGTTCTAAGAGGGATAATGGCTTTAGAAACTACAATACATTTTCAGACCATCCAGAATAGGTAAATAGAAGGAGCTAGGAACTGAAATGCCCAATTATGTAAGCCATAGTGAAAAAAGTTTGGTACCATGTTAACCAGTAGAGCAAAATGTGGTTGTTCCAAACAAGAGAAACCAAGTAATCTTGTTATCTTGATATAATACCCTTTAACAAAAATACATGATGTTATAGCGAGATTTCGAACCTCTCAGGATACTTCCTCAAGCATAATGAAATAGATCTGAAGAGGCATACGCACATATTATATATATATATATATATATATATATATATATATATACATACTTATGACAAGGCACAGACATAGATGCGATTAATTTGCACTTAAAAAATAACACAACAGGATGAGTAGAGAAAGAAATAAATACTTAAATAGTCCACTGATAAAGTTGTGAAGGTTTTATGGTCTCTGAATTAGTGTTAGGGGGTCACCAGGCCAGCAGTGTTATCTGTGCTATAGATTTCTAATACTTTCCAGTCACACATGATTCCTCTTGAAGAATTTAAATTCTGTAGCTTTTATTGGTACTATTTTGGGGTATATATGGCTTTTTTGATCACTTTTACGGCATTTGGGTGGCAAAATTAACAAAATAGGATTTGGCTTCCAATCTTATGTTGTTTTTTCATGTTTTTTGCAGTGCAGGATACATAGTGAACTTGAGGACTTGAACCAGTAAAGCTCCAATCTCTATGATAATACATTGCAATACTCCTGTACTGCAATGTATTATCTCTCACAATAGCGATCACAGACCATGGCAGGCCTGGACACCAGTGTCTGGTCTCTGGTTGCCATGGAAACCCATTGGCCCTCCATGATAACATACTAGAGGGCTGATGACCTGACAGAGGAAGCACGCTCTCTCTCAACCATATACATGCCACAATCTACATTGATCATGGCATGGAAGGGGTTAACAGTGGGGCTACCGCTGACCCCTGTTGTTGCAGTCGGAGTCAGCTGCAAGTCATAGCTGGCGTCCACTGCAGGATGATGCAGGCAAATTTCTCAACCCCTACCATCCACAGGATGTAAGTTCACACCCTCTTGCATTATCTACCACCATGGCAGGACATAAAATTACGTCCTGTGGCATTAAGGGCTTAATTGCGAGACCGAATATATAATTTATGTCATAGAGTGCGTATTGTGCCATCCTAAATATGTAGGCTGCACCATTTGGAAACTCAAGCGAAGAGTACATCTCAGACATTCTTACTATTTTAGGCAAAAATGTTTCTGGTGTTTCTAAGCACTTCATCCAGCTGTACAGTGGCAATGTTTCTAGTTTTAAATGTTATGGTATAGAAAGGGTACATAGGTATAAAATGGTCCTCAGATTTGGTATAGACAGGATTTAATGTATTTACATTGAAATTGTATTTGTACTCATATTTCAATTTGATTCTCCATTTAATGCAACCTCCCAATGTTAATTTCAGAGTTTCGGAAGCACGGAAGAAAAATACATCTAGGATGAACTGATTTTTTTGTTTGTTTGTTTGTTTGTTTGTTTTGAAGCTTTATAGAAATACCTACAGAAAAGTGGATACAAATCAGCAGAGCATTTGACCCTGAATTCAAAGAGAATAAAACAGCAATAGCTATTTATAATCTCCAATTACTATCCTCGTATAAACCACCGAACAAATGAATAAGTGGGGGTGCAGTCATACAGTGTTTACTTAGATACCCATTCATCCTACAGCTGTGGAGATAAAGTGTCCTTGGGCCAAGTTGTGACTGAAACAAATCCCATTCTCGAGGGAGTTACATCAACTTTACAGGAAAATCAATGGAAATTTTTTCTCATCCTTTGATAGTAATAATAATAATAATAATCTTTATTTGTATAGCGCTGACTTATTCCGCAATGCTTTGACAGAAGTAACTTCATTGGGAAGCCCCACTTGTAGGGGACATTATTGGTGTTCAAAATTCTTGTTGCTTAGGAAATTCATGGCATCTTGCTAAGGTAACTGCATAGAGATAAGTAAACCAAGTGATGCCCTTAAATCTTTCTGGAAGTTCTAGCCATTAATAAAAAAAGGTGGAAGTCTGTAAGTGCTCGATAACATGTCTCAGAATTGCCATAGGGAGAGGTTTAAGTTTAGGAATGTGGTGAGCTCAACCAATCAGAAGGTCAATTTGAGGTGGCTTGAAGAGGACTGCAGCAAAGTAAAAAGAATTCCGCATCTGTTCAGTTTTGATTGCTTCCGGTATACCTCAAAAGCTCACAATGTTGAAATGTGACTGGTCCTCTAGATCAGCTATTTTCAATTTGAATGCACAAACCACCTCTTCTAAAGCATTGTTCACATCTACGAATTCGTCATGTGCCACTGAGAATTTGGCCATTTTTATTTCAATAGGGCTAGTTCGTTCCCCATAGCTGAGAATTCTGTTGGTACGGTTTTAAAAGTATTAGTGTCCTTCTGGAGTGTGGTTATAAGATCAGCTAATATGAATTTGATAGAGTCCTCAAAAACTGGTGAGAAAGAGGCAGGGAGAGATATGTTGCAGGGAGGCATAGATTGCAGGCAAGCAGCAAGCTGCTGGTCTGCTGGACCCACATTTGTAGCAGCACTTACATATCTGGCAGTGCTTACTTTATCTGTCTGGCTAGTATACAACACTCCAGACTACTGAGACGATAAACTCTCACAGTGGGCAGAGAAGATCCCAATGGGGATGCTGGAGCAATTTTGGGAGGTTGTGAAGGGAAGAACTTTGCAAGCCTGGCAGAGCTCATCATCTTTTTCATCTTCCCCATTATGCCAGGTTAATATGGAAGGTATATGGTTGGACTCTGCTTTTTAGACATTTGGGTAGACTGCTCTAGAGAGCCAGTATTAGGGTACATCATGTACATGCATGCTTTACTTTCAATTCAATGTGTGACTTTTCTATGTATTGACTAATTCTAAGTTGATTGGGTGTAAGAAAATTTTGGGGAAGCAATTTTTGCTACTGGGAAAACACAATTAATTTAAAATTCATCTTTTTTCTTAAAAATCAACTATTTTTGCCATATTCACTGGCACAATAGCATCTCGTGTTTTCGCATGGTAGGTGGCTTACTTGTGGCATGAAGTGCATGCTGCTCTATATGAGCAAGCATGATCTTGGACCTGAGGATACAGAGGTCTTGATGCTGCTTGAAACCTGGGTAACACACATTTACCTTACCATGTTCTATAAGATTACGGTGAAACATGAGATCAAGAATGGAGCTTGGCATATAATAAAGTTATTTCGACTTTGGCAGAAGCAAGATGCAAGGGTCAAGGATGCCTCAAAGCCCTACCTAAAATGAAGATCCTGGATTGCTCATCCTGAGAATATACTCGTCGCTCTTCTTTGTTCTGATGATACATGAAAGAGAGTGTTTGCAGTTGACACAATAGTAGCAGTCAGGGCTAGAAGTGAACAAGGTTCCACTGCAGTGCGGTCTTTTATAGTTCCCAAAATGGGAAACCTCGATGCTTGCGACCTTGGTTACTGAGGCAGCTGAATCCGTGTGTGGTTGGACCAAGAGTGATGGCTTTATATGAACTCAGTTGTGCAATCGGAATAGAATGCCTTCTTTGAAAACAAAGATAGACTTTCTAAAAGTGTCCCAAGCTTAAGTAATAACTAATAACTATATCACTGACTGTCTGCAGTTTTCCCTTTGTGCACTAAAACAGTTTGGATATATTTTTTTGCAGTTCAGTCATTATTCGTATGCCGTTGTTTTATCACCTGTTTGTTCTTATGTTCAAATTATTGTAATTTACTGGTGTTTTATTACTAGCAGTGACTAAAGTAAGTTTTATTTTACTTCCATCTTTCTATTTAAATATTAAATGAATGTTATTAATTAATACTAAATGTCTCTAAGCTGTTAATAAAAGGCAAGCATAATACGATTATTATGAACATTATCGCATAATTTTAATTACCATTTCCCAGTAGGGAAACCTCAATATTTTACTAAAATAATACCAAACATGAATTCTGCATATCCAAATACATTAGGCTCCAAACGTGCAAGCCAATGTATAGAAATTTGGATTTTCACTGACTCATGACATGCGCCTAGGGCAATGGATCTTGTGGGAGTGCGACTTACTCCTTTGGCTGCAGGCCACGCACCCCCTTTGGTGCTTTTGATATCTTAATTAGAGATGAGCGAGCCTACTCGGCCACGCCCCTTTTTCGCCTGAGTACCACGATTTTCGAGTACTTCCGTACTCAAGCGAAAAGATTCGGGGGGCGCCGTGGGTGAGTGAGGGGTTGCAGCGGGGAGTGAGGGGGAGAGGGAGAGAGAGAGAGGGCTCCCCCCTGTTCCCCGCTGCTACCCCCCGCGCCGCCACGCCCCCCCGAACCTTTTCACCCGAGTACTGAAGTACTCGAAAATCGCGGTGCTCGATCGAGTAATTACTCGAAACAAGTAGGTTCGCTCATCTCTAATCTTAATCTATGTATCCCTATAATTGGCTGGCAACCAGACAACCCCTTTAAGAAATACAATAAAAAAAATAAAGTATCGGAACTGTGCCATTCACAGATAGAAGTCTTCATCAACCAGTAGAAAAAAACTGAACTCCAGAATGTTTAATTTTGTCAAATAGGATATGACATACTGTGATACGCCAAGGGTTAAATTATTATGTACTGCACTATATAGGCTTCTTTAGGGAAATACTAGCACTGTTTGGCTTCTGTGTTACACTAATACATAACACAGGTTTTTAATATTGTAATAATACCAGGATGGTGATTAATCTGCTTTAGATGCGTCTGTGTTTTCAGTCTCTGTTAGTGACTAATAAAATTAAATTTGCAGCAGTAATCATGATTAGCAAGTGATGTTGGCTACATTCTAATGTGGGAAAAATCCCTTTTCTAAACATAATTAATAGGAACAGGTGCAGATGCATCAAATCTTCCATCCTTCTGGGAAAATATGTAAGATGAAACACTTTGTGACTATGCATACAGATTGATTTAACATTAATAAACTAAACCTGCTACTGTATTATCCTCTAAAAAAAATCATAGCCCTTCCTTATTTAGAGTTCATTGTAGTGAGGCAAATTTAAAATGTTCCATAGAACTCACAACATAGTATTCAAATAGCAGTATCCTATAATGCATATGTAATACTGCCGTTCAATCTATATAGTGTCTATTAATACTTTTATTCAATATTTAGATAGTATCACCTTTACTGCCTTTGGTTCCTGGGCCTTAGGGAAAAATCTGGAAAAGGGCCTACACCTACCATGTGCATGTGTTATATTGCTGGTGACTTCTTATGTGGGAAATGAGTCTTTGGGGCTCCTCAGCCACCAGTAGTGTTAAAGGGGTTGTCCCGCGCCGAAACGTTTTTTTTTTTTCCACCCCCCCCCCGTTCGGCGCGAGACAACCCCGATGCAGGGACCTAAAGAAAAATCCGCACAGCGCTTACCTGAATCCCCGCGCTCCGGTGACTTCTTACTTACCGGCTGAAGATGGCCGCCGGCATCTTCTCCCTCGGTGGACCGCAGGGCTTCTGTGCGGTCCATTGCCGATTCCAGCCTCCTGATTGGCTGGAATCGGCACGTGACGGGGCGGAGCTACACGGAGCTACACGGAGCCCCATTGAGAAGATAAGAAGACCTGGACTGCGCAAGCGCGTCTAATTTGGCCATTAGACGGCGAAAATTAGACGGCAACCATGGAGACGAGGACGCCAGCAACGGAACAGGTAAGTGAATAACTTTTGATAACTTCTGTATGGCTCATAATTAATGCACAATGTACATTACAAAGTGCATTAATATGGCCATACAGAAGTGTATAGACCCACTTGCTGCCGCGGGACAACCCCTTTAAGCAAAATTTTTGAAAAGTTTGGTTTAGCCGGTTTGCTGAACTTTTGAAAGTCCAAGTTAGTAGGAACCAAACCATAAATTCACAAAAAAAGACTAAAACTGGTGTATAATACCTTCTAAGAGCATAAAAGCACTCTGGGAGGATGCAACATTCTGCATACAGTTGGTGCCACGTTTGGAAGTTATGGAGCCTCTGAGAGTATTAAATAGGGCTTTTATGCTCTTTGATAGTGGTATACATCAGTGTTCTGGACTTCTGTTCAGAGAGCCAAATTAATAGAACCATGTTTCAGGTAGAGCTTTATTAAAGTGGTTTTCTAGGGAACTACTATTTACGACCAATCATCAGGATAGGTCATCAATAGTTAATCGGCCGGGGTCCAGTGAAATCATTGAGAGCCATACCCGCAGTTACCAGCACTGGACACTACTCAGAAGTCAGCACGGAGGCTTCCGCTTCGACCTCTGTGTATTTGCAGCGCTGACAGCATGCGCCCGCTCATTTATCAGTTGGGGGACCCGAGCGATGGACCCAGGCCGATCAACTATTGATGACCTTTCCTGATGATAGGTCAACAATAGTATTTCCCTGCAAAACCTCTTTAAAGCTCAGTTCAGGTTCATGCTGAACCAAATTTTTAGCAAAATTCGACCAAAAAAGTGTTTAACTGGTTTGGTTCGTTCAGCATCAGCCTCCACGGCCCAGGTGTAACTACAAACTCAGCAAACATGTCCTATAGCTATGCTCTTGCTTAGAGTCATACTGTGCACATGTAATAGTACAATTGAGTGTCCAAGCATTAAAGTATGGCTTGCAAATTACTATTCCTTCCTCAATACTATACTGTCACCAAGACTTTTAATATCTAGAGTTCTTAAAACTGAACTGTTGAATCTTAGAACCACAGGACTTGTAAGTCAACACTAAAAAGCTTAATGAATCTGTTGTAGCATTAATGGTCAGGGAACCCCTTTATGTTAGTTGGCCTTAGCGGGATTATCATCTACTTTCTCAAATATGTGGAATTTATTGTAGGTCCTCTGGCCAAAACCGCCCAGTCGATATGACTTACTTCGCACCAATGTAACATCTGTGTAAAAATGCTAGTTGAGAAAAGAAACTTAAAAGGAACTAGGTCAATAACAGGTAGAACCAGGTCAACGAGAGGGTCATCAGGAGAAATTATTATCATTGTGTTAGTTTAAAGCATCACTGTGGTGAAAGTGTAATGGGCTAGTTTATGTGGTATGTTCCCTTATATGTGTCATCCATGGGGTCCAGATTTCAAGAAAAGTAGTTCTCGATCCAGATTTCCACGCGGCCAATTCCTCAAATCTATATAATTGTGATACCTTGCCTCTCCAATGTGACACTGCAGGGGATTGTTTTTCCATTAAAAAAAAGGAATAAGAAGTTTTGAGGGCTTAAACTGTTTTGAGGGTTTCCAGAGTGTACCTCCTCGGGAGAGAATGAGAAGGAGGATCCACAGATTTTATTTATTTGTTCCGTGAACGCCTGCCCATAGGGTGTAATTTTTGGACAGTTCCACCATTTGCGTAATAGGTTAGCCCCAGCTAAATCGCATCTCCAGCATGCAACTGTCTGTGAAAGGTTGATTTTACAGAGTGAGACTGGGGTTTTATACCATTGGGTGAGTCATTTATATAAATTTTCTTGAATGTGGACAAATTTAGAGAAACTACGAGAGTTATTTAACACTCTCCCAGTATCTTCTTTATTAAAAGTGACCCCTAATTCCCTTTCCCATATCCTGAGAAACCACAGTTTGTCAGAGGATGTACCCAGCAGTAAGCATCTGTAAAGTTGCGTCATAAGCTTTTTCGGCCTCTCAGGGAGGGAGAGGTAAGTTTCAAACCACAGTGGATCTTTCAGACCAGTTCAGTACTTCACCTAAAACTTTTTAAGTGTGGAATATATGTTCAGGGTTTCCAGAAAATTCAAGGAATTACCTGGCAATAATGACTCAATGTGAGAAGGGTTATCAATTTTGTCTCCTTTTGTAATATCATGAACTGTCAATTAGTTGAGTTTTGTCCACGGGTTCACTGTTCTTCGTATCTTGTGAGCCTAGATAGAGGGAACTAAAGATGCAGGTGTCATTAGTGCCAATTTATGGTGATCTTTGCTTCCTGACCTAAAGGAGCATATCACTTTGATTGTCCCTCTTGTAATCGGACTTAGTGCTTGTGTTCTACATAAGTAATTGCTACTTGTCCATAGAAGGTATTGCCCTACTTGATCTATCAGAGTCGTTTCTAGGTTAAAGGAGGGTGATTCCACTTCATGGTCAACAAAGGAAATCCATCTGGATATATGGATTGCCTTGTAATATAAAAGTACATTTCGAAGACTGAAGCTTCCCTGTGGCTTTTTTGTGTTAAGTAGGAAAATACTGGCTGTGGCTTTTGTTTATTCCAAATGAACTTCCTGATTGTCCGATGCAGGCTGGAGAAGAAGTGGCCAGGCACTTCTAGTGGGACTATTTGTAAAGTGTATAAAATGTATGGTAGAATATAGGTGAAGATAAAATTTTTACTTCCCAACCAAGATATGAAGGGAGTCTTTATGTGTTTTGATTGGTTTTGTACTTTTTGGAGAAGAGGGCAATAATTTGCTTTGAAAAGGAGAGAAGGGTCAGATGTTAAGGTGACACCAAGTATATAATGCTAGATGCAGGCCATTTAAAGGGGAATTATTTTTTTAATATGTTTAACTCTGTTAGTTGGAGCTGAGATATTTTGTGCTTCTGATTTCTCATAATTAACTTTGAATTTTGAAATTTTGCCAAATTGTTCAAAGATCTCTAAGATAAGGCCTCTCCTGGATTGGTCATGAGTACTAGGAGGTCATCTGCGAATGAAGCTGTAGTATGTGTAAGATTCCCAATCCTTAGCCCCTTTATATCAATATGTTGTCTAATTTATTGTAGTAGTGTTTCCATGACCAAGACAAAAAGAGTACTTTGGTTATTTTAGCACAGCTAAGCCTATAGAGGAAACCTACAATTTCTTTAACTTTTCTTATTTATTATTAGTTTACTTCCTGAAACCAGTAACCAATAGAAATGTCGTCAATGACCCCTGTATGCATAACGAGATGAAATAACAATAATCAATGGAGTCTGGATATTTTGATTAATAGTAACATCCCTTCCCCCATCATTAATCCTGCTTTCTCTATCCTCCTTGAGCCTACTGCTTCTACTATTCCCTTCTTGTCTTATCTAAGACAGCACAACAAGCTGTCATTAATCAACTACCTACGACTATTATGTTTTAGTGCAGGCCAAGTGAGATTTTTTATTTTTTTTGCTGTCAATCTGCAGTGTAGGCTTTTTGGCTACTAGGTGCCAGCAAATAAAAAACTGCAATATTTCTTCATTATGTTTGTATGGGTACCCATGAAAAAAAAATCAGCGCTGTCAAAATAGAAAGGCTGAAATAAAAAGACCATATGCCACTGACTGATGAAAGTGTCCCTTTAATCCACTCAAAACAACTGATCTCCAGAAGAAATAATTTTCTTTTATATCACCATAAACCTATAAATAAAATGCTCAAACAAGCCAAGATCCTATCTGAGTTTTATGGTGCATTTACAGCTTCATGTTTTCTTAATGTCCATTATAAATATCCTGGTCATTTGTACATTAATTCTTCTGCAGCGTGGCATCCGTTTAAGTTTATTTGTATTTCCACTCTGATAAAAAACAAAGTAAGCCTGAGTAGGAAAGAAATGTGTTCTCAATGCAATAAATAAAAGAGTTCATTGAAATGGGTTATAAAGATATTAATGAGTAATAAACTAGATGGATGTGAAGAGAGAGCCAATTTTAGATAATACACCGATTGTCAAAAAAATCAAGCACCTAGAAGGAGTTCTCAGAATTGAATGAAACTTTCTCTGCGTGATTGTAATGTTGATTTAAAGGGGTTGTCCCGCGCCTAAAGTGAATTTTTTTTTTTTGCCCAGTCCCCCAGTACCTGTAAAAGAATACTGCTGCCAGGTGTTATTAAAAAAAAAAAAAATTCCCTTACCTGAATCCCCATTTAGCAACTTTAAAAAATCTTCTTTCCAAGATGGCTGCCGCTGGTCTTCTCCCACAATGCACCACGGGTCTTCTCCCATGGTGCACTGTGGATGTTCTTCTGCTATCTGAGCTCCATTGCCGATTCCAGCCACCTCATTGGCTGATCGGCACCATGTGATGGGGGCGGAGCTACGCGATGATGCTGAGAAGGAGGAGGAGCCAGGACGCAGCTCGTGAGCAAGGACCTTACAGAAGGGGATTCCTCTCTGCGCAAGCGCGACTGTTCCTGCGACCAGAGAAGCAGTTCGCTCGTCGCCATGGAGACAGGGACGCCAGCACCAGGAGGGGGTAAGTATATAACTTCTGCATGGCCAATATTTAATGCACGATGTATATTACAAAGTGCATTAATATGGCCATACAGAAGTGCATAACTGCACTTGCTTCTGCGGGACAACCCCTTTAAGTAAATTATTGCAATATCAGAGCAAAATGGTAATTTATTGTGGAAAACTGAACACTTGAAGGGAAGCTCTAATACCCTATTGTACCACTTCTAGCTTGGATACAAGATATTATACGGGTGGGCATGGAGGCTCTAGTACCCTTTTGTACTGCCTCTAGCTTGGATACAACATGTGATACCGGCGGGCACGGAGGCTCTAGTACCCTGTTGTACTGCCTTTAGCTTGGATGCAAGATGTAATATGGGCGGGCATGGAGGCATACAGGTTCAGTATGATATCCTGTGGCATATCAGTCCACATTTGATGCAACTGAGCCTCTCGAACATGCAAACTCGTAGACTGTCAAAGTTGACATCCACGATGGTCCCATACATGTTATATTGGCGATAAACCTGGCACCTGGGCAGGCTACAGACGTGTGGCAATGTTGTGGGGGCATTCCTATGACACACTTGTTGTGTGGTCGAGTAATATCCTGATACAAAATGCCTCTTCAAAGCCCTGCCATGAGAGGAATGCATGTGGCTGCAGGATGTCCTGAACATATAACTGAAGTGTCATTGTCCCTCATACCACTAGTAGGGGTGACTGACTGTCATATACGATGACCCCCTAGACAATTACAGGTCTCCAGACATGAATACAGCTGTCGTCAGTGTCTAAATTAAACTGGTTACCACTCCGTAGCAGTCCAGTTTCATCATCCATGATACCATTGCAAACAGACGTGATGTTGGATGGGTGTCGAAGGCATCTTGAGCCCAGGTGCCTTGTGCACGTGTCCTCATGCATCTATTGGTCTAAACACCTTCTAACAATCTAATCAGTACAGCCCAGGTGGTGAGCAACTTGTCGACTATTCAACTTCTCATATTCCAATAATACGCCCCATCTCAAACTCTGCAAACTGAGCAAAATCTCTTTGATTGCATTGCAGAAACTCTAGTGGTCAACGAGCTCTACACAAGTGGACAAAGAGGTTCACCTCACAGAAGCATGTTCTGAATGCCTTTTAATAGGCCAAGGGTGGAACCACTTTTATGGCCTCAGGTGACAAGACAGTTCACCTAATCGCACCACAACTCTAATTATTTGTATATCTGCCTGAGATGTAACTGCATTCTGAGCTTTGCAGCAAAATGACAACTTCTAGAGATGAGCGAGCACCAAAATGCTCGGGTGCTCGTTACTCGGGACGAAATTTTCGCGATGCTCGGGGGTTCGTTTCAAATAATGAACCCTATTGAAGTCAATGGGCGACCCGAGCATTTTTGTATATCGCCGATGCTCGCTAAGGTTTCCATTTGTGAAAATCTGGGCAATTCAAGAAAGTGATGGGAACGACACAGCAACGGATAGGGCAGGCGAGGGGCTACATGTTGGGCTGCATCTCAAGATCCCAGGTCCCACTATTAAGCCACAATAGCGGCAAGAGTGGGCCCCCCCCTGCCAACAATTTTTACTTCTGAAAAGCCCTCATTAGCAATGCATACCTTAGCTAAGCACCACACTACCTCCAACAAAGCACAATCACTGCCTGCATGACACTCCGCTGCCACTTCTCCTGGGTTACATGCTGCCCAACCCCCCCCCCCCCCGCACGACCCAGTGTCCACAGCGCACACCAAAGTGTCCCTGCGCAGCCTTCAGCTGCCCTCATGCTACACCAACCTCATGTCTATTTATAAGTGTGTCTGCCATGAGGAGGAACCGCAGGCACACACTGCAGAGGGTTGGCACAGCTAGGCAGCAACCCTCTTTAAAAGGGGCGGGGCGATAGCCCACAATGCTGTACATAAGCAATGAGAAATATAATCCTGTGCCACCGCCATCAGGAGCTGCACACGTGGGCATAGCAATGGGGAACCTATGTGCCACACACTATTCATTCTGTCAAGGTGTCTGCATGCCCCAGTCAGACCGCGGTTTTTTATAAATACTCACAGGCAGGTACAACTCCGTAATGGGAATTCTGTGTGCACCCACAGCATGGGTGGCTCCCTGGAACCCACCGGCTGTACAAAAATGTATCCCATTGCAGTGCCCTGGACAGCAGAGCTAACGTCAGATTAAATGCAGGTGGGCTTCGGCCCACACTGCATGCCCCAATCTGACCGGGGTTTTTAATTCAGAGACACAGGCAGGTACAACTCCCTATTGTGAAGTCCCTGTGGACCGACAGCATGGGTGGGTGCCAGGAAGCCACCGGCGGTACATAAATATATCCCATTGCATTGCTCATCACAGCTGAGGTAATGTCATGTTTAATGCAGGTGGGCTTCGGCCCACACTGCATGCCCCAGTCAGACTGGGGTTCTTTAGAAGTGGACACATGCAGTTACAACTCCGTGTGGACCGACAGCATGGGTGGGTGCCAGGAACCCACCGGCGGTACATAAATATATCCCATTGCAGTGCCCATCACAGCTGAGGTAATGTCATGTTTAATGCAGGTGGGCTTCGGCCCACACTGCATGCCCCAGTCAGACTGGGGTTCTTTAGAAGTGGACACATGCAGTTACAACTCCGTGTGGACCGACAGCATGGGTGGGTGCCAGGAAGCCACCGGCGGTACATAAATATATCTCATTGCAGTGCCCAGCACAGCTGATGTAACGTCAGCTTTAATGCAGGTGGGCAAAAAATTAATTGGATTACACTGTAGGCGAGGGCCCCAAAAAATTGGTGTACCAACAGTACTAATGTACGTCAGAAAAATTGCCCATGCCCAACCAAGAGGGCAGGTGAAACCCATTAATCGCTTTGGTTAATGTGGCTTAATTTGTAACTAGGCCTGGAGGCAGCCCAGTTAAAATAAAAATTGGTTCAGGTGCAAGTTTCAACGCTTTAATGAGCATTGAAACGTATAAAAATTGTTTACAAAAATTATATGACTGAGCCTTGTGGGCCTAAGAAAAATTGCCTGTTCGGCGTGATTATGTCAGGTTTCAGGAGGAGGAGCAGGAGGAGGAGGATGAATATTATACACAGATTGATGAAGCTAAAAGGTCCACGTTTTTGATGGTGATAGAGAACAATGCTTCCATCCTCGGGTGCAGCCTACGTATTGTTTAGGTATCGCTGCTGTCCGCTGGTGGAGAAGAGAAGTCTGGGAAAATCCAGGCTTTGTTCATCTTGATGAGTGTAAGCCTGTCGGCACTGTCGGTTGACAGGCGGGTATGCTTATCTGTGATGATTCCCCCAGCCGCACTAAACACCTTCTCTGACAAGACGCTAGCCGCAGGACAAGCAAGCACCTCCAGGGCATACAGCGCGAGTTCAGGCCACGTGTCCAGCTTCGACACCCAGTAGTTGTAGGGGGCAGAGGCGTCACCGAGGACGGTCATGCGATCGGCTACGTACTCCCTCACCATCCTTTTACAGTGCTCCCGCCAACTCAGCCTTGACTGGGGAGCGGTGACACAGTCTTGCTGGGGAGCCAGAAAGCTGTCAAAGGCCTTAGAGAGTGTTCCCCTGCCTGTGCTGTACATGCTGCCTGATCTCTGCGCCTCCCTTGCTACCTGGCCCTCGGAACTGCGCCCTCTGCCACTAGCACTGTCGGATGGGAATTTTACCATCAGTTTGTCCGCCAGGGTCCTGTGGTATAGCATCACTCTCGAACCCCTTTCCTCTTCGGGTATAAGAGTGGAAAGGTTCTCCTTATACCGTGGGTCGAGCAGTGTGTACACCCAGTAATCCGTAGTGGCCAGAGTGCGTGTAACGCGAGGGTCACGAGAAAGGCATCCTAACATGAAGTCAGCCATGTGTGCCAGGGTACCTGTACGCAACACATGGCTGTCCTCACTAGGAAGATCACTTTCAGGATCCTCCTACTCCTCCTCCTCCTCCTCAGGCCATACACGCTGAAAGGATGACAGACAAGCAGCATGGGTACCCTCAGCAGTGGGCCAAGCTGTCTCTTCCCCCTCCTCCTCATCCTCCTCATGCTCCTCCTCCTCCTCCTCAACGCGCTGAGATATAGACAGGACTGTGCTCTGACTATCCAGCGACATACTGTCTTCCCCCGGCTCTGTTTCCGAGCGCAAAGCGTCTGCCTTTATGCTTTGCAGGGAACTTCTCAAGAGGCATAGCAGAGGAATGGTGACGCTAATGATTGCAGCATCCCCGCTCACCATCTGGGTAGACTCCTCAAAGTTTCCAAGGACCTGGCAGATGTCTGCCAACCAGGCCCACTCTTCTGTAAAGAATTGAGGAGGCTGACTCCCACTGCGCCGCCCATGTTGGAGTTGGTATTCCACTATAGCTCTACGCTGCTCATAGAGCCTGGCCAACATGTGGAGCGTAGAGTTCCACCGTGTGGGCACATCGCACAGCAGTCGGTGCACTGGCAGATGAAACCGATGTTGCAGGGTGCACAGGGTGGCAGCGTCCGTGTGGGACTTGCGGAAATGTGCGCAGAGCCGGCGCACCTTTCCAAGCAGGTCTGACAAGCGTGGGTAGCTTTTCAGAAAGCGCTGAACCACCAAATTAAAGACGCGGGCCAGGCATGGCACGTGCGTGAGGCTGCCGAGCTGCAGAGCCGCCACCAGGGTACGGCCGTTGTCACACACGACCATGCCCGGTTGGAGGCTCAGCGGCTCAAGCCAGCGGTCGGTCTGCTCTGTCAGACCCTGCAGCAGTTCGTGGGCCGTGTGCCTCTTCTCTCCTAAGCTGAGTAGTTTCAGCACGGCCTGCTGACGCTTGCCCACCGCTGTGCTGCCATCCCGCATGACACCGACTGCTGGCGACATGTTGCTGCTGACACATCTTGATTGCGAGACAGAGGTTGCGTAGGAGGAGGAGGAGGAGGGTGGTTTAGTGGAGGAAGCATACACCGCCGCAGATACCAGCACCGAGCTGGGGCCCGCAATTCTGGGGGTGGGTAGGACGTGAGCGGTCCTAGGCTCTGACTCTGTCCCAGCCTCCACTAAATTCACCCAATGTGCCGTCAGGGAGATATAGTGGCCCTGCCCACCTGTGCTTGTCCACGTGTCCGTTGTTAAGTGGACCTTGGCAGTAACCGCGTTGGTGAGGGCGCGTACAATGTTGCGGGAGACGTGGTCGTGCAGGGCTGGGACGGTCGTCTGACCGAGGCCTTATGGTGTGTTAAATGTTTAACTCGGTTAACACCGGTACAAAGTGTTAAGCCGGACAACGGTCGAAGCAGAGTGACCAAAGTTATTTTTTATTATTGTTGTTATGTGATGGTTGTTGTTCTTGTTGTTACTGTTACTTTTAGTAAATCTTTTTCCTCCTCTCTGAAATATTATTAATATAGCTTTGCTTTCCTGCCAGCATGCAATATGGCATTTTTCCCAGAACATGTAAAAAGGGACAAGGCAGAAATGCTGATCTGTTTGAGCCAGGTGAGCTTAAACTGCTGTTTTTAAAAGTTAATAATCTTTAAACTAGCAAACATGCTTTGTGTGCAGAAACTAAGTTACAGTACGTATCTATTGATTAATATAAAAACTAGTAGAATTGAGCAAGTACATAAAACTTTACTTCATTGAAATTAAATTTGCTATACAATATAATAATTCCATCATAAAAGAAGTATGGATGAAGCTCGCACAAGGGAATATTCATAGGGTATACTTGTAGTACTGTATGACCAGAATTAGATCGCTTTAGCTTTTTTTTTAATTTTTAGCTTTTAGTAAATTCCTTGGCTAATTATAAGTAAGAATTACAAAATATTTAGGTGCAATTTACTTTATAACTAGAGATGAGCGAACGTACTTGTCCGAGCTTGATACTCGTTCGAGTATTAGCGTGTTCGGGATGCTCGTTACTCGTAACGAGTACCACGCGGTGTTCTGGTTACTTTCAGTTTCCTCTCTGAGACGTTAGCGCGCTTTTCTGGCCAATTGAAAGACAGGGAAGGCATTACAACTTCCCCCTGCGACGTTCAAGCCCTATACCACCCCCCTGCAGTGAGTGGCTGGCGAGATCAGGTGTCACCCGAGTATAAAAATCGGCCCCTCCCGCGGCTCGCCACAGATGCATTCTGACATACTTTAGGGAAAGTGCTATCTTGGTGGAGCTGCTATAGGGAGAGTGTTAGGAGTATTTTAGGCTTCAAGAACGCCAACGGTCCTTCTTAGGGCCACATCTAACCGTGTGCAGTACTGTGGAGGCTGATTTTTGCAGTGTTGCACATTTTTTTTTTTTTGGTATATCGGCCGTGCAGAGCATTGCGCCCTGCAGTAATACTCCAGGGCCAGAAGCGCTTAGGCAGGGACAGAAGACATATTGATTGAATATAGGCAGTGGGCCTTTGCAAAAACATTTGGGGAAAAAAATCTATTTGGGCTGCCTGTCACTGTCCTCAGTGTTCTGGGCCTCTGCTGGGTGTAGTAGTTCTCCACATTCATACGCATCCAGCTAAGTGTTACAGCAGGCTTGCGCAAAATTATTTCCTGGCTCTGTCTGGGCTGTTAAATCACCGCTGTATTGCAGTCCACAGTGCAACACTCTGCAGTTCTTTGACATACTCCAGGACCAGAAGCGCTTAGGCAGGGACAGAAGACATATTGATTGAATATAGGCAGTGGGCCTTTGCAAAAACATTTGGGGAAAAAAATCTATTTGGGCTGCCTGTGAGTGTCCTCAGTGTTCTGGGTCTCTGCTGGGTGTAGTAGTTCTCCAAATTCATACGCAGCCAGCTAAGTGTTACAGCAGGCTTGCGCAAAATTATTTCCTGGCTCTGTCTGGGCTGTTAAATCACCGCTGTATTGCAGTCCACAGTGCAACACTCTGCAGTTCTTTGACATACTCCAGGACCAGAAGCGCTTAGGCAGGGACAGAAGACATATTGATTGAATATAAGCAGTGGGCCTTTGCAAAAACATTTGGGGAAAAAAATCTATTTGGGCTGCCTGTGACTGTCCTCAGTGCTCTGGGTCTCTGCTTGGTGTAGTAGTTCTCCAAATTCATACGCAGCCAACTAAGTGTTACAGCAGGCTTGCGCAAAATTATTTCCTGGCATTCCGTAAGCGAAGTCAGCCTCCAACCACAGGCCAATAAGTGGCACATTTAATTACAGCGTTCTGTTTCTGCACTACTGGTAATACACCATGCTGAGGGGTAGGGGTAGGCCTAGAGGACGTGGACGCGGGCGAGGACGCGGAGGCCCAAGTCAGGGTGTGGGCACAGGTCGAGCCAGTGCGGTGGCCCGGGGTAGAGGCAGGGCCAGACCGAATAATCCACCAACTGTTTCCCAAAGCGCCCCCTCGCGCCATGCCACCCTGCAGAGGTCAAGGTGCTCTATGGTGTGGCAGTTTTTCACAGAGACGCCTGACGACCGACGAACAGTGGTGTGCAACCTTTGTCGCGCCAAGATCAGCTGGGGAGGCACCACCAACAGCATGCGCAGGCATATGATGGCCAAGCACCCCACAAGGTGGGACGATGCCCGTTCACCGCCTCCGGTTTGCACCACTGCCTCTCCCCCTGTGCCCCAACCTGCCACTGAGATCCAACCCCCCTCTGAGGACACAGGCACTACCGTCTCCTGGCCTGCACCCACACCCTCACCTCCGCTGTCCTCGGCCCCATCCAGCAATGTCTCTCAGCGCAGCGTCCAGACATCGCTAGCGCCACTGTTTGAGCGCGAGCGCAAGTACGCCGCCACGCACCCGCACGCTCAAGCGTTAAATGTGCACATTGCCAAATTGATCAGCCTGGAGATGCTGCCGCATAGGCTTGTGGAAACGGAGGCTTTCAAAAGCATGATGGCGGCGGCGGCCCCGCGCTACTCGGTTCCCAGTCGCCACTACTTTTCCCGATGTGCCGTCCCAGCCCTGCACGACCACGTCTCCCGCAACATTGTACGCGCCCTCACCAACGCGGTTACTGCCAAGGTCCACTTAACAACAGACATGTGGACAAGCACAGGCGGGCAGGGCCACTATATCTCCCTGACGGCACATTGGGTGAATTTAGTGCAGGCTGGGACAGAGTCAGAGCCTAGGACTGCTCACGTCCTACCCACCCCCCGAATTGCGTGCCCCAGCTCGGTGGTGGTATCTGCAGCGGTGTATGCTTCCTCCACTAAACCACCCTCCTCCTCCTCCTCCAACGCAACCTCTGTCTCGCAATCAAGATGTGTCAGCAGCAGCACGTCGCCGGCAGTCGGTGTCGCGCGGCATGGCAGCACAGCGGTGGGCAAGCGTCAGCAGGCCGTGCTGAAACTACTCAGCTTAGGAGAGAAGAGGCACACGGCCCACGAACTGCTGCAGGGTCAGACAGAGCAGACCGACCGCTGGCTTGCGCCGCTGAGCCTCCAACCGGGCATGGTCGTGTGTGACAACGGCCGTAACCTGGTGGCGGCTCTGCAGCTCGGCAGCCTCATGCACGTGCCATGCCTGGCCCACGTCTTTAATTTGGTGGTTCAGCGCTTTCTGAAAAGCTACCCACACTTGTCATACCTGCTCGGAAAGGTGCGCCGGGTCAGCGCACATTTCCGCAACTCCAAGACGGACGCTGCCACCCTGCAGACACTGCAACATCGGTTTCATCTACCAGTGCACTGATTGCTGTGCGACGTGCCCACACAGTGGAACTCTACGCTCCACATGTTGACCAGGCTCTATGAGCAGCGTAGAGCTATTGCGGAATACCAACTCCAACATGGGCGGCGCAGTGGGAGTCAGCCTCCTCAATTATTTACAGAAGAGTGGGCCTGGTTGGCAGCCATCTGCCAGGTCCTTGGAAACTTTGAGGAGTCTACCCAGATGCTGAGCGGGGATGCTGCAATCATTAGCGTCACCATTCCTCTGCTATGCCTCTTGAGAAGTTCCCTGCAAAGCATAAAGGCAGACGCTTTGCGCTCGGAAATGGAGGCGGGGGAAGACAGTATGTCGCTGGATAGTCAGAGCACCCTCATGTCTATATCTCAGCGCGTTGAGGAGGAGGGGGAGGGGGATGAGGAGGAGGGGGAAGAGACAGCTTGGCCCACTGCTGAGGGTACACATGCTGCTTGCCTGTCATCCTTTCAGCGTGTATGGCTAGAGGAGGAGGGGGAGGAGCATGAGGAGGAGGGGGAAGAGACAGCTTGGCCCACTGCTGAGGGTACCCATGCTGCTTGCCTGTCATCCTTTCAGCGTGTATGGCCAGAGGAGGAGGAGGAGGAGGATCCTGAAAGTGATCTTCCGAGTGAGGACAGCCATGTGTTCCGTACAGGTACCCTGGCACACATGGCTGACTTCATGTTAGGATGCCTTTCTCATGACCCTCGCGTTACACGCATTCTGGCCACTACGGATTACTGGGTGTACACACTGCTCGACCCACGGTATAAGGAGAACCTTTCCACTCTCATTCCCAAAGAGGAAAGGGGTTCGAGAATGATGCTATACCACAGGGCGCTGGTGGACAAACTGATGGTAAACTTCCTATCCGACAGCGCTAGTGGCCGAAGGCGCATTTCCGAGGGCCAGGTAGCAGGGGAGGCGCAGAGATCAAGCAGCATGTACAGCGCAGGCAGGGGAACATTCTCCAAGGCCTTTGCCAGCTTTCTGGCTCCCCATCAAGACTGTGCACCGGTCCCCAGTCAAGGCTGAGTTGGTGGGAGCACTGTAAAAGGATGGTGAGGGAGTACGTAGCCGATCGCACGACAGTCCTCCGTGACGCCTCTGCCACCTACAACTACTGGGTGTCGAAGCTGGACACGTGGCCTGAACTCGCGCTGTATGCTCTGGAGGTGCTTGCTTGTCCTGCGGCTAGCGTCTTGTCAGAGAGTGTGTTTAGTGTGGCTTGGGGAATCATCACAGATAAGCGTACCCACCAGTCAACCGACTGTGCCGACAGGCTTACACTTATCAAGATGAACAAAGCCTGGATTTCCCCAGACTTCTCTTCTGCACCAGCGGACAGCAGCGATACCTAAGCAATACGTAGGCTGCACCCGCGGATGGAAGCATTGTTCTCTATCACCATCAAAAACGGGGACCGTTTTGCTTCATCAATCTGTGTATAATATTCCTCCTCCTCCTCCTGCTCCTCCTCCTGAAACCTCACATAATCATGCCGAACGGGCAATTTTTCTTAGGCCCTCAAGGCTCAGTCATATAATTTTTCTAAACAATTTTTATACGTTTCAATGCTCATTAAAGCGTTGAAACTTTCACCTCAACCAATTTTTATTTTAACTGGGCTGCCTCCAGGCCTAGTTACCAATTAAGCCACATTAACCAAAGCGATTAATGGATTTCACCTGCCCTCTTGGTTGGGCATGGGCAATTTTTCTCAGGTACATTAGTACTGTTGGTACACCAATTTTTTGGGGCCCTCGCCTACAGTGTAATCAAATTAATTTTTTGCCCACCTGCATTACAGCTGACGTTACATCAGCTGTGTTGGGCACTGCAATGGGATATATTTATGTACCACCGGTGGCTTCCTGGCACCCACCCATGCTGTGGGTCCACAGGGAGTTGTAACTGCATGTGTCCACTTCTAAAGAACCCCAGTCTGACTGGGGCATGCAGTGTGGGCCGAAGCCCACCTGCATTAAGCACGACATTACCTCAGCTGTGATGGGCAATGCAATGGGATATATTTATGTACCGCCAGTGGGTTCCAGGGAGCCACCCATGCCGTGGGTCCACAGGGAGTTGTAACTGCATGTGTCCACTTCTAAAGAACCCCAGTCTGACTGGGGCATGCAGTGTGGGCCGAAGCCTACCTGCATTTAATTGGACGTTACCTCAGCTGTGATGGGCACTGCAATGGGATACATTAATGTACAGCCGGTGGGTTCCAGAGAGCCACCCATGCTGTGGGTGCACACGGAATTCCCATTGCGGAGTTGTACCTGCCTGTGACTATTTATAAAAAACCGCGGTCTGACTGGGGCATGCAGACACCTTGACAGAATGAATAGTGTGTGGCACATAGGTTCCCCATTGCCTTGCCCACGTGTGCAGCTCCTGATGGAGGTGGCACAGGATTGGATTTCTCATTGCTTCTGTACAGCATTGTGGGCTATTGCCCCGCCCTTTTAAAGAGGGTCGCTGCCTAGCCGTGCCAACCCTCTGCAGTGTGTGCCTGCAGTTCCTCCTCATGGCAGACGCACTTATAAATAGACATGAGGGTGGCGTGGCATGAGGGCAGCTGAAGGCTGGGCAGGGACAGTTTGGTGTGCGCTGTGGACACTGGGTCGTGGGGGGGGGGGGGAGTTGGGCAGCATGTAACCCAGGAGAAGTGGCAGCGGAGTGTCATGCAGGCAGTGATTGTGCTTTGTTGGAGGTAGTGTGGTGCTTAGCTAAGGTATGCATTGCTAATGAGGGCTTTTCAGAAGTAAAAGTTGTTGGGAGGGGGGGGCACTCTTGCCGCTATTGTGGCTTAATAGTGGGACCTGTGAACTTGAGATGCAGCCCAACATGTAGCCCCTCGCCTGCCCTATCCGTTTCTGTGTCGTTCCCATCACTTTCTTGAATTGCCCAGATTTTCACAAATGAAAACCTTAGCGAGCATCGGCGATATACAAAAATGCTCGGGTCGCCCATTGACTTCAATGGGGTTCGTTATCGAAACGAACCCTCGAGCATCGCGAAAAGTTCGTCCCGAGTAACGAGCACCCGAGCATTTTGGTGCTCGCTCATCTCTATTTATAACTAAAAATACAGAAATATTTGTTGTTAAAGTTAAAATTTTAGAATCAAACTAAAGCTCTGAAACTAAAATGTCAAATAGACAATAAATCTTTAATTTCTAATAAGTTTATCCTCAAAAGATATTTATTCACTGGGACAGATAGGTTATTTTATAAACTTAGAATTCAATGTGTGGAACCTATTAGCTAGAAAGCTAAAATATAACTTTTATTAATTAGTTTTATAATTACAGGACCCACTACTCAAGACAAAGACAAAACATATATAAGAAACCGATGTAGTGGAATAACACCAGGTTAGATAGATAAGACCACTATGGAGCTTAATATTCCTCACTGCTGGACAACACGTGACCAAAGGGTCACTATGGGTCTAATATTGAGCCGAAGGTGTATTGATTACTCTCATGTATAAAGTAATTCGGAGTGAACTGTAAATTGGAAAAAAAACGATATTATATTATGCCAATATCTTCACCTCCAATATTGCGTCTGATTTAGGAGGAGCGTTCTTTTCAAGGCTGCTAGAGTGATATAATTTATAGGTGGGATACACGATGATGTCCACCACTTATAGAGCAGCGTAGATCATAAGGTCACCAAATGGACGATATCTGTTACTGTGGTTCCCACATTCATCTAGTTAGAGCACCTCTTACGTTCATATATGCATATACTTAAATTGTTCCTAGCAGGGTATTTTGAATTTCCACTTCTGTTGCTAAGGCTCCAATAGTAGTTTAAGGTCTACCAATTCTCCCTCATATTTAATACATAGGTGCTTTGAGAGATAACAGTCTGTCTAATTTAAAAAAAAAGAAGTGTGTTCAATTATGGACTAAAGTATCAATTTATTTAGTATATAGCTGAGATGAGTATTACATTTTTCAGTGTCAGGTTTTCTAGCTCCTAATAACAGCTCTTGGTATCCTAGTATCAGTATCTATGGACGCATTTCCTCAGTTACTTATCACACTGTACCTGATTCATCAGGATAGTGACAATTTAGATAAATGTCTACATAGTGCTCTCTTAGCAAAGTACCTTCGTACAGCCTCAAATATCATGTAATCGGCCGTTTAGGTCAGTATCAAAACCAAAGCATATGTCCACAATAAGCCCTGATGTGGGGTTGAGTGTACTATATGCTTACAAACAGCTCTGATGGTGAGCTGAGTATTAGGTTGTATGCATGCATGCACAGATAAATATGCACGGCCACCGGACTCAATGTCACAGTCAAGCCATATATCTCACAACTATCCGCGATACCAGGCTAGATGTAAACCATGCAGCCTCACACAGATACAACCGCCGGGGACAGAGTCCCACCACTGACTGTCAGTGGGTAGTGGGTCCTGTAATTTAAAATTAATTAATAAAGTTATATTTTAGCTTTCTAACAAGTAGGTTCCACACAGTGAATTCTATCCTTAAAAGATGGTTTGTGTTGATTACTTGAGTTTCTCTTTGCGTCCATGACCACAGATAACATTGTGCTCATCAGTCCCATCTACATTAAGATGATTCCTATTACAGGTAGCAAATGAACACTCTCAGCTACAGCTGATCACATTCACAGACGCACATTACCCACTTTGGTGGGGTGCTGTTTAATCCAGGTGGCCTAATGTAATCTGCTCTATGAGTTCTGTAGTGTTCTGGATGTGGTTCAGCTCTTCAGTGTTACTGTGTTGTTCTGCCTCCAATACCGAGCCACAACCTGCTACAACACGAAAGTAATGGTTAACTCTTTGCTGTTTCTGGACTCTATTGCTCTGCAACATCTTGCTCTACCATTGGCTGTATCCGGATTGTATCTGATTCCTACTGGCCTTTTGCTCCAGTAGATTCTCTCTCAAACCACCAAGCTCCTAGTCTGTTTTTTTCCGTCTCAGTAGTGTTCCAAGTCTGATCCTGGTTGTTGATCCTTGGTTCCTGAACTGTTCTTATGGTAATAATGCTTGGGCTATGGTGTGTCCACTTTTCTGAACTGTGATCTGTCAAGAAAGTTTAAGCTGCTACTGGTGTTTCCTGGTTCTGACCTTGGATTGTTCCCAGACCCTATTCCTGGTTTCTCCTGGTTTCAAATCCAATACCTGTTCCCAGTTGTTGCTCCTAGTTTATCTTGCCTTCATCGAAGGTCTACTTCTGGTCACTGCTACTGGTATGTGCTCTTCTGGCCATGCCTGTGATTTTCATGTTTCAGGTTCCAGCACCTGATGTGTTTCTAGCATCCAGGTCCTGTTCCATGCTCCATGTCAGGCCCCAGTGCCACATGTGTTCATGCTTCCCATGTGGATCTGCTGCTTCATGTCTATGAACTTGGCTCTTTACAACTACAAATTCATCTCTTCTGCTTCACAACTTTGAACTCGATTCTGCTGAGTTTCTCTGTCAGTTCCTGGAATGCCTGGTTGTTTTATTGTTTGTTCCCGAACCCGAGGATCCACAATCCTAGTCTCATAAAAATTCACTGTATCTTGAAACTTGCTCACTTGATTTCTTTATCTACTGCCTGCTATAAATAAAGTTATATAAGAACATAATCTCATCCTGCTGTAATATCCAATTTAGAGAAAAGGTTTACCAATCAAGCATGAATGTCTGATAGATGTGCATTCCACCTCTGGGACCATCACCTATTTCCGGTTCTGGGTCCTGAATGGGGTGGACTGGGGTGGTTGGGAGTGACAAAAACAGCTGAGTAAGCTCCACCATGCTGTCTCCATAACTCCTGTAGAAGTGAATCAGAGAGCAGAAAAATAATATTATTGGACTATCAACAAGAAATTAATTCAAGCATTAATTGCTGTTGAGATCAAATTATTAAAGGGGTAATGATAACTGCCATTCAAAAGCTGAGTGCCTCCTCTGATTGGTCACAATGCTCAGCCAATCAGATGGAGCACTTTCAACAGGTGGGGATTTTAAATCCCCCCCCCCCCCTCTGAAAGCACTTCATAGCATTTCAGGATAAGACTCGGCTAGATGCGCCTGAGCCCGGCAGCGGCAGAGGTGAGTAGATATATTTTTTTGTTTTTTACACATTTTAGGGATGATTTTCAAGGAAGGCCTTATATTTAAAGCCCTTCCCCGAAAAATCACTGCAGGGCTTGCCAGCACCCCATTGCTTTCAATGGAGCCGGCTGTAGCATCGGCTGTGACAATCCTGTCACAGTGTTCAGTGACAAGGGGACTCCCTTGAAGAACTCCTCTGCCACAGCGTCACAGCTGTTGCAGTGGATCACGATGTGGCTGGCCCTATTTTCCAAAGGTTAAGCCCCTGAATGTGACAGCATCCATGATTTCACATCCAAGGAATCCCCTGCTGCAGCTGTCACAGCCACAGCAGGGGATAGTAGGCAGCACACTTTATGCGTGCAAAAACGCGCCCAACTGCATTTTTTCTGCATGACGCCTGCTTCGTTCACGCAATTGTTTTTTTTTTGCCATGCGTTTTTGCGCACATAAATTTGCACGTTAAAATGCCCGTCCGACTGAGCCTTTAAAGTGCAAAAGTGAAAAAACATAATATCGTTGTAATCGTACCAACCCGCAAAAAAAATGTATTGTGCAATTTATGTTGTTTGATTAACTCTGTAAAGAAAAAAACAAACAATGACAGAATTGATGTATTTTCATATAGATGCATCCTCTCACCATGCAGGTAGCAGACTACCAGATGAGGGAGCTAATTGCACCTGTGTGGGAGTATAGGCCAAGCTTATTGCACTCTGTGTGGGAGTATACACCAAGCAGCCACCCCCCTCTATAACAAGAGGCGGTGTGAGTGGCTGTCCCATCGGTGTCCCACACAGGTGCAATTAGCTCCCTCATCTGAAAGTCTGCTACCTGCATGGTGAGAGGATGCATCTATATGCATTCCTTAGTGAGTAAGTATACGGCCGTTTTCTGGGATTGTTTTTATGTTTCTATATTTCCCCTTCTGTGATGTATTTATATTAGTGTAGGGACCCTCTACATGCAAAGAACCGTGATGTGGTTAGTGGGCTGATGTATCTTGGCCAAAATCCAACTAATGCCTTGCATTTATTATTTATCATTCACATGCAGCATGGCTTTAAGACTCCAGGGGGAGCCCAGGGTAGCAGTACCAATGTGGTTCACTGTTTGAAGTGCACGGCAACCTGCCAAATTATTATGGCATCATTGCTGGTCTGCATGGTGGACCACATATATCAGAATGGTCTGCCACTTTGTATCCACTCTGTGTGGGAGTATACACCAAGTAGCCACCCCCCTCTATATCAAGAGGCAGTGTGAGTGGCTGTCTCATCGGTGTCCCACACAGGTTCAATTAGCTCCCTCAACTGGCAGTCTGCTACCTGCATGGTGAGAGGATGCAGCTATATGCATTCCTTAGTCAGTAAGTATTTGGCCGTTTTCTTTGATTATTTTTATGTTTCTATATTTCCCCTTCTGTAATGTATCTATCTGGAAAGTTCTGACTTTATTTTTTGTTTGAACGGCATGTAGAGTCATGGCTGGCTCTGCCTTGTTGTGTACTCCCATCCATCTACCTCCTGTCCCCTTAATTGCACCATTTAAATTGGTATCCTACTTTCCTTGTCTTTATTTGTAGGCCATTTGTGTGGTGCAGAGTGTTAAGGCAGCAAAATACAGGTTACGGGTTCAATCCCCGCATGGCTGAGATAGCTGGCTCAAGGTTGACTCAGTCTTCCATCCTTCCGAGGTCGGTAAAAAGAGTACTCAGCTTGCTGGGGGGTAATAAACAGTTTTAAAAAACTTACCTGAAAGCGCTTCGGAATAAGTTGGCACTATACAAATAACAAGTTCCTTTCCCCCTTTATACAATAGATCATTTTCTGAGGACACATTCGCTTTAAATGTTAAGATCTCAGAAGGCACTTGAAAATATCCTTTGGTGATGAAGATCTATTTAGTTGGACAGTTTTGTTTTTCTACATGATGAACTTAAGCTCATTGTAGCTTATTGCCTTCCTGACTTACATATGCAGCACAGACAAGTAACTTTATAGGACTTTGAATAAAGCTTCAATTTAACAGGCCTGACTTACAGAAATTGATTGAGCTATGTTTAATGTGTCCAATGTCCATGTTTTTTTTTATATGTTTTTTTTCACTATTTTATTCACTTAAGATATATCAAACTTATTCAAGAAAAACAATTGAGTCAACGGAGCAATAGCAGTAATAATCCTTCCATTTGAAATGAAGAATAAGCCGCTGTATTAGTATGCTCTACATGCACCATTTTTTTAAGCAGCATGGAGGATTTTTTTCACTAATTTCTTTTTTAGCACTCATACACTTGTCACAAAAGGCACTTCTACTATTCCACTGTTTACAATTATGAATGACAATCACTTGAGGTATGACAATAAACATAGCTTATTCCAATCTGGCTCTCACTTTATGCAGTAATATATCTGGTATAATGAGAAGAGGTAAAGAGGACACCAACAATATTGAAGATTGATGGCCCATTATAGCAGCAAAGAGCAAAATACAGACTTTTTATTTCAATTGCCATAGAAAAGATTGATAAACATATCACAATGACTTTTATGTTAGAATACCAAGTGAAAAGCACAACATTTTTGACAGATTTCCAAAATATGCAGAATTTTTTAATTAAAGGTAAGCGAACAAACTGCATTGATTAGACAAAGAAAACAAGTGATAGACATGTTAGGGCTCCCACACACTTGTGGTTTTTTAATGCTGCGTTAACACTGCTTTTTTTTTAACGCAAATATCAATGCGACTTTCTAATGTTTAGTGTGGCTTCACACTGGCAAGGAAATCGCACGATTTCCCAGCGCTGCGAGGCTGCAAGAAATCGCACAATTATGAAGCCAATGGCACCATGCACATTTGCATTGTTTTAACGCTTGTGATGGGCAAAATGCATTCTTGACATTTGCATTAAAATGGGTCCTATTGACATTTGCATTTTTAAAAAATGCAGCGTTAACACAGCATGTGTGAACGAAAAGTCCTGCACACATTGCCTTAAATGGATCCGCGGCTGCAGCCGACGGCTCCATTGAAGACAATGGTCTGCCGGCACCCCTGAAATGATTTTCAGGGAAGAGCTTTAAATATAAGCTCTTCTCTGAAAAATCATCCCTTTTAGTGTTAAAAAAAATGAATAAAAAAATATATATACTTACTTGTCCGCCGCGGATTCTAGAAAATAAAAGAAATAAAAAGCAGTCAATTGTTAGATGTTTCCAAAAATTAGATAAATGAAGACTAGAGTTCATCCTGCAAAAATAAGTCGTCATACAGCTCTGTTGATGGAAAAATAAAGATGATACGGCTCTTGAAATAAGGCAACACAAAAGTGAATCTTTTTTAAAAAAGTGTTCTTTATGTACAAGAATAGTAAAACCTAAAAAAAAACTGAATAAACTTGGCATCAATGGAATCATGTTGACCCAAAGAATATTATTTAGGCCTTAGTCAGACGGGCGTTTTTTGCCGCGATTTGCGGATCGCATGACGGATGCGCATCCGCAAATCGCGTGACCGGTGCGCGCAAGTCGCCCGCAAATCGCCCGAAAATCTGCTCCTAGCCGCGTTTCATTAGAAACGGGCCAGAGCTGTCCAGCGCATTGCATTCAATGGAGACGGCAATACAGCCGTCTCCATTGAAAGCAATGCGCTGCGGGCGAGCCCGGGATGAATTGTCGGTAAGGGCTTAAATATATAAGCCCTTACCTGCAATCCATCCTAAAATGTGTTAAAATAAAAAAAAATTGCATTCTCACCTTCTGCCTGCAGCTCCGGGCAGCCGTCCTGCAGTGGGTGTGAAGGGGGTGTGAGTCAGACCTGCCCCCTGATTGGCTCAGCGCTGAGCCAATCAGAGGCATGCCTCACTCACACCCATTCATGAATTCATGAATGGATGTGAGTCAGACCTGCCCCTGATTGGCTCAGCGCTGAGAGGCAGCAGTCACTCACCCATTCATGAATTCATGAATGGGTGTGTGAGTGAAACCGGCCTCTGATTGGTCAGGCTGTGACCAATCAGAGCAGATCATTCAGCAGGCGGGGATTTAAAGCCCCGCCGGCTGAATAGTGCCGAGAAGCAGTTCAGGAGAACTGACAGCGGCCGCGGCTGGACTCCGGCTGCAGCGGAAAGGTGAGTATACAATTTTTTTTTTATTTTAACACATTTTAGCATGAATTGCAGGGAAGGGTTTATATATTTAACCCCTTCCCGACAATTAACCCCGCGCACGCCGGCAGCCCATTGCTTTCAATGGAGCGGCTGTATTGCCGCTCCATTGAATTCAATGGGCAAACATCGTTCTTCTCTGCCACAGCTGTTACAGCTGTGGCAGAGAAGAATGATTTGTCTTCTATATGTTCTCAATGGGGTTGGCGCTGCTGCCGCCGGCCCCATTGAGCGCATATACAGAAGCGAACAGGAATCGCAGATCGCAGATAGGTGCGATCTGCGATTTTTTGTTCTATAATTTTTCAGACGAGCGCATAAAAAGCGCTCATGTGTCCGATACCATTGCGAAGCAATGGTTTTAAAAAATCGCCGGACGCATGCGCATGCGCAAATCGCGGCAAAAAACGCCCGTCTGACTAAGCCCTTATTTTGCACATTGAACGCTGTAAAAATGAAATCCAAAAAGCAAATTGCAGAATTTTTTTTCCCAATCCCCTTAAAAACAATTAATAAAAGTTATACAGTACATTGTATGTACACAAAACGATGCCATTAAAAAATACAACATACATCAATGTCAACTGAAAAATGAATAAGGTTTTGTCATTATCATCCAACTGAATTTTATTGTTTTTGTTTTTTTGTTAAGGGGAAAAATCAGATGGTATTGGGAAGGACAAACTAAAGTTGGTGCTGGGGGGCAATTATTGTATGTTTGGTCTAATATGCATTCTGCGTGATGTGAGCATATTAATGCATGAGCCCCTGGCATTCATATGAAATGTGTCCATGCCACAAAGAATGTCTAAAATTGTGGTACAGTTCTTGGAATGATGTGCACTCTTTATGGAGTAGGGTGTTTTTTATTTTTATTTTTTTTACTTTTAATTATCTTTTTTCCTCTTTTTTCACATTTTACGGTATTTAGTAATTAAATACTTATCTATAATATATATATATTTTTTTTTTTACCATGGGGCACAGGTTAACAGGGAACACATTACTAGTATATGTATTACCTGCTGTCTCCACAAACAGTATTCTAATGGTAAAAGCCAATGAAATCAATGTTAGCAGTGATCTGTATGCACAAACAAGCAGAGATGATTCACATCATGTCTTCTCTACATGCCTCTAACCCTCCATCTATAGCAGGAATCCTTGAGATGTCATTACTGATGCCACAGGATTCCTTAGCAATTACCCAAAGATATTCACCGTACCACACACTACTCGATGCACGCACCCCAGAACGCAAGGAGGCAAGGGACAACAGGTATCCAGACCATCCTTAGGGAAGGCGAGAGAGGCACTACAGACAAGCAAGCATAACACCAGCTCTGAGTGGGTTTACAACAGAGTAAGGCAGTAAAATGACGAGCATCTTCTACCATTTAAATGCAGCAGACCGGAGGAGATTGGCTGGAGAAACACCACACCCACCAAGCTCAATTAACCCTCACCCATGAAGTTGTGCTCATGGAAAGCTGTAGAACCACAGGTCCCAGACGCACAACCTAACATATTGAAGGTTTTTACAGTACAAGAATAATGGCAAAGATATAAAAATGAATAGAAGAATATACAGGAATAAGAAAAACACTCTATCTGTATATATGTGCAATACTCTATGGATCGCCTCCACATCCACCGTCTGCAAGTGGAAAAGAGACCAACAAATCTTTGCCCAGTACTACTAGTGAGCAGATGCTGCAAAAATATCCACTCTGCTAGGTCTAGTAAGCTAAAACTAAAGCTGAAACCTCCCTTGACAAAATTACTCGTAGGGAAGGCAAAATAAAATCCACATCTTCAATACTAATGCAAAAGGAGCAAAGAAAGGAACAGAGAAAGAGTGATAGATACAGAACAAAAGAAGAGATACTACAGAAAAAGTATAATGCAGAACTACAGAAAACTTGGAGTAAAGGGAATAGGGAAGAGAGGGAGTGGAATGAAGAAAGAAAAAAAGAGGAGAGAGGGAGAAACAACCCCCATCTCACACTGCATTCACACAAGTCTAAGCACACTATCACTAACTGTGGCACAGCTCATGCAAAAAGCCTGTGAAACTCAGGCAAATCCTGAAATAGGATTCATAGCTGCCAAACCCCTCAGAAACTCATCTGGGTTACTGGAGAACTTAGCACTCAGTGCCTCCATCTGATACATATGGGTAATTTCCTGATACCATTCACTTAAAGGGGTTGTCCCGCGCCGAAACGGGTTTTTTTTTTTTTCAACAGCCCCCCCGTTCGGCGCGAGACAACCCCGATGCAGGGGTTAAAAAAGAAAACCGGACAGTGCTTACCTGAATCCCCGCGCTCCGGTGACTTCTTACTTACCTGGTGAAGATGGCCGCCGGGATCTTCTCCCTCGGTGGACCGCAGGGCTTCTGTGCGGTCCATTGCCGATTCCAGCCTCCTGATTGAGGTTCCAGTATAGTGAAAACCTCTCATGGGTTGGTGTTTTATGTCACTTGGCATGATCTCACTATTGACAACATGTTATTGTGCTGAATTTTAAACAATGGTATTCAGGGGAATCTATATTATTAAGCAATGAATTACTAAAATCAAATTTGAAAAAGTATATTAGAAAGTTTATAATTTTTCTATTTATGGCAGATATCAAGATTTATGTAAAATCTGGAAACCTATTAATGAGCAACCAACTATTTTGACACATAATTGATTCACTTGCTTACCAGTAAACTAAGTAATCCCTAAAGGTTATATGTTGTATGAATTAAATTCAGGTAATTGAGGGCATTTTCACTTCTTTGCAGAAAAGTGAAACTTCAGCAAACAGAAGAATATTTTCTGTGGTACGTGTTTTATGATCAACATTAGTTTCTGATGTTCATTATCATCAGCTGCTTCATGATGCATAATGATATAGACAAACCACCTCAACTGTTTATACGAGTTCTTCTTTCCTTAATTCATGTTTATTTCTTGTTTATGTGTAACAATTTTATTTTGTAGTGTGTGTAATGAGGCACACATTAAAGTAATTGGTAGTTAGGAGGACCATCTGACTTTTTCTTAAACATGGTTGATTACTTTTTAGTTACGGTATGTAACATAAGAAATCTGCAAGAGATAGGAAGAACATATAAAACTATACCCATACTGTTTACTTATTTACCAAATTTAGAGAATAGCAATTTTTCATTATGTGTGTCTTTTCTACTGTGTATGGTTCTTTATTACTCTATTAATTTAATTTGCATGATAGAATCATGCACAAATCTTGTAAAATGCAAGGACATTCAGGGAACACTAAACCTAGAAAGGAATCATAAAAGTAGTCAGGGCCAGTAGGAGTGAGGCTTAGAGATGAGTGATGTTAACCTGTAGAACTAGAATTAGAACTTTACTAAAATTTGGTTTGGCGATAACCCAAATGTCAATCACTTCAAACTAGAAGTAAGTTCCTAAAATCTTTTAAAACAAGTACTGAGCACTTTGTAAGAGAATAGTAGTGGATAGAATTTGTGCCTTGCAATGCTGGGATCCTAGGTTCGAATCTCACCAGGTACAAGATCTGTATGGACTTTGAAATACTCCATGCAGATTTTGTCATCAGTCAAATTTGAACCTAGGACTCCAGTGCTGCAAGGCAACAATGCTAATCTGAGACCCATCATACTTATTTGCCCATTTACCGAGGAGGAGAACAAGAAATGTAAAGAGAATGTACAACACCAAAGACATGTTGTCCTCAGTCACATTTGAACCTAGGACTCCAGTGCTGACTTTTGAGCCACCACACTTCTTTTTTCTTCTCCCAAGGAGGAGGAGGAGAATGAGAAATACAAAGAGAATACAGAATGAAAGGCTGAAAAAAGATATATGTCAATCCAGTTCAGCCCAAAATTGATCCAAAGGAAGGCAGAAAACTCCAAAGAGATAGAAGCCAAGTTTTCCCATTTAAGGGAAAAAAATTCTTTCCTGACTCCATTCTGGCAATTGGAATAATCCCTGGATCAGCAACCCTTTTGAAGTTATAATGATAACATATAATATTGTATCGCTCAAGAAAGATGTCCAGGCCCATCTTCAACTCTTTTATTGAATTTGCCAATACAACGTCCTCAGGCAGAAAGTTCCATAGTCTCACTGCTCTTAAAGTAAAGAACTCCCTTTTATGTCAGTGTTAAAACCTTCTTTCCTGTAAATGTAGAGGATGCCCCGTTGTTACAGTCACAGTCCGGGTTTTAACCAGATCATGGCAGAGATCTTTGTATTGACCCCTGATATATTTATACATATTTATTAGGTCGTCCCAGCCATCTTTTTTCTAAACTGAAAAATTCCACTTTTAATAATCTCTCTAAGTATTGTAGTCCACCCATTCCACTTATTACTTTAGTTGCCCGCTTTTATACCTGCTTAGGCTCTGATATGTCCTTCTTCAGTGCCCAAAACTGTACACAATATTTCATGTGTGTTCTAACCAGTGGCTTGTAAAGAAGTAGAACAAGGTCCTCATCGCCTCTAAAATTTCTCATGCATTATTTATTAAAAGGACAACACTTTCAGTATTCATCTTTTTACTATTTATATAGTTAAAGAACAGTTTAGGGCTATTTTTTTGCTGTCTTTGGCAATTAGTCTCTCTGTCTCCATCTTTGCTGCTTTATCTGATTTTTAATTTTTTTTCTTATAGGTTTTTAGTTCTTTGTTGAATTCTTGTTTTAGTAGTTTAAATGCTTTCTTTTTTATGTAAGTTATGAAACTGTCACAGTAAGTAATTAGGATATTTTTTAAAATTTCCCATTTATTGTTTGCACTCTTATTTTTGAGGAATTATCCCAGTCAATAAGGTTTAGAGCATCACTAAGCAGATCAAACATAGCCTTCCTAAAGTTTTGTATTTTTGTAGTTCCCCTATAAAAACTCTCTTGAAGGTCAAGTTAAAATGTATTATGTTATGGTCATTTTTTCCCAGGTGCCCCCTAATCTGGACTCCTGTTATTCTGTCAGGTCAATGGGTTAATATTAGGTCCAAAATAGCCACCCCCCACCCCCCTATTCAGGTCCTGAACAAGTAGGGTAAGTAATTATCTTTAGTAATTGATTGACATTTGTTACCCTTATGAGATCCACAGGTTTCAGCTTCCTAGTTTATATCCAGATAGTTAAAGTCCCCCACAATAATTACATCATTGTGATTTGCTGCTTCATCTATTTGTTTCAATAATAGATTTTCAGTAGCTTCTGTTATATTTGGTGGTCTATAGAAAACCCCTATGAGGATTTTATTGTTGTTCTTCCCTTCATGTATTTCCACCAATAGAGACTCCACATGTTCAACTCCCTCCCATATACCTTCTCATAATGTGGGCTTTAAACATTATTTTACATAGAGACAAACCCCTCCCTCTTTCCGGTTTTTATGATCTCATCTAAACAGACTGTAATCCTGCAAGTTTACCGCCCAGTCGCAGCTTTCATTCAACCAGGTCTCTGTTATTCCCACTATGTCGTAATTTTCCTCAGGAATTATTACTTCTAGCTCATCTACTTTATTGGTCAGACATCTAGCATTACTTTCCATAAAGTTTAGAAGGTTTTGATTATTTTTTATATTACGTTTATCCCTTCTAACTGTTCTGCCAGTTTTAATTGTACTAACTCCTCCAACCGCTCCACCCCCATTTCCATTACTTAGTCCCAGGAAACTGTCTACACTGTCTTCCCCATATCTCTCTGGTTGCCCTGTACGACCACCACCCCAGTTCCTAGTTTAAACACTCTTCCAATCTTCTAGCCATCTGCACAGCTGCATCCTCCCAATTGAGATGCAACCGATCCCTATGGTAGAGCCTGTAGCCAACAGCAAAGTCAGCCCAGTATTCCAGGAACCCAAACCCCTCTTTCCTACACCAACCACCTTGTGTGGCACATGGTACAGGTAGTATTTCAGAAAATGCTACTTTGGAGGTCCTAGGCTCAAATATGGTTGAGCTTTTCCATGGTGTTGTCCTTGGTGAGATTTGAACTTAGCAGCTGTGCTAATCACTGAGCTACATCCATACCACCACCATTTCAGGGCTCTTAGCAATTGTTCTGTACTTGTTCTAGGGATTTTTATGAACTTCTAGTTTGATTCAAAGTAATTCAGAAAGGACCAAACATTTTGGCAAAAATCACCAAAACAAAATTTCAAAATTTCACTGATTTCTAATGAGGATTAGTATTCCTAGTCTCTTACTTATTGCATACAGAATGTGTGCGCGTTGGGGGGAGGGAGAGAGAGAGAGATGGTGGGGTTGCTCCTTCTGCAACTAATTGCCTTACACTCAGACACAGATTTGTTAGTAGGAAGAAGGGAAACTAGCTGAACTTTTTGGATACAAGAGCGTTTGACTCTACAAAGCAAGTATACAGTCACGGGGTAAAAAGACATCATGGGTGGTCAAAATACTACTGGCTTGTGGTTTTAAAAAATATTTTTGGCTCCTTAGTACTCTCATACATGCAGGAACAAAATCATTGATGATCCACAGCTCTTCAATGTGAAAAATGTGTCCAAAATTTTACATCTATCAGCTTTCTATATGTATGAGCATGTGACAAGACTGAAAGGGGGTGAAAACTGGGACTGAGTGTAGCAATAACTAAAATGTCAGTTTTTGAGTGCTGTTAAGCTGCCTTCACATAGGCTGGAAATCCTTTGGAATTTCAATTTGGAAATTCTACAGCATTTACAGTACAAGCCATGTGGAAAGTATTTAAATCCTATCTTTTATATGGTGTAAGCGTTTTCATAATAAATCTGCAGTGTTTAACTCTGCAGCATCTCTATTTATGCTGCAGATTTATTCTGCGGCATTTAACCCTTGAAATACAAGAGGTTAAATCCTGCAGCTATTCTGCTTCTAAAACTGTGGCTAAATCTGCACCACTTAGGTGCGGATTTTGCTAATTATTTTTTCACCATAATTGCCTAGAGTTTTTTTTATGGCTGATTGCCCAGAACAATTGCGCTGTGTGTGAAGGCACCCTTAAATTTTTGTTTTGACTAAAACTAGACATATGACTATTTGTTAATAAATCCCACTGGTTTCGTTGGGTTCCACTGACAATGTCATATTTGAACAGCTAAACTGCTTCTCCAAATCGCTTATTTAACAAGATAGAATCCAGATCATATTTTCAGCAGAAAAATCTGTCACAAGCAGATCAACTCCAGCAGAAACTGCAGAGATTGGATTGGTACTTATCCATTTCTTTGATTCCCAAAAGTAAGTAAAGTCACTTAGGGTCTCCAAGAGTGTTACTGCAAGGGTTAAACAATGACATGTGATCAAACTGTAAGTTTAGGTACTGTATACAAAATGGGGCTTACTTACTAATACTGTTTAAATGTTATGGTCCTCTTAGCCTGGACAAGCTTCCGGGTAAATGATCGACACTCACCCCAATGATGCTCGCTCCTGTACTGTTACACAGGAATGAGTATCACTGGCATCGCTTACAGCACTGCAGGAATGGAGGCGGAGTGGGCCAGGGAGCATTTTCTCGCCTCCATTCACAGTAAGCAGACAGTTCTTTAAGAGTGAATGACTGTTGTTTCCACTGAATAGCACGTCATTTCTGCACACAGAAACTGAATGACTGTAGAATTCGCGTTCATCCACTGCCTGCATTTACACAGGAAGATTATCATTCAAATTCCCACGGGAGCACGGGAATCTGAACAATTCTAAATGATAATTGTCCCATGCAAAAGGGCCATTAGACAGTGCAAACAGACTGGATGATAAATCTGTCGAATTGTAAGACTGTATAGCTTAAGTTTATTCCACCTATTACTTGGCTAAGTTTAAGTAAAAAATTACACCTAAATTTGCAACAATTTTCCTGCACCCCTTTGTCAGTCCAGTTGGAAAAACTGTCCGAAAGTGTTTAAAAACACGTGAAAAACGTGGTGCAAAGCATGAAAGGCAGTTTTCTGGCATGCCACAAAACGGTCATATTTTGAATAGTAAATAAGTCCCATTATCTTTTAAGTATATATTTCTTATCTGAATCTTTTAAGACTTATGTAATTTGTGCTGATAAAAGTTTTAGTAAACTCTGTTGTGTTCACAGCTGGTGTGTCCGTTCTTTACCTCATATGTTATTTCCACTCCTTACCAAACCTTAATTAGATTTACCAAATGGGTAACATATTTAAATTTCGAAAACTACATGAAGTACTTACAAACCACTACAGTCTAAAACTCATGAAATGCTTTGCATTTATTTAAAGCCGGTTCCTTATAAAGCATTTGCAATGTGGGTGAGCACTGATGTGGAAAAAACATGCCCATAGCAATTTAAAGAAAAGTTCATATCCTCTGCGGGTGTAAATTTCATGATGATAGATTCACCTGGGTGGGGATTAGGGTTATCCTATTACTATGGTCTTTTTATTCGTAAAAGAAACAAAATTTGAGATGAACATATGGCTGACTATGATAAAACTGGTTTTGCATTAAGTTGAAATTACATTTGCCTGCAGGACTGTATCTTATAATTGCTGACATTTGTAAGCAGTGTTTGACTACATTGGATTTTAATATCCATACATCATGTGTATATTTTACACGTTCTTACACAGAGACCACATCATTTGTAGTCATTTATGTAATATGCGATAATCTTGCTTACATAATTAGGCAAAATACTGGTTTTGTCTTTAAGCATGTTTCTTAGCTTCCATGCTATTGCAATACAGTAGCTTTTACTATCCGTGCGCCGGAAAATATCATAACCGTGTTTATGAGGAAAGGCTGTAAGAATGCAGCACACAGAAAATTTGCATTGAAATGGGAAGCTGATTTTTCTTTTTTTACTGCTCAGTTTTTAAAAGCTTATGTTAAACTGCTAATCATCCTCAACCATATGTCAACTTGAGGTACTGCTCAATTTGTAATTGCATTTTTTTTTTCATTTTCGTCACAAACTACTTAAAGCTGAAAAGTTAAAGCGAAATCATTTTTCCAAATGATGTAAGATTTTTAATATACATTTTGCATCGTGTATCAATAGAGTGTTTCAAGTTTTATTTAAAATTGAGTTCACTTTAGATCAAAACATCAAACAGAAATTCCATAGAGTAGGTTCATTGGAAATACTTACTTGACAAGTGGAAGGATTTTGATAAAACACTTGAAGGACAATTTGAATCCCCACTGTTGTTTACAGAAGCTATTAGTCTAAATTGACACTGTTTTTGGTGTTTACTTTGAGCAGGAATGTTTGAAATGGAACCACTGAATGCAAAACCAGATATATGAAACTATATTTTTCGGCAATTGAAAAGCATGCACGGCTCAGTATATGTTTTACTTTTATATTGTTGTACCGAAAACTTCTGTTGACTGTGCTTTTTACTATATTTGAGGTTTTGGGACCCTGGCAAACTGTAGTCAAACCTAGAACATTCTTTTGATATACTGTAGGTTTGTCTGTTAATGTCTTTAGGACAATGACCATTTTAGCCCTAAAGATAGAGATATTTTTTACACTTTCTCTTCCTCCCATTCTGTAAGTCAAAACTTTCACATATGACCCAGATATAATAGTAATATCCTAAAAGAATGAGTATATACACACCTAGTATAAATGCAGATAATACAAAATATTTAAGTAAACATAAAATAAGGGAATATGGGGAAAGCGGCCCTAAACCCTCTGATATGGAAAGTGGAAAAGCTCACCCTGATGAGGGTGACCCCTTTTCAGGAACCTGAGAAGGGGTCAGGATGAGGAGACACTGATAGGACTAGAAGCACCTTCGGACAAAAAGTGTAACTGATGTCCTCTGTGAGATGGAGCTGCAATAAATCTAAACAAACTACAGCTCACGGGCTGGGTTGATACCTCCCAGCAAATTAATCAGTCTATTATTCCACAGAGAAGTGTCTGAATTGGTGTCTAGCTCGGAAATGACTGTAAGAATGTGCTGCCATGAGGATCACATGGGTTGGGACTGAGGCCAGGATATCACCCATGTCCTGATCCTCACTCATGACTGCTGAGCAGCGATGATAAGGTTTTTTTTCAAGATTTAGTTTTTAGGATTTTATTGAAGAGTTTTTCAAGATTTGTAGAGATACATGATAGTAGCAAAGCAACAATGGCTATGGCCACCGAGCTAAAGATAATGAAAGGATATAAGAAGTGGTGTAAATTTACATGAACAAAACGTTGGGCTATACAGTAATGTGAACTAAATCAATAAGCATGACATAGTACTGACAAAGAAAAGAAATCAGATGCCTGTATTGTACTGTACAATCAGGGAGGTGTATGGAAGATGGGGCTTGATAATAGAAAACTAGACCAGGAGGTCCTATGAGAAAATCACAGAAAGGGAATTATCAAACAGAAAAGGAAATCACAGAAAGCGGCCACATACTCACTGATACATTGATACAAGAGGGCAGGCATATAAACCACATATCCCTCAAACATGTGGAGTCCAGACTTCTACATGGAGGAGCCAAAAACAGACACATGTGAGGACACTGATGAGACAACCACTCACAACCCTCTTTATAATGAGGGGGTGGTTGCTTAGTGTTGATTCCTGCACAAGAAAGTCAAATACAAGATGTCAGACCACATCATACGTGTAGTGCACCATGCAGGATTGTAACCTATTAATGTCGCCAGATTAAAAACTAGCAGGCTGCCCTATACCCCAGGGGTACACCACACCGGCACTGACACCCTGGGCTCCCCCAACAGTCAAAGCTGCACTGCATGTTGTAGATAAATGCTGATAAATGCTAGGTATTAGCTGATATTTTAGCTAGAATATGTGGGCCCACAATCCACGGCAAGGGTCCTGCTTCTTGTGGGTACCCAGACTAACAGTTAAAATCACAGAAAGGCAATTATCAAACAGAAAGAAAATCACAGAAAATGGCCACATACTCACTGATACATTGATAAAAGAGGGCAGGCACATAAACTACATATCCCTCAAACATGCAGAGTCCACACTGCTATATGAACTCTGCATGTTTGAGAGATATGTGGTTTACATGCCTGCCCCATTGTATCAATGTATCAGTGAGTATGTGGGCGCTTTCTGTGATTTTATTTCCAGGAGGTCCCATAAGAGTTGAATTTTTTTTATCTTATTGAGGAAGGGTGCCAGCATTCTTCCCATAATCATATTGACCAAAGGTCCTTTTACATGCAAAGATGATCATGCTAATCAGCCCATTAGTAGCTAACTAGCTTCCTTTGAATGTATTTAGACAACAACAGGTGGTCTGTTCTCTAAATACATCACTTTTGTTCTGCCGCGGGCTGTCGGCTGCATGCCATCCCTCTTATCAGGGAAGATGGATTTTATGCTGAGCTGAACTCAGCGATGGAAGAAGACTTCATGGTAAGTGCATGATGGGCACACATTTACACACAATGACTATCACTCAAAAGCCATCGTTTGGATGAATTTTGAGCGATAATCGCAGCGTGTAAATCAGCCTTTAGTTTCTGGAGGATGAGTGGAGACAACGCTTTCCAAGATATGGTGATTCGCAGTCTGGCAGAAAGGATTATGCATCCTATAATGGAGCAGATGGCAAGTGGAATATCTGAAAGTCCATTAAAAGATAACGCAAGAGCTGAAGGGGGGTAATTTGTGGTTAGGTACATTACAAATAAAAGAAAATGTAGCTCACCAGAAGCTATAAACGAGAGGGCAATTCCAGCAGATATGAGGATAATTACCAGACATGTTGCATCCTCTCTAGTAGGAGTGAATAAGAAGAGTTCATTTTTGCAATTTCATAAGGAGTTTTATACAACCGGATATGAATTTTTGTAACTGGAAATGTTCTTAAATTAGTGTATAGCAGAGTACCTATCCTCTACTAGTAAGGCTTTCTTAAATTCAGTCTCCCGTTTTATGAGATAATTAGATTTTTCATAGTAGTGAGGGTGAGCAATGCTTGAATAAAATAGTGATTCCCTTTACTTTGGATGAGTTGTTGTCATTATATGAAGTAGCTCACGAGAGAAAACAAAGGGAATCCAGTTTCCAGGCTTGTAAAATGTGTCACTTTTGAAGATATTTATAGAAGTAGGAATCTTGAACTTCTGCTCCAAGGTCTGAAAGTCAAGTAATTTAGAAAAGTCAAATTAAAGTTTAATATGTCATAATCAGACATCTTCATAGTTACAGATATCTAAATTCAGCAATATAACTTGCAGAAAGCATAGTGGAAGGGATCTTACTTGTTTGAGCTCTGAAGATGGCATATTGATGTGTAGCTCACACCAAGAATCCAAAGAGGAAACCACGATGAGTAGCCAAATATTAGGCTTATAGTGAGACAAACCACATGGATGAAGAAGACAAACCAGAGGGAGGCAAGAAGCAACCTTTTCAATAGATTTGAGATCAGGGTGACCTGGCCATTAACATTTCATTTGAGACACATTTGCAGAGTGGTAATATTTGTCAGCACCAGGAACTCATGCTTCCTCTAGACCATGGTCTAGAAATTGTGGAGAACCAAATTCAAGGCCTCCTTCAAGCCTTGCAGACTGGAGGAAATCTGTAAGAAGATGTTGAAGTTTGGAAAAAAAAGTTTGCAGGCACCAAGATATCCACAGTTTGGAAAGTATATAGAATTAAAGGGAGAATCATCATGTTATTGACAGCCATTCTTTCAGTCCATGATAACATTGTTTTGGAGAAATTTGCCATTAAGTGAGATAGCCTGGAAAGCAAAGGGAAGTATTTTTTTAATTGAATAATGGTAGCCATGAACTAAATAGGTTAACGATTTGTCCTGTCAGTTGAAAGGGAATTGTGAGATAATGGAAGCTTTGGTGTGTGAGTCAATGCCTAAGCTAAGAATTTGGTTTTTAGATAAATTTAACATAATTGATACTTTACTGAAGGAAGAGGTGGAGTTTTGTTATACACATAGAGACTTAAGAGGGTTTATACTGAATGGAATATTGTTGTCTGGGTATAGGCTTAGTTTATGAACTGATATGCCCATTTGGATATCTGTATATAAGAATGGAATAGATTGATTATACCATAAGTTCCAAAACCAGAGAGCTTAAAAAAAAATCACAGACACCATAGTCCAATTCTTACTTGCTAATTTTTTATCTCATGGTTTTTAAGGCTTTTTTCACCATAAAGGACGTGTAGTTGATAAAGTGTTTTTAGTTCTTGTAGTGCTTCAAGTCATGCACAGAAAGCCGAGGTAGTGATAAGACAGTGGAACTGAGCATGTATGCATGTCAGCAATAGCAGCAACATTTCGGGGAACCTCTCTCTTCCTCATGCATGATGTGCCACCATGCTCACCTCTCCTGTCTTGTCACTATCTTGGCTTACTGTGCATGAATTAAAGCACTTTATGTTGAAAAAAGCCTTGTGTATGTCTGTTTTGAAAACCATGAGGTAAAAAAGTAACAAGTAGGCATTGGACTATGTTGTCTGTGATGTGTTATATGCATATATGTGATTGCAAGATTCATTGCACATAACACATATGAGCAAGTTCGAGAAGTATACACTTTAGAGTTTGATTGTGTTTGGTCCAAAACTACACAAAACATCATAGGGAATAGAGGAAGCTAATTGGAGGCAGAAGGCACAAGTTAGGCACTCATCTCAGCAGATGTCACCCAACATTCAGACCACTATTGAGTGATGATTGCGCTAGACCGTGAGGAGGCCTGGAGTCCAGAGACTCAGTGAGAAGCTCAGATCTCCTTTCTTAATTATCCTGGAAGGTGTTGAGTAAGACTCAGAAGGAAACCATAGGTGCTATAGGAATTTTCCAGCTAATTATTCTTGCTGTGAACCATTTAGAGCAAGCTGAGTGATGGAGCACAAGTTTCAAGCAGCCAAGTTCCACCTCCAATTTTTTTAAGACAATAATGCGAATTTTGGCCTTGTTGTTTTGGGACATGCCATAAATTTTATTCAATCAACTCTCATTTTTGGGTATAACTTTGGTAGCATTTAATGTAAAATTTATGATTTTCTTAATAATGTCAGAATGTATAAAAAAAATTAACTTGGGGAGCTGGCTGGTCTTGCTCAAATTGTTGGGTTTGCCTGAGATTTATCTATTGTGTATGGCAACCATAAATGATTAAATACACAGATGCACCTGTGGCTACAGTCGGAGGGTTAAATATTATTGGTGCTATTTGTATTTTTTAGTGTTCACATAAAGAAAGATGATGCATCCTTGGTTCTTGGAGAGAGAGGTCCCAGTCTTGGTTGGCTGCATCTCTTATTTAATGCATGGTGAGAACCTGCGCATGCATCCCTTCTCCACAGATCTGACAATGTTAGCAAACATGCCTTTATATAAAGTACTCAAGGATCATATAACAGAAATGGTGCTAAAGAATGTCTATCCATCTATCCCATGTGGTTATGAATGCGGTGGTGTTAACTAGCATTATAAAGAGGCCTCATTTTAATGTTGGCCATGAAGCTCTCTCACCATACTATGCACCCCTGATGCTTGCCATATGCTGACATAAGTCAGTGTTCATTAATTCAATATTTATATAATGAAACTTTTTCAAAACATGGAAAAAATGCAGATATAAAAATTCCAACGAAAGCTCATTTGTATTTATTTGTCTCTTTAGTCTTATGTTATTATCAAATATGTTGCAATTATGGTAATTATAATAGCAGATGTACAACATATTTTTAGGTTTTGTTTATAATTATCAATTTACAAAAGGTACTGAAAGACTTGCAAGATCACTCAGTCAGTGGCCAGCTATCCAAAATAGTCACATGCAGATCCAGTCTGGTGAATCCATATGGCATTGAATTATTTCTCACTGGGAAAAATCCTTCACAGCTGCTATTCCAACTGAGAATGCATTTCAGTTCCCAGGTTACTTTCAGGATCAACCAACTCTTGGTAGATAACTATACAAGCATGAAATAAGGAGAAAATATGACGTTAATATTCTGATCTACAGCTAAATAATTGACAAAACTGAATTATAAGTACGACATGATGGTTACTTTGACATATTCTACTCCACTTTGCTTTCCCCAATTCATTAGTGTTTCCTAACTACTGTATATACTGTCCAATAGCCATAGATTTTTTTTATCCACTACACATACAGTATAACGTAACTGAGCATTCCAAGAAGGTGTATATTTTTTTAGCCTTCCTTTAAATGAATTGGTACTTGCAGGATAAAGGATTAGACTCAAAAGACATATATCTTAGCCAACCAGTTATAGTGATACAATCATTCTTTTAATAGCCATGAAATGGGTCAAACATGTTAAGCACAGCACCAATGAACTAATCATAGCTTGATTCATAAAAATATGTGTAATAGGAATTAAATTTAATTTCAGAATTTCTCTAAATACATTTTAAAAGACTCATACTGTTATGAAACCCAATAAAATAGAGACCAAAGAATTCTCCATTTTCTGTATTTAACTTCTCACTGAGGTATGGAATTTCCTGCTTGGATCCCCATGTTTGGCTTGCAAATAATTAAAGACTGGTGCACTGCAGATGACAGCAGGCAGAGATGTACTGTAGTGTATAGTGGACAGTGTAGCCAAGGGTCAATACAGGGAAAATGGTACTGGGCAGTAATACTAGGGAAAATAAGCCATAGGTTGATATATGGAATACAGCAGCAGTAGTTCATGAAAGGTAAGGCAGGAGCAAAGTCAGGTGGTTACAAGTTTATAACCAAAGTCAAGACATAAACCACAGAGAACAACACTAGTACAATCCCGTAGTAGCCAGTGGTTTAGGTATAGTCTGCAATTGATAAAGTTATTAGCACTTTCTAGTTGTTATGGCCACACAACAGGGCTCAGAAAAGACCCATCGGCTGCTATTGGAGAGAAGCAGAAACAGCAGAGAGCCATTGCAGCAGAGAAGAGTATAGAAGCCACTAGCAGTATGGAGAAGTCAGACACTGGATTGGAGAGAGAATAGTAACACATATAAAGTGGAATGTAGCATGAAGCTCCTGGGACCCAATGCAAAATCTGTAACAGGGCCCCCAACTATAATGCTTAATTCATACTACTAGTCTTACTATGTTTTTTATGCATGTAATATGGAGCACTAAATCTCTATACATTTGCATTGGGGAATTCAGACCTGCATTTTTCACACACGTAAATATTCGCATGAACAAAAGAATGCAGCATGTCTTATTATGGTCATATTTATTACAGACCAAAATAGCGCATTGCAGTCAATAGCACTGAGCAAATACGCAATGACTATGCATGCTACCCGTGTATTCACTGCGTATTTGAGCATTTAATCAACAGGTCCTGCTTGCATTTTTTGCACTTGTGAAAAATGCTTTAAAACACACACACACAAAAAAATGCTACCAGGGTCTGATGTGCAAGGCATACGTAACGTTTCAGTCTGGGAATATGCCACCTATTCATATACTAAAAACTGCATGCCTCCATGTGAATGAGCCCTGAGGCCTCAGTCAGACGGGCGTTTTTTCGCACGATTTGCGTCCGGCGATTTTATAAAACCATTGCTTTGCAATGGTATTGGACACATGAGTGCTTTTTATGCGCTCGTCCGCTAAATTATAGAACAGAAATCGCAGATCGCACCTATCTGTGATCTGCGATTCCTGTTCTCTTCTCCATATGCGCTCAATGGGGCCGGCGGCAGCAGCGCCGACCCCATTGAGAACATATAGTAGACAAATCATTCTTCTCTGCCACAGCTGTAACAGCTGTGACAGAGAAGAACGATGTTTGCCCATTGAATTCAATGGAGCTGGCAATACAGCAGGTGCCACTGAAAGCAATGGGCTGCAGGCGATCGCGGGATGAATTTTCGGGAAGGGCTTAAATATATAAGCCCTTCCCTGCAATTCATCCAGAAATGTGTAAAAATAAAAAAAAAATGGGTGTGACTGAGAGCTGCCTCTGATTGGTCAGGCTGTGACCAATCAGAGGCAGCTTATTCAGCAGGCGGGGATTTTAAATCCCCGGCTGCTGAATACTACAGAGAGCAGTTCAGGAGGACTGCCGCCAGCCGCGGCTGAACTCCGTCTGCCGGGACAAGGTGAGTATATATATATTTTTTTATTTTTACACATTTCTGGATGAATTGCAGGGAAGGGCTTATATATTTAAGCCCTTCCCGATAATTCATCCCGCGCTCGCCCGCAGTGCATTGCTTTCAATGGAGCCGGCTGTATTGCCGGCTCCATTGAAGTCAATGCGCTGGACAGCTCCGGTCTGTTTCTATTGAAACGCGGCTAGGAGCAGTATTTTCGGGCGATTTTTCGGCCCCGATCATGCGATTTGCGGATGCGCATCCGTCATGTGATCCGCAAATCGGGGGAAAAAACGCCCGTGTGACTAAGGCCTTAAAGTGAATTTGTGATTAGTATTACCAATAAATCTGATGTAATGTTATACATTGCTATATAAGATAGGTTCTAGTAAATATCGATTTATGGGAACAAAAACTGCCTCTACATAGATTAGATTTTAACATAAAGAAAATACTTATGTAAATTTATACTCTTCCCCAGTCCTATAATTATAATGCATGAAGTTTATCTCCAGGGACAAGAAGATAGGTGAAAGTCATTGAAAGCAGCTGGTGAATGCTAATTGAATAATGTTGATAACCTTGAAGCCTACTTATAATAGCAGGGAAGGTATCAAAGCCTTATTATTCAGTTTGCTATTTTATTTTTGACAGATGTATTGATCTGTAATAGTAAATTGTCCTTCCATTTTTTTTTAACATTGCATAAAAATAGAGGGATTGCTCATCCCGTCAAGCATATATTCAAGAGAGGCACAAAAGTGTTTGTCTTGTCTGATAAGTTTTATTCAAATTATTAAATTAAATTCATCATAAAGAAAAATGTGTATTGCATGTTGGAAATGTATAAAGAAAGTGTCCTATTATGGCTTTTAGAATGGCAGTCAAAGCATATACTTAAAAATTGCAGGAGCTTTCAGGTGATCTGCCCAAAATGCTAAAATAGTAATCATTCAAACTTTTCACTGTACTCTCACTGCTGCCTTTTACGTAGTTTCCCATACAGTTTAATGGATACTTGTTGCTGTTCTTGAATTAACGGCCCTTTTACAGGACAGCCATTTAAACTAGTGGTGAGACATTATGAATCTCTTTGAGTCCGCCATCTGCATATCTAAGTCCTAATTGTTCTTGCAACGTGCAGCTAGGACTTAAATATATGTCCTTCACTTTAGTGGCAAATCTCAGCATATGGTCCTCTGCTAGCAAAGATATTGGATCAACACTTTGTCATTTTAATGTTAATGAAGTGAAAGGGAGTTAAAATGATAAGCTCTCAGCCATGAAAAGTGCTAAACATGGCTGCCGAACTGAGCCAAATTACCAGCTAATGATAGGAAATACCAAAATATAAAAAATGGGGACCTTTGTTCCCAGGTATTATAAATGATGAAATAGGTTAATTAAAGTTCACATATTTGGTATCATTATACACAGAAGTCCAAGAAGACTGCTTTTTGTATAAATGTAGTTTTTCTAATTAATCACATCAATTTAAAAATAGAACAAATTAAGAAAATCTGAATTTTATATTATTTCTGCCCATTTTTTCTCTATAAAAAATGTAAAATTAAAAGATACTGGCCCTGTCTTGGAAAGCCCAATCTATGCCAAAAAAGAATAAAATAAAAGTATGTTTTAATTAAAAAATATTAACCTTTAGAATGTATTGTTCTGTAAATAGGATATGTTGATGTAGACATTTATGGCATATGGGCGAAGGTGAACAATTGGGGTATTGGCACAACCCTATTAATGATAGACAATTAGGCCTGAGGTCTTAGTCACACAGGTGCATCGGCACCCGTTCACGGGTGCCAATGCGCCCATGTGACTAAACCCTTACTGCAGGAAGAAGACGGCCGTACTTCAAGACGGACAACTCCCCGCAGTGCTGAACAAAGAACACATGACCGGCAATGAAGCCAGTCACATGTTCTTTCTTCCGGCTCTGCAGAGAGACGTCCGTTCTGAAGTGCGGCCATCTTCTACCTGCAGTAACATGGGTAACCTGACTCCCCTTGGAACTCTTTTCCACGAGTGTATATTGGTCCACTGTTTTCACGGTCGGCCGACATACGCTGGGATCTGATGCATTGGATTCCAATGCATCAGACCACATGGCCGTATTCCCATGACGTAAAAGCGCGCGGTAGTTTTATGTTGGGCCTAAAAGCTAGTCCTCGAGCTATCTTTTGGGCCGGGATATGTCGGAGCTAATGACAGCTGCCGGAGAAGGGAGGTGGGAGGGAGTTTAGCAGTCACACTGCTAAACTCCCTCCCTTTTCTCTCCTCCTCTTTGGCTGATTGTAATGGGAGGGGCTGGATGGGGGTGGCACTTAGCTCCACCCCCCACCCTGCCTCCTCCCATTGCAATTATCCGGAGGGGAGGACAGAGGAGGTGAGCTGGCGAGCGGGAGGGAAGGGCGATGGCATGGCAGCCTTGGTGTATATGCGCCAGGTCCCATGCAGTGTGAATGGGCACCCAAACGTTAGATTTGTGCACTCATTCATGAGTTTTTACAGCTCACATCGTAGCATATATCGACTTTATTTCATGGAAATAAAGCCTTATTTAGAACAAGCAGCCTACTGACACATTTCGGGACTGCAATTCCCTCCTTGGAATGGCTGGATAGAACACTAATTATGGTGGGGGGAAAGCATGAACAAGAAATAAAAGGAAAAAAAAATTATGGTTCTAATTACATAATCCATGCATAAGTGAAATTAATCCCTAATAATATATTTTATTGCATTTAGTCACAGGTATACGAAGGGAACAAAGATATAAACAATCAGATTATATTCATAATACAAAGTTTATAAATTGCAGCTAATAAATAAGTAAAATTTTTCATACACAGAATTAAAATAAATGCATATTATCTATCTATTTATCTATCAATACGAATCATTTTAATGTATACTTGTTAGTTTTGTGCATGTATAAATTTATATATTTAATTGTCTATTGGCTACATCTATTAGCTTATATCAGCTTCTATCCATTAGAAAGACGTTGATATAAGCTAATGGATGTAGCCAATATATAATTAAGTGTATAAATTTAAACATGCACAAAACTAACAAATATAAATTAAAATGACAGGTATAATATGATAAAGTTCATAATGGATATGAGAAGATAATTAAATCTATTAGACCTAAAACAGATATACTGGATAGAAATAGCATAAAAACCATATGCTGTAGTAGTCATGTAAGTAAACTAATCTAGTCAGTATAAAAACCCTAATATAAAATCAAATAATACTTATAATGTCCATAGCTTTGCAGCTATGCCTCCAATGACTCTATTGCTGCTTATGTTTTCTTCATACTCACCCCTATTCATCTCTATGGGCTCTTTTTAGATTTGGCTCCAGATTCTGGGAATCTGTCAAGTAGGTGGTCCCCTCCACTCACTGTCAATGTGTGATGTTGGGTCTCCTCTGCCTACTGATGTTACCAATTGATAGTGAGAAGAGGAGACTGCCTTCTTGACCTATTCACATGGCAGGCAGCTGATATAAGAAGAGCTCATACGATAATAAATGGGGCTGAATATGACAGCCATAAAGTAGGGCAACTGCCATGAAGACATGACAAGTCCTCTTTATAGTTTTATATCAGTAATAGCTATAATTATATAAACGGATCAAAATTAACATACAGAAAATAAAAATATACACTGAGACCTGTATAAACTGCAGGGATAATGGTCTTCCAAGAGTTGTCTTCTGAAATAATGGGACCAATATACACAGGATGTAAGCAAACTGAATAGGGGTGGTTTAATAGATACATGAAATACTAACACCATCTGTATTCCCTTCTGAAGATACTTTATGCTTAAAACTAAATCATTTTAATTATAACGAAAACCATGAGTCTAAAATAATTAACATGAATGTAGAAAATGAAATATTATTTCACATAAATTGTCTATCTTTACAACCAAATTAAAATATAATAAATTTTTCAAAATGCGCCAGTCGTGGGCATAATGTATTTTTTCTAATGAGAATGTAATAAGTGCATTACTATTACTAATAATATGTGGTTTTAGTGAGCCATTTCAGGCACATTAACACAAAATAAAACCATGCACTGGATCATAATATATCTCTTTTGTGAACTATACTAATCATATAAACTAAATGTTGCAGAAAATGAAGCTTCAGACTCTACAGACTTTTGACTATTGAGATGCAACATTTTATGTATATTAATGTAGAACACTCGGAGAGTGAGAGAATATTAATAGGTTGGATTTAAATGAAAGTCATTAACTCCCGTCTTATTTCAAGTTAAAACTCCTACAAATATTGGTTGGGTTTGCCTTTGTGTTTAGTTTTCTATCTCTAAATTATGGGGGCTAACCACCCTTTGAAGTATTGATATAATGATGATTTTGCCTCAAGATAAATTATTGATAGTTGATCTGTTAGGATCTGCCACCCAGAACCCTCTCCAATCAGCTGGTCACTGGGCCACTGTGTATGTAACCAAAAGCAGACAGCCCCGTACACTTTGTCACAGCCTGGGTTGATACTGCAGACACTTCTACTATTAAATTCAGGAAGAACTGTGCCTGCAATACCAATCCAGGCCAATGCTAAATGTATAGAGCTGTCTGCTTCCTGGAACAGCATCCCAGCGAACATCTGATTGAAGTGGGTCCCGTAAGCGGATCCACACCTATTATTATCTCCAACATTATGTTATTTACCAAATACCATTATCCCCTTTAGGACCAAGCCATTCGAAAGAGGGCAGGGTTTCAGGACCACATAATTGTTTTTCATATCTTCATTTTGTAATTTTGGAATTGGTAACTTTTTACATGATATATTTATTTTATGGGGATTACATTAAATCATATATTTTTTATTTAAAAATGTGTCTCTGGAATTTTATTTGGATGTAGAGCAAAATTAGTGTGATACCAAGTAAGCCAGAAAAATCTCAGCGATGTTAAATTATCTTGTATAAAAAAAACCCAAAACTATTATAGAGGTGGTACCTTTATTAGTTAACTGGAAAAATTATATATGCAAGTTTTTGAGGCTACTTAATACCACTTTAACAGGCGATTATAATGGAGGAAAAATGTATACTCAACGAAACAGACAGTGTGATTAATTTACATTTAAAGAGGCAGGTTAACAAATTGAAGGAAGAACACAGCATTTCAATCATGACAAACTGGAAGTTGACTCGGAAATCGCAGAAAAGTTTCATGAGTGTGAAATGTTCACACAGGGAGACATATAGCCCTGGGCAATGTTAACACCACTTGTTAATGTCAGGAAAGTCCTCATTAGTTTAAATTTCCATATTTTTCTGTCTTTGTCATTTTTAACATGTTCTTTGTGTATCAAAGTATATTAGAGCACTTCTGATAACAAGATTTCTTAGGTTTGGTGGCTGTTTGTACAAGAGAAGAGATAAATTCAAGAATATTTCCTAAAATATGTTGTCTTTCTAGAGTGTGGGTTGGAGATCAGCAGTGATTTTTCTCAGGATGTTCATCTGATTGTTGTATGTGACCACTAGGGGCACCCTGCTGTTCTTGTCCTTCTGTTTGTATTTCTAGAGGCTGCTCTGTGGTTTTCGAATGGCTCTGTGAATCTGCTCATCTATAACCAGTAAATGGTATCCATGTTCTAGGAAATGATAACGAAAGATATGCAAATGAATTGTGATTGTAAATACTTTTATATGAAAACTTATATGGCAAGAAAAAAAAATATTTGAACAAAAAACCCTTTCATTTGTGTTATTATGGCAAAGGATGCTAAAATGTTGTTCAGCTCCAAATGATTATGTTCTATTTTTCAAAAACATATTGCCATTTCACTGCTGACAGAAGTCTAAGTTTAAAGATCCTAAGATTCATAAGCCAGATATGACCTATTTATTTTCTTCTCCAAAATATAATACAAGATATTTTGTGATTTCAAGGACTATCAAAAAATGCATCTTTCTCAAGTTGAAAGGATCTATTAACTGTGTTCAATAGGATTTTCTGGTCCTAAATGTCAAAAACAAATTGAAAAAGAAAATGTTTAGGCAGCCTAAGACGAGAATAAAGATATATCTATGCATCCCCTACCACATTAACAACCCAAGGTAGAGATTTTTAGATTGATTTACTGGTACTTTTACTAGCTTCCATTCACTATTTGTAACATTTGAGTCAATTTGAAAATTGGACTACAGAAATACTAAAAATATAGTAAAAAGAAAGGTGAATATGAGTATCAGCTGGTCTTTTTCCTTATAAAAACAGCCTATCGATGATAATGGTTCAATATTTGTAGTTAACATATGTGCATATGCTCTAAATGATTAACTACATGTCTTCATCAGAAGATTGATAGAACATGTCATCGGCGTAAAATTATGATCACGATTCAATTAATGGTTAGTTAATAGAGATGAGCGAACGTACTCGTTACGAGTACTTACGCACCCGAGCACCGCCATTTTCGAGTACAGCGGTACTCGCGCGTAAAGATTCGGGGGGCGCCGTGGCGGCACGGGGGGTAGCAGTGGGGAGTGGGGGGGAGAGGGAGAGAGAGAGGGCTCCCCCCTGTTCCCCGCTGCTCCCCCCCGCACCGCCGCACCTCTCCCCGCCCCCCGGCGCCCCCCGAATCTTTACGCCCGAGTACTGAAGTACTCGAAAATGGCGGTACTCGGGTGCGTAAGTACTCATTACGAGTACGTTCGCTCATCTCTATTAGTTAATAGAGATGAGCGAGCATACTTGTCCGAGCTTGATGCTCGTTCGAGTATTAGGGTGCTCGAGATGCTCGTTACTCGAGACGAGCACCACGCGGTACTCGTCTCGATTAAACGAGCACTGACCATTGAATTCAATGGAGCCGGCAATACAGCCGGCTCTATTGAAAGCAATGGGCTGCCGGCTACGCGGGATGAATTGTCGGGAAGAGCTTAAATATATAAGCCCTTCCATACAATTCATCCAGAAATGTGTAAAAATAAAAAATATATACATACTCACCTGGTCCCGGCAGAACGATGTTAGCCCATTGAATTCAATGGAGCCTGCAATACAGCCGACTCCATTGAAAGCAATGGGCTGCCGGCGATCGCGGGATGAATTGTCGGGAAGGGGTTAAATATATAAGCCCTTCCCTGCAATTCATCCAGAAATGTGTAAAAATAAAAAATATATATATACTTACCTGGTCCTGGCAGACGGAGTTCAGCGCGCAGGCTGCAGTTCTCCTGAACTGCTCTGAACAGCTGTGAGTAGTATTCAGCAGCCGGGGATTTAAAATCCCCGCCTGTTGAATGAGATGCCTCTGATTGGTCACAGCCTGACCAATCAGAGGCATCCCTCACTCACACCCATTCATGAATTCATGAATGGGTGAGTGAGGGCTGCCTCTGATTGGCATCCCCGGCTGCTGAATACTACTCACAGCTGTTCAGAGCAGTTCAGGAGAACTGCAGCCTGCCGCGCTGAACTCCGTCTGCCAGGACCAGGTAAGTATATATATATTTTTTATTTTTACACATTTCTGGATGAATTGCAGGGAAGGGCTTATATATTTAACCCCTTCCCGACAATTCATCCCGCGATCGCCGGCAGCCCATTGCTTTCAATGGAGTCGGCTGTATTGCCGGCTCCATTGAATTCAATGGGCTAACATCGTTCTGCCGGGACCAGGTAAGTATATATATATTTTTTATTTTTACACATTTCTGGATGAATTGTATGGAAGGGCTTATATATTTAAGCCCTTCCCGACAATTCATCCCGCGTACGCCGGCAACCCATTGCTTTCAATAGAGCCGGCTGTATTGCCGCCTCCATTGAATTCAATGGGCTAACATCGTTCTTCTCTGCCACAGCTGTTACAGCTGTGGCAGAGGAGAACGATCTTTACGCTGACAGTGGGGGGGGGGGTCTCACTCTTGCCGCTATTGTGGCTTAATAGTGGGACCTGGGAACTTGAGATGCAGCCCAAAATGTAGCTCCTCGCCTGCCCTATTTGTTTCTCTGTCGTTTCCATCACTTTCTTGTGTTTTGCAGATTTTCACAAATGAAAACCTTAGCGAGCATCGGCGATATACAAAAATGCTCGAGTCACCCATTGACTTCAATGGGGTTCGTTCCTCGAAACGAACTCTCGAGCATCACTGAAAGTTCGACTCGAGTAACGAGCACCCGAGCATTTTGGTGCTCGCTCATTTCTATTAGTTAATCTAGTTATCTGTTTATTTTAGCTTCATACAATTTTTTTATTCTAAATGTTAATAAAAAATGTTTATTTTTTTCAAGAGAAATTGGCAACATGACAGTTTGCATTTATTTATTTATTTTTCCATTATAGTATACTGTGGTTAAAGTTATTTATTACATTTATTATTCTTAATTCTTTAGTATTGCCATTTATAGAAATACACAGGGTAAAGATAGGCATTTTTTAGGTGCAGATGTTTTCGCCTACATGCTAGTGTCAAGTGCTATCTACTGTGTGAGTGCAAAACCTGTAAGATACTTCCTAATGACATTATATTATCATCAAATCAATTTTGAAACAAATCCTTACAAAAGTATTTTGCTTTACATTTTCATAATCTGAAATATCCTCTAATGGTATTATTGTTACAATTGTAGCAAAGTTTAACTTGACTTTTAACCCATTATGATAACTTTCTGTGCTGCATTATCATTTCAGTTAGTTGCAGTGCATTGTGTTGTGTCAAGATAACAATAACTTCTTAAAGGCCTAAGACAAGAAAACCTGTTACAGATATGTCTTACAGTTACGTTAAGGTTTGCTACATTTATAAGTTATTTTTGATCAATAAAAGGCTTTATTTTGTGATAATGACTCTTGTTAGGCATCATAGAAGAAGGTTTCCCACTCATGACCTCTTTTTATGTGCCAGAATGGAAAGCAATTCTGTAAGACTAACTCTCACTTTGGCAGATTGGCATGTTTATACATTACATGGATAGTCATTAATTTGAATGACCAGCATGTAGTGCTACATTTCACATGCAGTAACCACTTCTTGAAATAAAAGGTGATTATTGGGGTAAGAGAAGGCAGACTCCTGGTGAGCTGCTGATTACTCAGCCGGCTATTTGGTATAAGGTAGTTGTCTTCTGAAACATATTTGGCCCTTTGTCTTTTAAACCATTTTAAAAAATGGAAAAGAAAGCCCTGATATAACTTAAGTTTTTAAGTAAGTTACTCATGTTTACAATTATCACAATGTGATATTCTTTTAGGGCGTGGCTGGTTTAGGAAGCCTATTTTTGAATACCCTATTAGTGATTCCTGAGTTGAAAGAGGGTTCCTTCAATCATGCAGAGTCTTGTTGCCCACAAGGGTACTAGAGAATCCTTACGTGATCTATGGCCCAAGCTCTGGCATAGTAATGGGTCACCAAGGTTCAGCAGAAGGCAATATCATTTCAACAGACTTTAGAGCCATTACTTATGAGTGGTCTGTCCTATGTGCACAATGATAATATCAAAGTTTATGATGTTATTAAAATGGATGAGTGCATATTCTGTATAGATGCCTGAAAGTGATTTTCTCTGGGAGGAACTATTAGCCTCGGAGAACCATTTCCATCATGTTTTCCAGGAGGTATAGAAACCCTGGATTTTCTTTCCAGGGTACTCTGAATATGTTGCTTAATTCATAGAATAAGTATGCTCTATATGATGCTCTGCTTGTACCCAACAGACAAATTCAGTTCCTGCCACATACAATTATCCAGATTTACCTCACCAACCCCTCCCCACATCATTTCCATGTTGCTTCCAAAATTTTAATACCTTGTTCAAACTGATATTACGAAATAATTTGAATCTGCTCGCAAAATCCACAATTCCTACCCGCAAGTGTGAGCGAAACTACGTAAGTCAATACATTTGAACGCCCGCGTATTACAGCATATCATACTCGTGGACAGAGGTCGGGGAATCCGCAATTTAAATCCTGGCCTGAGGCCGCCTGCACACGGGCGGAAATCCTGCCGCGGGATTTCCCGCGGGATTTCCGACACTGAAAGTTTGCATAGGAGTGCATTACAATACGCACTCCTATGCAGACGGCCGCGGTTTGGCCGCGCGAAATTTCGCGCGGCAAACAAACCGTGGCATGTCCTATTTTTGTGCGGGGCACGCACCCACCCGGCCGCCGGCTCCGGTCTGCGCATGCGCCGGCTGCGCGGCAGCCGGCACATGAAAGAGCCGGGGCCGCCAGGCGCGGGTGAGTACGCGCTCGTCCCTGCAGGCTCTCGGGTCGGGTCCCGCAGCGAGAATTCTCGCTGCCGGATCCAACCCGCTCATCTGCAGGCGGCCTTATGCTGTAATAAATGCGGAAAAAATGTATATTGTTTGTTTAATCACCTGTTGACAATTAAATAGAAAGAGGATTTAAAATGAACAGCAAGTGATTTCCTCTGGTAAGTAAAAGAAACCCAAGTAACAGTAACATAGTAACATAGTATGTAAGGCTGAATGAAGACAATGTCCATCTAGTCCAGCCTGTCTATCCTACCGTGTTGATCCAGAGGAAGGCAAAAAACCCCAAGGCTAGAAGCCAATTAGCCCTTTTGGGGGGAAAATTCCTTCCCGACTCCCTAATGGCAATCAGACTGTTCCCTGGATCAACCCCTAATAGTTCCTACCTGCCTATATACCAGGATTGACACTTAACCTAATATTTATATCCTGTAATATCCTTCTTCTCCAGAAAGACATCAAGTCCCCTTTTAAACTCCCCAATGGATTTTGCCATCACCACTTCCTCCGGTAGAGAGTTCCACATTCTAACTACTCTTACAGTAAAGAATCCCCTTCTATGTTGGTGATGAAACCTACTTTCCTCTAATCGTAGCGGATGTCCTCTTGTTACCGTCATGGTCCTGGGTGTAAACAGATCGCGGGAGAGATCCATGTGTTGTCCCCTCATGTACTTATACATGGTTATTTGGTCGCCTCTTAACCTTCTTTTTTCTAGAGTAAATAGTCCCAATTTGGATAGCCTCTCTGGCTAGAATAAAGTTGGGAGCAACTGTAAAAGATGTCTATATCTTTATGAAAGATGCAACATGTCTATGCATTGGACAGCCCATTGAGTTTAATAAGAAATGTGTATCACTTTATATCTCATGTGTGTGTGCTGTAGAGAAATTGAGGAGCTTTTGCCCAGTTGTCTTTAAATAACAACACATGGGAACAGTGGGAAACCATGGTATCAGCTAATTTTTAGGAGACCTCTCCCATAAACAGAAATGATACAAAGCAAACAACTCGGGATTGACAAGTTTTTGACATCAGTTGACCACACATTTTTTGTCAATTATGTAATAAATAGAGATGAGCGAACGCACCTTTTTCCGAGCTTGATACTCGTTCGAGTATTAGCGTGTTCGAGATGCTCGGTACTCGTAACGAGTACCAAGCGATGTTCGGGTTACTTTCACTTTCCTCTCTGAGACGTTAGCGCGCTTTTCTGGCCAACTGAAAGACAGGGAAGGCATTACAACTTCCCCCTGCGACGTTCAAGCCCTATACCACCCCCCTGCAGTGAGTGGCTGGGGAGATCAGGTGTCACCCGAGTATAAAAATCGGCCCCTCCCGCGGCTCGCCTCAGATGCGTTGTGAGATAGCTGAGGGACAGTGGCATTGTGTTGGAGCTGCTGTAGGGAGAGTGTTAGGAGTTAGTGTAGGCTTCAAGAACCCCAACGGTCCTTCTTAGGGCCACATCTAACCGTGTGCAGTACTGTGGAGGCTGCTTTCAGCAGTGTTGCACATTTTTTTTTTTTTGGTATATCGGCCGTGCAGAGCATTGCGCCCTGCAGTAATAGTCCAGGGACAGAAGTGTGGAGGCAGGGAGAGCGTTAGGAGTTATTGCAGGCTTCAAGAACCCCAGCGGTCCTTCTTAGGGCCACATCTAACCGTGTGCAGTACTGTGGAGGCTGCTTTTAGCAGTGTTGCACTTTTTTTTTTTTGGTATATCGGGCCGTGCAGAGCATTGCTCTGAAATCACCAGTCTGTTGCAGTTAATAACAGTGCAACACTGCAGTTCCGTGACACACACATCAGGGACAGAATTGTGTAGGCAGGGCCAGAAGACATATATTATAGATAGAATATACGCAGTGGTCCTTTTGAAAAAAATATTTGCAAAAAAATCTATTCGGCCTGCCTGTCACTCTGCTCAGTGTTCTGGGTCTGTGTCTGCTGGGGTTAGTAGTTCTCCAAATAAATACGCAGCCAGCTAAGTGTTACAGCAGGCTTGCGCCAAATTATTTCCTGGCTCTGAAATCACCGGTCTGTTGCAGTTAATAACAGTGCAACACTGCAGTTCTGTGACACACACATCAGGGACAGAATTGTGTAGGCAGGGCCAGAAGACATATATTATAGATAGAATATACACAGTGGTCCTTTTGAAAAAAATATTTGAAAAAAATCTATTTGGCCTGCCTGTCACTCTGCTCAGTGTTCTGGGTCTGTGTCTGCTGGGGTTAGTAGTTCTCCAAATAAATACGCAGCCAGCTAAGTGTTACAGCAGGCTTGCGCCAAATTATTTCCTGGCTCTGAAATCACCAGTCTGTTGCAGTTAATAACAGTGCAACACTGCAGTTCCGTGACACACACATCAGGGACAGAATTGTGTAGGCAGGGCCAGAAGACATATATTATAGATTGAATATACGCAGTGGTCCTTTTGAAAAAAATATTTGAAAAAAATCTATTTGGCCTGCCTGTCACTCTGCTCAGTGTTCTGGGTCCGTGTCTGCTGGGGGTAGTAGTTCTCCAAATAAATACGCAGCCAGCTAAGTGTTACAGCAGGCTTGCGCCAAATTATTTCCTGGGGTTCCGTAAACGAAGTGAGCCTCCAACCACAGGCCAATAAGGGGCACATTTAATTACAGCGTTGTGTTTCTGCATTCCTGGTAATACAGCATGCTGAGGGGTAGGGGTAGGCCTAGAGGACGTGGGCGCGGCCGAGGACGCGGAGGCCCTAGTCCGAGTGTGGGCACAGGCCGAGCTCCTGATCCAGGTGTATCGCAGCCGACTGCTGCGGGATTAGGAGACAGGCACGTTTCTGGCGTCCCCACATTCATAGCACATTTAATGGGTCCACGCGGTAGACCTTTATTAGAAAATGAGCAGTGTGAGCAGGTCCTGTCGTGGATGGCAGAAAGTGCTTCCAGCAACCTATCGTCCACCCAGAGTTCTGCGCCGTCCACTGCTGCAACTCAGAATCCTCTGGCTGCTGCTCCTCCTTCCTCCCAGCCTCCTCACTCCATGAAAATGAGACATTCTGAGGAGCGGGCAGACTCCCAGGAACTGTTCTCGGGCCCCTGCTCAGATTGGGCAGCAGTGGTTCCTCTCCCACCAGAGGAGTTTATCGTGACTGATGCCCAACCATTGCAAAGTTCCCGGGGTCCGGGGGATGAGGCTGGAGACTTCCGGCAACTGTCTCAAGACCTTTCAGTGAGTGAGGAGGCCGATGACGATGAGACACAGTTGTCTATCAGTGAGGTAGTAGTAAGGGCATTAAGTCCGAGGGAGCAGCGCACCGAGGATTCTGAGGAAGAGCAGCAGGACAATGAGGTGACTGACCCCACCTGGTTTGCTACGCCTACTGAGGACAGGTCTTCAGAGGGGGAGGCAAGGGCAGCAGCAGGGCAGGTTGCAAGAGGCAGTGCGGTGTCCAGGGGTAGAGGCAGGGCCAGACCGAATAATCCACCAACTGTTTCCCAAAGCACCCCCTCGCGCCATGCCACCCTGCAGAGGCCGAGGTGCTCAAAGGTCTGGCAGTTTTTCACTGAGAGTGCAGACGACCGACGAACACTGGTGTGCAACCTTTGTCGCGCCAAGATCATCCGGGGAGCCACCACCACCAGCCTCACCACCACCAGCATGCGCAGGCATATGATGGCCAAGCACCCCACAAGGTGGGACGAAGGCCGTTCACCGCCTCCGGTTTGCACCGCTGCCTCTCCCCCTGTGCCCCAACCTGCCACTGAGATCCAACCCCCCTCTGAGGACACAGGCACTACCGTCTCCTGGCCTGCACCCACACCCTCACCTCCGCTGTCCTCGGCCCCATCCAGCAATGTCTGTCAGCGCAGCGTCCAGCCGTCGCTAGCGCAAGTGTTTGAGTGCAAGCGCAAGTACGCCGCCACGCACCCGCACGCTCAAGCGTTAAACGTGCACGTAGCCAAATTTATCAGCCTGGAGATGCTGCCGTATAGGGTTGTGGAAACGGAGTCCTTCAAAAGTATGATGGCGGCTGCCCCGCGCTACTCAGTTCCCAGTCGCCACTACTTTTCCCGATGTGCCGTCCCAGCCCTGCACAACCACGTCTCCCGCAACATTGTACGCGCCCTCACCAACGCGGTTACTGCCAAGGTCCACTTAATAACGGACACGTGGACAAGCACAGGCGGGCAGGGCCACTATATCTCCCTGACGGCACATTGGGTGAATTTAGTGGAGGCTGGGACAGAGTCAGAGCCTGGGACCGCTCACGTCCTACCCACCCCCAGAATTGCGGGCCACAGCTCGGTGGTGGTATCTGCGGCGGTGTATGCTTCCTCCACTAAAGCACCCTCCTCCTCCTCCAACGCAACCTCTGTCTCGCAATCAAGATGTGTAAGCAGCAGCACGTCGTCAGCAGTCGGTGTCGCGCGGCGTGGCAGCACAGCGGTGGGCAAGCGTCAGCAGGCCGTGCTGAAACTACTCAGCTTAGGAGATAACAGGCACACGGCCCACGAACTGCTGCAGGGTCTGACAGAGCAGACCGACAGCTGGCTTGCGCCGCTGAGCCTCCAACCGGGCATGGTCGTGTGTGACAACGGCCGTAACCTGGTGGCGGCTCTGCAGCTCGGCAGCCTCACGCACGTGCCATGCCTGGCCCACGTCTTTAATTTGGTGGTTCAGCGCTTTCTGAAAAGCTACCCACGCTTGTCAGACCTGCTCGGAAAGGTGCGCCGGCTCTGCGCACATTTCCGCAAGTCCCACACGGACGCTGCCACCCTGCGGACCCTGCAACATCGGTTTAATCTGCCAGTGCACCGACTGCTGTGCGACGTGCCCACACGGTGGAACTCTACACTCCACATGTTGGCCAGGCTCTATGAGCAGCGTAGAGCTATAGTGGAATACCAACTCCAACATGGGCGGCACAGTGGGAGTCAGCCTCCTCAATTCTTTACAGAAGAGTGGGCCTGGTTGGCAGACATCTGCCAGGTCCTTGGAAAGTTTGAGGAGTCTACCCAGGTGGTGAGCGGCGATGCTGCAATTATTAGCGTCACCATTCCTCTGCTATGCCTCTTAAGAAGTTCCCTGCAAAGCATAAAGGCAGACGCTTTGCACTCGGAAACAGAGCCGGGGGAAGACAGTATGTCGCTGGATAGTCAGAGCACCCTCCTGTCTATATCTCAGCACGGTGAGGAGGAGGAAGATGAGGAGGAGGGGGAAGAGACAGCTTGGCCCACTGGTGAGGGTACACATGCTGCTGGGCTGTCATCCTTTCAGCGTGTATGGCCTGAGGAGGAGGAGGAGGAGGAGGAGGAGGATCCTGAAAGTGATCTTCCTAGTGAGGACAGCCATGTGTTGCGTACAGGTACCCTGGCACACATGGCTGACTTCATGTTGGGATGCCTTTCTCGTGACCCTCGTGTTACACGCATTCTGGCCACTTCGGATTACTGGGTGTACACACTGCTCGACCCACGGTATAAGGAGAACCTTTCCACTCTCATACCCGAAGAGGAAAGGGGTTCGAGAGTGTTGCTATACCACAGGACCCTGGCGGACAAACTGATGGTAAAAATTCCCATCCGACAGCGCTAGTGGCCGAAGACGCAGTTCCGAGGGCCAGGTAGCAGGGGAGGCGCGGAGATCAGGCAGCATGTACAGCACAGGAAGGGCAACACTCTTTAAGGCCCTTGACTGCTTTATGGCTCCCCAGCAAGACTGTGTCACCGCTCCCCAGTCACGGCTGAGTCGGCGGGAGCACTGTAAAAGGATGGTGAGGGAGTACGTAGCCGATCGCACGACCGTCCTCCGTGACGCCTCTGCCCCCTACAACTACTGGGTGTCGAAGCTGGACACGTGGCCTGAACTCACGCTGTATGCCCTGGAGGTGCTTGCTTGTCCTGCGGCTAGCGTCTTGTCAGAGAGGGTGTTTAGTGCGGCTGGGGGAATCATCACAGATAAGCGTACCCGCCTGTCAACCGACAGTGCCGACAGGCTAACACTCATCAAGATGAACAAAGCCTGGATTTCCCCAGACTTCTCTTCTCCACCAGCGGACAGCAGCGATACCTAAGCAATACGTAGGCTGCACCCGCGGATGGAAGCATCGTTCTGTATCCCCATCAAAAACGGGGACCTTTTCGCTTCATCAATCTGTGTATAATATTCCTCCTCCTCCTCCTGCTCCTCCTCCTGAAACCTCACATAATCACGCAGAACGGGCAATTTTTCTTAGGCCCACAAGGCTCAGTCATATAATTTTTGTAAACAATTTTTATACGTTTCAATGCTCATTAAAGCGTTGAAACTTTCACCTCAACCAATTTTTATTTTAACTGGGCTGCCTCCTGGCCTAGTTACCAATTAAGCCACATTAACCAAAGCGATTAATGGGTTTCACCTGCCCTCTTGGTTGGGCATGGGCAATTTTTCAGAGGTACATTAGTACTGTTGATACAGCAATTTTTGTGGGCCCTCGCCTACAGTGTAATCAAATTAATTTTTAGCCCACCTGCATTACAGCTGACGTTACATCAGCTGTGTTGGGCACTGCAATGGGAAATATTTATGTACCGCCGGTGGGTTCCAGGGAGCCACCCATGCTCTGGGTCGACAGGGAGTTGTAAATGCATCTGTTTCCACTTCTAAAGAACCCCAGTCTGACTAGGGCATGCAGTGTGGGCCGAAGCCCACCTGCATTAAGCACGACATTACTACCTCAGCTGTGTTGGGCAATGCAATGGGATATATTTATGTACCGCCGGTGGCTTCCTGGCACCCACCCATGCTGTGGGTCCACAGGGAGTTGTAAATGCATCTGTTTCCACTTCTAAAGAACCGCAGTCTGACTGGGGCATGCAGTGTGGGCCGAAGCCCACCTGCATTAAACATGACAATACTACCTCAGCTGTGTTGGGCAATGCAATGGGATATATTTATATACCGCCGATGGGTTCCAGGGAGCCACCCATGCTGTGGGTCCACAGGGAGTTGTAAATGCATCTGTTTCCACTTCTAAAGAACCCCAGTCTGACTGGGGCATGCAGTGTGGGCCGAAGCCCACCTGCATTAAACATGACAATACTACCTCAGCTGTGTTGGGCAATGCAATGGGATATATTTATGTACCGCCGGTGGGTTCCAGGGAGCCACCCATGCTGTGGGTCGACAGGGAGTTGTAAATGCATCTGTTTCCACTTCTAAAGAACCCCAGTCTGACTGGGGCATGCAGTGTGGGCCAAAGTCCACCTGCATTAAGCACGACATTACAACCTCAGCTGTGTTGGGCAATGCAATGGGATATACTTATGTACCGCCGGTGGCTTCCGGGCACCCACCCATGCTGTGGGTCCACAGGGAGTTGTAAATGCATCTGTTTCCACTTCTAAAGAACCGCAGTCTGACTGGGGCATGCAGTGTGGGCCGAAGCCCACCTGCATTAAACATGACAATACTACCTCAGCTGTGTTGGGCAATGCAATGGGATATATTTATATACCGCCGATGGGTTCCAGGGAGCCACCCATGCTGTGGGTCCACAGGGAGTTGTAAATGCATCTGTTTCCACTTCTAAAGAACCCCAGTCTGACTGGGGCATGCAGTGTGGGCCGAAGCCCACCTGCATTAAACATGACAATACTACCTCAGCTGTGTTGGGCAATGCAATGGGATATATTTATGTACCGCCGGTGGCTTCCTGGCACCCACCCATGCTGTGGGTCGACAGGGAGTTGTAAATGCATCTGTTTCCACTTCTAAAGAACCCCAGTCTGACTGGGGCATGCAGTGTGGGCCAAAGTCCACCTGCATTAAGCACGACATTACAACCTCAGCTGTGTTGGGCAATGCAATGGGATATACTTATGTACCGCCGGTGGCTTCCGGGCACCCACCCATGCTGTGGGTCCACAGGGAGTTGTAAATGCATCTGTTTCCACTTCTAAAGAACCCCAGTCTGACTGGGGCAAGAAGTGTGGGCCGAAGCCCACCTGCATTAAACATGACAATACTACCTCAGCTGTGATGGGCAATGCAATGGGATATTTTTATGTACCGCCGGTGGGTTCCAGGGAGCCACCCATGCTGTGGGTGCACACGGAATTCCCATTGCGGAGTTGTACCTGCCTGTGACTATATATAAAAAACCGCGGTCTGACTGGGGCATGCAGACACCTTGACAGAGTGAATAGTGTGTGGCACATAAGTTCCCCATTGCTATGCCCACGTGTGCAGCTTCAGATGGAGGTGGCACAGGATTGGATTTCTCATTGCTTCTGTACAGCATTGTGGGCTATCGCCCCGCCACTTTTAAAGAGGGTCGCTGCCTAGCCGTGCCAACCCTCTGCAGTGTGTGCCTGCTTTTCCTGTGGCAGATGCACTTATAAATAGACATGAGGGTGGCGTGGCATGAGGGCAGCTGAAGGCTGGGCAGGGACAGTTTGGTGTGCGCTGTGGACACTGGGTCGTGTGGGGGGGGGGGATTTGGCAGCATGTAACCCAGGAGAAGTGGCAGCGGAGTGTCATGCAGGCAGTGATTGTGCTTTGTTGGAGGTAGTGTGGTGCTTAGCTAAGGTATGCATTGCTAATGAGGGCTTTTCAGATGTAAAAGTTGTTGGGGGGGGGGGGCCCACGCTTGCTGCTATTGTGGCTTAATAGTGGGACCTGGGAACTTGAGATGCAGCCCAACATGTAGCCCCTCGCCTGCCCTATCCGTTGCTGTGTCGTTCCCATCACTTTCTTGAATTGCCCCGATTTTCACAAATGAAAACCTTAGCGAGCATCGGCGATATACAAAAATGCTCGGGTCGCCCATTGACTTCAATGGGGTTCGTTACTCGAAACGAACCCTCGAGCATCGCGAAAAATTCGTCTCGAGTAACGAGCACCCGAGCATTTTGGTGCTCGCTCATCTCTAGTAATAAACTGTAGAAAGAATAATTTAAAGATAATTTTAATCCTGAGAAATGCTCATTTCCCTCTACAATACTTTGTATATTTATTCTTTTTGCAACATCTTCTAAACCTTTTTATTGTTTTCTGACAGTAAGTTCTAAATGATTACAAACTGCCAAGTATCCAAGGTGGCTAGACTATAGGCGGGTTTTTACAATAAGCATAAGGATTTAATAACATTGGATATCAATATAAAGGCTCCCAGATTCAATGTAACACCAGCTCCTGCCAGCACAATATAAAGCAAGAACATTAAAGCGCAAAGAGATTTGTTATGCAACATAGAGACTATTTGCTGTAACATAATATACATGTATTATGGCTCTCATAAGAAAATATATTCATGTTTTCCTCTTTGGGTATGCAGTTTAGTGAATGTAATGTTTACCTCAATGTGAGTCTTATTACATAATATCTGAATATCTATATTTGAAGATAAGGGATTTTGTGTTGTGTTTTAATGAATCAGCAAAAGACTTGTGAGAATCTGTAATTATATGCTGCTTGAGGCCTCAGTCAGACGGGCGTTTTTTCGTGCGATTTGTGCAAGCGCATGCGTCCTGCGATTTTTTAAAACCATTGCTTTGCAATGGTATCGGACACATGAGCGCTTTTTATGCGCTCGTCCAATAAATTATAGAACGGAAATCGCAGATCGCACCTATCTGCGATTCCTGTTCTCTTCTCTATATGCGCTCAATGGGGCCGGCGGCAGCAGCGCCGACCCCATTGAGAACATATAGAAGACAAATCATTCTTCTTTGCCACAGCTGAAACAGCTGTGGCAGAGAAGAACGATGTTTGCACATTGAATTCAATGGAGCCGGCAATACAGCCGGCTCCATTGAAAGCAATGCGCTGCCGGCGTGCGCGGGATGAATTGTCGGGAAGGGCTTAAATATATAAGCCCTTCCCTGCAATTCATCCAGAAATTTGTTAAAATAAAAAAAATATATATACTCACCTTGTCCCGGCAGACGGAGTTCAGCGCGGCCGGCCTGCAGTGGGTGTGAAGGGGGTGTGAGTCAGACCTGCCCCTGATTGGCTCAGCGCTGAGCCAATCAGAGGCAGGTCTCACTCACACCCATTCATGAATTCATGAATGGGTGTGAGACCTGCCTCTGATTGGCTCAGCGCTGAGCCAATCAGGGGCAGGTCTGACTCACACCCCCTTCACACCCACTGCAGGCCGGCCGCGCGGAACTCCGTCTGCCGGGACAAGGTGAGTATATATATTTGGTTTTTTTACACATTTCTGGATGAATTGCAGGGAAGGGCTTATATATTTAAGCCCTTCCTGACAATTCATCCCGCGCCCGCCCGCAGCACATTGCTTTCAATGGAGCCGGCTGTATTGCCGGCTCCATTGAATGCAATGCGCTGGACAGCTCCGGCCCGTTTCTAATGAAACGCAGCTAGGAGCAGATTTTCGGGCAATTTTTGGGCCCCGGTCACGCGATTTGCGGATGCGCATCCGTCATGCGATCCGCAACTCGCGCGAAAAAACACCCGTGTGACTAAGGCTGAAAGATTATCTTCAGACATGCTTAACTTAAATGCCTGTTTACAACCTTCTCTCTTGTTCATCTGGTAAAATATTATCAGTGTCTTAAGATCCATAACTGATTTTTATGGTGGACCTTACAGAGTGCTATGTTGTGCATCAAAAAGCCCCAGACTATACTGAAGAGTTTAACGCATACAGGCGTATACTATTTTTCAAGGGACTGTTGCAGCAAAGGCAACTACAACGATTAGAAGTTTATACACGTGTGCCTAAGAGTGGGCATTTCTGGAAGGATTTGAGCTTGTGGCTAAGTAAATAAATTGGGACTAATTGTGAAATACAGGGCATAGTTAAAAAAGACTTGTCCAGTGCTATATTTCCCATATTCAAATAACAATAGCATTCTTGGATAGGAAGGCATTAATGAATTACACGATGATATGGCACACAGGCCCCAACACATGCATTTCAATTTTGTATTATGGCCGCTGTAATAGAAAAAAAATAAATTCAAATTGCAAAGGTGAACAGTAGCATGTGTGAAGCAGTCCCATGTGCGAATCCATCATGTAGCTCATCCATGTCTTCCTATTCAAGAACACTATTGTTATTTCAATATAGGACACCAGTGAGGAGATGCACTGTTTTTTAATACAAAAGGTATGTAGGAATCCGGACACAAGAGTTGAATTTTCTTTGCTTTATTTTCACTTAAGCTTGCATAGTTAGGTACATGGTTTCACAAGGACCGGATGGCTGAACGGATTGGAGGTTGATTTTCTCTGCATGCACAGACCACAAGCACCGCAAGCTCCTGAGAAGGTGAGAGAACTCTTTATTATTGCAAAGAAAGTTTTTTAATACAACCTGTATAAATTATTTTGTTTTGTTTAAAGTTCCAAGGCAAAACACAGAGGGCATTAATATTTAGATATAATAGAATATTTGTGTTTTGTATACCTGTTTTGCCTCTTTGTGTTGACAATAACTAGCGGACCACTGTACATAGCAGTGTTGCCAAACCTTACCAGTAAAGCATAGTTTCCTGGCTGCCAGCTTGTAGGAACCGAGGTCTGGCTTAAGCTCAAGCTCAAGGAGGGCCTAATGCTGATGTAGGGGCAGTATGATGGCACTAAGTGTAGGTGTTACGATCGTGTGGGCAAACTAAGCACGGGGCCCACACGATCGTACCCAAGAAGAGACTGGATGGGATGCACGCACACAGGTGGCACACGGGTTTCATGAAACTGACCCTGTGCTACAAGGGAGGATGGCGTGGCCCTAACTAAGCAGGGACATCGCCCCCATAAGGGCGGCCCAGCGGTCTTCGGATCTGGGCCCTAGCTGCTCCTAGGATCCACACCACCCGAACAGGACGCATTCACATGCCACATGACAGGGACTGAACCACAGGACACACAGAGCCAGAATACACAGCATAGAGCAGCCACAATGCAAACACTGGTAATAGATGATAAGCTGAATATAAATACAAGGTATTAGTTGACATTTTGTACAAAATGTGGAAGCTAGCGGGCCAAACTTCACGGCTCCTGGTTATACTGCTAGTCCCTACACTAACCAGGAGTCTAGCAGAACCGGACAGAGTTCACATAGAACGCTGCAACAGGACAGGACACAGATAGCAGGTCACACCGCAAGCTAACACAAAACTGACAGACTATAAACAAACAAATGGACATGAACCAGCAAGACACAGATCACACAGCAAGCTTGCACCAGGACAGAACAGAGCACTGGGTACACAGTCAGCTGCAACAGGAACAGGGCAGAGCACAGGTTACAGGTCACACAGGAAGCTTGCATCAGGAACAGGATAGAGCATAGGGCACACAGCCAACTGCAACAGGAACAGGACAAAGCACAGGGCACACAGCCAACTGCAACAGGAACAGGACAGAGCATAGGGCACACTGCCAACTGCAATATATAGTGAAACCCAGACAGACTCCACCCAGAGCTCACATGCACACAGATGAATCTCACAGCAAGTTTATGTGTCCTCATACAGGGGGAATAGACAGTCAGCAACACAAGCTGACATAGGGAACTGTGTCAAGTTCCACCAACTGACACACAGAGCAAGACATAAGACGTTTGAAGGTCGTTCCTGTAAAGGGGGCTGCATGTGGTGCAGACTAGGACTACAGGTGTCCAAACCGTCTTGGGGAAGCAGAGAGACACAGACTTACTTACATACACAGATCTGAGTCGGAACAAGGCAGATATATCCAAAGAGTACAAGAGCAGCTTCAGACAAGGATACATGACTGCTCACTCTGGACCACAGCCAAAGACTGACAGGAGCAAGGTTTATTTGTGAGCTCAGACCCATGAGATTGGCTAGCAGGCCAACATAGGACCTATTCCCCTCTAAACTTAGCAGAGTGAGTGGACTGGTGGGGGAAATAGGACAAACACAAGATTACTCCTCTTCCTTCTGAGTACCCATGTGAAATTTATGAGTTAACATTGTGTTTCACAAGTATTCAGCAGCTTGTGCATTGTTAGTGCAATTAATATTGGGCAATCCTTTAATGAGATGTTACCACACTAATAAGGACTTGAACTAGAATTATATTTGCCACCATGTTCTTTGGGTGCCCTACTCTAGCATTGCTCAGAATATTATGCAACATGTGTGTTGCACACTTGTAGCCAAGGATCTGTGAAAGGTAGTGGTGTAGTAGCCAAGAGGACCCATGTAGGTGCAGATCAATTTCCATACTGGTGATTGGTGCAACCCTGGGAGTTGTGGACAGGCATGGCAAACTGTGGCAGAGAGTAGCCTCTCGGAATTGGCGAAGTAAAATGGACTTATAGACGTCAACTTGGCTAGGCCCCACTTGGTGTGACCTCCGGAATAAGATGAGAACCACTTGGGGAGGTTGTGGCACTTTAATAAAATTACTTGTTCAACTGCAATTTCTGTGTCATTCTGGGGTGCTCTTACAAGTTTAGGGCTCAGTCACATGGGCGCACCGGCGTCCGTGTTACTGCAGAAGGAAGACAGCCGTACCTCAAGACGGACGTCTCTCTGCAGCGCCGGGAGAAAGAACATGTGACCAGCTTCATTGCCCGTCATGTGTTATTTCTTCAGCGCTGCGGGGAGTCGTCCGTCTTGAAGTACGGCCGTCTTTTTCCTGAAGGAAGGGCTCAGTCACATGGGCGCATCCTTACAGTCATTTTGACAACACTGAGGAAATATTAGAAAATATAAGAATAATAGAAATTGTTTCTCACACATTCTTGATGTCTCCTCTTGATTTTGGTAGCCACCATGATTTCATTTTTATATGGATCATATATTATCCCAGTATATTTAGACAAACTGACTCCCAGGTAATTTAACTGCATATTAAGCTGATCTTTGTTTTATTAACCTAGCCATCTCTACTTTATCCTGTCAATCCTTTATTTCTCCCATTGCAGACAGATGCTTTAAGCGTTAATTATTTATTTTGAGTAAACTTGGAGGACAGAATAATCTTTACTACTTTCCTTTTATGAGTAACACCTACTGTAGGTGAATTCTATCCTGATGATGTTGCAGGCTCAGCTCTTCAGCCCACTCCATCACAGCTTTGTACAGCAAATGTGGAGAGACACTTCCCGAGAACATTGAATGAATACTGCGGATGTTGGGAAGAGGTTAAAATGCATAAGTAAGGGTGGTTTCACATCTGTGCTGGAACCTCCGATCAGAGGTTTCATACTAGATCTGACACACAATACAAGAAGAATACCAGACAGCTGAGTGGAAGCCAAACAAACCCCATTATAGCCAATGGGTTCCATTTTGCACTGTTCGGTTTGGGTCATATGATGGACCCATTCGGCCAGGGAATTTTATGAGGGATGGTTACTATACATTTGTACCTAACTGTCATTGAAAAGGCTGTGCCAAGTTATAAAGTTATCCCCTATCCACAGAACTTGGCACAACCCCTTTAATGCAAATATAGTGGCAAACTACCAGTTTGAATCATGTCACTTTTTTAAATCTATGACTTTATTGTAATGACATTATTCACTATTATAGGGAAAATGCAGTATTTTTAACATTCTTCTTTGTCAGGCCTCAGTCAGACGGGCGTTTTTTCGCGCGATTTGCGCATGCGCATGCGTCCGGCGATTTTTATGCGCTCATGAATTCATGAATGGGTGTGAGTGAGTGCTGCCTCTGATTGGCTCAGCGCTGAGCCAATCAGGGGCAGCTCTGACTCACACCCCCTTCACACCCACTGCAGGTCGGCCGCGCTGAACTCCGTCTGCCGGGACAAGGTGAGTATATATATATTTTTTTATTTTAACACATTTCTGGATGAATTGCAGGGAAGGGCTTATATATTTAAGCCCTTCCCGACAATTCATCCCGCGATCGCCCGCAGCGCATTGCTTTCAATGGAGCCGGCTGTATTGCCGGCTCCATTGAATGCAATGCACTGGACAGCTCCGGCCCGTTTCTAATGAAACACGGCTAGGAGCAGATTTTTGGGCGATTTTTCGGTCCCGGTCACGCGATTTTGCGGATGCGCATCCATCATGCGATCCGCAAATCGCGGCAAAAAATGCCCGTGTGACTAAGGCCTAAGTAGTGTAATTCCTCATGTACATACACATGACCGCTTATTCCGAAAAGTCACCTGAAGTGGTATGTTTTCAACTTGGAAAACAGGTATTTTCTCAACTTTATTTTTGCTTAGGATTAAATATTGTATTGACTCATAGTTGATGGCAGTAGGAATACTTTGAATCTTCTTGTATGTGAGGCACACTCTTTTCCACCGTACATTGTAATATATCAAGTAATTTGCTTGGCTGCAGTGATTTGCAGGTTACCTTACCATTTTTCAAAGTGTTATTCAGTTTAAATCACCTACATATTTTTGCTTGGGATAAATGTAGAATACAGACTTTAAGTATCACAAACCTTAGGATTATGGGTTACTTACTCTTTCAGGTGTGTATTCTATCATCCTTAAATACAAAAATATTGATTCTTTTTTACTGCACGAGTCCTTGTAGGCTGTTTTATTTATCTCTTGAAGGCCTGGCAGCATTTTGTTTTCCAGAAATTTTCTTTGATTGTTGTAAATAACATGATGCAGCTTATTGATTTAGTAGTAACTGAAAAACAATCGAAGCAGCGCTGGACAATATTGTACATCACCGAGACCTAAAATCTGGTAGATAAATGCTTAGGAGCTAAAAAGTAATTAAATCTTGAAATGATGTTGAAGATGCGCTGTTTGTCAGAACTTAATCTTTAAGACCTGTATAACTGCTATGCATAACTTAGTACACCTGACAAAGCAGAGGAATGATAATGACTGAATTATGTTCCAATGAGTCAGTCCCGAATTAAAGACATAAGTAGTAACCATTAAGACTTTAATGAAAGTTTCACCTATTTTTTGGACTAATGTGAACAAAGTATATTTGGACCTGGTTGATATAAGGCTTCATTTTGACATTGTGGGGTCATATAAAGTCCCGATGGATCTTATTTTCTTGCTACAACTTTAACCCTTAGCTTACTCGATAGGGTCAAAAAAAAATATACACCACATCTAATTCTGGTTGTAGCTTTTGAACCTAGCAATGCGACTCCGTGTGTCTCTACGTAATCTTAGTTCACTGTGGATTGTGGCTGGCAATGCATGCTTGTATGTCTGCAGCTGAACTACTCAGCATAAATGCTTATAGTCAGTCTCATGAATAGAATACAGCTGACAGCGGCAACATATAATGTATCACTCTACCTTTTGTGGTGGGTGATTGGCCACCTCTCCTTGCCTTTCCTCTAGTCAACAGAGATGGTCACATGATTTTACCCAGTGCCATTTGTCACAGGTAGCCAATCAACACCACAAAAAAATGTAACACACTCAGTACAGTTGCTATTGGCTGCATTATCTTCAGGAGATATACTATAGTTGGGATCATATTTGACCCCACTAAGGGACTTATGTTCATAAAGTTGGTGCTGTCTGCCTTGCTGCATGGATGCATGCTGGATTAGCCATGCTTGAGAGTAAGCTGGAGGTGAGGTTTTTCATTCAATATGCCATTATTTCAGGTGCAGAGTGGCTATTTATTCTCACCCCTCCTAGTGAGCAGTGCTGCTTATTCCGTTCCACTGTGGATTACTTGGAGTGTGGAGCTCTATTGTGCCGAGTGGTTTGCAACTTACAGATAAGTAGCTGCTGGTTCTTTTCCAGTTGGTTTTGTCACTTTCCTATTTAGTTTTTGCTTTGCGTGTCATTGCGTCTCTCCAGGGGTTCCTAAAGGGACAATAAGGCTCCAGAAAGAAGACCGCTGGGTCGTCTTTATGGAGATTATGTGCCCGCTTTAGGTAGGTACCCATCAGCCTCCCAGCTAGCTTAGGGTCAGGCCTTCCTTCCCTCTCCCTGGAGTGGTGCTACTATCCGCATAGTGAGGTGCGCACTGTTCATCAGTGCAATAGTCTATTTTATACAGTCGTGGTTATCATCACCCTGTGTCTGTGCTGAGCTTACTGCTCACAAGCTAAAGAGGAAGAGATTTTCAAAATATCATCCACACGCTGCAGAAATTGACCTGCAGTACAGATTACAGCAGTGGATTCGAGGCACAGATTACACCTTTTCAAATGTTCAATGTTTCCAGATGCATAATAATTCCTCGGACTGAGTATTGTATTGGCTATTCTGTGCTATCCTGGAATTTAGAAGATAAACATTTAGGTGTTCTGAATTCTAACAGCCTCAAAATACGTCCATAGTGCTTTCAGGCAGTAAGAAAAGTAAGTTGGATGTTTAGCTGCATAGCTAGAGGTATTATCAGTAGAAAGAGAGAGATTGTGATCCCACTGTACAGAGCTCTGGATAGAAAACATCTTTAACCCCTTAAGACATGGCCCTTGTTCTTTTTTTATTTTTGTTTTCTCCTCCCCACTTTAAAAAAATTATAACTCTCTTATTTATCTATCAATATAGATGTTTCAGAGATTCTTTTTGGTGGGATGAGTTGTATTTTTCAATGGTAGGGCTTAGTCACACGGGCGTTTATTGCCGCGATTTGCGCATGCGCATGCGTCCGGCGACTTTTTAAAACCATTGCTTTGCAATGGTATCGGACACATGAGCGCTTTTTATGCGCTCGTCCGATAAATTAGAGAACAGAAATCGCAGATCGCACCTATCTGCGATCTGCGATTCCTGTTCTCTTCTCTATATGCGCTCAACGGGGCCGGCGGCAGCAGCGCCGACCCCATTGAGAACATATAGAAGACAAATCATTCTTCTCTGCCACAGCTGGAACAGCTGTGGCAGAGAAGAACGATGTTTGCCCATTGAATTCAATGGAGCGGCAATACAGCCGCTCCATTGAAAGCAATGGGCTGCCGGCGTGCGCGGGGTTAATTGTCGGGAAGGGGTTAAATATATAACCCCTTACCTGCAATGCATCCTTAAATGTGAAAAAATAAAAAAAAAGGATGTTCTCACCTGCTCCCGGCAGCTGGAGATCCCGGCGGTCGGCCTGCAGTGGGTGTGAAGGAGGTGTGACTCAGGCTTGCCCCTGATTGGCTCAGCCTGAGCCAATCAGAGGCTGAGCTCAGTCACACCCATTCATGAATTCATGAATGGGTGTGACTGAGACTTGCTTCTGATTGGCTCAGCGCTGAGCCAATCAGGGGCAAGCCTGAGTCACACCTCCTTCACACCCACTGCAGGCCGACCGCCGGGATCTCCAGCTGCCGGGAGCAGGTGAGTACATCCTTTTTTTTTATTTTTTCACATTTAAGGATGCATTGCAGGTAAGGGGTTATATATTTAACCCCTTCCCGACAATTAACCCCGCGCACGCCCGCAGCGCTTGCATTCAATGGAGCCGCTGTATTGCCGGCTCCATTGAATGCAATGCGCTGGACAGCTCCGGCCCGTTTCTAATGAAACGCGGCTAGGAGCAGATTTTCGGGCGATTTTTGGGCCGATTTTTCGGCGCCGGTCACGCGATTTGCGCATGCGCATCCGTCATGCGATGCGCAAATCGGGTGAAAAAACGCCCGTGTGACTAAGGCCGTACTATGTAATGTACTGAAAGACTTTAAAAAATTCTAAATGGAGTGAAATGGAAAAGAAAAATGAACCATTTTTCAGGGGGTGTTGTTTCTATAGCATACATACTGCAGCAAAAGACATAATAAGTTTGTTCTGTGGGTAAGTACAATTACTACGATACCAAATGTATATAGTTTTTTTTGCTATTCCTTTAACCCATTGCAATCTAATTTTGGATTGATAGTTTCCTAGGGGAATTTCTCCTTCTGCTATTATGCAAAGGTGACACCTGTTGGCTAGGGCCAGTACTGCAGTATGTGACATGCCGGAGAGGCCCCCGACAACAGAGCGGCCAGTAATATACAGTAAGAATACCCTGCTGGACGTCTTCTGACATCAGAGCTGTACAGCCTTCAATCAAAATGTTGGAAGACGTCAGACAGTGGGTTGGAAAGGGTTAATAAATAAAAAAGCTATGAAAAAATATAACAGCATTTCTGTCGCTATCTTCTGACAGACATAACTTTTTTTTTTATTTTTCTGTCAATATAGTTGTTTGAAGACTCATTTTTTGATAAACATCCTGTAGTTTCTGTTGGTTCCATTTTGCAGTACATATGACTTTTTAATCGCTTTTCGGTACATTTTTTTTCTTGTTCATGGGGTGAGAAAAAAAGAGGCAATTCTGGCGTTCTTTATTTTTTTCTAACGACATTCACCATCCAGGGGAAACAATGTGTTACCTTGATAGATTGGACTTTTATGGACGCGGCAATACCAAATATGTTTTCGTTTTCTTTTTTTATTTAGATTTTTTTAAAGTATGGAAAATGTTTTTTTTTTTAACTTTTAATACCTTTTATTTAAACTTATATGAACTTTTTAAAACTGACTTTTACATTTTTTTTTTTAAATCCCCATAGGGAACATGAACTTGCGATGCTTTGATCGCTCCTGTACTATTATATAATATAATAATACATTGTATCACAAACGGACAGGCAATCTATTAAGCCACATCACAGACATGGCTGGATAGGTGATCTGCCTCGCAGACCTGGAAGGTTCAAAAGGTCCCTAGATGCAATGGCAACCATACAGCACCCCACAGTATCATTGTGGGGGGGAGGAGGGGGGGGCACAAAGGACCATCAAACATTATTCAGGGCATTTAAATGTTGCTGTCAGAATTGCTGGGGGCATTTAAAGGGTTAACAGCTCAGTTCAGTGACACTGCTGATCGGAGCTGTTTCAGTTGGGTGTCGGCTGTAAGACACAGCGGGCATCGCCATTATATGGAGTGAGATTGACACTTGATCCCCCTCTATTCAAACCCTGAACCTTCATGATGTAACTATATGTCATGAAGAATTAAGGGGTCTATCAAGTCATCAGTTTTGGAGACTCTATCTACAGAAAGGCACTGATAAGTTAGAATCCATTGATTCCATAGATTCCGAAGAGGGTCTACAAAAATGGTAGAAGTTCACAAGGACAAAACTAATCATGAGTCACAAAAGACATAAGAACTTAATTTATATAGCCTGGAGGAGAGAAGGGAGACAGGATTGAAATTTTTCAGGAGGTAAGGAAGCTAAACACTAGAACAAGGGGACACCATCCTAGATTAATTGGGGGGAAAATCAGAACCAGTGTCAGGAAATATTCTTATACTCTAGGAGCAGTAAATGCTTAGAACAAACTTTCAGCAGACGTGGTTGGAAAATCAACAATCAATGAACTCAATGAAAGAATGGGGTATATTCAGATCTGTCATGAGAGAGAAATATAAATAAAACAATATAACAGCAGGCTAGATGGACCAGAGTTTTTTTTTTTCTTCCAAAGTTTTCTAGGTTCTATATAAATGATGGGGTGAATACCACACAAAAAACGACTTCAAAATCCGCACCAAATACAGATTTTTGCATGCATTTTACGCTGTGGATTTGCTGCAGAGTGACCACTGAGGACACTTTGAAGCAAATTCTGTCCTGTTTGAACGTAGCATTATGGTTACTAATATATAATTGAAAGTTATGGGTTTATTAGTTCCAAATGTCATAGTCAATGTTTTGTTTTGTGAATTACAAAATTATCTGTTAAAATGAATGCTGTGTTGCAGTAATGTCGCTATTAGGCCTTAGTCACACGGGTGTTTTTTTCCCGCGATTTGCGGATCGCATAACGGATGCGCATCCGCAAATCGCGTGACCGGGGCCGAAAAATCGCCCGAAAATACTGCTCCTAGCCGCGTTTCAATAGAAACGGGCTGGAGCTGTCCAGCGCATTGAATTCAATGGAGCCGGCACTACAGCCGGCTCCATTGAAAGCAATGCGCTGCGGGCGATCGCGGGATGAATTTTCGGGAAGGGCTTAAATATATAAGCCCTTCCCTGAAATTCATCCAGAAATGTGCAAAAACAAAAAAAATATATATACTCTCCTGGTCCCGGCAGACGGAGTTCAGCCGCGGCCGGCGGCAGTTCTCCTGAACTGCTCAGAGTAGTATTCAGCAGACGGGGATTTAAAATCCCCGCCTGCTGAATGAGCTGCCTCTGATTGGTCACAGCCTGACCAATCAGAGGCAGCTCTCACTCACACCCATTCATGAATTCATGAATGGGTGAGTGAGTGCTGCCTCTGATTGGCTCAGCGCAGGGACCAATCAGGGGCAGCTCTCAGCTGTCATTCAGCTGAGCCAATCAGAGGCAGCACTCACTCACTCATTCATGAATTCATGAATGGGTGTGAGTGAGAGCTGCCTCTGATTGGTCAGGCTGTGACCAATCAGAGGCAGCTCATTCAGCAGGCGGGGATTTTAAATCCCCGGCTGCTGAATACTACAGAGAGCAGTTCAGGAGAACTGCCGCCGGCCACGGCTGGACTCCGTCTGCCGGGACCAGGTGAGTATATATATTTTTTTTGTTTTTACACATTTCTGGATATATTGCAGGGAAGGGCTTATATTTTTAAGCCCTTCCCGAAAATTCATCCCGCGCTCGCCGGCAGCCCATTGCTTTCAATGGAGCCGGCTGTATTGCCGGCTCCATTGAATTCAATGGGCAAACATCATTCTTCTCTGCCACAGCTGTTACAGCTGTGGTAGAGGAGAATGATTTATCTACTATATGTTCTCAATGGGGTCGGCGCTGCTGCCGCCGGCCCATTGAGCACATGTAGAGAAGAGAACAGGAATCGCAGATCGCAGATAGGTGCGATCTGCGATTTCTGTTCAATAATTTATCGGACGAGCGCATAAAAAGCGCTCATGTGTCCGATACCATTGCAAAGCAATGGTTTTATAAAATCGCCGGACGCATGCGCAAATCGCGTGAAAAAACGCCCGTCTGACTGAGCCCTTAGAATAAATTAATGCGTTTATTATTTGCAGGTAAAATTCAGTTAGGTATCTGCTTTACAGAGCTTTGCCTCATCAACCCGATGCAGGCCATGCACTCATTAAAATATTGTTTGCTCCCCAGACTTCCTAACAGTTTATAGCTCAGATTGTAAACATTTAGTTTCATTGGATGATCTGAACAGAAACTTTTCTGCAGAACAGTTTACATATCGACCAGAACAATTCAATATGTAATTATGATAGCTAAAATATTTCTGGTTATTTAAAGGATATAGCAATAGTTTTATAAAATATATGATAATGATTTTCTTTCTTGGTTGTAATAATTGCAGTACAGTCCAAAGGGATAGGAATACAGACTGTTTGTATTATTAGAAATGTTCAATAAGTAGCTTTAATAACAAACAATCTTCATTTTGCTTTAAAGTTATTTTTCTCTAAAGTTTGGACTTCATCACATAGGTTTATGAGTATTTGCAATGCTTTAATCAAAGAAATTTCTATGGACATCAGAAAAAAACTATTAACGCATTAAGGACCAAGCACAGTAAATTTACTGTGCTTGGTCCTGGGCTTTAAACCCAGCCAATAGTAAAAATACAGCAGGGGTTTAAAGCCTCTGCTTCTGCAATAAATCAGAAGCAGGTAAGCTTGGCAGATGTTATACTGGATAGCACTCACAGTGTTCAGTGACAAGGGGACTCCCCGCGTGGAGTAAAGAATCCCCTACCACAGCTGTGACAGAGGATTTCTTCCTCTCCTTGGGGAATAAGGAATTCCCTGCCACAGCTATCACAGCTGTGACAGCTGTGGCAGAGGATCGCAATGTTCTCCCATTGCTTTCAATGGGACCGGTGCTTCTGCAGTCCGATTGAAAGCAATGGGCTGCTGGCAAGCCCTGCAGGGATTTTCAGGTAAGAGCTTTAAATATAAGACCTTCCCTGAAAAACCATCCATAGAATGTGTTAAAAATAAAAAAAAATGCATACTCACCTCTCCTCAGCTCCCAGGGCTCAGGCGCGTCTAGCCTGTCTTCTCTCTGCACTGCTCTGAATCTATTTCAGCAGGCAGGTATTTAAAAACCCTGCCTGCTGAAAGGGCAGTATCTGATTGGCTGAGAGCTCAGCCAATCACAGGCAGCACTCAACGATTCATTGAATGACAGCTGAGTGCTGCCTGTGATTGGTCACAGCACTCAGCCAATCACAGGCAGCGCTTGGCTATTCATTTCCCCTTTCCCTAGCTTCTGTGCATGCACCCATTGGCAAAATAGTGGATGCAAGCACAAATGCTGGGGAGAGTCCAGAAAATGTAAAATCTCCTTGCTTCTGGCTACTAAAGGTAGCTGAGAGCCTGGAGTAGTGACGAGGGCCACAGTGAGTGGTCCCTGATCACGTGATCACCGTTATACAATGGATGATGACGATCACGTAAAAGTAAAAAAAAAGTTGAAGTTTAATTTGCCTCCTCTGATACGATCGGTGAGAGGAGATGAAACATCTTACTGGAGGCACCCATATTTGAACCCTGACACGATTCTCCTCCACAGACTTTTCTCGGGATTCTGCACATGCACCTGCCAGCAAAATGGCGTATGCATACACAGAAGCCAGGGAGGGCCTGGGAAATGTAAAATCTCCTGGCTACTAAAGGTAGACAAGAACCTGAAGCAGTGATCGGTGGCTTAGTTGAGTGGACCTCGGTCACGTGATAAAAAGGTAGCCACTAGAGATGAGCGAACGTACTCAGTAAGGCCGATTTCGCAATCGAGCACCGCGATTTTCGAGTACTTCACTACTCGGGTGAAAAGATTTGGGGGTCGCCGGGGGGCGGGGCGTGGCGTGGTGGAGCGGGGGGTAGCAGCGCGGAACAGGTGGGAGCTCTCTCTCTCTCCCTCTCCCCCCCACTCCCCTCTGCAACCCCCGCTCACCCACGGCGCCCCCCGAATCTTTTCACCTGAGTAGTGAAGTACTTGAAAATCGCGGTGCTCGATTGTGAAATCGGCCTTACCGAGTACGTTCGCTCATCTCTAATAGCCACCTACCTTAGACCGATCTCACACGACCGGATAGAAATTGCAGATTCCACATGCGTTTGATCTGCAGTAATACACAGATCAATCAAATGCATTGGATTACAGAATTCTGCTCACATTAGCGGATCGAAATTGCGTAATCCACTTGCAGAAAACAGAATGCAGCATGTTCTATTTTACCGCAGATAGAGCTCATTGTGCAGGGCTGCGGCTAAGTGACGGCACTAGAAATATAAACAAAAGTGTAATGCAGATTACCACCTGTGTGAGTACACGGTTATGCGCAGTACATTACATGGCTGTACACAGGGCTACGGCTGGGCTCACAGCTGGGATCTGCTGCGGGCCTCCACAAGTGGATTTCACATTCTTTCATGTGAGCCCAACATTATTCATATTGCTACCTGTAATACATAATTTACAAGAAGCTACGGGAACTCTCGCCTTCCTGCAGTTCCAGGAGCAGCTTGTTGAATGCCTTCTTTTTGAGATGGCAGCACCTCAGCAAGCTTATGAAGTCTCATAGCGCCACTCTTTACACCCCACCCCTGCCACTAAGGTCAAGAAATACCCCTCCAAAAAGGGTTGCATTTGCAGCAAGCATGGGAGGAGGAGGGATAGACGGTTTAATTGCCCGATGTGCCCATCCCAACCAGGCCTCCATAATCAACCCAGGAGTGGGGTAAGGGATGGGCTGGGGGAATCATTTTTAAAGAGTCAATATTTTTTCTGCACAAGTGAGTAATTGGGCTTGGAATTTATTCAGTTGTGCACTGAAATCCACTGGGTGTTCTTTCCATTATAAGCCCAGCCATGTGTCCTATAAGTAGATTAGGGCTATCATGGGTATGTTTATGAACACAGGACAAACAGTGGTATCTATTTTGGATGCAAGTCTTCATTCATATATGTGCTGTAGAAAAAAAAACTGTTCTTAAAATGACACAATTGCCAAAAAAAAGAAAATCTTATTTTATCCCTTCTGCTTTGCTTAAATTCATTCAAAAACGGTGGCTTTAAAATACCCAGTACACCCCTAGATAACTTTGTTAAGGGGTCTAGTGTTAAAAATGGGGTCATTTGTGGATGTTCTGTGTCTTTTTGGCTACTCAAGGGCTCTACAAGTGGGCAATGGGGCCTAAAATGCCATAAAGCAAAATGTCTGTTCTGAAAGCCACCGGCTATTCTTTTTGGCTTGGGCCCTGTTGGGCAAATGCCATTAAATTCAGGTCACAATAGGTATGTATCTGAACACAGAACAAACTGGGGTATCCATTTTAGGGTGCAAATCCTTATTTTCATGTGCATTATAGAAAAAATACTGTCTTTAAATTACATATTTGCAAAAATATGAAATTTTATTTTTTCTCCTCTAAATTGCATTAACTCTTGAAAAGAAAATGTGGGGTTAAAATACTCCTGACACCACTCAGTAAATACATTGAGGCCTTAGTCAGACGGGCGTTTTTTCGCGCGATTTGCGGATCGCATGACGGATGCGCATCCGCAAATCGCGTGACCGGTGCCCGAAAATCGCCCGAAAATCTGCTCCTAGCCACGTTTCATTAGAAACGGGCCGGAGCTGTCCAGCGCATTGCATTCAATGGAGCCGGCAATACAGCCCGCTCCATTGAAAGCAATGCGCTGCGGGTAAGTGTGGGATGAATTGTCGGGAAGGGCTTAAATATATAAGCCCTTCCCTGCAATTTATCCAGAAAAGTGTTAAAATAAAAAATACATACATACTCACCTGCTCCCGGCAGTCGGAGTTCAGAGCGGCCGGCCTGCAGTGGGTGTGAAGGGGGTGTGAGTCAGACCTGCCCCCTGATTGGCTCAGCGCTGAGCCAATCAGGGGGCAGGTCTGACTCACACCCCCTTCACACCCACTGCAGGCCGGCCGCACGGAACTCCGGCTGCCGGGAGCAGGTGAGTATATATATATTTTTTATTTTAACACATTTCTGGATGAATTGCAGGGAAGGGCTTATATATTTAAGCCCTTCCTGACAATTCATCCCGCGCACGCCGGCAGCCCATTGCTTTCAATGGAGTCGGCTGTATTGCCGGCTCGATTGAATTCAATGGGCAAACATCGTTCTTCTCTTTCACAGCTGTTACAGCTGTGGCAGAGAAGAAGGATTTGTCTTCTATATGTTCTCAATGGGGTCGGCGCTGCTGCTGCCGGCCCCATTGAGCACATATAGAGAAGAGAACAGGAATCGCAGATAGGTGCGATCTGCGATTTCTGTTCTATAATTTATTGGACGAGCGCATAAAAAGCGCTCATGTGTCCGATACCATTGCAAAGCAATGGTTTTATAAAATCGCCGGACGCATGCGCATGCGCAAATCGCAGCAAAAACTGCCCGTCTGACTAAGGCCTAAGATGTGTATTTTTTTTTAAAAATAGGGTCATTTGTGTGGGTATCTATCAATCTGACACCTATGAGCCTTTGCAATCTTGGCTTGGTGTAGGAAAGGAAAATGTTCCTTGAAATGTTATAATCAATGTTAAATTTGTACATCTCCTAAATAGTAAAAAAAAAAATTAAAGTTTTTCCAATGTGCTTTCAGAGTAAAGTAAACAGCTAGAAATATATATCTTATCAAAAAAATTGTACAGTATATTTGACATACAGTATTACAGTTGAAAATTTGAAGAAAAAAAATCCCAGTTTTGGAGCTTTTAACCCATTCCCGCTGCAGGACGTAAATTTACGTCCTGGGAGGCGGGTACTTCCCGCAACAGGACATAAACTTACGTCCTGGAGATAGCGCGGGATCACATATGATCCCACACTATCCCGCAGCGGGAGTCGGCTGTCAGTCACAACCGACGTCCCGCTGCAACAGCGGGGGATCATCGGAGATGCGCCCCCGCTGTTAACCCCTTCCCTGCTGCGATCTAAGTGGATCGCGGCAAGGAAAGAGTTCACAGAGGGAGCGGACTCCCTCTGTGTCTCCAGCCGGCTCTCATGATGTTATGGCGAGAGCCCAGCCTGTCGCCATGGTAACAGGACGCCAGACACTGGCGTCCTGTATTGCCTATGCCTATGATCGCATTTTGCCTCATTAAAAATGCAATAAAAGTGATAAAAAAAAGCTGTATGTACCCCGAAATGCTACCAGTAAAAACTATGGCTCGTCTCGCAAAAAATAAACCCTCACAGAGCTCCGTACATCAAAAAATAAAAAAGTTACAGGACTTTGAATGCAGCGATTTAGAAAAAAAAAAGATTTCCAAAAAAAGGGGTTTATTGCAGAAAAGTGGAAAAACCTAAAAAAAAGTAAGAATTTTGGTATCGTTGTAACCGTACCGACCCGCAGAAAAAATGGAATGTCTCATTTATGCTGAATGATTAACACTGTAAAAAAGAAAAATCTATGGCAGAATTGATGCGTTTTCTCTCCCTGCTATCATAAAAATAATAATAAAAGTTTTACAATATAGTTACTGTACCCAAAAATGACGTCGATAAAAACTACAGTTCGCCACGCAAAAAACAAGCCCTTACACGGCTGCGTCGACTGAAAAATAAAAAAGTTATGACTTTTGATAAACGGAGAAGAAAATCCGCCAAAAATTGTTGCGTCCTTAAGCCCAAAATAGGCCATGTCATGAAGGGGTTAATAAATATACTCAAATTCTATCGGTCTATTTTTACCACCTAAGGCCTTAGTCAGACGGGCGTTTTTTCGCGCGATTTGCGGATCGCATGACGGATGCGCATCCGCAAATCGCGTGACCGGTGCGCGCAAGTCGCCCGCAAATCGCCCGAAAATCTGCTCCTAGCCGCGTTTCATTAGAAACGGGCCGGAGCTGTCCAGCGCATTGCATTCAATGGAGACGGCAATACAGCCGTCTCCATTGAAAGCAATGCGCTGCGGGCGAGCCCGGGATGAATTGTCGGTAAGGGCTTAAATATATAAGCCCTTACCTGCAATGCATCCTAAAATGTGTAAAAATAAAAAATATATATGTACTTACCTTCTCCCGGCAGCTGGAGCTCCGAGCGACCGTCCTGCAGTGGGTGTGAAGGGGGTGTGAGTCAGACCTGCCCCCTGATTGGCTCAGCGCTGAGCCAATCAGAGGCATGCCTCACTCACACCCATTCATGAATTCATGAATGGATGTGAGTCAGACCTGCCCCTGATTGGCTCAGCGCTGAGAGGCAGCAGTCACTCACCCATTCATGAATTCATGAATGGGTGTGTGAGTGAAACTGGCCTCTGATTGGTCAGGGCTGTGACCAATCAGAGGCAGATCATTCAGCAGGCGGGGATTTTAAAGCCCCGCCAGCTGAATAGTGCCGAGAAGCAGTTCAGGAGAACTGACAGCGGCCGCGGCTGGACTCCGGCTGCAGTGGAAAGGTGAGTATACAATTTTTTTTTTATTTTAACACATTTTAGGATGAATTGCAGGGAAGGGTTTATATATTTAACCCCTTCCCGACAATTCACCCCGCGCACGCCGGCAGCCCATTGCTTTCAATGGAGCGGCTGTATTGCCGCTCCATTGAATTCAATGGGCAAACATCGTTCTTCTCTGCCACAGCTGTTACAGCTGTGACAGAGAAGAATGATTTGTCTTCTATATGTTCTCAATGGGGTCGGCGCTGCTGCCGCCGGCCCCATTGAGCGCATATACAGAAGAGAACAGGAATCGCAGATCGCAGATAGGTGCGATCTGCGATTTTTTGTTCTATAATTTATCGGACGAGCGCATAAAAAGCGCTCATGTGTCCGATACCATTGCAAAGCAATGGTTTTAAAAAAATCGCCGGACGCATGCGCATGCGCAAATCGCGTGAAAAAACGCCCGTCTGACTGAGCCCTAAAGGAAGTAGAGCATGTGGCAAAAAAACTATGTCAGAATTAATTGGCTATGCAAAACCTTTTTGGAGTTATTCTATATTAAAGTTACATGTCAGATTTCCAGTAAGGCACAAACAGGCTTCGTCCCTAAGTGGTTAAGGGTTTGGGATTATCTATTTCCTTATGAAGTGGATTTACCACTCGTGATAGTTCTGTCAGTGATGCCTAGAGCTGTTGAGGCACTGGTCCTTTTAATAGACCTCTATAGTCGTTTAACAGTATTAATAACATTTATCTTAAAAGATAGGGATACATATGGGCCTCTTGGCATATATAATTTGACTTGTTATTGATTGATGTTTAAAATAGAATGGGGTCCTAAGCATGAGACTGCGTGATATTCATTTGCCTTAATAATGATTTAAGTACTGTTTAGTCAGAGAGTTACTTTAAATAAAATTAATAGTTAATGTTAGTTATTACATTTTATATCTGTACAAACCAGTCTTCTAACTACTGATGGAATAAGAGCAGTAGACATGGAGTCCAGTGTCACCATAACCTGAGACTACCACTTGCATGGGAGAAATGGGGAGGCAATAATCCCAATCCTGTTATGGCTGTATAGGCCATGGAGAAAACAACCTACATGGATGAAACCCAGTTATGGCTGAGCCATACTGACAAGTTCACCCTGACCCAAGAAAACACCATGCCCATTACTACGCCCAGGATGAATGAAAGGTTGTGTTCACACATGGAGAGAGAACATGCATACACAACAACACAGACAACAGACATCAACAACAATCTGCACTATGAAACTACAACAAATAAACTGGACATCGATGCAAGTAGCTAACAGCAAGAGCCACTGCCAAAACTCCTCCTTCATACCAACATGCCTACGCAGATAATACAGCTAATAAATATGAAGTATTAGTTAGTAGTTTGGCCAATAAGGAAAATGTGATTAATAACCAGCACCCTTTAGAAAAGGGGGGTTGGTAATTATATAGAGCAGACCAGTGGTGATTTGCTGGCTGGAGAAATCCACACATCAGCCAACTAAATCAATCACACCTGCAGCAATGTGATACTGGAAACCCACATAACTATAGGTTCCATGGGCATAAACATGGCAAATCCCCGTCATAGCCTGTTATGGCACCTTTTTTAGACATTTGCACAGTCTACCAGATTTACAAGGTGTCCAGTGGGAGGCAAGGTCAATCACAAAAGTATGCCTTACTGCTTTTCCATGGCATGAGGAAAAGAGACATTGGACCAGTGCTGTATTTTCCTACCGTAACCCTTTCCTGGTGAGTCAACTGATCACCATGGTACAGAATGTACTGTTTTAATAATCTTGTAGTCATCTTATGGTCTCAATGGTATATAATATATTTTGTAACAAAGGTGGGAGTCACAAATATTTTCCGGTTGGCTCATTTATACTTTTTATACACAGGTTTTCTGGCGAAGAATGTTTGAAAGTTTGATAACTGACCTGTCATTAAATAACATTTCTTATAGTTGTCATAAATGCAATAGTTTGACAAGTAAAGTTCTAGTTTCTCGTGAATTGTTATCCTATTGTAGAGCAGACAAACTCATTACACAATATATTCAGTAGAAAGTAGAAGGTTCCACTTGAAGGAAATCCTAACAAGTCACTTGTAGACGACAGATGTAGAATTTAATTATGTTTTCTGTAACCACTGCTCTGAACCATTAGAACAGATGAGCAGTAAGGACAGATAGAAATGAAATCAAATGTCAACAGTCATTAAAATGTTTTTATGTAAATGTCAACAGTAAGATGATAGCAAAGAACTCAGATTTGTATGAAAATACAGTATGTGTCAAGTAACAAAAACGATTTTAGATGCATTTAAAAACAGCTGTCTAGAAAATGTCAAAAAGTAAGAAAATAAAACCGCTAAAACTAGAAGACTAAAATATTTGCGTAAAATGTTTAAAGGGAAGCAGGAAAACAGAAAAATGCTGCTTTGCAATGTAAATGTAATAGACAATTATATATATATCAGGGTTTAAAAATATCTTAATAGCAGTTGTTCAGATAAGTGAGCCTAAGAAACTGATGGTTTAGTGAGCAAAAAAAGCTGCGCTAAGAGTCGTGGACACGTAGCATAAAGAACGGCCTCTTATTAATATAACAAAAACAAAAGTAATAGACCAACAAACAAAAACTACAAAGCAATATTATAGTGTTCAGCTAGTGCCCATTGCAATAATTTGTGGGTATTAACATATTCAAACATCATGGATAGCTCTTTAATGAAAATAAAGTATTAAAGTAAGAAAAAAATTGAAAAGTACAAAAAGATAAGATTAACATTAAAGTACTTACTTATCAGTTAAATATGACAACCATTTTTGCCAGTGAAGGACCATTTTTTCTGTCATCCGAGGTGGGTGTCTACTTGTTGAAGGAGGTATAGCTTGATAAACAGGAATGTCCCATTTCTTCAGGAGAGACGGTCCATCAATCCATAACAGAAGCTACTGCATAGGATACACCATTTAGTGAGATGAGAAGCTTAGTAGGGAAGCCCCATTCACATTTAACCCCTTCCTGCTCCATGAAGTACCGGTACATCATGGAGCGTCGGGGTTTGTATGAAGAGAGGTTGCGTGGCAACCTCTCTTCATACAGTGCGGGCATCAGCTGTTTATAACAGCAGACACCTGCGGACAATAGGCGCTATCGGCCGTTCGGCCAATCGCGGCTATTAACCATTTAAATGCCCCTGTCAATTCTGACAGCGGCATTTGAATCCCCCGAACGATGTTCGTGGGTCCCGCACGGCCCCCCGGCGGTGAGATTGGAGAAGCCGTGCAGGTCTCATGGCAACCGGGGGCCTAATGAAAGGCCCCAGGGCTGCCTTTCCAGACTGCCTTTCAGCCATCCCCATGGGGTGGCTTGATAGACTGCCTGTTAAATTGCAGTATGACGTAATGCTATAGCATTACGTCATACTGCAGGAGTGATCAAAGCATCGCATGTTAAAGTCCCCCAGGGGGACTTCAAAGGAAAGATTAAAAAAAAATCAGTAAAGTTTTTTTAATTGTAAAAAAAAAAAGTTATAAAAGTTTAAATCACCCTCCTTTTGCCATATCTATTATTAAAAAATCTAAATGATAAAGTAAAAATATGTATTTAGTATCGCCGCGTCCGTAAAAGTCCGATCTATCAAAGTAGTGCATTATTTTTCCCGCACGTTGAACGTTGTCCGAAAAAAATAGAACACCAGAAATGCACTTTTATAGTTACCCTGTCTGCCAGAAAAAAATGCAATAAAAAAAAGCGACCAAAAAGTCGTATGTACTCCAAATTGATACTATTGGAAACTACAGGACATTCCGCAAAAAATGAGCTCTTGCTCAACTACGTCGACGGAAAAATAAAAAGTTATTGTGGGCACAAAATGACCGCAGAAAATAATTGAAAAAAATTAAATGTTTTTGAAAAAAAAAAAGAGTAGTATAGTAAGAAAAAACCTATACAAGTTTGGTATCGTAGTAATCGTACTGACCCATAGAATAAAGTTATCATATCGTTTTGTTGCCGTTTGTGAGCCGTAGAAACAAGACGCACTAAAAGTTGGCGAAATGTGGTTTTTTTTTTTTCATTTTACTCCACTTAGAATTTTTTAAATGTTATTCAGTACATTATATGGTACTTTAAATAGCACCATTAACAAATACAACTCGTCCTGCAAAAAACAAGCCCTTATACAGCGAAGTCGATGGATAAAAAAAGGAGTTACGATTTTTTTGAAGTGGGGAGGAAAAAACGAAAATGGAAAAAGAAAAAGGGGCCGCGTCATTAAGGGGTTAATGTTTGCACCATAAGTAAAAAAGGGGCAACTTATGAGAATTGTCTTTGGAGTTGCCAAATTGCTGAAAAGAGATCAGGGAACATCAACATGACATTATATGGGACTGCAATAGACTCTAAGCAAAAAAGTCCTGCGCTCTTGGATTGTATAGCATAAACCACAAATGTTACCAGAAATCAGAATGCAACAACAGCACTTACTCGGGAGAAGGGGGGTATGGCAAGCAAAAAGCCCCCTTCTAGAAGTGTCGACTCCTTATGTCAGATGATAATAAAAAAACATCCTAACTGCATCAGCATGGATAGACATATGTCCTTTATTCCAGTGATCACGGGTGGTACAATGTCCTGGTAAATTATATGGGTAAATATTCTCATTGCCTTCCTTCATATAGAGGTTTCTCCTTGGTTTGATAAAAAATGGATTTGAGCTAAGATGTCCCATGGAGCAGCCTCTAGGAGGGAAAGAGATTTGGGAATTATTTGTGCTCTATCAATGGTATATTCCAGTAGAGATAGGGATGGGAGCAAAACGTTTGAAAGAGCTGGAGTAGGTATTAAGGAAGGTCAGCAGAGTATACAGATTCCTGAATCCCACAGTATTCTATTTCTTCATAACCTGTCTACAAGGTTTATAATTTTTTCACGTAAATGGGAGATCTATTCTTCCAAGACATTGTGAGCATCTACCAACTCGTGGACAGTGGATAATTCTCCAATTTTTTGTTAAACATGGGCTTTACATGTGACTAGGTGGTCAATACCGGATTTTAGTTGATTAGAAATTTTTTGAAGAGACTGACTCCTTCAGTTTATTGGTAGTTAAAGGATTATCCATACCTGGATTCAATTGTAAATTAAAGGAGAGATTTTCAATGTTTAGATCATCCACAGTAGCAGAATCAGTTCCTTTTTTGAAAGAAGGGCCTTTAAAGTTGGGGAGGCTTGTAGAGAGTCCAGAATACCTCTTGTAGTAACCTTTCTGGAAACAGGGCTTTGTTCCACTGTCTCAGGTGAGGAAGAACCAGTAGAGGAACGGTGTGATGGAAAATTTCATTCCTTGAAAAGTTGCTGCTGTTTGTTGCAGTTTTGAGCTGTGATTATAAAAAGCTGCATCTCTACTGGTACCCTGATGACCAGAAGGGAAGACATTTTTAAGTTTCCTAGGAGCTGTAGATTTTGTTTGCTTTCGGGCCTTTTTAGGCTGGGAATAACAAGATTTTTTTGGCAGATTTGAGGGCTCCCTTTGTTGATTACGGAAGGATATTTATCCCCAGAATGTAACTCCCGTGGTTCACAAATAGATGAGTAAAGAATGTCTGCTATACATATTGTGAACAATGACAAAGAGCGATTTGCATAGTCAGGTTATGAGTCACTCCAGAGCCATAAATGTTGACCATGGCTTTATGTCCAATTGTGGAAGTGAATTGGGTGTCATGACCCAGTGAAGTGCTTCCTGTACTCATTGAATCTTATTACCTTGGACTTCTACCTGTGGGTTGATTTCAAGCCCAGGGTTTAGACAGTGAGAATCCAGTGTTGTGCACATGCAATAGAAGATCCTGGATGCCTATGTAAGCATTTCTGCTGAGGTGTAGCTCTCAGTGTATTGTGAATGGGAGAAGACAATAGTCTTGACTATTCCAAACAACATACAGAGCACATCGAGTATAATCTATAGTGGATCATTGTTGTCACGGAAAAATTGTTAATAACTTTACATCAACATATGCATCTAATGTTTAAACATAGATTTAGGTTCATCAATAAATTCTCTATCAGATACATATGTCTCATGCACCCTTTTCCATTTGAAAATATCAACTTGGTTTCAATATGACGACTTTCAAAATAGCCATCATGTTGGACACCACTCCCCTCATATTTACATCCATACCTTTGGCAAGGCACACACAGAATGGCATTACCAACTACTAGTTTTCATTCATTTAGTTGTCTCCCTACCTTGGAACCACTCTGTACAATAATATAAATAAATACAAAAAATAATAGAAAAATGCACAATAAGCATAGACCTAAAAAAGTTACCAAAACAAGCTCATCAGCCATAAATACAGAGCAGGGTAACACTCCTAGCAAATGAATCTAAACAAGATATTACAAGTAAAGCAATGTTGAAATATAAAGAACCAAGCATAACATAACAAATGTATATATCCAATAAAAAGTTGCAAAATAATATTTCCTGATGAATCTATTGAAGCAGTGAAGCACACATTGAGGTGTCTTGGTATGATTTGTACTCGCCACAGGATATCCATTGCTGGGCTTTATTATTGATATCATTATTGTTGGCTATTATTTTGCAGGGAACTTTTAATTTGATTCATATGTTTTGGGGGATTTCTTATATTTCTGCATTGGGAATATTATTCTAGGATTTTTCAAATGTATTTATATTATTGCCTATTATTAAAGAAATATTAGCTCTTTAGATCCTGGGTGGTTTATTTTGGTAGACTTCATGATTTCTCTATACTCTTTTATGAGATGCCTATCCTATATGTGTCTATTGTGGCTGCCCAGTGCTTGTGGTGTGAATTATAGCCTATCAAGAGTTTTGTTACTATGTCACAATATTTACCAAATTGGTTTAATTAGACATTACAGTCTTTGACCAAATTAGAGCTAAGATAAGGATGAACAAATGTGAACCTTTCTTTTTGCCAGTTCAGCTGACCTCAGGCTGTATAGTGGCATGGTATAACCCATGGATCAGTCAGTCTTGTGTAATGAATAATGGGCTAACTTAAAAGGACTAAAAATGGAGTTAGTCACACTACACCCTACACATCATGTGTGAAAAGCATGAACTGTAGTAATACAAGAAAGATAATGTCGGGAAACAGAATTTTAAATGCATGTAAATTAGAAAATCATATAATGTCTTATTCAATAAAGAAATAAATTAATAAAATCAAAGTGTAATACTATGATACACTTTAGGTTTTGAATAGAACTTTTGATCTTTAACCAGTCTTTTTCCAACTTTGCTTCAATTAAATGATTCTCTTCCCACACTATTGCTATGACAAAATGATTCATTCACTTTTATCTTTCTATTGTACAGAATCTTTTTCATCAGCTAAGCTAATTGCAAAACCATCTTTTTATTTATATCATACTTCTGTTTTACTTTCCACATATCCACGCATAGGTTTTCACAAATCATAAAACTATGTTAGCAATGTTTGGTGCTAAGAGAACAAATTATAATTTAAACTGAATCTGAAAATAGCTCTTTTACATAGTAATTGCCCATCAAGTACGCTGGTGTTATGTTTTATTTATTTACAACATTGTCAAAAATGGTCAGTGACCACTCTTTAGTCTATTTCATATTCAGTTAATTCAGCCATTAAGTACAAATTATTCATCATTCAGCTTAAAAGAAAGATGAAATATATAGAAAGGAAAAGAGATTCCAAAATAATAAATACAGGATTACATTTCTGTATTTTGGGCCCACTCTTCACTTTTCCCTTTAGTATGAACACTTAATGTTCACCCCCATATCATACAATGAGAAATGATACTATGTGCCTCCTGATTAAAACATTACAAGACCGTGCCCCCCAAATAAAATTGTGATATGGTGTGCCCCTAAATACAAAAACATACCATAAGATATGCATAAATAAAACAATGCCAAAACTGTGCCACCTGAAAAAGTAGCAAAGTAAAAAATATAAGTACTAAATAACGATGGCCACCCAAGTAAAGAATACTCACTTTGAAACAATTCTCAGAATCAATTAAATTCAGAAAAAGGGGACTAGGTTGACATATCACTTTTCTTTTTTTCCAAGAACTGACTATTACAACCAGTTTGGGAGAACAAAGAAGAACCCGTTACATCTTAGTTCTGCAAATCCCCACAGAATCCTCTTTCCTGGCAAAGTGGCAATTCTACTGCTAGTATAGATATTACAGATGAGCGAGCATACTCGCTAAGGGAAACTACTCGAGCGAGTAGTGCCTTATGCGAGTACTTGCCCGCTCGTCTCTAAAGATTCGGGTCCGGCGGGGGAGAGTGAGGAGGAATAGGGGGGAGATCTCTCTCCCCTCAACCCCCCGAACACCCTTGCTCACTCCCGCAACTCACCACTCTCCCCTGCCGGCATCCAAATCTTTAGAGACGAGCGGGCAGGTACTCGCATAAGGCACTACTCGCTCGAGTAGTTTGCCTTAGCGAGTATGCTCACTCATCTCTAATAGATATAACAAAGTTTAACTTGACTATGATAATACTGCAACAAGTTATCGTCTTCCCAACCCAGGATGTAAACGTACATCGTGGCTAGGATCGTGCAGGCTCAGAAGCTGGGACTGACATCCAGCCTCCTACTGGCAACAGAGCAGATTGGTGACAGCAGCAATCCATGCTGTTAACCTCTTACAAGACGTAATCAATGTTGATTGTGGCATTTAAAGTGTTTACAGGGGGAAGACATTTACCTTGTGATGTCATCAGCCCTCCACCATGTAATTGTGGAGTGCCAAAGTGTTGCCATAGCAACAGGACGCCAAACAATGGCATCCAGGTCAGCCATAGCCTGTGACTGCTATAATTAGCAATAATTCATTGCAGTACAGAAGTACTGCAATGTATTATAGGTTGGAACATAGTATTTCACGTTTAAGTCCCCTACAGGGAAAAAGGATAACAGTAAAAAAAAAACATAAAAACGGAAAAGAACCCAAAAAACTTATTTGCACACTTCCCTACTTTGTTTTAAAAAATGTAAAAACCCATGTTTAGTATTGTCACACCCATAACAACCTATACAATAAGCCGAACACACTTGTGAGGCCTTAGTCACACGGGCGTTTTTTCACGCGATTTGCGCATCGCATGACGGATGCGCATGCGCAAATTGCGTGACCGGCGCCGAAAAATCGGCCCAAAAATCGCCCGAAAATCTGCTCCTAGCCGCGTTTCATTAGAAACGGGCCGGAGCTGTCCAGCGCATTGCATTCAATGGAGCCGGCAATACAGCGGCTCCATTGAATGCAAGCGCTGCGGGCGAGTGTGGGATGAATTGTCGGGGAGGGGTTAAATATATAACCCCTTTCCTGCAATGCATCCTTAAATGTGAAAAAATTAAAAAAAAGGATGTACTCACCAGCTCCCGGCAGCTGAAGATCCCGGCGGCCGGCCTGCAGTGGGTGTGAAGGGGGTGTGACTCAGGCTTGCCCCTGATTGGCTCAGCGCTGAGCCAATCAGAAGCAAGTCTCAGTCACACCCATTCATGAATTCATGAATGGGTGTGACTGAGATCAGCCTGTGATTGGCTCAGGCTGAGCCAATCAGGGGCAAGCCTGAGTCACACCCCCTTCACACCCACTGCAGGCCGGCCGCCGGGATCTCCAGCTGCAGGGAGCAGGTAAGTACATACTTTTTTTTTATTTTTTCACTTTTCAGGATGCATTGCAGGAAAGGGGTTATATATTTAACCCCTTCCCGACAATTAACCCCGCGCACGCCGGCAGCCCATTGCTTTCAATGGAGCCGCTGTATTGCCGCTCCATTGAATTCAATGGGCAAACATCGTTCTTCTCTGCCACAGCTGTTCCAGCTGTGGCAGAGAAGAATGATTTATCTTCTATATGTTCTCATTGGGGTCGGCGCTGCTGCCGCCGGCCCCATTGAGCGCATATAGAGAAGAGAACAGGAATCGCAGATCGCAGATAGGTGCGATCTGCGATTTCTGTTCTCTAATTTATCGGACGAGCGCATAAAAAGCGCTCATGTGTCCGATACCATTGCAAAGCAATGGTTTTAAAAAATCGCCGGACGCATGCGCATGCGCAAATCGCGGCAATAAACGCCCGTGTGACTAAGCCCTAATCCTGCATAACAAGCGCTCTAAAAATATAATTAAAAAATCAAAGCCACTATACTTTTTTTGTTCATTTCACCTCTCAAAAAACACAATAAAAGTGGTCAAAAATCCATATGTATCCCAAATTGATACCAATAAGTCCTGCAGTATGTCACACAAAGAACTAACCCTCACAAAGCTTCTTCAATAGAAAGAGAAAAGGTTGTTGGACTTTGAGTTTAGCAATACAATTTTTTTTTTTTTTTTTTGCAAAAAAAGGTTTTTATTGTGCAAAAGTGTAAAACAAAACCCAAAATATATCCTTTTGTACTGTCATAAATGTAACAACCCACGGGGGAAAAAAATGATATTAATGCTGCATGATTAATGCTGTTATTGCAGAATTTATGTGTTTCTTCTCCCTGTCTCCCAAAAGGAATTACTAAAAGTTATACAATACATTATACATATGCAAAAAATGCTGCCAATACAAACTTCAACTCTCTGTACAAAAAGTCTTCATATGGCTATGGCGAAGGAAAAATAAAAACATTATGGCTTTTGAAAAGTAGAAATGAAAATTTCCAAAAAAGTTGGTGTATCCCTAAGCCCAAAATAGGCTGTGTCACTCAGGCCTTAGTCACACGGGCGTTTTTTCCCACGATTTGCGGATCGCATGATGGATGCGCATCCGCAAATCGCGTGACCGGGGCCGAAAAATCGCCCGAAAAAACTGCTCCTAGCCGCGTTTCATTAGAAACGGGCCGAAGCTGTCCAGCGCATTGAATTCAATGGAGCCGGCAATGCAGCCAGCTCCATTGAAAGCAATGGGCTGCGGGCGATCTCACGATGAATTTCCCCGCCTGCTGAGAGCTGCCTCTGATTGGTCCCTGCGCTGAGCCAATCAGAGGCAGCACTCACTCACCCATTCATGAATTCATGAATGGGTAAGTGAGAGCTGCCTCTGATTGGTGAGGCTGTGACCAATCAGAGGCAGCTCATTCAGCAGGTGGGGATTTTAAATCCCCGGCTGCTGAATACTACTCAGAGCAGTTCAGGAGAACTGTCGGCCGGCCGCGGCTGAACTCCGTCTGCCGGGACCAGGTGAGTATTTTTTTTTTGTTTGTTTTTACACATTTCTGGATGAATTTCAGGGAAGGGCTTATATTTTTAAGCCTTTCCCGAAAATTCATCGTGCGATGGCCGGCAGCCCATTGCTTCAATGGAGCTGGCTGTATTGCTGGCTCCATTGAATTCAATGGGCAAACATAATTCTTCTCTGCCACAGCTGTTACAGCTGTGGCAGAGGAAAATGATTTGTCTATTATATGTTCTCAATGGGGTCGGCGCTGCTGCCGCCAGCCCCATTGAGCGCATATAGAGAAGAGAACAGGAATCGCAGATCTGCGATTTCTGTTCTATAATTTATCGGACGAGCGCATAAAAAGCGCTTATGTGTCCGATACCATTGCAAAGCAATGGTTTTATAAAATCGCCGGACGCATGCGCATGCGCAAATCGCGCAATAAAACGCCCGTCTGACCGAGGCCTCAGAGGTTAAAGGCTATGCAAAATATAACATTTTTAATTCAACTGTATTGTCAAACCAAAGTATATGCATTAACCCAACACATTAGCAACAACAAAACCCATTGTTAAACTATTGAAAGGGCAGATAAACTGTGGCACATAATGTTATGTTAACGTATTTAGAGTCCAGTTAAACTTTGCTTCATCTGTGTATGCACTAACGATGTTGAAAATGGCTGTGGAGAGACCATATTCCTTATTTTAATATCCCTTTAAGATCTGAATCCTAGTTTTAAAATAAAAATAAAACCAACTTTATAATTATATCTTTCTTGTTTTATATATAACACTCTGAGATTTACATCTAATGTAAAATGCACCCTAGCAATCAATTTCTAACATTACCTTTGATGTGTTGCATTTTCATTTCATTTGGAAAATCAAAGAAAGAGAAGAGGCCGCAGAGAAGATGTGCTGGATATGTAGATCATGAGGCTCAGCAAAATGTGTCATTTCTCCTGTGTTTAATCCCTCGGTTCTTGTTTTTACAGTTCACTAATTCTGATACCTCCTGAAGCTTTAACAATCCTCCTTCCAACATATTTTCTAGGATAAACTTCATATTGGGTTGTATTTTAAATTAGGGAATAGTACTTTCATAATGCATATATGTTACATCCCTTAAAATAATATCATAAATTAGGATGTAAGGATTCGGTTCTGTCCTCATATTACAAATGTAATAGTACTTAGTGGTATTGCCTTAAGTAAGTAATCAGATTCCGTCATTTCTCTATGATGACTAACAAAGTGAAATCAAAAACCTTGCTAAATATATCATAGTCCTTTTATATCAGAGAGAGTACTATTCACGAAAAGAGTCACTCCAGTGATTTTTTTCATTCATTGTGTACCTAGACTTCCTGTATAAGTTGGCTAGTATTACCATGTCTAGTTATTCCTTTTCATCAGAAACTTCCCGAGTTCCCTTCTGGTGTGTCCTGTGATCTCAATTATGACTAAGGCCTCGGTCAGACGACCGTTTTTTGCCGCGATTTGCGGATCACATGACGGATGCGCATCCGCAAATCGCGTGGCCGCGGCCAACGATTCGCCGAAAAATCTGCAGCTAGCAGCGTTTTCGGCGAAACAGGCCAGAAACGAGGAATCGCAGATCGCTCCTATCTGCGATCTGCGATTCCTTGTGTTTTATATATGCGCTCAATGGGGCTGGCGGCAGCAGCGCCGACCCCATTGAGAACATATACTACAAAGATCATTCTCCTCTGCCACAGCTGTAACAGCTGTGACAGAGAAGAATTATGTCCGCCCATTGAATTCAATGGAGCCGGCAATACAGCCGGCTCCATTGAAAGCAATGGGCTGCCGGCGAGCACGGGATGAATTTTCGGGAAGGGCTTAAAAATATAAGCCCTTCCCTGAAAATCATACTAAAATGTGTAAAAATAAAAAAATATATATATACTCACCTTGTCCCTGCAGCCGGAGTTCAGCCGCAGCCGGCCGGCAGTTCTCCTGAACTGCTCTGTGTTGTATTCAGCAGCCGGGGATTTAAAATCCCCGCCTGCTGAATGGGCTGCCTCTGATTGGTCACAGCCCTCACCAATCAGAGGCAGCTCTCACTCACCCATTCATGAATTCATGAATGGGTGAGTGAGTGCTGCCTCTGATTGGCTCAGCGCAGGGACCAATCAGGGGCAGCTCTCAGCTGTCATTCAATCAGCATAATTCCTATATGATGGACCCTACTACAGAATCTGTTTAGAGGGGGGCACAGAAATGCTTATCACAATTACTGATGATGATGATTAGAGGCTGTTGTTGCACAGTTATAATGAATATGATAGTTCAGTCTCCTAGCTATATAATTTTGGTCTGTAGCTTATTTAGGTGAATATAGAATACAGTAATTTTGCTGTCTTCCCAGCAGACAGAAATGGTATATTCTCTAGATGTTCATGTAATGATATGCTGATGCATCATGGGATTGATAGCACAGCATAGTGAAATAGAAAGCGAGGGGAAATCTAAGCATCAGACTGGAGGCTGCACTGCATGGATTTGAGTGCATTATATATAGAAGACTTGAAGAGTGAGACAGGCAATCAGGTGAGTGTGCAGAGATGTAAAATGTGGCTTCACTGTAGTGACCCTTTATGTAAAGTGTTGTCAAACTTATTTTTTATTCTTCTAATCATCCCCACTTGCTGCCTATAGTTACTTTGTAATACACTTACAATTCCAGTGCTACTACAGTTCTTCAACATGGCAATGTATCATATGATCTGTGACATCATTTCTTAATGCAAGCCCGATAATGTCCCATTTAAGTCATATGGGCTAGAACACAATAATCCTGTCACTGTTTATGAGATACAACTGGTGGAGTCATATTGTAGGGATGTGTTATCCTGCATCAGGGAGTGTGCTTGCACTGTCCTTGATGTATTCTCCAAGGCTCTATGATAGAGACAGCAGGGCACATACCCCACTAACCTAAGAGCACAGCAGGTTCAAAAACATACTAACATAGTAACATAGTATGCTAGGCTGAAAAAAAAACAAATGTCCATCCAGTTCAGCCTCTCCCCCTCCCCCCCACCGATGTTGATGCAGAGGCAAAAAGGTAAAAATAAACCACAATGAGTGAGAAACCAATTTACCCCATTTCGGGGGAAAAATTCCTTCCTGACTCCATAATGCATCGGAAAAATGTCTCCCCTTAGTTTTGCCTGCTGATCCGTCTGTTCATATGTGCAAGTGAATTATACTCACGTCCTTGACACCACTCGGTCCAATGGTTTTGTTTTAGCAGAGAAGATAGTAGATATATGGAAGCATGGACTTTTGAAGTATAATTCTTGCTTTATTCAATATTCATGCTTAAAATGTCTGGCACATAACAGAAGTACGCGTTTCAGCTTTACAGCCTTGTTCACCTCAATACCATATGTTAATGCCTGCTTTTATAGACCTTTAAAAACAATTAACACCAATTAAAAAGTACCTGATCATTTAACTCCCTTCTATGTGTCCTCCCGTGCTAGTTCTCTTCCATTAGAACATGCACCTGTACTTGCTCTATATTACATACGACCTTTGGATATATAATATTGCTTTGAAAAAAAGCTATTATTCTCAGATTGAAAAATTGCCAAAATACTTTTTTATCTCCCATAATTTCCATATCTTCATTCATTTGTGATTATATGATTTTCTGTTTTAGTCTTCCTCAAGAGTTCTGGTTACACAGTTATTATTATGTTAATACTTTTTAATCCATTTTTTGGAATTTAACTTTTTATTATATTACCAGCTTTTTTGGTTTCATTTTTTAGGTAGCCTTTTGTTTTATTATACCTTCCATAACCGCATGCGGTAATATGTTCCAACCCATCTTTAGCAAGCCTCCATGTCCTGCACAATGTCTATATCCTGTAATGTCATAGTGCTCTAAAATGATGTCTAGTCTTCTCTTAAACTCAACTATCTATTTTGCCATCATAACTTACTCAGAAAGAGGGTTGCACAGTCTCACTGCTTTTACCGTAAGGAACCCCTTTCTCTGCCAGTGATGAAACCTTCTTTCTATTAAATGTAGAGCATGCCCTCTTGATACTGTCACACTCCTGGGTATAAATAGATCATGGGAAAGATCTTTCTATTCTCCACTAATGTATTTATACATAGTTATTTGGTCGCCCCTTAACTGTCTTTTTTCAAGGGTGAATAATCACAATTTTGATAGCCTCTCTTGGAATTCTAGTCCTCCCATTCTATTTATTAATTTAGTTCCCCTTTTTTAAACCCCCTCAAGCACTGCAATATCTGAGCATTGGTTTCCAGAAATGTACACATTCCATGTGAGGCATGACAAGTGCCTTATACTGTATAGTGGAAGAATAATGTTCTTTCCCCTTGCCCTTATACCTCTTTTAATGCACCTCAAGACTTTGTTTCCTTTTGCAGCAGCTGACTGGCATTAATTGCTCCAGTAAGTCCACAGTCAACTATTGCCCCCAAATCTTTTTCCATATCACTACTCCCTGGCAGTGCCCCATTTAGTGTATATTAACAACATCCATTTCTCCTGCGCATGTGCATAACCTTACATTCATAAATGTTAAACTTCATTTGCATTTTTCTACAAAAGCTCCCAGTTTATCTAGGTCCATTTGCAGCTGTTTACTGTCCTCTGTTGTACTAATTATCTTGTAAAATTTCATATAATTTGCAAATATTGATATTTTACTGTGCAGTCCCTCTATCAGGTCATTGATAAATATATCGAACAGAATGGAGCCCAATACTGAACCCTGTGGCACGCCACTAACAATGGTGGCCCAATCAGAGTACAAACCATTTATTACCACCCTCTGATTTCTATGTGTGGAACAGGTTTTTACCCAGCTACACACATTTTCACCCAGACCAAGCTGTCTCATTTTATATATTAACCTAGTGTTACATGTGCTGCTGATACATGTTGTACTACTGTGCTTCCAGCAGCACAGCACTCTCAGGGTTAATGATTGAGCTGGATAGGTGTGGTTCTTCCTGCTAGCCAATCTCCTGGGTCTGTGCTCACATACAAACCCAGCTCCTGGTCAGTCTGAAGCTGGCCTTGTACTGTTTGGATGTATTTGTAACGTGTCCTGTTACCTGTTCTCTGTTCTGTTGAAGTTTGCTGTGTGATCTGTGCCTTGCGGTTCATGTCCGTTTGTTTGTTTATTTTGTGTCAGTTTGGTCAGCTGAGTTTGTTTGCTATGTCTGCGCTAGGTTGGCCCCTAGGGCCCTCTAGTAGATGTGTCTTGCTAGTGTAGGGACTGCAAGATACGAGGGGCCTTGCAGGGGCTTGCAGCTTAAGTTCATTGGCCAATGTATGAACTAACACCTCGCATTTATCTTCAGCATTAGTGTTTGCATTGTGGCTGCTGTATGCTGTGTATCCTGGCTCTGTGTGCCCTGTTGTTCAGTCCCTGTCATGTGGCATGTGAATGCGTCCTGTTCTGGTGCATGGCTCCTAGGATCAGCTAGAGCCCAGATCTGAAGACCGCTGGGCTGCCCCGCTTAGGTAGGGCCTTGCCATCCTCCTGTGTAGAACAGGGTCAGTTTGCATGAAATCCATGTGCGTACCCAGTCCTCTCTTTGGTCACGATCGTGTGGGCCCCGTTCTCAGTCTGCCCACATGATCATAACACCTACGTGGTACAGTGTCAAATGCTTTAGAAAAATCCAGATATGAGATCAATAGACTCTCCAAGATCAAGTCTAGAACTTACTTTGTTGTAGAAGCTGATCAAGTTGGTTTGACATGATTGACCACTCTTGAATCTATGCCATGCCAATGAGTAGTTATACCATTGTTTTGCTTGAGGTATTTCACGATGGCATCTCTCAGAAAGACTTCAACTATTTTTCTAATTATTGAAGTGAGACTTACTGGCCTATAGTTACCGGGCTCTCCTCTTGATCCCTTTTTGTATTTTGGAACCATACTGTCAATGCACTAATCCAATGGTGCCACCCTGTTCTCAATAGAGTCCCTGAATACGTATAACACATAGCGGTCTGTCTATCACATCTCTTAGTTCCCTTAGAACTCTTCGGTGTATTCCATCTGAGTCAGGAGATTTTTCAATTTGAATCCTTTTTAGGTGGCTCTGCACTTCCTCCTGCGTAAAGCAGGGGATATTTAATTGGGGGTTCATTTTATTTCCTTGCATTTCATGTGACATTTCTTTTTCTCTCGTCAATATTCTTCAGAAAAAACTATTTCATAGATCTGCCTTTTAGGGTTTCTCCTGCATTATTTGTTTAAAGGGTCATTGCTTTCAGTGCAAATCTTTTTACCATTTATATAATTAAAAAATAATTTAGGGTTATTTTTACTCTTTGGTATTCAGTCTCTCTGCCTCCTCCTTTGCAGTTTTTGTTTCCTTACATAATTTGTTTTTTTTCCTGTATGTTTTTAGTGCTTCTTTACTGTCTTTTTGTTTTAATAATTTAAAGGCTTTCTTTTTTTACCTATTGCCCCCTTACAGTCTTGTTGAACCACATTGATTTCCTTCTATTTATAGTTATTTTATTTTTGAAGTGTATGAACTGCTTACATGAGGTATTTAGGATGTTTTTGAATTTTTCCTATTTGTTGTCTGTACTGTTATTTTTGAGGACATTGTCCCATTTAATGTTGCTGAAAGTAATTCTAAGCTGTTTTTTTGCTTTACTAAAGTTTAGTTTTTTTGTTGCTCCCTGATAGCTTTCCTATTGAATGACAACTGGAAATTAATTATATTGTTGTCACTACTCCCCAAGTGTCCCTCAACCTGCACCCCCATGATTCTGTCCAGCCTGTTGGTTAGTAATTGATTCAGAATTGCCTTCTCTCTAATTGGCTCCTGTACCAGTAGGCTAAGGTAGGTCTTTAATTGCTCTCAAGAACTTATTGCTCTTGTGAGAGTCACAGTTTTCATCTTCCCATACTATATCCGGATTATTAAAGTCCTCAATAATAATGAGTTTATTGTAGTTTGACACCTCTTCTATTTGCCCTAGTTAAAAGTTTTCAGTTTCTTCTGTTATTTCTGGTGGCCTATAGAAAGCTCCTACCAGGATTTTATTAGTTCTCTTCAATGTATTTCTACCCTTAGAGATTCCACACATTCATCACCTACACCTATATCTTCTTGCAGCCTTAGTATTAAGTAGGGTTTAACATACAGACATACCATTTTCCCTTTCCGGTTTTCCCAGTCCCTTCTGAAGAGGTTGTTACCCTGTAAATTCATTGCCTATTGGCATTTATCTTCAGGCCATGTTTCCGTTATTCCCACTATATCATAGTTTTCTTCAGACATTCTCACTTCAAGCTCACCCACTTTACCGATCAGACTTCTTGCATTTATTGCCATACTGTTATACAGTTGTGGTTATTAATTGTTATTATTATGGTCCTATTAGCTGCTCTTTAAGTTCTAACTGTACTAACTGTACCCCTTCCCTGCTCGACCCCCGTAATCCCAGAAAAAGAATCTGTCTTCACTGTCTTTCCCCCTATTTCTCTTCTTATCCTCCACACAGTCTCTAGTTTAAACACTCCTCCAATCTTTCTCCATCAGCACAGCTGTACTTTTCCCATTGAGATGCAACCAATCCCTATGGTAGAGCCTGTAACCAACAGCAAAAACAGCCACGTTCTCCAGGAACCCAAATCCCTCCTTCCTACACCAACTCTGGATCCACTTGTTTACCTCCCTAATCTCCCTCTGTCTTTCTAGTGTGGCTCGTGGGTAATTCCAGACCAGAAAGGCACATGATAATTCTGGTTACCTTCTGCCTCAAATAAATGTAATAAAAGGAGATCAGCAGTGTAGTGGCAGCAAGAGGGATGAGGTAGATAGAGAACAGCTGATAAACAGCATGCAGTGAAGGATGATCAATGTTTGGAGACATCTTTAGAACGTCACTGAAATTGGGCTGGTAAAATAGGGAAACCAAACAGAAATCTGAGTTAGAAAGTCAGTGCAGACTAGACTTGCAGTGGGCAAAGAAAGGATAAAAATTGGTAATACTGTGCTAAACCAAACACAGGAGTGGGAGGTGGTTAGAAACGTGCACCTGTATATCGGGGCTAATGTATCACTGAGGTAGAACAAGCAGGGGCCAGCACACATGGAAGAATGACCAACATTGGAAGATATCTTCAGAACTGTCAGCTGGCCAAGTGTAACGTTGGCTTCACAGGGGCAAAAGCACCCAACAGTCATCCAAATGACTTCACACAGAAGTGATAGTTGTTCAGTGAATAGAGGTGGAGAACACTGAACACTCTTCCAACTGCCTGGCTCCATTCATCATGAACAGGCAATGATTGAAAGATGAGTGACTGCCTGTTTACACTAAGTGAAAAGTCAGTGAGCTGAAATTAAGCAACTAGCGACTACTCAACAATTTCTTGTATAGTACCCTAAGTGCACAGGACAACTATTACTGAAAATTGTTCTTTTGAGTGATTTTTCAGCTGGTAGTTGTCCTATGTGACAAAACCCTAAGGGTAGAGCCTCACGCACACTACATTGTGCAAAACATGATGATAACTCTAGCCTTAGCATGAAGCTGAGTAATCAAACATGCACCTAAAATGCCAAGGACAATCAATAGCAAACAGCAGATACAGGTATCACAAGTGGTAGTAAACACTGTTTTTTTTTCTACTTTAATGACTAATCTGATGTACTGAAATATGGATTTTGTGTTTTTTTACTCCAACAAACTCTTTAAGAGATATGCATGACTAAGATGTTATCCAATATTTGAGACTAAAAGTAGCTTTTCTAAGTCGTAAATCACTATAAATATAGATAGAATTTAACTTTGATTCTGACACTTGACCGCAAATTAAAATTAATAATTTTACATGGCTACCGAATTAAAATTGTGTTACAGAAGCACGACCTAAAAATGTATTTCTAATAGAACATTCATAATAATGGTTGCATAAATATACAATAAATGTTAAGTTTTGCTAAGATACATGGTACGGAGAGAAAGAAATACGGGAAACTGAAACAAAGTAATGTCTATGGCTCCCTAAACCATCATCTCCATAAAGAGGATTGGAAGATTAGTAAATGACCTAGAAATGGGCAGCCCTCATTATTACTTCTGTACAGTGCTATTTCATTTGTTGAGGTCAATGGGATTCATGGAAGAGTATCAATTTGAAAACCCGTGTTACTGAATAATATTATTAATAATATTACTGAATACTAATATTATATGAATAAACTCATACTCTAATCAAGGTAAACATTAGAGATGAGCGAACGTACTCGTCCGAGCTTGATATTTGTGCGAATATTAGGGTGTTCGGGATGCTCGTTACTCGTAACGAGTACCACGCGGTGTTCCGGTTACTTTCAGTCTCCTCTCTGAGACGTTAGCGCGCTTTTCTGGCCAATTGAAAGACAGGGAAGGCATTACAACTTCCCCCTGTGACGTTCAAGCCCTATACCACCCCCCTGCTGTGAGTGGCTGGGCCGATCAGATGTCACCCGAGTATAAAAGTCGGCCCCTCCCGCGGCTCGCCTCAGATGCCTTGTGACTGAGTTAGCTGAGGGAAAGTGCTGCTGCTGGTGCTGCTGTAGGGAGAGTGTTAGGAGTGAGTGTAGGCTTCAAGAACCCCAACGGTCCTTCTCAGGGCCACATCTATCCGTGTGCAGTACTGTGGAGGGTGCTGTTAGCAGTGTTGCACACATTTATTTTTTTCAAAATCGGCAGTCTGCAGAGCATGGCGCCTTGCAGTAATACTACAGGGACAGAAGTGGTGCTTAGGTAGGGAGAGTGTTAGGAGTGAGTGTAGGCTTCAAGAACCCCAACGGTCCTTCTTAGGGCCACATCTATCCGTGTGCAGTACTGTGCAGGCTGCTGTTAGCAGTGTTGCATATTTTTTTCTTTTCAAAATCGGCTGTCTGCAGAGCATTGCGCCTTGCAGTAATACTACAGGGAGAGAATTGTGTAGGCAGGGCCAGAAGACATATATTATTGATTGAATATAGTCAGTGGGCCCTCCGTTTCCAAAAAAGGGAAAAATTGTATTTGTCCTGCAGTCTTGCGCCAATTTATTTCCTGCCTGGGAAAAGTAACCGCTGTGCTGCACTTCATATAACTGCATTTCTGTGCAACACATATCTTATCTGATTGAATATAGTCAGTGGGCCCTCCGTTTCCCAAAAAGGGAAACATTCTATTTGTCCTGCAGGCTTGCGCCAATTTATTTGCTGCCTGTGAAAAGTAACTGCTCTGCTGCACTTCATATAACTGCATTTCTGTGCAACACATATCTTATCTGATTGAATATAGTCAGTGGGCCCTCCGTTTCCCAAAAAGGGAAACATTCTATTTGTCCTGCAGGCTTGCGCCAATTTATTTGCTGCCTGTGAAAAGTCTCCGCTCTGCTGCACTTCATATAACTGCATTTCTGTGCAACACATATCTTATCTGATTGAATATAGTCAGTGGGCCCTCCGTTTCCCAAAAAGGGAAACATTCTATTTGTCCTGCAGGCTTGCGCCAATTTATTTGCTGCCTGTGAAAAGTAACTGCTCTGCTGCACTTCATATAACTGCATTTCTGTGCAACACATATCTTATCTGATTGAATATAGTCAGTGGGCCCTCCGTTTCCCAAAAAGGGAAACATTCTATTTGTCCTGCAGGCTTGCGCCAATTTATTTGCTGCCTGTGAAAAGTAACTGCTCTGCTGCACTTCATATAACTGCATTTCTGTGCAACACATATCTTATCTGATTGAATATAGTCAGTGGGCCCTCCGTTTCCCAAAAAGGGAAACATTCTATTTGTCCTGCAGGCTTGCGCCAATTTATTTGCTGCCTGGGAAATCACTGTAATACAGCATGCTGAGGGGTAGGGGTAAGCCTAGAGGACGTGGACGTGGCCGAGGACGCGTAGGCCCAAGTGAGGGTGTGGGCACAGGGCGAGCTCCTGATCAAGGCGTATCGCAGCCGACTGCTGCGCGATTAGGAGAGAGGCACGTTTTTGGCGTCCCCACATTCATCGCCCAATTAATGGGTCCACGCGGGAGACCTTTATTAGAAAATGAGCAGTGTGAGCAGGTCCTGTCGTGGATGGCAGAAAGTGCTTTGAGCAAGCTATCATCCACCCACAGTTCTGCGCCGTCCAGTGCTGCAAATCCAAATCCTCTGGCTGCTACTCCTCCTTCCTCCCAGCCTCCTCACTCCACTACAATGACACATGCTCAGGAGCGGGCAGACTCCCAGGAACTATTCTCGGGCCCCTGCTCAGATTGGGCAGCATTGGTTCCTCTCCAAGCAGAGGAGTTTATCGTCACTGATGCCCAACCATTGGAAAGTTCCCGGGGTCCGGGGGATGAGGCTGGGGACTTCCGGCAACTGTCTCAAGACCTTTCAGTGGGTGAGGAGGACGATGACGATGAGACACAGTTGTCTTGCAGTGAGGTAGTAGTAAGGGCAGTAAGTCCGAGGGAGGAGCGCACAGAGGATTCGGAGGAAGAGCAGCAGAACGATGAGGTGACTGACCCCACCTGGTGTGCAACGCCTACACAGGACAGGTCTTCAGAGGGGGAGGCACGGGCAGCAGCAGGGCAGGTTGCAAGAGGCAGTGCGGTGGCCAGGGGTAGAGGCAGGGCCAGACCAAATAATCCACCAACTGTTTCCCAAAGCACACCCTCGCGCCATGCCACCCTGCAGAGGCCGAGGTGCTCTAAGGTCTGGCAGTTTTTCACAGAGACGCCTGACGACCGACGAACAGTGGTGTGCAACCTTTGTCGCGCCAAGATCAGCCGGGGAGCCACCACCAACAGCCTCACCACCACCAGCATGCGCAGACATATGATGCCCAAGCACCCCACAAGGTGGGACGAAGGCCGTTCACCGCCTCCGGTTTGCACCGCTGCCTCTCCCCCTGTGCCCCAACCTGAAACTGAGATCCAACCCCGCTCTGAGGACACAGGCACTACCGTCTCCTGGCCTGCACCCACACCCTCACCTCCGCTGTCCTCGGCCCCATCCACCAATGTCTCGCACCGCACCGTCCAGCCGTCGCTAGCGCAAGTGTTTGAGCGCAAGCGCAAGTACGCCGCCACGCACCCGCACGCTCAAGCGTTAACCGTCCACATAGCCAAATTTATCAGCCTTGAGATGCTGCCGTATAGGGTTGTGGAAACGGAGTCCTTCAAAAGTATGATGGAGGCAGCGGCCCGCGCTACTCAGTTCCCAGTCGCCACTACTTTTCCTGATGTGCCATCCCAGCCCTGCACGACCACGTCTCCCGCAACATTGTACGCGCCCTCACCAACGCTGTTACTGCCAAGGTCCACTTAACAACGGATACGTGGACAAGCACAGGCGGCCAGGGCCACTACATCTCCCTGACGGCACATTGGGTGAATTTAGTGGAGGCTGGGACAGAGTCAGAGCCTGGGACCGCTCACGTCCTACCCACCCCCAGAATTGGGGGCCCCAGCTCGGTGCTGGTATCTGCGGCGGTGTATGCTTCCTCCACTAAAGCACCCTCCTCCTCCTCCTCCGCAACCTCTGTCTCGCAATCAAGATGTGTCAGCAGCAGCAACACGTCGCCAGCAGTCGGTGTCGCGCGGCGTGGCAGCAAAGCGGTGGGTAAGCGTCAGCAGGCCGTGCTGAAACTACTCAGCTTAGGAGATAAGAGGCACACGGCCCACGAACTGCTGCAGGGTCTGACAGAGCAGACCGACCGCTGGCTTGCGCCGCTGAGCCTCCAACCGGGCATGGTCGTGTGTGACAACGGCCGTAACCTGGTGGCGGCTCTGCAGCTCGGCAGCCTCACGCACGTGCCATGCCTGGCCCACATCTTTAATTTGGTGGTTCAGCGCTTTCTGAAAAGCTACCCTTGCTTGTCAGACCTGCTCGTAAAGGTGCGCCGGCTCTGCGCACATTTCCGCAAGTCCCACACGGACGCTGCCACCCTGCGGACACTGCAACATCGGTTTAATCTGCCAGTGCACCGACTGCTGTGCGACGTGCCCACACGGTGGAACTCTACGCTCCACATGTTGGCCAGGCTCTATGAGCAGCGTAGAGCTATAGTGGAATACCAACTCCAACATGGGCGGCGCAGTGGGAATCAGCCTCCTCAATTATTTTCAGAAGAGTGGGCCTGGTTGGCAGACATCTGCCAGGTCCTTCGAAACTTTGAGCAGTCTACCCAGGTGGTGAGCGGCGATGCTGCAATCATTAGCGTCACCATTCCTCTGCTATGCATCTTGAGAAGTTCCCTGCAAACCATAAAGGCAGCCGCTTTGCGCTCGGAAACAGAGCCGGGGGAAGACAGTATGTCGCTGGATAGTCAGAGCACCCTCCTGTCTATATCTCAGCGCGTTCAGGAGGAGGAGGAGGAGCATGAGGAGGATGAGGAGGAGGGGGAAGAGACAGCTTGGCCCACTGCTGACGGTACCCATGCTGCTTGCCTGTCATCATTTCAGCGTGTATGGCCTGAGGAGGAGGAGGAGGAGAAGGAGGAGGAGGATCCTGAAAGTGATCTTCCTAGTGCGGACAGCCATGTGTTGCGTACAGGTACCCTGGCACACATGGCTGACTTCATGTTAGGATGCCTTTCTCGTGACCCTCGCGTTGCACGCATTCTGGCCACTACGGATTACTGGGTGTACACACTGCTCGACCCACGCTATAAGGAGAACCTTCCCACTCTCATTCCCGAAGAGGAAAGGGGTTCGAGAGTGTTGCTATACCACAGGACCCTGGCGGACAAGCTGATGGTAAAATTCCCATCCGACAGCGCTAGTGGCAGAAGGCGCAGTTCCGAGGGCCAGGTAGCAGGGGAGGTGCGGAGATCGAGCAGCATGTACAGCCCAGGCAGTGCAACAGTCTTTAAGGGCCTGGACAGCTTTATGGCTCCCCACCAAGACTGTGTCACCGCTCCCCAGTCAAGGCTGAGTCGGCGGGAGCACTGTAAAAAGATGGTGAGGGAGTACGTAGCCGATCGCACGACCGTCCTCCGTGACGCCTCTGCCACCTACAACTACTGGGTGTCGAAGGTGGACACGTGGCCTGAACTAGCGCTGTATGCCCTGGAGGTGCTTGCTTGTCCTGCGGCTAGCGTCTTGTCGGAGAGGGTGTTTAGTGCGGCTGGGGGAATCATCACAGATAAGCGTACCCGCCTGTCAACCGACAGTGCCGACAGGCTAACACTCATCAAGATGAACAAAGCCTGGATTTCCCCAGACTTCTCTTCTCCACCAGCGGACAGCAGCGATACCTAAGCAATACGTAGGCTGCACCCGCGGATGGAAGCATCGTTCTCTCTCACCATCCAAAACGGGGACATTTCTGCTTTATCAATCTGTGTATAATGTTCCTCCTCCTCCTCCTGCTCCTCCTCCTGAAACCTCACGTAATCACGCTGAACGGGCAATTTTTCTTAGGGCCACAAGGCTCACTCATATAATTTTTCTAAAAAATTTTTATACGTTTCAATGCTCTTAAAAGCGTTGGAAATTTAACTTGAAACAATTTTTCGTTAAACTGGGCTGCCTCCAGGCCTAGTTACCACTTAAGCCACAGTAACCAAAGCGATTAATGGGTTTCACCTGCCATCTTGGTTGGGCATGGCCAATTTTTACTGAGGTACATTAGTACTGTTGGTACACCAATTTTTTTGGGCCCTCACCTACAGTGTAATCATAGCAATTTCTATGTTCTTCGCCTGCACTCATGGTACAGAAAGGTGTGTGGGGTTGGCCTACACTTTAGCTACATAAATGTAACTTGGGCCTTGGCTATACTGCAGCTACTGAAATGGAACTAAGACTGCGCTCCCACTATACTGCTGCTTCGGAATTGTTCCTGGGACCTGTGTAGGCTGCTACTATTACTTAAATGGAACTTAGACTATGCTCCTCCTATACTGCTGCTTCGGAATTGTTACTGGGGCCTGTCTTGAGTGCTACTATTACTGAAATGGAACGAAGACTGCGCTCCCACTATACTGCTGCTTCAGAATTGTTACTGGTGCCTGTCTTGAGTGCTACTATTACTGAAATGGAACGAAGACTGCGCTCCCACTATACTGCTGCTTCGGAATTGTTACTGGGGCCTGTCTTGAGTGCTACTATTACTGAAATGGAACGAAGACTGCACTCCCACTATACTGCTGCTTCGGAATTGTTACTGGGGCCTGTCTTGAGTGCTACTATTACTGAAATGGAACGAAGACTGCACTCCCACTATACTGCTGCTTCGGAATTGTTACTGGGGCCTGTCTTGAGTGCTACTATTACTGAAATGGAACTAATACTGTGCTCCCCCTATAATGCTGCTAGTGATATGTTAGTGGGGCCTGTCCTAATGCTACGGCTGAAATTTTACGAATTATGGGCTCTGCCTATACCGCTGCTAATGGTATGTCTCTGGGGTGTGGAAACAGAGGCTTCCCAAAGACATGATGGCGGCGAAGCCATTTCCCACCAACGCGGTTACTGTTAAGGTGCATATAACCACGGACACGTGGAGAGGACACGTAGTGCCTCAAAAACATCCCCCGCCACGGCCCACTTAATCCTGGCCACATTCCGAAAACCAACAAAATAAAACCGCGCTACTAGGTACGCAGTCACCACCACATTACCACCAACGTGGTTACTCTTAAGGTGCATATAACCACGGACACGTGGAGAGGACACGTAGTGCCTCAAAAACATCCCCCTCCTCCTCCAACAATGAAAACATTCTTGGCAAATGCCTTTGCATTGGTTCGTCTGGTGGCAGTCCAAGAATTTCACCTTTACCGACACAACAAGAGAGCCCCCCCACCATCCCCCCGCCACGGCCCACTTAATCCTGGCCACATTCCGAAAACCAACAAAATAAAACCGCGCTACTAGGTCCGCAGTCACCACCACATTACCACCAACGCGGTTACTGTTAAGGTGCATATAACCACGGACAAGTGGAGAGGACACGTAGTGCCTCAAAAACATCCCCCGCCACGGCCAACTTAATCCTGGCCACATTCCGAAAACCAACAAAATACAACCGCGCTACTAGGTCCGCAGTCACCACCACATTACCACCAACGCGGTTACTGTTAAGGTACATATTACCAGTCTGACTGGGGCATGCAGACACCTTGACAGAATGAATAGTGTGTGGCACATAGGTTCCCCATTGCTATGCCCACGTGTGCAGCTCCTGATGGCAGTGGCACAGGATTATATTTCTCATTGCTTCTGTACAGCATTGTGGGCTATCGCCCCACCACTTTTAAAGAGGGTCGCTGCCTAGCCGTGCCAACCCTCTGCAGTGTGTGCCTGCAGTTCCTCCTCATGGCAGACGCACTTATAAATAGACATGAGGGTGGTGTGGCATGAGGGCAGCTGAAGGCTGCGCAGGGACAGTTTGGTGTGCGCTGTGGACACTGCGTCGTGCAGGGGGGAGGGGGGTTGGGCAGCATGTAACACAGGAGAAGTGGCAGCAGAGTGTCATGCAGGCAGTGATTGTGCTTTGTTGTAGGTAGTGTGGTGCTTAGCTAAGGTATGCCATGCTAATGAGGGCTTTTCAGAAGTAAAAGTTGTTGGGAGGGGGGGCCACTCTTGCCGGTATTATGGCTTAATAGTGGGACCTGGGAACTTGAGATGCAGCCCAACATGTAGCCCCTCGCCTGCTCTATCCGTTGCTGTGTCGTTCCCATCACTTTCTTGAATTGCCCAGATTTTCACACATGGAAACCTTAGCGAGCATCGGTGAAATACAAAAATGCTCGGGTCGCCCATTGACTTGAATGGGGTTCGTTACTCGAAACGAACCCTCGAGCATTGCGAAAATTTCATCCCGAGTAACGAGCACCCGAGCATTTTGGTGCTCGCTCATCTCTAGTAAACATGTTTATTATGTCTGTATATCCATTCTATGAAGCAATTTTCGTTTCATTGCATAAAACACACATTGAAAGGCAAAACAATTAATGCATTTTTGGTAAATTAGCTGTGTGACTATAATATGAATCTCTTATATAATTAAAAAAATAATAAACAAAAGCATGTATATCATTACTTTTTCATAAAGCTCTAATGAATTAAACTTTTCAAATATATTCTATTAGTGGAAAGTGGCATCTGCCTAACTGTCCATTAGTTTTGTACTCTATTTTCCTGGTCTCTTGGCCATAGGTAAATGCTCAAAAATCTTTAGAGGCATTAATTTGTGTAGCATTAAAGGGGTTGTCCCGCGGCAGCAAGTGGGTCTATACTCTTCTGTATGGCCATATTAATGCACTTTGTAATGTACATTGTGCATTAATTATGAGCCATACAGAAGTTATCAAAAGTTTTATACTTACCTGCTCCGTTGCTGGCGTCCTCGTCTCCATGGTGCTGACTAATTTTCGGCCTCCGATGGCCAAATTAGCCGCGCTTGCGCAGTTCGGGTCTTCTGCTGTCTTCAATGGGGCCGCTCGTGCAGAATGCCGGCTCCGTGTAGCTCCGCCCCGTCACGTGCCGATTCCAGCCAATCAGGAGGCTGGAATCGGCAATGGACCGCAGAGCTGCGGTCCAGGGAGGGAGCAGACCCCGGCGGCCATCTTCAGCAGGTAAGTATGAAGACGCCGGACCGCCGGGATTCAGGTAAGCACTCTCCGGTTTGTTTTTTTAACCCCTGCATCCCTTTAAAACAAGGGAGGAGGGGGGGAGATAAAGTGCTGTCTGTCTTTTAGTGGCATTGTCAATATCATGCTGTGATAGGGTAGAAGTTATGAGGCTGAATCATGTTACAGTCTTGTTGCCTTAGCCTATGTGTGGACGCTCACTTGTTATACGATAGCCTTGTGATGCGAGAGTGAGTAAAAACGCATGATAATGAAACCAATGATTTTCAATGGTTTCATTCTCATTTGCGATGTTTTCAATGTAATCTCACATCGCAAAGAAGAATGGGCGATATCACCCAATGTTTTCAATGGGGTCAGCGGCAGCAGCACTAGCACCATTGAAAACATAGGGAGAACATTGCGCTCCCATGACACAGCTGTGACAGCTGTGACAGCTATGGCAGGGGATTCCTTCAACCCCGCGCGGACCTCAGGGATGAAGAAATCCTCTGCCACAGCTGTGACAGCTGTGGCAGAAGCATGTAATGCTATCCCATTTCTTTTAATGGGGCCGGCACTACTGTGGCCCCCTTGAAAGCAGTGGGCTTGCAGTGATGATTTTGGGGGAAGGGCTTGAGATATAATCCCTTCTCTGAAAATCATAGCAGGCTGTAAAATAAAAAGGAGAAAAAAAAGGTTAACTCACCTAGTAGAGTCGTCCGGCTCTTCTCTCCAGCCCTGGCAGTCTTCTTCTCTGTTCTGGAAGCTGGGGATTGAAAAATCCCTGCCTCCAGAAAGCGCTGCCTCTGCTTGGCTGAGCGCTCAGCCAATCAGAGGCAATACTTAGCTGTCATTCAATAATGGCTGAGCACTGCATCTGATTGGCCACAGCGCTCAGCCAATCAAAGCAGCGCTTTCTGGAGGCAGGGATTTTTCAAACGCTGGCTTCCAGAACAGAAAAGAAGACTGCCGGGGCTGGAGAGAAGAGCCGAACTGCTCTGCTAGGTGAGTTAAACATTTTTTTTACTTTATTTTACAGCTTGCTATGATTTTCAGGGAAGGGCTTATATTTCAAGCCCTTCCCCCAAAATCATCGCTGCAAACCCACTGCTTTTAATGGGGCTGCAGCAGTGCCGGCTCAATTGAAAGAAATGACATAGCATCACAGGCTTCTGCCACAGCTGTGTCAGGGGAGCGCAATTGTCACCCTATGTTTTCAATGGTGCTAGCGCTGCTGCCGCTGGCCCCATTGAAAACAATGGACTATATCATCCATTCTTCTTTGCGATGAGAGATTATGTTGAAAACATTGCAAATGAGAATAAAACCATTGAAAATAATTGGTTTCATTGTCATGCATTTTTACTCACTCTCGCATCGCAAGGCTATCGTATAACAAGTGAGTGTCCACCCTGTGTGTGAAATTGATGTGTTGACCATTGGGAAAAACCAGCAGGAAGGATCTGATCTAGAAAAGGAGAATTCATGGAGAGAAAATGTAAACATGTACAGAAAGTATGCACTGGATAGGAAAAAGACTCCAATTATACAGGCTATGCACAGTTTCTGTCTGTACTACATCAACTTTGCTATACATCTACAGCTGACAGTGTGATTTTCTTTTCTTTTGTAACAATAGGCAACTATAGAACTAAATAATGTGCTTATCATAAGGATTAAAATGACTTAACATCACAATTCTTATTAGATTTTATTTTAAAACATATTGCTATGAATGGATTTTGTATTGGGCATGTAGTATACAATATCAATAATTGCATTAGTTTAGTTTCTCATTTCAGCACCCTGGACAGTACCTTTCCAGCATACACTAAGATATACACTCATTAAGGCCTCGTTCGCATGAGTGCTGTTTTGCATGCGCGTAAGTGAACCATTGGTTCACAGCATGGCTATTAGAACCATTGGTTTCCAATGGTGTGTTCACATGTCCGTATTTGCTGGCGTGCAAATTTGTGCACCTCCAAAAGATAGAACATCTGTGCACCGGGAAGGTCTGTGCTGCGCGTAAATATTCCCCGCAGGGAGTCCCCTTGTCACTGAACACTGTAACAGCACTGTCAGAGTGTTCAGTGACAAGGGGACTTCCTGCAGGGATAAAAGAATCCCCTGCCACAGCTGTGGCAACTGTGGCAGCGGATCATGATGTTCTTCCATTGCTTTTAATAGGGCTGCCGCTGTTCTTCCAGTACCTGATGCCCGCATCTGCACCTGCACGCCAAACATCATTATGTCACACACACGCGCAAAAGGCCGGGAGGTCCGGGAAACTTAAAATCACCCTGCTTTCGGCTAATATGTGTAGCCAACAGCAGGGTGATGTCACTTAAGGGCTCTACAATTGTGCTTTAGGGCCTAAACACCTTCAAGCAAAATGTCTGTTCTGAAAGCCACCGGCTGCTCCTTTTGTTTTTGGCCTCATTGAGCATACGAACATAAGATTAGAGCTACAATAGGTATGTTTCTGAAAACAGGACAAACAGGGTATCCATTTTGGGCTGTATGTCCTTGTTTTCATGTGCACTATAGAAAAAAAATATATGTCTTTAAAATGATAAATATGTGCAAAAATATAACATGTTATTTTTTCTCCTCTAAATTGCATTAACTGCTGAAAAAATAACTGTGAGGTCAAAAGACTCATGACAGGGGGCGTGGCCTAACTTGTAGAGGGAACAGATGTGCTGACCCAGGGCTCCTCAGCCAGAAGAGAAAAAATGCTGTCACTGGCATTTCCAAACCCTCAGACGTGCTGTTCATCGCTCATATCATCCTCTTTGCAGGACATAGATTAAGAACAGAGGCTCCACAACTTTTTTGACCGCATCCTAAATTTGAAGCCTAGTGCCGCGAGCAAAGCTGGGGACTCAATTTGTGTGCTGGCTGGAAGATCACAGCATGACGGAGCTCTGGGAGCTTCAAAACACACAGAAGAGTGACCCATCAGGGAAGTGGAGCTCCTCCACACAGAGACCACCTGGAAGCTCAAGTGAGGAGCAGTAAGGGGAGGCTTAAAGTTCTGCTCTGACCCCCTGCATTCCAGGTGTGCTTGTGCAGGGTACATGATGACAGGCCATTCAGCTGCAATGCCAGCTGTGAAGGAGGCCAATACAAGGGCTTAAATAACAGCACCTTTCAAGGGGGCAGAAGCCCTGTAAACTTGGCTGGCTGCCAGAATTGAACTGAAAAGAAGATAGTACTGAGCTGCCATACCTCACTCCCCCCTTCTTTTTTACCCACTCATGTTGCTATCCCCCCAACCTTCCTCACCTTCACTGAACATAAAGCTGGAGTGCAGGAGAAGTTTCCTAGAACTACAAATAAAAATGTATGCTGAGTCACTGGCCATTTGCTAAACCAGAGCACAGATAAACTGAACTGCAATAAGTTACTTCAAGAGTTTAGCTTTATTTTTTTCTGGAACTCTCACACTAGAGTTCCAATTACCTATAAAGGTTCAATTTTTATCAGGACTCTCCCATAAAAGATCTGGCTGGAATACAATTTTTTATCACTTTCTACCCCTGTTGGTAGAGAAACATCTTATTCTGTGACAGAATAAAGAAAGATCAAGGGGAGAGCAGCATCCAGTCACTTGAGATGTGAAAATTTAGTGTATGCATCAGGAGCAAACATCAAGTACATAAAAGCTTCAGCTTGTCACGTGACCAAGAAATGGTGAAGGGAAATAAGGAATTAAGTAATAATCCTCCTGATACATCGAGGAGACTAAAAAAATCAGTTAGACATGCAGGAATTCCCTAAGAAAAAGAATGTTCAATCACCAAACCCTATGTCAGGGTTGCAGCCAGCACAGTCTGGGACACACTGGACTCCAAAACAGTAGCTGAAACTCACGGCAGTCTTTATTTTCAAACACGCAAACAAGAAAATGTCCTTTAAAGTAGCAGAGGTATTGCGCAGGGTCCTCAAGTCCATACACTACACAAATGCAGTTTGCACTATCCAAGTGTTCAGAGGGTTTCTCCTCAGGCTTCAGGGCCTGACCTCCTGGAGCTGCAGTGTTTTATGCTCCTGTAATGAGGTCAGGGCCTACAGCTGCGCTTCCTGAAGACTAGCGTGAAGTTGTGGACTGGAGCGCCACCCTGTCCAGACTAAAAGCCTGGAAGGGAGGTATACTCCATTCGCAACTTGACCCATTAAATACCTACATATCCCCCCCCACCTCTTCTCCAGAACAGAGGGCGGGGTCTTCCTGGTGATCAGGCAATGCACCCTAGACAGGGCATCAGCGTTACCTTGTGACTTGCCTGGTCTATACTCAAGGGTGAACTTGAAGTTCTGAAGTGATAGAAACCACCTTGTCACCCCCGCATTCTTTTCCTTATTTTGCTTCATCCAGGTCAAGGGGGCATGGTCTGACACCAACTTGAACTCTCTCCCCAAGAGATAGTAGTTTAATGTTTCTAGTGCCCATTTTATTGCTAAACATTCACACTCAACAATAGCATAATTCTTCTCCGCAGGAGATAGCTTCCGGCTTAAATACAATACTGTATGTTCTTCCCCATTTATGGACTGGGACAACAATGCACCCCCACCTACACTAGAAGCATCCATCTGCACAATCAACTCTTTTGAGAAGTCAGCCATTATCAACATTGGCCGTCGGCAAAGGGCCAACATTTTTAAATTTGAAAGGCCTGCTCGGCCTCGGCTGTCCATGCCGCCATTACCGACTTCCCCCCTTTTGTCAAGTCCATAAGTGGTGCTGCAATGGAGGCAAAGTTAGGCACAAACCCACAGTAGTACCCGGTCATTCCTAAAAAAGCTCTGACCTGTTTTTATGTTAAAGGTCTAGGCCACGCCTGTATGGCCTCTACCTTGTTGACCTGGGGTTTAATGATGCCATGGCCAATAACATAGCCAAGGTACTTGGCTTCTTCCAGGGCTACTGCACATTTCCCAGAGCTTAAGGTTAAACCTGCTCCTTTTATGGCGTCCATGACTGCCTGTACCTTCCCAAAGTGACTCTCCCAATCGGTACTATAGATTACAACATTGTCTAGGTAAGAGGCTGAATAGTTACAGTGAGGCCTCAAAATCCGATCCATTAACCTTTGGAAGGTAACAGGTGCGCCATGTAACCCAAACGGAGTGTCCTTGTACTAAAACAGGCGCTCGGGTTGAGAAGGCCGTTTTCTCTTTGGCCTTGTCAGTCAGAGGTATTTGCCGGTACCCTTTGGTAAGGTCAAGTGTGGTGATATATCTGGCATTACCAAATCTCTCAATTAATTCATCAACCCTGGGCATGGGATATGCATCAAATTTGGAGATTTCGTTTAACTTCCTGAAATCATTACAAAACCTTCAAGTACTGTCCGGTTTGGGAACTAATACAATGGGGGCTTGACCACTCACTTTTAGATTCCTCTATCACCCCTAGTTCCAGCTTCCGCTTAACCTCGACAGAAACAGCTTCCCTACGGGCTTCTGAAATCCTATACAGTTTTAAGTTTACCTTCTTCCCGGGTTCAGTTACGATATCAAGTTTTATGACGTGTGTACGACCTGGCAGGTCAGAGAATTTGTCTCTGTTTCTCTGCAGGAAATCTTTTGTCTCCTGCCATTGGCATACCGAGAGGGCCTCAACTACCCTAACATTGGGCAGGGAGGGCTGCGACCCACCCCTCCTAATGCTTAAGGTAGCCAAAGCTTCTCTATCCTTTCAAAGTTTTATTAAATTAACGTGGTACACTTGATACGGCTTCCTTTTCCCTGGCTGGTGCACTCAATAGTTTACGTCGCCTACCTTCTCAACAATCTCGTAGGGGCCCTGCCACCTAGCAAGGAATTTACTTCCTACAGTAGGTACCAAGATGAGAACTCGGTCTCCGGGACTAAAAGTTCTCACCCTGGCAGAATGATTGTACACTTTGCTTTGGGCCTCCTGGGCCCTCTTCAAGTGTTCCCTGACAGTGGGAATTACAGTATTAATGTGGTCCTGCATCTGAGCAACGTGTTCTATGACACTCATATAGGGAGTAGACTCGGTCTCCCAGGTTTCTCTGGCTATATCCAACAACCCTCTGGGGTGCCGAACATATAGAAATTCAAATGGCAAGAAGCCTGTGGAAGCCTGTGGTACTTCCCGTATGGCGAACATGAGATAAGGCAACACACGGTCCCAGTCCCGACCATCTTTCTCAACTACCCACTTTAGCATTTGCTTCAGGGTCTTATTGAACCTCTCTACCAACCCATCCATCTGAGGGTGGTATACTGAGGTTCGTATGTGATCAATTTTGAAGAGGCGAGGCAATTCTTTCGTTACTTTGGACATGAACGGGGTCCCCCGGTTCGTGAGGATTTCCTTGGGACGTCCTACTCTGGAGAACATAAGGGACAATTCTCGTGCAATGTTTTTGGCAGTAGGGCTTCTCAAAGGAATTGCCTCAGGGTACCGGGTGGCATAATCTAACACAACCAAAATGTATTGATGTCCTCTAGCCGACTTGACTATAGGACCCACTAAATGCATTCCAATTCTCTCAAAGGGAACCTCTATAATCGGGAGAGGCACTAAGGGACTGCGGAAGTGTGATACAGGAGCGGTGCTCTGACAGGTGGGGCACGATTCACAGTAGTCTTTTATGTCCTTGTACTAGCTGGCCAGAAGAACCTTTGAAGAACTCTATCCTGCGTTTTATCAGCTCCTAAATGTCCCCCTAATACATGATTATGTGCCAAGTCTAGCACCTTGCGCCTGTACGGCTTTGGCACGAGCAACTGTTCCACCATTTTCTCACCTATTTTTGTTACTCTATACATTAAGTTATTATTCATGGCAAAATGGGGGAACCATTGGTACAAACCTGGTTTCTGTAACATACCATTTATTATCACAACATTCTATTTTGCATTAACAAGAGTGAGGTCCCTTGATTGGACTGTCCTAAAGTTCTCAGGTGCATCCTCCAGATCGGACAAATCCTGACCCGAGGGGTAGACTTCCTCTTCAGCATCATCTCCAGCCAAGACCTGTAAAGGAAAAGTTACAATTCCTGGTTCAATGTCCACATTTACGCCGCTCTCCTGAGGAGGTGTAAGATCAGCTGGGTCTGCGCCAGCCTCTCTAGGAGGGGTTGTCATTTTCCTCCACAAGTCCCAGAACACAGGAAAATCATGCCCCAAAATCACACTATGCATTAATCCTTTGACCACACCTACATCGTAGGTCACTGTTCCGACCTGGGTCTCAAAGTTACACTGGGCCATAAGATATACTCTTGTGTCACCGTGTATACGCACCACACTGATATGCTTGCCCGGTATGAAGCCTTCTGCTATCAGGCTAGCATGCACTAGGGTGACCAGGCTACCCGAGTCCAGTAGAGCCTCCACCGAGTGGTGGTTTACCCTTATGCGACACAAGTGTTGCTCAGTCTCCAGTCTCTGGGAGGCGCTGCAAACAGGTCATGCGAACAAGGACTGGCGCCAAGCACAGTCACACTCCATAGGCTCGTTGGTTATGGAACACTGAGCCAACACATGCCCAAGCCCCTGGCACCTCTAGCATTTCAAAGGCCCTGGTTTCCATTGCTTAGAAGACTAATTGGGGCTATCCGGGCTTTTTAACTCCAATGGAGTTCTCTCTGGTGGCCCGACCTCCTTCCCACCAGGAAATTCCGATCCACCTTTACCAAGGTATTGCACCATCAACACTGGCGAAATACTGATTCCTAAAAACCTTTTCTGGAGGTCCTAAGAGCAAAGAACATCCCATACTCTCAGTTTTCCCCATTTGGTCTGGCAATAAATAAAAATGGCCAAAGGATTACAATCAGAGCATCTGAGGACCTGGACAAAGTGTGGCAACAACTGCACATCATTATTCCGTCATGGATGCCCACGCAATATGATGTCACATTCCTCCTCTACCAGAAGGGGAATCTTGGAAAACAATTCAGAATTTCAAATCTCCTTAAAGCAGGAAATATACTACAAAATGCACAAAGCATACATGAGGTGGTCTTTTTATCTTCATTGGCTTTAAACTCAAGAAACAAAAACAAAAAGAAATAGATGATATACTTGCACAGATAGTCTTGGAGCTGAAGGGTAAACTCTCAGTGTTAGAACAACTCAAACGCATGTTGGATAAGAAACATACTAAGGCACATATCTTCTACAAACATAAGATATATGCTTATGGGAATAAAGGGGGCAAATTAATGTCCTCGCTTATAAAACGAACGAGAGAAAAAAAGTTTTGTCAAGGAAATTAGGAAGAAAACAGGGGAAATAACTTCAACTTCTGTTCATATTACACTAAACTCTATAGATCTAGGTCAGGGTGCGACCCAAGAGACTTCAGACAACAAATCTAGGGAAAAGGACAGATTTTTAAATGAACTAAACCTACCCTTGCTAAACTCAGATAAGGCGACAAACCTATTTGCACCCATTAGCCAAGAAGAACATAGTTTGGTGATAGACAGCTTACCAAGTGGCAAGAGCCCATGACCGGAAGGTCTAACAATAAGTTATCACAAAACTCTAGAGCAGATAATACTGCCACATCTAATGCTTACTCTTCATGCTATCTTGAATGGTGATCCTTTTCCAAAGCAGGCAGAAGAAGCATATATTACCCTGATACACAAAGAGGGTAAAGACCCAACCCATTACAGTAAGTACAGACCAATCTCTTTACTAAATTTTAGATGTGAAGATTTGGGCAAAACGTTTGGCACGTAGGATTGGTAAAGTCATCCAGGACCTGATAGTGGACGAACAGGCAGGTTTCGTAAAAGTTAGAGAAGAAAAGGATAAGGCAAAACTCATATGCTATACACTACGCAAAAAAAAAAAAATAATATGCCGTTGGTTTTTCTGGGAGTTGATGCTGTGAAAGCATTTGATAGGGTGGACTGGTCCTTCATGAAAGCAGTGCTGCATAAATGTAACTTAGGGAAAGACTATATATAAACTGTTGCCTTTGCCAATGTTGTTCTCTTTTTAATTTCAAATCACCAACAGGGTCTTATAAAACCTATCAACCTATTGGATCTTTATTAAAGTCTCTTAAACTTCATGGTTAAAGGGGTTGTCTCGCGAAACAAAGTGGGGTTATACACTTCCGTATGGCCATATTAATGCACTTTGTAATATACATCGTGCATTAAATATGAGCCATACAGAAGTTATTCACTTACCTGCTCCGTTGCTAGCGTCCTCGTCTCCATGGTTCCGTCTAAATTCGCCGGCAGCTTGCTTTTTTAGACGCGCTTGCGCAGTCCGGTCTTCTCCATTCAGCACGAGCCGCTTCAGTGTGCTCCCCGCTACAGCTCTTCTGCGCATGCGCAGATGAGCTGTCACTGCTCGGGAGCGCGCTGGAGCGGCCATTCTGTACCTTCCTCTGTTAGAGGAAGGTGCAGAGCTGCCGAGCTGCCGGAGAAGCCGCCCAGCTGTCCTGCCGTCCAGCTGTCCAGGTAAGTGATGGGCCGGGGGGGCTGTCGCTGCGCCGGGGGGGGGCTGCCGCTGCGATGGGGGGGCTGTTGCTAGGCCGGGGGGGGGGCTGCCGCTGCGATGGGGGGGCTGTCACTAGGCCGGGGGGGGCTGCCGCTGCGATGGGGGGGCTGTCGCTAGGCCGGGGGGGGCTGCCGCTGCGATGGGGGGGCTGCCGCTAGGCCGGGGGTGATGTTCACTGACAGGTGAAGGCCCCGGAGCCCAGCGCTGGGCTCCGGGGCCTTCACCTGGGCTGAGGGTCTAGCGCTGGGGAGCCGGGGGCTAGCGCCGGTTACCTGCTGCCTGGTGGTGCGGGGCGTCTGGTCGGCGGCTGCGAGGCGTCTGGTCGGCGGCTGCGAGGCGTCTGGTCGGCGGCTGCGAGGCGTCCGGTTGCCATGGAGACACAGCTGGCAGCGTCTCGGGAGCGCGCACGTCGGGCTGCAGCGAGCGACGGGGAAAGAGCCGGCGGCCATCTTGGGGAAACTTTTATAAGTTACTGAAACGCTGGAACGGTAAGTACGAACCAGCTAGAAAAGTAATTTACAGGGGTAATTAGTAATGTATGTTTAATTAGGGGGACTGGGCAAAAAAAAAAAATCACTGCTTCCTCGAGACATCTCCTTTAATAAAAATAAATTGGTGATCTAAAATATTACTATGCCACCACATAGAGAGAAAGACTAACCTTGCTGTTAGTAACCACGTATAACCACATACTAACCACATATAACCTTCCTATTATATCTTGGTTTGGTAGGAGGAATCTTATCAAGACATATATCCTTCCTAAGAAGCTATACAAAATACAAATGCTACTAATTCACATACCACAATCATTCTTCCAGACACTTTGCTCACTATTTTCAGGTTATTTCTGGAAATATAAATGGCCTTGGTTGGCTTATTCACTGATGAATAAGAAAAAAACAATTAGGAGGAGTCGGGCTTCCAGATCTTTTTGAATACTATAAGGCAATCCAGCTAGGTAGATAGCCGGACTTAATGTACTGATTGAAAAACCATAAATTGAAAATGATAGTACAGATTTCACAAGGCGAGAGTTTCTTAGGGGATAGGTAGTTATCCAGCTCTAGAGTCTATAGATCCAAGGATTTTAACATCTTGCTGAAGGGAATCTGCGAGACCTGGGACTCTCTCAGTCCACAATTAGCACCCTCACTCTCTACCCCTCTAAACTTACTACCATTTGCAGTTGGGCAGCGCACTTCATCAACACCCAAAAAACTATGAAATATTTTTTAAGGACTTGACAATCCAGGACATTCAGGGGGTTATTCATAAGGATCCTAAAAGCATAATAAACACTCTGGTACCGCTAAGTTAGGTTCAGGGCCTTCAACTTGCACATCTCACTGCTATTATATCAAATTTTAAAACGCAGTACTTATCTATGGGACTGTTAACAGATTTAGAAAAATTAACAGGTAGCCAGAAGAAAACCTCTAGGAAGATCTTGCATTTGACAAAAAGAATTCACTTATTTTTGTGCTGCAGGCAGACCAACTTTTATCTATTCATGGGAAAAGGAGTTGGGTATAAAAAAGACGGATGCCAAAATCAGAACAATGTTTAAAACCACATATGGGATCTCACCATGTGTCCGCCTGCAGGAGAACCATCACAAGTTATTACCTAGATGATATAAAATCCCAGAGTGGTTACATGCATACAAACTCTCGGAGATGGACAAGTGTTGGAGGTGCCAAGAGCAGACAGGTTCATGCCTACATATCTGGTGTAACTGCCCTAAGATTAGGATATTCTGGGCAGAAGAAGCAAGGAAACCGGGCACAGTACTTAAGAAAAATATACAACTTTTTCCCGATATAATCATTCTTATCAGACCACGTTCTTCCTTTGACCCCCTAAAAGATAGACTAGCCTCTTTTATGATTGCAGCAGCAAAATCACTGATCCCACTCCTTTGGCGAAAAACAAACCCACATTCAATAGACATGTGGAAGGACAAGATAATTCAAATATATATATTTAAAGAACTACTTAGTTGGTCAACTTTATCACACCCATTGTTTCTCAAAATATGGACACCCTGGAAACAATACTCATAATGCACATCTTGAGGTACTAAAGATTAACAGTAATACTTGCTATACACACTTGATGACACTCTACATTAAGGTAAATTTGAGATAGGTAAAGGTTGATATAATTTCCTTGAACGTACTCATGAAGTGATTAAACCAAATGCAATTCGCTCCTTTCAGGACCCCCACTCACCACCACCCCAGCCTCCCTCTCATTTTTTTTATTCTATATCCCTACCACCACTCCTGTTCAAAGCCTCTTTTCTTCTCTTTATGCAGTTTGGACTAGCTCCTTTTTCTCTTTCTTTTTTTTTATTTTTATTTTCAGTTGGGTAAGTTTTTAGTATTGCCGTTTTTTTTCTCTTCTGGCTTGACGACCCCCGTTCATGGAAGTGGACTTTGTGGAGTTGCAAGTGGAAGGCTAGCTTGGCAGTTGAGTTAGACTGGCTTGCAATGTCAAAGGAGCCGAGAAGGGAACTGCAATTCCCTTTCTGTTTTTAAGGATTGAAAGCAATCCTTTATCAGTTATGACAATTTTCTATGCGCAAATGCAAACGCATTCCTAGGCAGACGGCCGCGGTTTGTCCACGTGAAATCTCATGCGGCAAACAAACTGCAGCATGTGCTATTTCTCTGCGGGGCTCGCAGAGCCCCGCACAGAAACGCCAGTGCCCGCCCACCGGCTCCGGTCTGCGCATGTGCCGGCTGCCCGGCAAGCCGGCACATCAAACAGCCGGAGCTGCGGGCGCGGGTGAGTATGCGCTGCTCTCTGCAGGTGCTCATGTCAGGTCCCGCGGCGAGAATCCTCGCAGCCGGATCCGACCCATCCCATCTGCAGGCGGCCATATCCTTAGGATAGGTCATCATTGAACAGCTGTTCACCAAAGTTAGCAAGCTCATGAACAAGCTAATTTCCGCAGGAAGCAGACAGCTCCATTCTTACTGTAGTGGCCAAGCTTGATATTGCATGCCAAGTTCCTACTTGTTTCAATTGAAAACAGCTAATTAGTGAGAATCCTGTGTGACAGATCTTAGCCGATCCACTATTGATGACCTGTACTAAGGATAGGCCATCAATATTTTACAACTGGACAACCTTTTTAATGGATTATGATGAACCATATCACATTTACTAAATAATTATACAAATGAAGCAGTACCCAAAAGAAATGGAATCTTCTTCTGATGGGTATGGTGTCACTAGTACCGGCTTCTGCTGCTAGGTGAATGAAATTAATGTTATAAATCTCAGCATTTATAACTCAAGTAAGCTTCTGAAATGTAAGCACCATTGTTGTCACCACTACTTGGGTCATGTGTTTATGCAAAAGCTGTAGTGAGACACATTAGGCATTAATTTTATAGTCGGTACCATATGCTCATAGAGATATCTTTAAAAGATATCTTTTGAATTAATTTAGGCAAAATATCAGTAGCTTATGCACATTGCTTAAAAAATATTCAAGAGTATTTCTACTGAATTTACATATTGGTGAAAAGGTCAACACTATTTTATAATTATATGAATTTGAGGCTTAATGGGCAGACACGAATGTCAAAGACACTAAAAGGATGTATATCTTATTTAATAAAATAGTGCGTTTGGTTAAAAAAAGACTGAACATCTTCAGTTAAAAATAATTACTACTCATTTATTTAATAAATTCACTTATTTTTAAATATAACTTCTGTGCAGTACATCCTTTTTTCCTTGAAGGGATTCGGTACATGAAGACTTGACCTAAATACTGTAAACAACATAATGTAATCTTTATACAGACTAGCATCTCTTTTCCTCCAGCAATCACTGTATCTAGCACAAATATAAAACAGAAACATTTACTCTGATATTGGAACATGCTTGATTTGTTATTTTGCATATGAAAAACTAGAATACATTTTTAACCAATGATAGGTTTTAGCTGTTTCGTGACCGGTGTAAGTGGAAAGTAAATTGTTTATATTCCTTAAGGACACGGTTTTCCATTTTTGTCTCCTTTTTAATTTATTTTTATTTACATTTTTTTTAATAGAAAGCTTAAAAAGAAAAGTAAATCCATATTCTAAGTAGATTAATAATTCCTATAAATAGTGTGCAGCTATTTCCTTTTCTGCATTATTTTTGATATTTGTAATTAAATAGTGTTCCTTTTTGAGAATTTGATATTTATTTTTACATTGTATGCAGTAAAAAAATCTAGCTGTTCTAATATACAGAGACATTGATTTACTGTAGTCTCTAGAGTCCATAGGTCTTGCATGCTCTGTCTAAAACTCCTTTGGGAATGTTGATCGAGAGTTACTCTGCTCGGTGCATGTAGGGTGACAGGAGTGTTTCTTAAAGCCTTGCTCAGTATAATAAACCATTCCTTCTGCAGACACAGATCTTCTGGGAACACTTGATCCTGGATATAATGAAATGTTTATGAACAAGGTTGATCAAAGGTTAGTTTCAGGTTCACAAATATAAATAAATGGATTTCTGTTTAATTGCTTTACTTGGGAAACCTCTTAGGAAGTCTCTGTAAAGCTCATGGTCTTTGCAGTTTCTTCATGCACATTATTAATATTATTGAGGGGAGGCAATTTAAAAAATTACGCTTTTCTGGATCCAATAACAGTTTGGGCTAAAAGCACTGCATACAAAATGAAATCAAATGGGAAGTGTAAGCAAAACATTTGCACTGTAAATACACCACCTAAGTTAAAGTGGTTATCCAGCCGTGAATTATTGAAGGCCTATCCACAGAAGTTTGTCACCTGAGACCCCCTTTCATAAGGTGTTTGTGTTCATGCACTGAGCTGATTTCTGCACTAAGCAGACATCTCCATTTCCACTGCAGTGGTGAGTATAGGCATTGCAGACAAAGTTCCCATTGATTTGAATGGGAACTTTGCCTGTAATACCAAGCCTAGCCACTACAGTGGGAACACAGCTGTCTGCTCACTGCAGAAATTAGCACAATGAATGAGCACAAAGAGCGCTTCACAGGAAAAAAAACCCAGAGGTGCCCCCGCCCCCACTGGTTTACTATCCTGAGCATAGGCCTTCATTAGTTTAAAACTGAACAACTCCTTCAATACTGAGCTTGAAGTCAAATTACTTTAGCCAAGTACCCAATACCTTTTTATGCTGATAGTCATATTATATCTTAAGAAACAGTATATACTCACAGGATTGTTCTTTTTATTTTCATGGAAAAACAATATGAAGAAGTTTGGGCAGCCTCTAGAATATGGCTAGAATGGTTGCTGTAACTCCTACAATACAATCAGTGCAAATAGTACATCTATATATATATATATATATATATATATATATATATATATATATATACTTTGTTTACTAATATACATTTAAGTCATATATGTATCACCAGTAAAGAAGAGCAAATCATTAAAGATTTCCTTTGTCTGTTTCATTAACAATAGATTTCTTATTATGAAGCAATGTTTACTAGACAATGGATGCTGATTAAAGAATCTCTTTCAAAGTATTTTAGCCTCTATTGTTTTATATGAAGAAATGCAGCTCTGTTGTAGGAAATGTATCCGTCGGCAAAAAAGAAGTGATGCAAATATTCAGATATGCTCATCCATGAAACATCACTCTTAGGCCTTAGTCAGACGGGCGTTTTTTCACGCGATTTGCGGATCGCATGACGGATGCGCATCCGCAAATCGCGTGACTGGTTCGCGCAAGTCGCCCGCAAATCGCTCGAAAATCTGCTCCTAGCCGCGTTTCATTAGAAACAGGCCGGAGCTGTCCAGCGCATTGCATTCAATGGAGACTGCAATAGAGCCGCCTCCATTTAAAGCAATGCGCTGCGGGCGAGCCCGGGATGAATTGTCGGTAAGGGCTTAAATATATAAGCCCTTCCCTGCAATTCATCGTAAAATGTGTTAAAATAAAAAAAAATTGTATACTCACCTTCTCCCGGCAGCCGGAGCTCTGAGCGGCCGTCCTGCAGTGGGTGTGAAGGGGGTGTGAGTCAGACCTGCCCCCTGATTGGCTCAGCGCTGAGCCAATCAGAGGCATGCCTCACTCACACCCATTCATGAATTCATGAATGGATGTGAGTCAGACCTGCCCCTGATTGGCTCAGCGCTGAGAGGCAGCAGTCACTCACCCATTCATGAATTCATGAATGGGTGTGTGACTGAAACCGGCCTCTGATTGGTCAGGGCTGTGACCAATCAGAGGCAGATCATTCAGCAGGCGGGGATTTTAAAGCCCCGTCGGCTGAATAGTGCCGAGAAGCAGTTCAGGAGAACTGACAGCGGCCGCGGCAGAACTTCGGCTGCAGCGGAAAGGTGAGTATACAATTTTTTTTTATTTTAACACATTTTAGGATGAATTGCAGGGAAGGGCTTATATATTTAACCCCTTCCCCACAATTCACCCCGCGCACGCCGGCAGCCCATTGCTTTCAATGGAGTGGCTGTATTGCCGCTCCATTGAATTCAATGGGCAAACATCGTTCTTCTCTGCCACAGCTGTTACAGCTGTGGCAGAGAAGAATGATTTGTCTTCTATATGTTCTCAATGGGGTCGGCGCTGCTGCCGCCGGCCCCATTGAGTGCATATACAGAAGAGATAGGTGCGATCTGCGATTTTTTGTTCTATAATTTATCGGACGAGCGCATAAAAAGCGCTCATGTGTCCGATACCATTGCAAAGCAATGGTTTTATAAAATCGCCAGACGCATGTGCATGCGCAAATCGCGGTTAACAAACGCCCGTCTGACTAAGGCCTAATATTGTAGAGTTTAGTACACTATCTAACATTAACTTGTCATAATACAGCAAAATCCGGTCAACTGCTCCCAAATCATTCCCCAAAATAACTCACCACATAGGACACAGAGACATTGGGTTGGATTTAATTTTTACTGCAGCCTATTTTTAACAAACAATACATAAACAAGAAATAATGCAGTATACTCTTAATATTCCATTTCACTCACTAACTGCAACACATCCATGTAATCATTGGATGGAAGGACTCCTTGGAACTCCAAATGTTGGTGATTATTTACACACATAATATTTTTACTCCCAGGCATCATTAAAGGTTGAGGGGCACCAAAACCAACTGCAAATGGATATTGTACTTTCCACTGACACCCCAAAAAACAGAAGACCTTAAAGCAACCCTATGGTCCTAGACAAACAAAATAGCTGAATCACTTCTCTGGCTACCTGATGCACACTGTGCATTAGAATTAGGTAGTCTAAGAAGCTGCATGCTGCTATGACTAGCCAGTGCTGCCCATATTGGCAGCACTGGTCAATCAAAGCAGGTATAATGTCTCAGATTAAAGATGCTTACTAATACACAGTGTGCATCAGGTAGTCAGAGAAGTGGTTCGGCTATCTTTGTTTGTTCAAGACTGGAGGGTCACTTTAAATTAACCAGACCAAAAGGAGAATCTAAAAATAATTTTGAAGGAACCACACCCGCAATGAATCCAAAGAACCCCCAAGCCACCATAGTAAACATATTTTGACACCCCAAGTATGTGAGTTAGCTCACACGGACGAAGCATGCTGTACTTTTTCCTGAATACCCATGGTCTACAAATCAATGCCACCCAAATCAAACTCCGTGAGCTAATCAAAATATTATCTATCCATCTTCTAAGTAAAAGGCTTCATGAAGACCATACTCTACTATTTCTAGCACCAAAAGTTGATATCTTCACTCATGCTTTAATAACTTTTTCAATAGGCCAGCCCATCCTCTAGGTCTTAAAGAAAACACCCTCAGATCAGACCACAGTCACCTAAGGTAGAAAGTGACCTGAGACAAAGAATGTCATAGCAGATATCTGTAAAACAATAAGTTCCCTAAAGCGTCATACACTGAGATTGTTACTTCCTAGATATAACACTAACACATTAGGGAACTTATCAAGCCCAGCATACCTGTGACACTCTGGTGAAACCACATTCCAGGTCATACTGTAAGGCCTGCCGACCTGAGAATGCCCCACTTGTCAGGAATCCAAGCTGCTTTCTATTTGCATGCACATTGCTCCTCAATGCATGTTGAAGTTTTCTAACATCCAAACCAAACATAGATCTCAACCTACAGAAGAAAAGAAAAAAAGAGTAGAGGAGCATTAATAATAGAGGCAAACAACCGACTCCAGGCAGAGAAATACAAACTCATCCAACCACTGTTCCCATAGCAAAATGGTAATTTATACAGTGCTAAACAAATTTAGAGCAGATATACAGTGGAATACAAAATTCTGGAATTCTCAGCTCCATTTTTGCTAGGAGCTGGTAACCTATTTACCCTTTGTCACATAAAAAATGCATGCCCTTGCGAATGCTATCCTAAGTAAGACCATCTCAAGAGAAGACCTACAGATTTCTTTAACGGTGACCTCTCAAATGTTTAAGTAACTAAAATATGACACTTAAAACTGCACATTTTGTTGAATCTTACTTTTTCTGTAATCTATCATGCCTGCACAACCAGAAAATCTTTTATATCAACCTAGATGCTTCTAAATTTAAAAACACCAGACCAGAGCTGGTACTAAGTGATTAAATATGGAGACTGACAAGTCTATTGTAGCTATATTCCTAAGAAATCCCAATAGCAAGACTAACCTGACATAATCATTATGTACATGACTCAGATCCTAAACCCAAACCTCTCAGTTTTGCCATGATACATTATAAACTGCCCTGGTATCTAGAAAAGACTTTATCAATTTTTCCATCATTCATAGACAAGCTCCCATAGTGGAGGAGGAGCCCCAAATGAGTATCAGCAATTAGGTTTTGTAAATTAAGGCATATGAACTACAAGCATAAAAATAGTAGAGGAGCATTAATAATAGACGCAAACAACCGACTCCAGGCAGAGAAATACAAACTCATCCAACCACTGTTCCCATAGCAAATTGTAATTTGTACCATGCTAAACAAATTTAGAGCAGATATACAGTGGAATACAAAATTCTGGAATTCTCAGCTACCAGTGTACTTGACCATCTCTGATCTGAGTCCCCACCCCATCACCTCCATAGTGGCATCAATGTGGAAGGAATGGTGAGCAAAACAGAGTTGTCCAAACTCAGGGAGATCAAGCAAGAAACAATTTTCATTATGCAGAAGAGGTCCCCCAGTTTATAGCTTTAGTAACCTATAGGCCAACAGGCAACAAATCCTACATGTCCATGTCCCAGGGGGGCACTCAAGACCATTTACCTACCTTTGCCTGTTTGTTCAGTCTTCAACTTCCTGATCCAAAAGTTTATCCAATGATCCAAAAACATGGCATTCTCCCCTATCAAACACTCCATTTTTGCTGTGCTAGGAGCTGGTAACTCATTTACCCTTTAGTCACATAAAAAATACATGCCCTTGCGAATGCTATCCTAAGTAAGACCATCTCAAGAGAAGACCTACAGATTTCTTCAACGGTGACCTCTCAAATGTTCAAGTAACTAAAATATGACACTTAAAACTGCACATTTTGTGGAATCTTACTTTTTCTGTAATCTATCATGGCTGCACAACCAGGAAATCTTTTATATCAACCTAGATGCTTCTAAATTTAAAAACACCAGGCCAGAGCTGGTACTAAGTGATTAAATATGGAGACTGACAAGTCCATTGTAGCTATATTCCTAAGAAATCCCAATAGCAAAAACTAACCTGTCATAATCATTATGTACATGACTCAGATCCTAAACCCAAACCTATCAGTTTTGCCATGATACATTATAAACTGCCCTGGTATCTAGAAAGACTTCAATTTCTCCATCATTCATAGACAAGCTCCCATAGTGGAGGAGGACATTCAGTTCCTTACACGACTGAAGACAAGGCCAATAGCTAAAGCCGAGCCCCAAATGAGTATCAGCAATTAGGTTTTGTAAATTAAGGCACATGAACTACAAGCATTAAAAGAAAGACACTGCAAAACTAAATGTTTCAATGATTGAATGACAGGTGGGAAAAATGCTGACACATTGTTCGTAGCCATCACTACCTCTAAATAATCAGAGTATAACCAAAACTTTCTGTCCCTAAAGCAGTTCCTCCATATCTTTTCTGCCATTATTATGGAAAACAGCTCAATAAAAGCAAGGTTCTGTATCAAACCTGTCTCAACCAATTTCCTCAGCTAAATCGACCCACACATTGTCCCTGTCAGTATACCACACATCTTGTTCTCCAAGCTACACTAATATACAGTCCTCAGTTAAAAATGAGCTGAAAATCCTACAACTAGGCACATGTCCAGAAGCCCATTGGAAGGAAATTATCAACAAATGTATCCCTATCTCAGAAACAACACATAAGATGAAGGCTTTCAGAATGTAATGGAGGAGGTAAAACACCAAGTCAATATTGGCCTTACCTGCAAAGGCCTCATCAATTGTGCCATCAAAAGATGTATAAACTGTTTTGAAGAGCTCAGGATCAATATAGATATCACTTGATAACCCTTTTAGATGTGATAGGTGCTGAAATTTAGTTGGCTCCTTCTTCAGTGCATTACTTAATGGAAAACAATCAGATTATGGAATGATTGACCCAAGTCATCTGGCCAAGGAAGAATTATTTCAGCATTTTCTCTGATGGAAACAATGGTTATTAGTATGCCAGCTTTGATTTTTTTTGAGTGGGAAGGGGCAGGAACCCTGAAACTATGCCTAAATTGTCAATCAGCATGAGTCCTATCTCTGTCCAGAAATCTATTTAAGTATGTAAACATCTCCCCCCTTTGCTAGCTACACTTGTTTCCTTTCCCTTCCTTTTCTTGAAACATCTGGGTCAATTATGTGATTTTCCACCACAGTAGGAGCAGGGGTGTTTAATCCCTTAAGGATGAAGTCTATTTTGGATTTCAGAACACAACCTGATTTTTTCAGATCTGGTGTATCTCACCTTATGTGGAAACAACTTTTTAATGTTTTTTTTCTTATCTACGTGAGTTTCAGTGTGTTTTCATGATGAAATAGGTGCCCTTGCAACTAACTTTGAAGACTGGGTGCATTGTAGGGTTTCTTCCAGGTCAGAATTTACATCACAAAGTGAAAGACCAAGGTGCTTGGTTGGGATGGTTTTAGAGGACTTCCTGAGGGCGCAGGCATATTAGAGGCTGCACTCACTTGAAGTGACGCTGCAAGGTGGCATAAAAATAGTAGGCTCCACTGGACACAGAATGATTTGCACTTCCTTTCTGAGCCAGCCAGGGTCATTGTTGCCAGAGTCCAACAACATTGACTAAAATGCAAATCAGATATTTAACAATTCTCATGACTTCTACTATTCTAATGCTTCTTCTGCTAGTCTAGGAAGACTATAACTCCTCCCTTCCTGTACTACTCACCTCCTCTTTCCTTCCTACAAAACAAGTGTTATGTTAGCCTTCATCCATTGCTTTCAGCCTGGGCTCTCTTTCCTTTACTAGAATTTACTAGATGCTGAATTAACAAAAGTGTATTGCTAGAATATATTTCAGCATTGTTTATTAAAGATTTTCAGGAAGAAAAATACATTAAATACCTAATAATTTGCTGTTGTAGATTGTGCTGAAATAATTAAATATTTGAATGCCACTTGTAATGATAAATTAATGAGAGTTTGCCAAGCCAAAGATCGGACTTCGTAAAGGAAATATTGCATTTTCTGGTCAATATGCACGTTCGTCTCTTAAGTTTGCATTCTGTTACTTTAATAATTATTTCACAAAAGGTCAAGTGCATTGCTAGAGGCAACATGAGTTCTGAAAGACAAGAAAACAACATTTGTACTTTCTGCTGTTTCCCCATCTGAAAAGTCACTTCATGATTATTACTTCATAATACAAGACTATAGTATAATGCCAAAGTGATGTCAAAACTCGTAGCCATCAACGTACACTTCTTTTCTTATGTTTCTTTAACCTACATTTTAGTTCCATTCTCTTGATTTTTATTGCTAAGCATTGAGTCAACTAATGGGACTTATTGAATTGTTTACAGGCAAGTATATTTGGAAGAAATTTTAAATTTTAATCTTCGAGCTGCCATCTAAAAATTTCTTATAACTTCTACTTATCATTTTTATTTAAAGTTGAAGGGATTGCCTGGAGCAGAAAGTACCTTTTAAAATGCCCAAGTATGGCATGCTGACCTAATGCAGCTTTTTGGGACCATAATATTGATGAACTATCCTGAGGATACAGTAGGTCATAAAAAACAGTACCATTGGGAAAGAGCTGCAATAGCATTCTGGGCCACTGCACAGTATATGGAACTGTGTCTGCTCTAGGCACTCAGTGGCTCCTGCAAGTAGCTGATCGATGGGGAATGTGGGACTTTGAATCCCCACTGATCTAATAAGGATCACATATCCTAAGGAATGCACCTTAAAATTATAGTCCTGGATAATCTTTATATGAGTAATATTATAAACTGCTCCTCAGTTACTGTACAGTATTTCGATCACTTAAATCAGTGGTGTCAAATCATTTTCACCGAGGGCCACATCAGGCTTATGGTGACTTTCAAAGGGCCGATTGTAAGGCCACCTGCAGACAGCCAGGTCGGATCCCAACCCGAGCCCCTGCAGGGACCAGCGTGGCACTCACTTGCTCCTGCGGCTTCGGCTCTGTGATGTGCCGGCTGCCCCGCACAGTAATAGAGCATGCCGCGATTTGTTTTCTGTGCGAGATTTCGCGCAGACAAATCGCAGCCGTCTGCATAGGATTGCGTTTTCTAACGCAATCCTATGGCAGCTTCCACGGGTGGAAATTCTGCAGGAAATCTCGCCGCGGGCCTAAGACGGTATAGTAAGAGCCCGTTCACACAAGTGTATTTGCGTACATAATATGCAGTGAACAGAGGCCATTGATTTCAATGAGTTTATTCACATGATGTATATTTTTACACAGCATGACCTATTTTGTTGCGTACTACGCACCCCGATAGGCCATTGAAGTGAATGGGCCACGTAAATACGTGGTGAATGTGCAGGAAACCTATGTATTCACTGCATATTTGCGCACCATTTTAATGGGCCCATCTGCGTTCTTTTTTACGTACACAAATATACAGGCATAAGCGATTTTCGATTGCGCAAATACGCAGCATATTTGTGCGACCAAAATACAACTACACCCGTGTAAACGAGCCCTAATAGTGACCCTGATAGTGGCCCCAGTAAAAATAATGACCCCACAGTGGCCCACTTAGTAATATTAACCCCCCAGTAATAGGCAGCCCCCACCCCTCAGTAATAAGCAGCCCCCTCACCCCCAGTAAAAGGCAGCCCCCCCCCAGTAATAGGCAGCCCCCCCAGTAATAGGCAGCCCCACTCCCAGTAATAGGCAGCCCCCCCGCCAGTAATAGGCAGCCCCCACCCCTCAGTAATAAGCAGCCCCCTCCCAAAATAAGCAGCCTGCCCCGCCCCGAAATAAGCAGCCTCCCCCCAGTAATAACCAGCCCCCACCCCTCAGTAATAAGCAGCCCCCTCACCCCCAGTAAAAGGCAGCCCCCCCCCAGTAATAGGCAGCCCCCCCAGTAATAGGCAGCCCCTACCCCCCAGTAATAGGCAGCCCCACCCCCAGTAATAGGCAGCCCCCCTCCCTAGTAATAGGCAGCCCCCCAAGTAATAGGCAGCCCCCCCAGTAATAGGCAGCCACCACCCCTCAGTAATAAGCAGTCCCCCTAGTCAATCTGTGCAATTTTTATTTAAAGTGCTGAGTACATGGTCAATTGTTTTATCAGCTTATTCACAGAGCTAGCACTTTGTATCTAATATAGTTTTTTACACCCTGGCCTTTATCACATTGGTCCTGATCACCTGTTCTTGTGCGGCTAAAATCAGTCCTTCTATTTTTTTTTAGAGTATTATTATTTCATATTAATTGTCTAATTAGCCATGCTGTCTAAGTTTGAAAGCTTTATACAATACACATAATTATGAGTCAAAGCATATCTTCCTAATCTTAACCCATCAGTCTAAGATGAGCAAGAAAAAGGTTTCTTTATGGTATTGAGTATTCCATGGATCCCATCATTCATTGTGATTTTGTCATTGTCCTTATCCAAGCATTAATCCCTGGAGCAATAGTAAGTTGCCAGTTTTAGATACATTAAGTTTATAAATAGGATGGAGAATGCAACCAAGTTGATGTCTTATGCAATGTATACATGCTCTGAACAGCTTTTTTGTGCTGAATATCTCTCGACATAATGCAAGCATGGCTTTAGAAGACCAAATTGTGGATCTTCATATGCAGCTTGCAACTCTTAGGAACCTGGCAAGTCTGGAGAGGAGTACACAGCTCACTTAGTAAGTGAGTACACAGCCCACTTTGCCAACTTATCAGCTAGGCCGTCATTCTGAACGAGGTTAGCAGCTGATCCCGGTAGACGGAGCTGTTGGAACGCGATGTTGCGAGTTCATCCAATCCATGAGCAGGAGAAGTACTAAGGAATACTTTGTACCAGCAAGGACAGGTGTCCTCTGAAAGGCTATCTGAGATAGAGATCTCACCCCAGACTAAAACAGGGTTAAGGGAAAAGTCCTGCCTAGAGGCAGGGCAATCATTCTGATAAGAACAACCCTGTGGTCTTCACCTGGGTTCTGTCTATCCCTGACAGGGCACAGGAAAAATGAACTAAAAACCAGAAACACCACAATAAACGCAAACAGAAGAGACTCAAGTAGGGACAGGAACCAGACTGGATGACTGTAGCAACATACACAAGCACTAAGGCAATGAGACTGGACTCTTAACTCAGCTAAATAGGAAGGTGATTGCTGAAGCCTTGCAGCTGAACGGGAACACTGAAAGGAGTAACCCTTGCATTGCTGCATAGAAGTGGTTTCCAGCAGTTCCAGAGTCTGGGAAACAGGTCTAATAGTAAGTAAATAGATACAGCAGAGAGAAATGCCCCAGCCGTCATTTCGGGCATGGATATTCTTAGAAATTGTTATGGAGAAATGCTGGAGGCTTTACAAAATGCTATTCCTTCTGCTTCACAAGCCCAACAACGAGTCTTACATCAAACTATAAAAGTCCTGTCTGCCCACCAGAAATTCCCCAATGATAAAGGTCAAGTAGGATATGCAAGAATAAAAGATGTGAGAACGATAATTTTAAAACCAGGGACTGAAACTATTGTCTGGTGTCAAACTCGACCAGGTCTCTAAGGAAGAGATTACCAAGCAACATTTTATGTACTGTGCATGCCAACTTGTGCCTGGGGATGATACCCTTAGTTAGTTGTAGCAAAGCTGTCTACCAGGGTTCTTAGAAGGACTGCCTAAATGCAAGTTAGGATTGTTATTCCATCTGCAACCAGAAGCACAAAACTCTCACGAATATGAATCAAGAATAGAAATTGTAATTTTTGGTTTACATGCCTGAATAACCCAAATTTTTGCTCCCACCAGGTGGATCGTGTCAAGAATGTCTAAAAACGCCTAATGTTATTATGCATAATTTTGTTGTATATGAAACTTCAGAAATGCATTATTTGATGACTGTGGGGAGAATACATGTAAGGGCCCAACAGCTCTTTTGAAGTAGGTGGTTCCACACCTCTTCAGATCCCTTGCTAAATAATAAGTCGACTTTAATTTCTCAGACATTTTGTCCTATTCTCTAGCCATTCATCTGCTTCGTCCTCGAAGAAGAAAATGCTGAGGATGTCTGTTTTCATACAAGGGGGAGATGTAGTGGCCTGGAAAAAAGGCACTGCATAGCACTGTTTAGTTATGGGGACCGGTAATATAATAACCAGCCCTAGTGTTTAATCTGAGTCAGTTTACACAAGAGATGCAGTGAGGCAGTTAGAGAGTAAATAAGTAAGCCAGTGAGAGAGAGTAAAAGGAGGGAGTAAGACGCACCAGGCAAAGCCTATGTCAGGGAGAGAGAGAGACAGATAAAGAAGCATCCCACAGGAGAAAAGAAAGTGCCAGGCAGGAGAGAGAAGTGAAAAGAGACAGAGATCAGCCGTGACAGAGAGAAAGAGAGAAACAAGAGAAAAAGCTGAGAAACTATGAGTAACTGAGGAGAAGAGACAGCTTTGACAGTGAATAGAGGGAAAATAAAAGAGATGTAAATATGAAGAGAAGGAGATAGATAAATAAATAAAGAGATAGAAATACAAAGAAGGATAGAGAAAAGAAATCTAGAGTAAGCTCCCAGTATATAAATGTGTTAGACACAGGTGTCTACATTGTTGCAATTTATGTATCTGTTATTATGCACTGAATGTTATGAAGAAAACTACCTCATCTCACTGCCTTATTTAATAATGCCAGTTTTACAACAAATTAAGCAAAATATCTGGCTCAGTGTATTATTCCACACCTCAGCACTCACAACTACAAATTGTGCCCAAGGGCACTGGCATTCAAACCAAACAAATCACAATTAATTACCAGCCACACAGAATAATAATAAAATGAGCGTTCACCATAGCGCTTTGTGATGTCATGATAGTGCTTTGGGTTGGCACGATAGCCATTTGTGGCAACACGGCACAAATATTAGGGCAGTAAAGGGGTGGTGGAAGTGTGCAAGCTGTAATACACTGGGGCTATGAGTGCATGAAGCAAGTCCTGAGAACTGTGCAGAAGGTGACCTGGTATAATGTACCTATGTCTAGAGGGGAGCAGTTTGGCTGATTCACTAAGAAAGGCATGGTTACCATGAAAATGGATGATGAGATAACAAGAGACACAGGTAAGGTGGCTTGCAGTGTTCCATGCAGGTTACTGTACAAGTGGTATAGGCTGAATGTGCTCTTATCCTGGGAAGCATTAGTTCAGGGATAATCTATTGTGGCTGTAAAAATAATGTTAGTCGGGAGGGAGAAAGTGAATAGAGAGGTGAAAAAACAGGTGACGGCGCAAATATTTTAACTTGTACTCTTCAAAAAACAGGTAGAATGAGTCCGACTTTTCTTGTATTCATTGTATTCCCAACAACAAAATGCATTTCTGGGTGAAAACCCCTTTCTTGGCTCTGCTGAGAGGACACACTGCCCTTGTTAAAGGAACAGGGTTAGACAGTGTTGACTTGGAAAAAAGCCCCAAACTTCTAATTCTGTACCTTTAACAAAGGCATAATATCCCCCAGCTGAGCTGACGATGTTGTTTTCACCCCAAAATGTATTCTTCTGTTGCTGGGAATACAATTAATGATAGAAAAGTCAGACTTACTCTACCATTTTTTTCAATTGTATGAATTGGAAGTTTTGCACTGTCATCAGACTCTTTACTTCTTTATTTATTGTAAAACATGCCCTTCTAGAGTGTATGTGGCACATTTTCTGAATTGGCAGCACTTCTGTGATTCTTTTTTTAAAGTTCAGTTACTATCTAGCCACTTAGGCTTTATATACCTAACTCTCAAGAGTATCTCCACCCATTATTTTCCTTGTACTTTGCCTAGAGGGAGAAAGGGAAGTTGAGTGGTATCGAGGTGAAACCCAGGGCAGACTATAGCTGAAAACAGTCAGGGCTTGCAATATAAGACAGTTCCATGGGAACTAAAAAAAAGATACAGTAGAGGCATAGTTATCCAAGGTGTGGCCTGATGTGTTCAGTTGTGAGGTATTCCAGACTGAATTGTTCTGCCCATAAAATAGGGGTAGTGGGAGTAGGGCCTTTAAGGGATAAAGAGAAACATGACGATGGAGAGTAGGGTCTGGGATGGATGAAAATCATTCAAGTGAAAAGGGCCTGGGCTTAGATAAATATGCTCCCTGGCATTCTGTGAGAATAGGCAAATGAGGTCTGTGTGAAGTAATATGATCCTGGAGTGTTCTTCTGTTGAGTGAAAGAGGAGAATCCTGAAAGAGAGACATTCTAAAAACATTGTTTAATGTTATTGCATATTTTGTTCCGTTAAAGGGGTTGTCCCGCGGCAGCAAGTGGGTCTATACACTTCTGTATGGCCATATTAATGCACTTTGTAATGTACATTGTGCATTAATTATGAGCCATACAGAAGTTATAAAAAGTTTTATACTTACCTGCTCCGTTGCTGGCGTCCTCGTCTCCATGGTGCTGACTAATTTTCGGCCTCCAATGGCCAAATTAGCCGCGCTTGCGCAGTCCGGGTCTTCTCCTGTCTTCAATGGGGCCGCTCGTGCAGAATGCCGGCTCCGTGTAGCTCCGCCCCGTCACGTGCCGATTCCAGCCAATCAGGAGGCTGGAATCGGCAATGGACCGCACAGAAGAGCTGCGGTCCACGGAGGAAGAGGATCCCGGCGGCCATCTTCAGCCGGTAAGTATAGAAGTCACCGGAGCGCGGGGATTCAGGTAAGCGCTGAGCGGTTTTTTTTTTAAGTCCCTGCATCGGGGTTGTCTCGCGCCGAACGGGGGGGGGGGGGGTTTGAAAAAAAAAAACCCGTTTCGGCGCGGGACAACCCCTTTAAGTTCTGCAACATTAAGTGCTACCTTGTGAGTAATAAAACCATTAGGATTATGTACCTCATCTGAGTGTTATAATACATAAGTGTATTGTACCAGTTAAAGTGACCACAACCATTTTTGTGCTAGTGAATCTATGGTCTTGTTCAGTAAAGCTGAACTGTTTAAAGGGGTTCTGACATGAAAAAAAAAAAATTGTACTCACCTTGCCTGGCCTGGCCCGATCGCCAGGCATGTCCCCTCCAGCCGGCATCTTCTTCTTTGCCTTTAAAGCAGAGCAGGAGCGGTCAAAAAGACCGCTTCCTGCTCTGGTCCGTCTGTCAGGCACTTCCGAGGTCAACGGACGGACCGCCACAGCAAGCACGTCACAAGCAGTGCTTGCTGTGGGCGGCCCGTCTGTCCGGCTGAACTCCGGAGTGCTGCGCATGCGCAGTGGAGACGCAGCCCGTCCTGACTCCTGTCAGAGGGCACCTCTCCACTGCGCATGCGCGCGATCCCGGAGCGGCGCGGCTGCTGGAGGAAGAAGACTGCCTGCCGGGAGGCATACTAGCACTTTCTGCTTAGGTTAAGCAGCGCTGCTGATTAGAGCCACCTGATTGGCTCTTCGGCACCACGTGACTGCACAGCGTGCACCAATCAGGTGGCTCTAGTCAGGCTGCTTAACCTAAGCAGAAAGTGCTAATATGCTGCCGGGAGATGACCCCCCCGATGTCAACAACAACAGGAGAACAGGTAAGTATAAGATTTTTATGCTTTAGCAGCCATTAACCCATGGGTTCCCTGGGTCCATTAGGCAGACCAGGGAACAATGGCTGCTAAAGCATAAAAAAATTATTCATGTCAGAACCCCTTTAAACTTAAAGGGGTTGTCCCGCACCTAAAGAGAAAACATTTTTTTTTTGCCCAGTCCCCCAGTACCTGTAAAGGAATACTGCTGCCAGGTGTTAGAAACAAAAAAAATTCCCTTACCTGAATCCCCGTTCAGCAACTTGAAAAAATCTTCTTTCCAAGATGGCTGCCGCTCGTCTTCTCCCATGGTGCACCGTGGATGTTCTTCTGCTGTCTGAGCTCCACTGCCGATTCCAGCCACCTCATTGGCTGATCGGCACCATGTGACAGGGGCGGAGCTACGCGATGACGCTGAGAAGGGGGAGGAGCCAGGACGCAGCTCGTGAGCCCGGACCCTCCAGAAGAGGATTACTCTCTGTGCAAGCGCGACTGTTGCGGCGACCAGAGGAGAAGTTTAGTCATCCGCCATGGAGACGGGGATGCCAGCACCGGGAGGGGGTAAGTATATAACTTCTGTATGGCCAATATTTAATGCACGATGTATATTACAAAGTGCATTAATATGGCCATACAGAAGTGCATAACTGCGCTTGCTTCTGCGGGACAACCCCATTTAATTTGGGCTGGGATTGTGTGGCTTGTAAAGGGGAGCTGCTTGAGAACCCCCATCCTTCTTCTGCCTGGAATAACTTAAACCAGCTACCAAGAAGCTGTGGTTTCAGTAATTTAAAGGAGCACTAACAGGACAGGTAAGATGAAGAGATGCTCTCTAGACACCCTCATCCTGTGTACCTCTGCTCATCCTTAGCTAGGTGTGGTGGGGTAAGTGCACCCCTTCTCTACCACCACCCCTTCCCGCTACATTCCTGCTATTTAGATTTCCATGCAAATTCAAGCAGAATTATCTGATATGTACTATATTTTTTCAAGCCTATCTACAGCTAAGTTTGCATTACTATAACCTTTTTTTTATAAACCACTGCATAGTTTAAGTTGGGATATCACAATTTTATGAAACTGGTAGTTTACAAGATAATAGTAGCCTAGCAATTTACATTTTTATGTAATATTTGTTGATTAAAAATGATTGCTGACCGGAAAAGATAAAACATGTTCAGGTACTTAAACAAGATTACAGTATCTGTAAAATCAAATAAATTTATCCAGCAAATTGGGCATTTAATGACTATTTGATTATTCTTCCTTATTATGTAAAGTGATGAAAATATGATTTTTTTTTCTATTTTGGGTGGCTTGAGATCACATCATGCAATCAGTAGTACGTTAATCAGCCAATTATAAAATCACTTGTGAACATTTTCAAAGCAAGATGTTGATGTGTTTAAAAGAAATCATCAGATGTTATACTGTAAGTTATGATAAACTTTAAACTTTAGAAAACAGAAAGAGAAAAGCTAAAGTTAGGAGAAGAGTAAAAATATTGTAGCTATTTTAGTGTGAATTCCATCATGCAACTAATCAATATCTTAGCATTAAGAGTATATATAGGGTTATTGTAAATTATATTTCTGATTTGAAACACTTATAACTAGAGATGAGCGAGCACCAAAATGCTCGGGTGCTCGTTACTCGAGTCGAACTTCCCGCGATGCTCGAGGGTTCGTTTCGAGTAACGAACCCCATTGAAGTCAATGGGCGACCCGAGCATTTTTGTATTTCGCCGATGCTCGCTAAGGTTTCCATTTGTCATAATCTGGGAAATTCTTGAAAGTGATGGGAACGACACAGAAACGGATAGGGCAGGCGAGGGGCTACATGTTGGGCTGCATCTCAAGTTCCCAGGTCCCACTATTAAGCCACAATAGCGGCATTTAAAATCCCCGCCTGCTGAATGAGCTGCCTCTGATTGGTCACAGCCTGACCAATCAGAGGCAGCTCTCACTCACACCCATTCATGAATTCATGAATGGGTGTGAGTGAGAGCTGCCCCTGATTGGCTCAGCGCAGGGACCAATCAGGGGCAGCTCTCACTCACACCCATTCATGAATTCACGAATGTTACAGCTGTGGCAGAGGAGAACGATCTTTATGCTGACATATTTTTTTATTTTTATTTTTACACATTTTAAGATGATTTTCAGGTAAGGGCTTATATTGTTAAGCCCTTCCCGAAAATTCATCCTGAGATTGCCGGCAGGCCATTGCTTTCAATGGAACCGGCTCCATTGAATTCAATGGTCAGTGCTCGTTTAGTCGAGACGAGTACCTCGTGGTGCTCGTCTCGAGTAACGAGCATCTCGAGCACCCTAATACTCGAACGAGCATCAAGCTCGGACGAGTATGCTCACTCATCTCTACTTAAAACCCATGTTTAATGACACTCAAATGCATAAATTTGATATAAATGAAAACAGAAAATCAAAAAGTTTTTTTTAAACAAGATCAAAAACGTTTTCCACATCAGAAGTATTCAATGTGAGTCCCCCTTGTCACTCGACACAGAATGAACCTGTAGTCAAGTTCCTGCCATACACATTGTAGCATATCATGATTGACTGAAGCAATGGCTTTTGTGATGCATATTCGCAGATCATGACTGGCGGGTTGTAAGGGGGGCATGTAGATTCTATCTTTAATAATCTTCCAAAGAAAAAAAATCACAAGGCGTAAGGTCTGGGAGCGTGGAGACCAAGGAAGAAGTTCACTATCATCACAACCTACATGGCCAAATTTATCTGTTTGGTCGCCTATTGAGATCACTTCTGACTTCATTGTGAAATAGGGGGAATGCTCTGGAATCTCCAGTTTCAGCTGCAGCAGAAGTCATATCTGTAGCATGTCCAAGCACAGAATCCCCATGATTGTTTCCACATGGAAAAAGAATTGTATGCCCATTGGGTGGTTCTTCACCAAACTTTGTTCGAAAATGATGTTGCACACTAATAGCAGACTGGTAGATATGAAAATGGAGGACACAAAATGCTCTGCTGTTTTTGTTAGCAGCCATTTTCTCTTATATCCCCCAAGCAATGACTACGACAGAGTAAAACTTTTTGGGGCTCATTTAGCAAAACCGTAAAACAGTAAGACTGTCCTTGTTGCTCATAGTAACCAATCATAGTGCAGCTTTCATTTTACCTCAGCAGCTTGAGAAATGAAAACTTTGCTGTGATTGGCTACTATGGACAACAAGGACAGTCTTACTGTTAAACAGTCTTGCTAAATGAAAATGTTTATTTTTTTTATATCAAATTTATGTTTCTAAGTGAAATTAAACTTGAGTTATTATTATTTCAAATTTGGAAGATCATTTGTAATAACCCTGTATTATGTTATATTCCCGTCTCCACTCCTGACCCCGATTTGTTATAGTGACTTTGCTACTGTCTGTTGCCTGCCCTGACATCTTGCTTGATTTAGGGTGCATTCATTCGGGCGAGTGCGGTGTAGGTTAAAACAAATCAGACCTGTATTCCACTCTATTTAACTGTGAGTTTTCACAGCGATGTGGTTTTACATTAAAAATGCAATTTTCACACAAGTTTTTCATGCATGAAAAAATTGCATGTGCTTCCAATAGTTAAAATAGTAGCAATCATATCATACTTACATGCAAATCATACTATGCATTTTTTTTTTTTTGCTCCCATAGGAATTAATGGGCTATTCTGAAGCGAGAATCACCCCAAAAGAAGAGTTGCAGCAATCTCTGTATCTCAGACCATCAGGCCAAGAGAAAAAATTCTCGTGAATAAATAGCTAAAAATCAATAGATTATTTTCACATGCAAGTTCTCTCCATATCGCAATCAGACAGAACTCACATGTCAGTACAAGTAGACAAAATGCAGAACTTATTTTAACGAGGTAAGCAGGAACTCTGAATCTAAACTTTGGAGGAACCACTGCACTCAGCAATACTCTCCGTTACTTCCAAAAAGAGACTGCAAGAATGAAATTAAACAGCACAGTGCCCCATGTGAGAAGGAAAGATAAACCCTCCCCAATCACCTCCAGGTGTGCTTCAAACAGCAACATACCCAGAACTACCCCCACCAGAGTCAGGGAAAGCAATACATAGAAAAACCAAAACACCACTAGAAGGGCCCTCCGGACCTTTAGGCCCCGATCTACCAGGATTACGTCTATGAAAGCCCGTTACGAGATGATCAGCAATGATATCCACAACTGGAACCCATGTCCTTTCCTCTGGTCCATAACCCTGCCAGTGAACCAAGTACTGCAATTTGTTCCGCATCCAATGGGAATCAACAATGTGACTGACCTCAAACTGAAGTTTTCCATCCACCTCCACTGCTGCAGGAGGAAGTAACCCATCCCCAGACCTGACATACTATTTTAATAATGACTAATGGAAAACATTAGCTATCCTTCAAGAGTTCTGAACCTCCAACCTGAAAGATACCGCATTGATTTTTTCAATGAATTTGAATGGACCAATATACCGCGGACCTAGTTTGAAAGACTGCTGCTTGAGCTTAATGTTCTTGGTAGACAATCAGACTCAGTCTCATACCATGAATTCAACCCACACCAAAAGCCTGGAATCTGTACCTCCACCCAAATCGTCTTAAGGTTGGAGGAGAACTCATTTTCTTCTGGCACCTCTGACCGTGCCTTAGGAAACGGACCAAAACAAGGGTGAAATCCATAATTAGAAAAAATAGGTGATGTACCTGTAGACTCCAAAGACATGTTAGTCAGCACAAACTCTGCTAAAGGCAAAAGTTCGAAACATCTCTCCTGATTATCAGAAACATAACACCATACGTATTGCTCTAAATTTTGGTTACACCTCTCTGTTTGGCCATTAGACTGAGAATGCTATGCAGAGGAAAAGGAGGTTTGAATACCCACTGGGTACACATACATCTCCAAAATGTGGAAACAAACTGTACTCAGAGAGAGATAAATAATTTCACCAAAGTCATATTCAGGGGACCCAGCAAAGCCAAGAAATGACACATCTTAATGAAGAATCGACCACCACTTAAATGACCGCATTCCCCTCGGACGGTGGTAAGTCAGTAATAAAGTCCATGAACAAATGAGTCCATGGCTTCTCAGGAATAGGCAAAGGTACTAGTCTTCCTCTTTTACTTTTGGCACACACCTCACATGCGAAAAAAACCCCCAAAACATTCCCTACTTAATCCCGGTCACCAAAAAACTCTAGAGAGTAGTCTTTTAGTATTTCTGAACTGAAGATGACCCGCCAGTGCTGAACAATGTACCTCAGACAGAATTTGCCACAGCAAATGTACTGGGACAAAAAGCTTCCCCACAGGGAGATCTGGTAGAGCTAATTCCTGAGATGGATAAATTTGTTCCTCCAAATCTACTGACACTGCAGATAGTACCACTCTGAAAATATGTACACGGAGCCTCTCTGCAACTGCTGGAACTGTTAGGGTGTGATATTGGCATCTGTTTTTCTACATGGGTTTCCAGCAGCACAACCCCACATCTGGGGGTTGATTGAGGTGGGTGGGTGTGGAGTTCTTCAGCCAGCCAATCACCACCGGTCTGCTGCTTATATATACCAGCTCCTCTGCTGGAGGCTGCTGGACTTTCCTCTATTTCTTCAGTGTGTTCAGTGTGAATAGTGTCATGTTTCTACCTGTCAGTGCATGTGCCGGACGTGTGGTGTGAACAGTCCTGTTCAGGGTGCATGGTGTTCTGTATGCAAATCCCTGGTGTGTAGGTCTGAGCTGTATTCATGCCTGCCGTGTTTTGTTTGTCATTTAGGTCTAGGTAGGTCCATAGGTTCCAATGCGGGTCCGTGCTTGTCAAGACGATAGCCCCACATGCAGGCAGGTTTCATGTGGAAGTTGTCTGATTAGAGTAAGGACCCATGAGACAACTAGGACCCTTGGAGTGGGCTTCCAGGCTTAAGTATCTTGGACAAAATATGAACCAATACCTTGCATCATATCTATTTACATCTGCTTATGAGTGCGGGTATGCTTGGTCCTGTTTTGGGTGTTTGACAGTCAGTGTGTTATGTCTATCTGTGAGTTATGTCCGCTGTTTCTAAGTGCCGCTGGTGTTTCAACAGTTCGTGAGTGTGAAGGACGTAACAGGAACCATGCTCCTGAAAAGCGCCTCCACCCTGAAATTTTTACTGCCGGGACGATACATGAATACAAAGTTAAAACAAGAGAGAAACAACGACCAATGTGCCTGTCTCAGACTAAGCCTTTTAGCAGACTCCAGATAGATAAGATTTGTATGGTCAGTGAACACCATCAACTTATGTTGTGCCCCTTCGAAGAAATGATGCCACTCTTCAAACGCCAATTTGATAGCTAACAATTTCCTGTCTCCTATATCATAGTTTTGTTCTGCTGCCGAGAATGTTCGTGAGAAAAAAGCACAGGGATGAAGGTGCTGCGTTGTCTCTGTACTCTAAGAAAGCACAGTCCCGACCCCAATCTGTGAGTTGTCCACCTCCACCACAAAAGGCCTAGACAAATCCGGCTGTAACAACACCGGAGCCGTGAAAAAGCTTTACTTTAACATCCAAGAAGAATGTAAAGCTTGAGGAGACCATTTGGGTGGAAAACAACGCTTTCTGGTCATGTCTGTCAGGGGTTTAACCAAACCAGAAAATCCTTGCGATAATAATTTGCACATCTCAAAAACCTCTGCAGAGCTTTGACATTCTCTAGTTTCACCCATTCCTGCGCTGCCCGAAATTTCTCTGCGCCCGTCCCAAAACTCCTTGGAGTGATAATATGACAGAGGAAAGATACTTCTTGCACCAAAAAAATGCATTTCTCCTTTTTTGCAAATAAGTCATTTTCACGCAGTGCCTGCAGTACCAAGCAAACAAGACCCCCATGAGATTCATAGTCAGAAGAAAAAATCTGAATATCCTCAAGATACACCAGAACAAAACAACCAATAAACCAATGTAAAACTTTGTTTAGCAAAGCATGAAATATTGCAGGTGTATTAGTCATACCAAAAGGCATAACCAAATTCTCAAAATCTCTCTCCAGGGTATTAAAAGCCATTTTTCATTCACCCCCCCTGCCTGACCCAAATAAGAATATATGTACCACGCAAATCTAGTTTTGCTAACCAGCTGCCCCCCATTCACCCCCTTACCTGACTAAACAGATCAGAAATGAGTGACAACGGATAGGGGTCCCGCTTTGTAGATTTATTTAACTCCCTGAAATGCAAACATGGTCACGACCCTCTTGACAAAGAAAAAACCAACAGCTAATGGGGAGTGAGAAGGATGAATATGCCTTTTTTTCAGACTGTCATGAAAATACTCTTTAGGGGACTGTCTTTCCAGTTCCAAACAAGGATAGGCTCATAAAAAATGTCTGCTTTAAAAAAAAAAAAAAACGTACATCAAGCAAATACAGTGACAGACCAGTCACACATACTTACCACAAAGTGACTAGCAACACTCCTTAGGAGATATGCAAACCTGCATATTTGTATTGGCACACAAAAGGTCCTGCCATACCAACTCCAGTAGCTTGTCAAACATGGAGACCGACGATTGACAAAATTATGTAAAATTCTTGGGGTAGTAACGCAAGTCTTCATAAAAGCATTTAAAATGGCCCTTATGCCCTCATTATAGCAAAGGGTGCTCCCAACTCCTCCTGCTTTTCCTTCTTGGGCTGCCCCAGAGAAGAAGAATCACCATAAAGTATCAACTAGCCACTCATGTGACCTATTTTTGATATGTTTTACGACTCTGCAATCTTCTGAGATTATTTCTTCTTTTAGTAACTTTTTTACGTACATAAATACATGTTGAAACCATGCAGAAAGGCCAAAATACGCAGAAAATAGCTGCAGTTTCATGAGTTTTTATGCAGTGTATTTACAGACCAAAATATGCATACACTAGTGTGAATGAGCCCTTTAACCCTTTCCAATCCAATTTGTATCCTGGTTTTCCTAGGGGGCTTACTCTTTTTCTACCGCTATACAACGGCGCTATCTGCTGGCAAAAGCCAGTACTGCATCAGGGGACACGTTGGATAGGCTTCGACAGCAGAGAGGCTGGCAATATACAGTAAGAGAACCCTGGCCGACGTCTTTTAACATCGGCATTGTACAGCCTTAAATCATAATGTCTTCAGATGTCAGACAATGGATTGGAAAGGGTTAATTTACAGAAGACTACATTAATTGTTGGTTTGAGGGAATGTTGCTATATAATGCGATCATTATATATCTATGCTGCAAAGCTTAACTGCATAAGTGCAATGAAAAGATAAGTTGATCCCTAAAATAAAGGCAGAGGCCCTCTCCTGATTCTTTGTGGGCTGCTATGCTTATTCTGTAAATGCATTACTTATCCCTACTATTTACGTAAACCGTTTTATGCCCTTTATTGTTTCTCTTCTCATCTGTATTTTTATTTGTTTTTATTATTTACATTTTAGGCCTAGAATTATTACAATATTAGGGAAAGGAAGTGAATCCATAGACTTCTGTATGTAAGCGCTCACTCTATAATAAACACAAGGTAATAGGTGTCATTTGAAGAAGCATGCATCAAACATTATGTCAGGCATCATATTTATTCAGAAAACAATCTCAAGGAAAATAGCAGAGAATGAAGGTCAGTGTAAAAAAGTAACATAAACAGCCACACACCCAAATCATATTATTCTTTTTGATCGAGTAGGTGAAAAAAGGACGGTACTTTAAAAACCAAGAGCTAAACAAAGCTACTTCTATTTTCATTAATCTTTTCAAGACAGGTGCTCATTCTCACAAGGAAATGAAAATATTAACATGCTGCCTGCTATGCTTTTGTCCTCTATAGCACTTGAACTAAAGATGTCACAAGCCATTCATCAACAGCTTACAAAGTATACTTTAAACACATCGAAGGTACTGAGAAGCTCAAAAGGTAGTTGGGAAAGGTTTCCACATGACCATACTTCAAGTTTTGACCCATTAAGTTCATATGTACTCTTAATTATATTAACTTAGCTAAATTTACATACAAAATGAAATATACATGAAATATTTGATATCCCACAGGGCTCTTACCCACTGGTGATAGATTTTTCTGCGATGCGAGAGTGAGTGAAACGCATGATTTTAAAACCAATAATTTTCAATAGTTTCATTCTCATTTGCGATGTTTTCACTCACTCTAAGTTGTGATAAAAAAATCTGCAATATAGCCCATTGTTTGCAATGGGGCCGGCGGCCGCAGTGCTATATGGGTGGAACTAGATGGGTTCTCATACTGATTCTTCTCTAACCAAGAGAGGGGGCGGGGTTAGAGGGATCTGCCCTCTAGCCCCACCCTTTTTCTAGCCCTGCCCCCTATTTATCCAAATATGGCGAGATATGTAAGAGATCCCCTGTAGCTCAGCCCCCCTCTCTTTCCTCCCTATGGGGGATTCCAAAGCTTTTTTGGAATCTTCTTCAATTGATTTCAATGGGGCCCGCACTGCTGCCGCTGGCCCCATTGCAAACAATGGGAGATATCGCAGATTTTTTTATCGCAACTTGGAGTGAGTGAAAACATCACAAATGAGATTGAAACTGTTGAAAATCATTGGTTTCAAAATCATGCATTTTCACTCACTCTCACATCGCAGGCAAATCTATTGCTAGTGTGGGAGAGCCCTTAGGGCATACTCCCACAGGCGTATGTCACCTGCATATTACGTGCATATTTTTACATGCGAAAAATGCGCGGTACAAAACAAATACACATCTACATGTGAATTTGCTATATATGTTAAATCTTCATAGCCTATGTTGGTGCATATTACAAGCATTATATGCACCAAAATAGGACACGCTACATTTTTTTTCACATGTGTACGTGCGTGAAAAAAAATGCAGGTGTTAGTCGCCTAATAAAAATTAATAGACTTTTTGCACTGTGTTTTACATGCATGAAAAATAAGCACATAATGTGCGGGCGTCATACGCCCGTGTAAGTTAGCAATTAGTCTTCATATCTATCTATCTATCTATCTATCTATCTATCTATCTATCTATCTATCTATCTATCTATCTATCTATCTACCTATCTATGACATTGCAATGCTGAAAGGATTTAAAACAGGTGCTGTGCCCAATCTAGAAACATCAGTTAAGGTTTTGTCACCTGCAGTAGCTCTGCAATAAGGCTAGGGCTACACAGTGACTTTGGACAGCATAAATTGCATGGCAAAAATCTCCATGTAGCGCTGTGACTTCCTAGTTAGTATTAAATGAACCAAACCAGTCAAACCCTGTTTTGGGTCAAACTTTGCAAACAATTTGGTTTGCAGCAAACCCAAACTTCAACTAGTGGTGTTGATGGTGGTAGTAGTGGAAGAGGAGAAAGAAGTTGGAGTGGCTCTGTGGTTAGCACTGTTGACTTGCATTTCTAGGGTTATAGTTTCAAATCTGACCAAGGGCAAGTTCTGTGTGGATTTTGCATGTTATCTCTGTGTTTTTCATAGGTTTCTTCTTCATAATAATCACATACATTTCTATATGCATACATATTTTGTGGAGAAGTAGTAAAAGAAGGTGAAAGAAGAAGAACGATGCACAATCGTTAGTACTTTGACGTCATGCATTTTGCGAGAGCTGCCTGTGATTGGCTGAGCACTTCAGCCAATCACAAATAGCTCTTTCAGCAGGCAGATTTTTTAAAATCCTCGCCTGCTGAAAGATCAGCACTAGAGAGCCAGGGACAGCCAGGAGAAGATATGGCTGAGCCCGGCAGCCGCAGAGAGGTATGTATGTTCTTCTTTTTTTGTTTTTACAGTACTTTTACTGGATTTTCAGGGAAGGGCTTATATTTAAAATCCTTCCCTGAAATCAATAAGCAGCAGAATCCTCTACTGCAGTTGACATGTGTGACAGCTATGGTAGAGAATTGAAGAATTCATCTGCTGCACCTGCCACAGATGTGGCAGACGTAGCAGCAGGGAATTATTTTAACTAGTGGGGGGGGGGGGGGGAGGAAACATCTGCCGCATGTGGCAGATGTGTTCTTCATCCCTGTGGTGGTCACGGCAGTGGCAGAGAGATAAGTATATTTGTACTGTTCAATATTTTTTATTTATTTAGAACATCAGAAATTATAGCACGTCCAAAGTATATTAATAACAAATATTATCTCAAAACCTGTTCTGTGGAAGATAGATCTTTTGGAAAACAAATTTGATATTACAAACATTTCCTCCTTCAGCTAGAATTGTTCTCTAAGTCAAAAGAGAAACTCTCAAATACTTATCCTTGGCTTTAAGATGTCATAACTGAATCAAATTACTTATAGATTTTCTTGAGGTGCTGAGTAATCTTGATGCACTTATGAATAGAAAAGGAATGGGATGATAAGAGGGAGGAGTGGGAGAGATGGGAGCGTGAATTAGTAAAGGGAGAAAAGGGGAAAACAAGTGGATGGTAGGGGGGGGTTCAGGGGAGGTTATAGAATCTTTTTTGAGAAGTAGAACTTGAATGCTTTAAAAATCTATCAAAATATGAGACAAACTATGTTTTTGTAAGACAGAGTCAGCAAGTGAGCACGAGTTGGGAACAACTACTCAATGCATCTGTGCTCCTATCTATTGTGGACTGCTCTACTTTCTATTTATATTGTCTAAACTCAAAATTCTGCTCAAGGAGTGAATGAACCGTGGACCCCCTCGAGATCCATTTTATATGGATGTATGAGAATCTTCTAATTTAAGATAGTTTACCCAGGTATCCCAACTTTCCCTAAATACTCCAATTGTGTCATTCCTGTAGGCATGTATTTTTTCGTAAGAACAATGGTCTGATATCATCTTAATTAGCTTCTGCTCTGAGGGAGTCTGGGGACATCTCCAATATCTTGCTATCAGTAGTTTGATGGAGAGTAGCCTATGCGTAATAAATTTTCTATGTTTCATGGGGAACCCCTCTATTCCCAACAACAAAATTGCCAGTTCAGGTGAAGGATGAATATCAATTTTCAGAACTCTTTTCAAGAGAGAGAAGAATGTCTGCCAGATGGTTTGGATGCTCAGACAGCTCCAGAAAATATGGAGCAGTGATCCTCTCTTACCACACCCCCTCCAGCATCTGTCTGAGGTCCCCGGGAAAAAATCCGCCAGTCTTGCTGGGGACCAGAACCTGTGTGTAATGACTTTGGAATGTACCTCCATAAGACTTGCACATAGAGATGAATTGTTAGCCCATGTGTGTGCGTTTTTCCATTGCTGAGAGGAGAACGATCCTCCCACTTCTCTCTCCCAGTTTAAGATATGGGCTCTTTTGGGGTTGTTAAAGTCTGAGCTACTCTCCCCAATGAAAATCTCATATAAGAACCTTAGAGAGAGATTATAGGGTGGGGGTTCAAATAGAAATTTATAGAGGAAAAGGGGGAGTGACATCGTCTGAGAAGTCAGAGCAGGCCACATCCTCCTAATCTGAGAGTATCTCAGAAATTCTCCATCTGTTAAACCAAATTCCTCCTGGAGCTTACCGAATGAATTCAGTTCTTCCCCCTCTCCTAAATCCACCAAGGTGGCAATTCCTCTCTCTTTCCAGTTCTGTAGGTGCAGATCTTCCACCCAAAACTCTAGAACATCTATAGGTAGTCGAATCTCTTTTCTAGGACTGTGATTCTTTGAGCAGTGGAGCAAATGTTTCCATATACACAAGGTTGTTTCTAATGTCGGGCCCAACGTAATAATTAGGATATGCTCTAAGCATCCTGCTATCAGTAGATTACGTAACGAGATAAGTATATATATATATATATATATTTTTTTTTTTTTAACACTAAAATGTTTCTTTTTCAGGGAAGGGCTTATATGTAAAACCCTTCCATGAAAAAGAATGCAGGGGTGCTGGCAGACCATTGTTGTCAATGGAGCCACCGGCAGCAGCCGCGGCTCCATTGAAAACAATGCGTGCATTCCCAATGGTGCACGCACGTCCTATCTTTGCAGGCACACACCTGTAAAGCACAGACATGTGCACACACCATAGGTAATGCAATATTTCAAATACAAGCTTGTTTTTGTGCGTGCGTATGCACGCACAAAAACACGCTTGTGTGAAGCCACCCTAAGGGTGGACACCCACTTGCTATACGATAGCCTTGCGATGCGAGTGTGAGTGAAAACGCATAATAATGAAACCAATGATTTTCAAAGGTTTCATTCTCATTTGCGATGTTTTCAATGTAATCTTGCATTGCAAAGAAGAATGGGCGATATCGCCCATTGTTTTCAATGGAGCCAGCGGCAGCAGCGCTAGCCTCATAGAAAACATAGGGAAAACATTGCGCTCCCCTGACACAGCTGTGACAGCTATGGCAGGGGATTCTTTCACCCCCACGGGGACCGCGAGGACGAAGGAATCCTCTGCCACAGCTGTCACAGCTGTGGCAGAAGTCCGTGATGCTATCCGATTTCTTTCAATGGGGCAGGCACTGCTGCGGCCCCATTGAAAACAGTGGATTTGCAGCGATAATTTTCGGGGAAGGGTTTGAAATATAAGCTCTTACCTGAAAATCATAGCAAGCTGTAAAAAAAAGGTAAAAAAAAAAGAATTAACTCACCCGTCCGGCTCTTCTCTCCAGCCCCGGCAGTCTTCTTTGTTCTGGAGGCCACGGATAGAAAAATCCCCACCTTTAGAAAGTGCTGCCTCTGATTGGCTGAGAGCTGTGGCCAATCAGAGGTAGTGCCCAGCCATCATTTAATGACAGCTGAGTGTTGCCTCTGATTGGACGCGCACAGGAAAAACATACAAACCCCATGCTTATGTTGCCAGATTTAAAATTTAGAACCTTAGCAGTACAAGTAACTGCTGAGTCACAGCAAAACCACCATTGTTTGTCTGGGATCATTATTTTAGGTGTGAAGTTATATTGGTGAAGTTCAGGTTTGTGTCAAACTAATTTGGACCTAATTAAATTTTTTCCCGAAATTCAGCAAACTAACCAAGCTGAAGTTTTCAAAAGTTTGTTCATCTATACTCCTAATCTAATAGAAGTAAATTAGCTAAGTATCAAAACAGTAGGTGTGGGACCGCTGAGCCACAAAATGATTTGGTTTGGTGCTATTCCTGATGACAGCACCTGGAGTCCTTTGGTATTCCCTCTTTAACCCCATCAATCAGGAGATGGTCTTTATTGTAGGAAATTCCAGGCCAATTACCCCAGAAGTAGTCTCCTAATTAGGGCAGCAGACACATAGTGCTCAGGATAACTGTAGTATGGCTTCATAGACACAAGTAGAGATGTGCTCATGATACCAAACTGAGATCAGGGCAGGCAGCATACAGGTATAGTGTGTTCCAGAAAAGTATAGTGTGGTCCTTTAAGAAATGAGATGGCCACACACTCCCTATGAGCACTAGTAAAGTGACAGCTGATGTAGTGTCTGTCACAGAGAACACAGGGAACTTGATGCTGGTCACCACCAATGGCAGGAATATCTAAATAAAACTGCCTGCCATGACTAGTCACTGTGAGGGCTTAGTCACACGGGCACCGATGCGCCCGTGTAATTGAGCCCTTACTGCAGGAAGACGACGGACGCACTTTAGGATGGACGACTCCACGCAGCGCCGAAGAAAGAACACATGACCGGCAATGAAGCCGGTCACATGTTCTTTCTTCCAGCGCTGCAGAGAGACGTCCGTCCTGAAGTGCGGCCGTCTTCTTCCTGCAGTAACACGGGCGCCGATGTGCCCGTGTGACTAAGCCCTGAAGGAAACTATATTTTGTATTATGTTTTCTTTTGCATTTTAGTAGAAACATGCATATGTAAGACACACTGAGAAGCAAGCAGGATATTCTACAGAAACCGATCCCATATACAAAGATGATGTGGCACACAGTAATGCATATGTCTGTTAACATTCCCTCTCCCAGTAACATTTAGATTAGCCATAACACTGTTGCCATCTCACAAGGTCTAGCCGTACACAGATGCCAGATAACAAGGGAGCCTTGAGCTGAAATATTTGCTGTGAGCAAACAAATAGCTTGTATAATTTACCATTTACACAGCACGATTATTGCTCAAAATTCATCCAAACAAAGCAGCGTCAATGCACAGAAATTGATAGCTATTCATTCACAAGTTTTTAAGATGACTTTATGACTTTTCAGTGAGCTTAAAAACCATTGCTGGATCACATGCTTGTCGTTCTGTGTAAACACTCTCTGCTCAGCACTTCACAGAGAAGGTGATGCGCTGAGAGAGAAGCCTGCAAGAATAGAGTAATCCAGTGGTTAAGTCTTTCAGTGTAAGCACTCTGCTGATGACCTTAATGGTGATGTCAGCACTCATGCAGTCATTTACCCGACTTTAATCTTTTTTTATTTTTTGGTTGACATAGCCATATGAGGGCTTTTATTATTTTTCAGGGAGTGGACAGGGTGAAAAACACAGCAATTCCATGATAGTTTTCTGGATTTTGCTTTTACAGCATTCACTGTGCAGTATAAATGACATGATAACTTTATCCTGCAGGTTGTTACAATTACAAACATACAAAAAGTATACCTTTAGGCCTTCTTCCCACGGACGGATTTCCGCCGCGTAATATGTGGCGGAAATCCGCTGCGTTGCCCGCAGCTATTAGGTTCTATTGAACCTAATAGCTCAATGCTTACTGTGCGGAATTCCACCGCGGAATTCCGCACTGTAAAATCTCCCGTCCTCACCCACGGCATGCTCTATTTGCTGTGGGTGTACGCCCGGACGGCTTCCATTGCAGTCAATGGATGCCGTCCGTGCATGCTATCTTCCGCTGTAGCACAGCGGAAGATAGCGTGAAATCGCCTCTCTGCCTACCATCGCCATGTCATATGATGCGGCCGGCGAGTCATATGACATGGGCGGCCGCGTCATGTGACGCGGTGGGCGTGTCATGTGACGTGGCTGGCGTGTTACATGATGCTGCAGAGTGTCACACCAAAGCGTCATGCGGGACCCAGGACGCCGGATCCGCTGGTAAGTATGGGGTCTCTGGAGGGCGCCGTGACGGCCGTTTGCAGCCGGCCTTATTTATAAAGTTTCTCTATTTTTGCACAATAAAAACAACTTTTTTTTTTAGATTATTTATTCTTGTGTATCAGCATTCAAAAATCTATTACATTTTACCTTTTCATCCACTTAACTTATTTTTGATGTTTTTAATGGTGCCATTTGGGATACATTCTATGTCTTTTTGATCATTTTTTGTTTCTTCTTTTGGGAGATGAAATTAAAAAAAAACTGTGATGTTGACGCTTTATTTGTGATGTTCCTAGTGTAGGATAAATTATGTGTTCATTAAAATTATATGGGTTGGTAAAGGAGTTGTACCACAATTGCAAGTTTTGAATTTTTTTTAAGTTTTTTCATCTCTTTTTTTGTTTTTCATTTCTGCTTAGACCCCAGCTGATCTCAACAACAGGAGTTCCACACTAATCCCACAAAAAGGAAGAGACTGAATATAGACCTGGTAACGGATGCACACTGACATACTATTCACTTTCATTGGAATGTGGAGATGCCCAAGAAGGTGCCGCTCGAGTATTTCCATCAGCTACACGGAATTGAATGGAGCACTGACAGCGCATTCTCAACCAGTGCTCTATTTACAGTAATGTCACTGTGAGGGTGGAAGTGACCCCCTAGTTACAGGTAGAGCGGGGCACAGGGGTTTCATTCTCAAGATCGGCACAGGCCTCAGCAGTGAGACCCCCCACTGATCAGAAAGTTGTTCAATTGTGGTAAACCTCTTAAAAGTAATTATCTTATCAATCATGTATATTTCTTTTTTGCAAAAAATAAAGGACTTTGTAAAGAAAAAGGTATTTTTAATTTTATACTTCCTTTTTTATCCTTGAAAACACATTTTACATCTGTGGATGTTATACCCTTAAAATAAACATGTGTTGTGCCACAAATTTTTGCTTGGAGTGGTGAATGTTCAGACTTAATTTGTGTACCCCAGCCATTGCCATCTGTTAGCGCAATTTTTGCTATTCGATATACTGTGGGTGCCATATTAGATAGGAATAATGTACAGGCCTGGAGAGCCTTTCAAAGACCACACGTCTTACATCATGTGTGCCAAAAAGCTTCTGTCTTTATGTAGGCGGGTAAAAGTTTATATAAGGTTTTAAATCAGGAGGTTAGGTAATTTAAGATACAGTTACAGCATTTTGTGTGCTGATAGGCCATTCTTATAGGGAGGTATTTGTGAGGTAGCTGTGAGATCATTCACCCGGGAGGAGCTTCCCTTGAGCATGCTCTATTCATTCTTGACTTGTTGTCCGAAGGAAATACTTCCTGTGTTTTCTCTCCAGCCAGCCATTTCCTGTCCCTTTACACAAAGACATTCTTAGATAAGTTCTCTGCTGGTTAGAACCGGTTTGACCAGTTCATGGACACAATGCAATTCTTGTGGAGGAGGGGGGCGATGCTCCCTTCCCCCAGAGGATTAGATTAGAGACACAATATAGAATCTTCCCAGATGATACAAATACAGAAAATACGGACAAAATGGCAAACCTCTCTACCATCTACCACACATCTAATTTGAATGGCCGGCCTTACTATGTAAATAGCCTAGCCCTGCTACATTGTCAACAGAGTGTGCTAATACAAGATTTATTAGTGCTATTCCTTTGGTAAGTTCCAGTAAAGGATTTGAACAAGCAATCTAATAATCACTCATATAACACACTTCAGTACTTTTATATTGCAGTGTATTATGTCTATAAATTTGACAAGACAGCCTGGTATTAATATTAAAACATACATGGCAGGCCTCGAGGGTTTGTTAGCCCACTGGCTGCCATGGCATTCCATTAGTATCTAGTGATTATGCTGACCAAACACTGCGTGCCAAACTTGTCTCCCTGAGGTCTACTGCACCATGCATCAGTAACAAGTGAAGTGAACTGTTTTCCATAAAGTGACTGTACCCCTTGAAGCTGAGTGTCCTGGAGACTAAAGGCCCATTTACATGCAATGGTTATCACTCAAAATTCACTCAAAAGCCTGCAATTGAGCAAGGGAAGATAACACGGAAGGCATGCTGTGTTTACTGTCCATGGTGCTGTATTTTCCATGGGAGCACTGATTACATTGTATTCAACTTTCAGCCCTGCTGCAGAACAAGGGGGCCTGATGCAGAGAACAGACCACCCGCTGTTTTCTGCATACAGGTCCCAAGGGCTCATTTACATACAAATGAAGGTGATAAGCTGCTAATGGACATTAGTGTCCATTAGCAGTTTATGCAAAATGATCCCTCAAAACCTTTCTTTTGAATGATTATCTTTGCATGTAAATGTGCCTTAAGAAAGCAATCTTTCTTCAAGCCAAACCCAGTGTGACGGATTTGTGTTATATAAAGAGTTACCACAAGGTTAAAAAAAAAGTCATCCCATTGTCTCCAGTGGGTCTGCCTTTCTGTGGCCATATCCAGAGAACAACTGTCCCAGCTACACGGACCCATACATATAAAAAGCAAAATAAAAAAAGACTGAAGTGGCTACATTTTAAAGTATATTTTAATGAACATGTACACAAATTCTCCTTGCTGCTTTTTGCACAGTACATACATGACTTCTATAAACTGTGTTTGCCAGTGGGTTGGAGTGAAATATGTCAGATTTTCCAGTGCTTGACAACTTTGTCTGCAAGCCACTGTCATTTAATTCAGTCGCTTGCAAATCATTCGAGTCAAGCATAATTCACTAATTTATGTTTTCTTCCTGTCCCCAATCTCTCCTTTGTAATTTAATTTTGATTAACTCATCTGGCTGAAAAACAGTTGATGCCCTTGTCTACTCAAGGTTACAAACCTTAGAAAGTGTGCAGCTCCAAAGTTAAATGAAGGATGTAAGAAATGTTTGGTTTTAATTCAATTAATTGTCTCACAACATAACTCAGTATAATGGAACTTTTAGGTTTGTCTTTCAATTGGATTTGAGATTCATTATTCTCAAAATGGAAAAAAAATCCAGGTACATTTCTTGTGTCCAGTGATAGGCGAGCAGAATATTTATAATGTACATTGTGAGTAAGCTTACAACACAGTTCAGAGTTTCCCAACTCTATCTCCTAACAATGATGCACTTTTTTATTTCATTATTCAACAATCATATAATGTAAAACCCACATATGAGCACCATCCTCTAAGAAACAATAATCTCGTTAGAAACACAACTTTCAAAATTGAGATGTTGGTTTCTCTTAGACATGATTCTAATCACCCCACACATTACTGTAAAAGAAAGAGCAATCTTAGGCCGACTTTCAATCCCCCTATGTCAAAATCTTCATAATATATCTAAAGATACAAGATTGGTAATGGCGGGAGTTTTTTTCAAATAATTTTTCATTGGGTTTTAATGAAATACATACATTAACATACGGTAACATGTACAATAATTGATGACACGTGGAAACAATGATAGGTCGTCTGACCTCAGATCAAAGTGAACATAATTTACAGTCTCCTGTAAACACTTCTTTCAATAAGTAATAAAATACAGGTTAAATTTGACAGATATCTCGATTTTTAAATAGTTTGATACAGAAGGAAAAAATAAAAAAGGAAACAAAATTAGAACAAGAAAAGGAACAAAATATCATTTCAACAAATGATGCAGCCAAAGATTCAGTGTAAAGTTAAATTTAGGAAGGTTATCATTAACTCTAACATAACTTTTCTCATACGAGCAGTGATCACTGCTCCCCGGTGCTCAGGAAAGATGTTGCAGTGCTTGAGGGGGTTCAAAGAAGGGCAACTAAACTAATACATGGAATGAAGGGACTGGAATACCCAGAGAGGCTATCAAAATTGGGATTATTTACCCTGGACAAAAGACAGCTATGGGGTGATCAAATAACTATGTGTAAATGCACGCAGCTGCGTGTTTTTGCTCATATCTAGGTGTGCACGTATGTACGCACCTAAGTACGCACAAAAACACGCTTGCCTGACCGAGCCCTAAGGGCACAGTCAGAAAAATGTGCCCAAAAAACATGGTGCAGAAAACGTGTGACCGGGCAAAGTTTCATATCTGCAGCATATGAAACTTTGCCTGCTCACTGGAGCAGCTGAGAGATGGAACCGGGCTATGGGAAAACCCCCATAGCTCCACCCACTGTCTCTGTTTTGTGGAAATCCCCCATGGCAGCGATGTGTCTCTCTGATATGGGGAAAGAATTTCCCTGTAACGCAGAGAGAGGGGGCAGGGATAGCAGGACATACCCCTAATCCCGCCACTACCCCTGCCCCTCCATGGTTTGCTATGGGGATTCCCCACCCCTCTCTTTGTGTTATGGGGAATTCCCTCAGGATTTCCCCATATCAGAGATACACAGCGCTGCTATGGGGAATTTTCCTAGAGCAGGGACAGTGAGCTGAGCTATGGGGGGTTTCCTAATAGCCAGGCTCCATCTCTTCCTGCTCAGTCTCTCAGCTGCTTCAGTGACCGGGCAAAGATTCATGCGCCTCGCATATGAAACTTTGCCTGGTCGGGTGTGTTCTGCAGCATGCTCCCATAGGAGTCAATGGAAACTCCTGCTGGCACGCACCACAGATAGGCCATGTTCTATCTTTTTCAGGTGCCTCGCATATGAACGCTCCCATAAGAACCCATTGGTTCTTTTAGAAGTGTTCATTTGCCACAGACCTAAAACACGTTTGACTGCGCCCTGAGGCCTTAGTCAGACGGGCGTTTTTTCGCGCGATTTGCGGATCGCATGACGGATGTGCATCCGCAAATCGCGTGACTGGTGCCCGAAAATCGCCCGAAAATCTGCTCCTAGCCGCGTTTCATTAGAAACGGGCTGGAGCTGTCCAGCGCATTGCATTCAATGGAGCCGGCAATACAGTCGACAATTCACCCCGCGCACGCCGGCAGCCCATTGCTTTCAATGGAGCGGCTGTATTGCCGGCTCCATTGAATTCAATGGGCAAACATCGTTCTTCTCTGTCACAGCTGTTACAGCTGTGGCAGAGAAGAATGATTTGTCTTCTATATGTTCTCAATGGGGTCGGCGCTGCTGCCGCCAGCCCCATTGAGCGCATATAGAGAAGAGAACAGGAATCGCAGATCGCAGATAGGTGCGATCTGCGATTTCTGTTCTATAATTTATCGGACGAGCGCATAAAAAGCGCTCATGTGTCCGATACCATTGCAAAGCAATGGTTTTAAAAAAATCGCCGGACGCATGCGCATGCGCAAATCGCGCAAAAAAACGCCCGTCTGACTAAGGCCTAAAGGGTATTGCACCCATAAACCAATACTGCAGTCTCTTCTATATTAATGTCTACTGAGAATATAGAATATATTACCTTTTTACTTAGTTATTTTTCTGTATTTCAGACCTTATTAATTCATGTGACTGTAATATATTTATGTAACACTCATCACTATCATAGTTTTAAACTTTATTTTTGTATATATTGTAGTAGATGTATCCTCCATACAGTTCATTTTAATCTTCCCCCCAATTTTTCACATTTTTAGCATCTTAGCCACGCTCAGTGATTTTTTTAATTTATGGCAAAAAAAAAATCCCTAAAAGTGTTACTTTCATTCCTACATGGGTGTGTATTTTAGGGGCATTTGTAGTAAGATTAATGAGTGGATTAATTGTATGCTGTGTTAAATGTTGCTTGCATGGCTCTACAGCCTTTTTAAAAGTAAAATTAATTGAACTGTCTAATCAAACTATGATTAAAACATTTGCTACATTTGTCAAAATAATCTACTGAATGTATTTAATTTATTAGCTTCCACATTGTTAAACACGCAGCATTTCCAACCTGCTGGAAGCAGACTTTCTCAGACGAAATTATACATTATAAAACGAGCATTGACAATTGAAGACTGAAAAAGTTAATTTTAGGGTTTTCCAGGCGGCATCCACTGTTAGTGTTGGGATACACCGGGGTCGGAGTTGAAGCCGCTGCTCTAACCCCTGTGTAGTGGTCAGTGCTTGCAATTTCAGGTGCAGCTCCCAATTATTTCAATCAGAGCTGTGTTTACAATTACGAGCATTGGCCACTGCACAGGGGTTGGAGCAGCGGCTTCCGCTCCGACCCTGGTGTATCCAGGCGCTAAGAGGGGGCGCTGCCTGGAAAACCTCTTCAAGGCTTGGCTAAGGTGAACTTCAGTAACAGGGAAATCTACTGACAAAGGTGTGTCTATAGACTTTTTATGAAATAAATAAACAGAGGCACAGCTACAGTTGCAAATAAAAGTAAGTTAAGTCCTTGGATACATCCACAGCGTAGAAAAAAAGGTATGTGAATTAAAAGGAACCTGTCATCTGTATTTAGGAATTCAAACAAATAGCAGCACAACAGTTATCTGTCCTTCTCACACTACTTTTGTTATAACTTTGAACTAGAGCATACCTAAATAAAAGCACTTTGAAAATACCCCCCTGCTGTATGTAAATAAGGCAGAGCGGTCCAATGGACGTGCCCAACCATCTCTGCTAGCTGCCTGGTTTTCACCATAGTCCACCCCTTTCACCTTATTTGCTTAGATAGCAGAGAAGAAGTCTTCCTCACATCACCGTGAATTCTCGTGCCGCACCGTGAGCTCAGCTACCAGCACTTGTGCAGAAACGCTGTCCAATTTATGGGCAGAATTGAGGTCCTTATCTGTGCAAGTGCTATTATTGAGGTTTGCTTTGATTCACCGTTATAACAAAAGCAGTGTAGGAAAGACAGGTAATTCATAATTGTTGTTCTGCTATTCGTTTTTTTAATTGCTAAATACTGGTGACAGGTTTACGTTAATGACTTTCTCAAGAGCTAATTGGCAAAAAGTGTTTCAGGTAATGAGATTAGATCAGAAATGTGGGTTTCATAGTTGCTTTGCCTATACGATAAAGGCACACAAAGCCTGATTACTGACAAATCAGTTCTTCTGAATAAAGACTGGTCAGTGTGAGCCATGCCTCAGAAGACATGCTACGAAAGCATCGCTAAAAAACTTAGTGTATTGTACATTAAAAAGACAAATTATCTACAAATGGAGGAAATTCAGGACTGCTGCTACTTTCCCTAGTAGTCGGCATCCTGTTAAGATCACTCAAGGAGTACAGCAAGCAACCCTGAAAGAGATGAGAAAGAACCAAAGGGTAACAGCCAGAGACCTACAGAAGACTTTGCAAACTGCAAAAACGCTGTGCATGTGTCTACTATTAGAAAAACACTGAACAACAATGGCACTCATAGAAGGATACCATAGAGGAAGCCAAGAAAAAAACCATTGCGCCTTGTCTTACGTTTGCCTGAGACTAACTGGATGTTTCACAAGGTTTCTGGGAAAACATTCGATCAACAATTGGACAAAAGTCAAACTTTCTAGCACATATGCACAATATTTGGAAGAAAATGAACACTACATGCCAACACTAAAAACTCATCCCAATGTGAAGTATGATATAGACAGACACAATCTAACTAAACTAATAATACACAAACAGTTGTACGGTACAAGTCTTTTATTGAGCACATTGAGAGAACATTCCTATAGCAAGAAGAAAAAGTAAGTGAATCATTGAAGCTAAGAAGCTGTAGACCCCCTTTATTAAGTAATTTATGTAGTGCAAATGGGAAGATGGAACACCACCTACTGGAATGCAGCATTCCTGCAAGTCAATGTTAGACTTGTTTTAAACAAACCTTGTAACAATGACTGGGAAATGTGAAACAGAGTCAGAATATCCATGCACAGACAACTGTTTTGGGGTGATTGCCCCTTATTAGTGCGCAGCATATTTCTGATTTGGCTATTGAGAGGCCTATAGATGTATTGTTTCTCCTAAAATAGAGTACATAGAAGATGTGAGGAGACATATACAGCCATCCATGCTCCTCTGGGAAATACGCAATTGGAAAGATGGAACAATACCACTGCTAGCCAATGTTAGCCTTTCTGCATGGCTATTTTGACTTTCCACACTGATGAGGAGCAATAACCTGAAACAGCTGTCTGTGCTTGGTTATTCTGGCTTTGGCTTGCAATTCCCAGTCCTTGTTACAAGGCTTGTTTAAAAAGTCTAACATTGATTTGCAGGGATGCAAATAAGTGGCGCTGAAGAGGTATTGTTCCATCTTCCTATTTGTACATTTCAAAGAGGAGCATGGATAGCCTTATGAGTCTCCTCACACCTTCTAGGTGCTCTTTTTAAGGAGAAATTATTTACGTAGTGGACACATAATTCGCACAGCTGTACAGAGATTCTCATCACTTATATTGGTTTCTGTCCCCATTGGGACTTACAATGTAGATTGCAAATTAACCTACTTGCTTATTTTGGAGTATGGAAGAAAACCACATTTTCTAAAGCAAAGTCACGCAAATACGAGAAAAAAACACTAATCTAATGGCGCAACTTATTCGGACAGACGTACGTAGGCTTTAGGGTTTGGGGGGAAAATTTATTTTCTTTAAATGGAAGCCAGCAAAATAAAAAAAATTCCCTCCAAACCTTAAAGCCTACATGCATCTGTCCAAATAGGTCACACCATTACATCAGTGTTTTTTCTCCTTTCCTTCTCCACTTCTATACTGGCCAACCCCTACAGGTTGCACAGTAACTGATCTGGCAGCACCAGGACTAGAAAACGTACACAACTTACTAAAAGACATCACCCACTGGAAACTACAGTCGGCTCTTCTCCACACCGGATCCTTATCAGAGTAGCTCCACCTCCTTTCTTTTTTCACCACTGAAAATACGAGAGTAAGATACAAACTCCTTGCAGTTATTGCTCTCCGTTGGATCTGAACCAATAATCTACTGTAAGCCTATAACACTAACCACTGAGCCACTGTGCCACCCATAGCAGCAAAACACTTCCATCAAATGTTTCCTATGGCTGCAAATAAGATTTGCACAATAGTAAGGATGAGTTCTAAACTTCTCCCCTATGTAAATGTGTTTCAGTTCATCAATATTCCTGTGATGCCTTGTGTGTATGGCCCTCTCCAGCTAACGCTTTATATTGTACATGATGATCCTGGAGAGAGAGAGGAGGTTTCCCCTGCACCCCCTTATTTTCGAGAGTGCAGTATATAGACAATTTTGCAGTGTCTTATTTATGAGATTGTCTGCCCTCTGACGGCTGAAAATTGCTATTGCGATGTTGTTGTTTTTTCATTTAGTTTGTGCTAAGTCATGTAATGTGTGCAGATGCTGGAATACATGCATACATAAGGAAGCTGCCTCACTTCAGAAGGGTCTTTTATCAAAAGATGCTGGAAGCAAATGTTGTTTCATGCCCTCTGTTTTCTGAGTGCATCACAGTTTGGTAGCTGGGATGTGATTGTGAAGACAGTTGAGTTCCGGTCCACTGCAGGAAACTAAATGGTAAATTCCAAGTTCAAATCTGGATTTGTGTGTTCGGAGCTGTGAGGTCCCAGTGTCTGCCTCCCACCCTTTTGAGTCCAGGTCCAAACAACCCACATGACCACTACTGCTGGAAGCAGCATGTCCATCCCACTGCCACCAATGCTAAAATTGTTGGAAAAGCCTTTTAAGAGTAAGAAGTATGTATGCGTCTAGTATTTTACAATGGGAAGAGTGTGGCTTATGGATAGATAGAACTTCCTGTGTTTGTCTCACTAATAGAACTATAGAAAAAAAAAACTCCTGGCCACCTACCCTGTTTTAACTACTATTCTACAACTATTTATTTACAGGAACTATTACTGGTATAATGATGTATATTATTGTATCTTTAACTTGTTTAATATTGCCATTATGTATCCTGTACCATGTACAATTATGTTATGAATATGATGAGCTAATAATGTCATGCTTCCCAGAGGTTCCTCCATAGGAGTTTTTCTCTTTTGAGTGCAGTAGGTTGACTTTGTGTTGGGGGTTTGCCATCTCTTTTTTATAGCTTTTACTGGACATCTATTTTTTACATTGTGCATTTATAGCATTGAGTTAAAATTAAAAAAAGGCATGAGGCATGGCATATTTTATAAACTGTCACAGCTTTGATTTTGCAGTTAAGAAGTCAGGTGGAAGTTGCAGACAAGTTGTGATAAATTAGTTTTTGACTAATATAGGATGTTAAACCTCATGATTCTAAACATGCTAAGCTGGGAGAATAGCTAGCCTAAATGATGGAGCAATGTTAATGTCATGGATGGTTAATAATAAAAGCATAGAGGGAATGATCTTCAGTGGGGTCATTACTGCGATAAGAGTGGACCAGCTCAGCAAAAATGGCAAGCCAGAATGTTCCATTTTTTTAATGTCTGGCTAGATGACGCATGCCAGACTATTGAGGATCTCATTGTTTTTGTGAATCCTGGTGCATAGAACCTGACTTCTAGTATGATTGTTGTAGTAATTTAAATAAAGCTCTGGCCATTTTGAAACCCCAAAGTTTTTTTAATTTTTAAGTATAAGTTTGTTAAGGTGGAGTGAGGGTCCATTCCATATCCAAAAGTCATGGACTTATAGTTGACTGAGGAAAATCTGGCAGATCAGATTTCACGCACTGACTTCAGAGGTGGCATCTAGAGATGAGCGAGCACCAAAATGCTCGGGTGCTCGTTACTTGAGTCGAACTTCCCGCGATGCTCGAGGGTTCGTTTCGAGTAACGAACCCATTGAAGTCAATCGGCGACTCGAGCACTTTTGTATATCGCCGATGCTCCGCTAAGGTTTTCATTTGTGAAAATCTGGGAAATTCAAGAAAGTGATGGGAACGACACAGCAACGGATAGGGCAGGCGAGGGGCTACATGTTGGGCTGCATCTCAAGTTCACAGGTCCCACTATTAAGCCACAATAGCGGCAAGAGTGCGCCCCCCAACAATTTTTACTTCTGAAAAACCCTCATTAGCAAGGCATACCTTAGCTAAGCACCACACTACCTCCAACAAAGCACAATCACTGCCTGCATGACACTCCGCTGCCACTTCTCCTGGGTAACATGCTGCCCAACCGCCCATTTCAGTAATAGTAGCAGTCAAGACAGGCTCCAGTAACAATTCCAAAGCAGCAGTATAGGGGGAGCACAGTATTAGTTCCATTTCAGTAGTAGTAGCAGTCAAGACAGGCCCCAGTAACATATCACTAGCAGCAGTATAGGGGGAGCACAGTATTAGTTCCATTTCAGTAGTAGTAGCAGTCTAGGGTATTAATGAGCGACTACTACCCCCAGCAGACACGCAGTAAACTGAACACGGTCACAGGCAGCCCAAAGATTTTTTTTCCCAATTTCTTTTTAAAAGCCCACTGCCTATATAGCCAGTATATCTCTTTCCCTGTACCACTGTCCCTGCCTCACCAGTACTGCCCCTATACTCAGTAAAATGACTGCAGACTGAGGACGCTATGGTCTGCACGCCCGATATACAAAAAAAAAAAATGTGCAAAACTGCTAAAAGCAGCCTCAACAGTACTGCACACGGTCAGAAGTGGCCCTAAGAAGGACCGTTGGGGTCCTTGAAGACGAAGATAACAGCCTAACACTTTCCCTATAGCAGCTACAGCAGGACGGCACTTTCCCTAATGTCTCTCAGCGTGCATCTGTGGTGAGCCGCAGCCGGCCCTCAGTTTATATACTCAGGTGTCACCTGATCTCCCCAGCCACTCACTGCAGGGGGGTGGGATAGGGCTGGAACTTCACAGGAGGAAGTTGTAATGCCTTCCCTGTGTTTCTATTGGCCAGAAAACGGCGCAAACTTTTCTGGGAAGAAAATGGAAGTGACTCGAACACCGCGTGGTGCTCGTCTCGAGTAACGAGCATCTCGAGTACCCTAATACTCGAACGAGTATCAAGCTCGGACGAGTACGCTCGCTCATCTCTAGTGGCATCCTAAGTCAGTAACACTAAGCTCTTTGTCTATAGAGATTTCAAGGTATTGTGGCAGCTTTTCTTACACCTGCTTGCAGTGGGTGTGGCTAAAACATCCAAACCCAATATTTAGGAGGGGTGCCCGCATACTTTTGGCCATATAGTGTACTGTATATTCTAAATAAGTGACCTACTTTTATTCTTAGAGCTTATAATAAGTATTCTCACACACTGGACGTCTTCCTGTTTTGTTGCATAGCAGCCTCACTGTCACCATACAGCGCGGCACGGGATCCCGCGGTCGGCGCGCGTCGCTCCGGCGTCGGCTCCAGCAGCCTGGAGCCCTGTGTCGAGGTTATCCCAGCAGCTTGGGACGGCCGGTGGGCGGCGGCATGGGCGTGTCCACCCGTAGGGTGCCGCCCGCACTCCTCCGTTCGTCTTATACAGCAGTGGGTGGAGTTGCCTCCTCCCACTCTCCGCCCGGGGGCGGAACCTTGTGGTTAAGAGACTGGCAGTGATGTGAGCTCACTGCCAGTTATTGGTTCTGCTAGCCTCTAGTCAGGTCTATTCTAGTCTGTCCTAGTTGCTTGTCAGTATCTTTTCGTTTGCCTGAGAGCTACACCTCCAGCCTTGATTCACCTAGTAGTTTTTGTTGGTCTGTTACACCTGCCTCTTCTGTCGGCACTCTGTCCCCTGTTAGTAGTTCCATCTAGGCAGTCGCCAGGTCCCTAGCCAGTGCAGGGACTGCCGCCCAGTTGTCCGCCTGGGGTTAGCCAGGGCCGAGGCAAGTAGGCAGGGACAGTGGGGTGCAGGAGATCAGGGCACCCCAACTGGCGCTCGGGGGGCAGAGTGCCGTAACATAATAACTGGCCCTTAAAATACCTTTTTTTTCATGGCGGCGATCAGCGCCCTTGCAAACCAGCTGCAAGACCTGGTGCCGGTGATCCGGGATTTGTCAGCTCGCATGGTGGCCCAGGAGCAGTGGGCGTTGTCGCAGGGGCAGAACGCCTTTACCAGTCCCGAACCCAAGTGCCCTCTCCCCGAGGTGTTCTCTGGGGAGAGGAACAAGTTTTTCGTTTTTCAACAGGCGTGTCGCCTGTTTTTTCGGATGCGTCCCCGTTCTTCGGGCTCAGAGGCCCAGAGGGTCGGGCTTATAATGTCCCTGCTGCGGGGCTCTGCCCAGACTTGGGCCTTTTCTATTCCCGAGGGTTCCCCCTCCCTGCAGTCGGTGGACTCCTTTTTTCAGGAACTCGGGGGCATCTTCGATGAGCCGGACCGAGTGGGGTTGGCGGTTTCACGGTTGCTGGCGCTGCATCAGGGGTCGCTTTGTGTGGAGGATTATTGCTCCAGTTTCAGACGCTATGCGGGCGACACTGCATGGAACGAGAGTGCCCTGAAGGACGTTTTTCTGCAGGGTCTCTCGGACGCGGTCAAAGAGCTGTTGATCTCCCATCCCATTCCCGGGTCCTTAAAGGAGGCCATGGAGCTAGCGGTGAAGGCAGATAGGAGGCTCAGGGCTGGGAAGCAGGACAGGCAGACCAGTAGAGTCAGGGAGGTCGTTTGTCCGGTTCCTTCCTCTTCCGTACCAGTCTCTGTTCCCGAACCTATGGAACTGGACCCGCTGGACCCCAAGGAGCGACGCCGAGTTCGGTTATTGCATCATCTCTGCCTCTACTGCGGGAAAGCTGGACATCGGGTGATAACCTGCCCCCTGAGGCCTCAGCGCCCACAGTCCGAATCGGCAGAAAGACTCCCAGTCCTAGGCGATTGCAGGGAGGGTCGCCTAGGACCACAGGTACGTCCTAGACTTCTAATACCCTGCCAGGTTAGATTCCGGAACTTCTCCCGCCTAGGGCAGGCATTTATTGATTCCGGAGCAGCCGCTAACCTGGTAAGCATGCGTCTTGTTGAGCCCCTGAGGGCGGAATTTTTGGCGCTGAAGACGCCAATTCGTTTTGCTAGCATTGATGCTACTCCTCTGGCTTCGGGCTTGGTACGATGGAGGACCCCAGTGTTACAACTCACTGTGGGGGGTCGCCATTCGGAAGGTCTATCATTCCTGGTAATGGAGAAAATGTCGGTAGACATGGTACTGGGGATGCCGTGGCTGGCGTTGCATAACCCCCAATTCGATTGGGCCACTGGGGAGCTAACCCAGTGGGGCCCGTTCTGCCATAGCCATCGCGCTTCCCATCCTCCCTGCTCAGTCGAGACCGCACTCAGTCCCCGAGGTCCCACTTACCTTCACACCCCGTCCGCCTGCCCTGCTGCTGATGTCGCCACCGATGCCCTGCAGGGGGGACGGAAGAAAGGGGTGGGGTCTCGTATGCAGTTGCGTTGTGAGGAGAGTCTGTCGGTGGTTGAGCCGTACAGGGCGGGACAGAAGGGGTACCGGTCCTCTGGAAATCGCAAAAGGAGGGGTCGCAGGGGGTTCCATAAGTCTGTGTCGAAACCTGTTGTCCCTTCGGTGATGCCCACCTCCGGTCCCCCGCCGCCCACCCCGGTCCGTGATGAAGTTGAATACGAGGCCCAGGAGATCCTGGATTCTCGCCGGGCTACAGGAACCTTACAATATTTGGGGGCCCGGAAGAGTTTTTTGGAGTATGATAGCTCAGATGACAGTGATTTTAAAGTTGGAGATGCCTCAGATTTTGAAGGCAGCGTTATTGGTAGCGAGGATGGGTCAAAAGACAGTGGTGAATGGTTGGACATTGACTCGGAAGACGACCTGAAACATGACGATATGTCAACGGTTGGCCCTGAAGGAAATGGGGCAGCCACAGACTACCGAAGTCATGGACCTGAGGATCAGCCCATGGTGACCGCCCAGGTGGGTCACATTCTCGGGTTGGTACAGCGTTTTCGCAGCCGCCTCCTGGATAAGCCTGGTCGAGTTTCCGGGGGCCCGGAGGTCCCCCGTCAGAGGGGGGGTAATGTCACCATACAGCGCGGCACGGGATCCCGCGGTCGGCGCGCGTCGCTCCGGCGTCGGCTCCAGCAGCCTGGAGCCCTGTGTCGAGGTTATCCCAGCAGCTTGGGACGGCCGGTGGGCGGCGGCATGGGCGTGTCCACCCGTAGGGTGCCGCCCGCACTCCTCCGTTCGTCTTATACAGCAGTGGGTGGAGTTGCCTCCTCCCACTCTCCGCCCGGGGGCGGAACCTTGTGGTTAAGAGACTGGCAGTGATGTGAGCTCACTGCCAGTTATTGGTTCTGCTAGCCTCTAGTCAGGTCTATTCTAGTCTGTCCTAGTTGCTTGTCAGTATCTTTTCGTTTGCCTGAGAGCTACACCTCCAGCCTTGATTCACCTAGTAGTTTTTGTTGGTCTGTTACACCTGCCTCTTCTGTCGGCACTCTGTCCCCTGTTAGTAGTTCCATCTAGGCAGTCGCCAGGTCCCTAGCCAGTGCAGGGACTGCCGCCCAGTTGTCCGCCTGGGGTTAGCCAGGGCCGAGGCAAGTAGGCAGGGACAGTGGGGTGCAGGAGATCAGGGCACCCCAACTGGCGCTCGGGGGGCAGAGTGCCGTAACACTCACAGTTCATGAATAGTTATACCTTTTAATTATGTTTCTTAAATAACACTGGGAACACAACTTTTGGTGCATAGGATGTTAGAACATTCTTTGGATACTTCTGGCTTGTAGATTCTGAAAATGGTATTCATTATTGCCGGTCAGGTTTCTTTTTCATTACAAACTATTTTATTTCAATATTATCCTACCATTAACTATTAATAACTATATTATTTAAAAATATATGGTGTTTGAAGGATATATTCCATGAAGCTTAGAAACAAACTGCAAACAAAGTTTTTTCATTGGGACATGTGAAATTGGGACATTTCTATCATGCAATGTTCCTGGACATTTGCGATGGATGCTTCAACAGTAGTCTGCCATCATATGTGTATCCCATCGTCCGAGGTTCCCTTCTTTCGTAATCATTATTTTTTGGTGAAATCATTCCCCCTGTTCATCGCTGACATAACCAAGAAATAATAGAAATCGATCGAAATGACTGTATAGATAGTGCAACTTAATACTCATATTGCAACCAAGTGCACAGAATGCAGTGAGCATATTCTCCACAATTACAGTGTAGTTAGCGGTCTTGTTGTTTCCAGGAAAATTCTTTACAACCTTACAGAATGACCACACACATGCCTCAATATTGCTCATACAATCTTGAAAATGCTGGTCTTTCATGAATTTCCTCATTTGCGGTCCATCGAATATACCTGCTTATAGTTTCTCCATCGTCAGCCCTAGAAATTTTCTACATATGTAGCCGAAGCACATTCCATCTTTCAAATTGCTCCATCAAACCAAGTTTAATGTGCAATGGTGGCAATATGATCTTTTCTCTGTCCACCAAAGGTTCTATGATTATATTTTTTTCATCCAGGAGCCATGTTTTCTCTCAAAGACCATTGACTTCTCACCGAGTACTAATCATTAGCTCTGCTGACCCACAGACGTAGAAAACATGGGTACTTCGTGAATCCGCCCTGCTGCCCTGGAAGGAAATTCCCCATTTTAAATCCACACAGATGATCCATTGGTGATCGCGATACGCTATCTTCTGTAGGAGTGTGGCTATTGTTGCCTGATCTTCCCACACTGCGTGACCAATAGGAATTGACCTGAATCTGTTTCCATTATGTAGAAGAACATTTTAGGCTGGTTTGGAGCCATCTAAGAACAACCTCCATTAGCTTGGTGTGTATTCACTCATAATCAGTTTAATGAGTAACCCTTGAACATCATTGCAAAAGTCAAAATCATTTTCTTTTGTGAAGAACGGCAGGACTTCTTCTCTGTTGAGGTCCATGTGGATTACTGTCATTTCATCACTTGAGGCCAACATGAACACTTCTCTGCAGGTGGGTGAATGGATTAGTTGGCTGCGAGCATGTGTCCCAGCCAACCAATCAGCACTTGTCTGTTCACATTTACCCTGACTCCTCATGGAAGATGCCAATTACACTTTCAGTCTGATGGTGTTTCTGTTCACGTTGGTGGCTTCTGTCCTGCTCTAATGCAAGATAAATCTGTTTAGTGTAAAGGATATTCTGAGGTGCTATCACGTATAATTCCTGACTATTTTGCTATTATATTTCATTTCCTTTACTGCGTGCAAGCCTCCATCTAAACTGCATTTCTTGGTATTCTTTGCAGCTTATAAATCCCTGTATTTCAGCTAGAATCAGGGAGTCAGGGTCGCCCCCGGTTCCTTTAGTGGGGTTGCCCTCATTGGGGCAAGTGTTCCACTTTTTGGTACCTATTAATTATTTATATTTTGTGTTTTCTGCATTAATATAGTGTGCATACATCTGTCCTTTTTGGACAACTAATTACATCTGATTAGGACGAATTAGTGTCCGACTCAAATGTAACGCATGGTGATATCATATTACAAAAACTATATGCAATAGGACAAATTCCTTCCTCCTGCATCTGGGAACTGTGCATCTACTACATCTGTGGCATTGGTATAAAACAAATTACTTAAACTGTAGATTCAATGCTAAGGCAGTTGTGCGAACTAGAGCTTGGCATCTGAAAGTGAATATTTATAGTCTCATAAATGACCCTTACAATCATCCAACTTTATCTTTAAGATACTTTAGCAGTAACTTTATGACTTTCTTCTCCCATTGAAAGGATTAGCTGTTACTACCAAATATAGTTCTGTTCATTTTGACAAGAGCTGTTCATTCTTGGCTTTGAAGGGAAAATATATGATTGAAATATAAAATTAGAATATATAGGAAATTGGTTAAATTAGTAAAGAGCCTCTCTATAAATACAGTCTATCTTCTCTGCTACTACTGTATATGGTATTTTGCCAATTTTTTATGAGACTGTCATTCGATATACACTGTTCTTTTCTTGACAGCCTTGTGTATTGCGGGACACTGTTTTCAATTATGGATTAGCTTCTCTGTGCTTAAATAGTGCTTTCTCGCTTTTAGCAAACTTAGTTTGGGAATGTGCAAGCTGTAAGTTTGAATTGAGAATATTATTAGGTGTGTGTATAAAATTAGAACATTAATAGGTATATGAAGATGACAAGGGTTGATTGGCAAGGTAAAAAAAAAAAAAAACTCAGTGGAATTCATTATTTTCCACACTCACATTTGCTTTCTGGAAAGAAAGTAATAAAAGTTTTTACATTGGTTGTTAAAGAACAGGAAACGTGGTTCACCTGTGTCAGCAGAGCTGAGCTAGGAAAGTCAAAGTGCTAAACATACTACTCATGTATAATAGAGAACTGCATAAGCAGCAATCCCATATTGTACTTGTTTGTCTATGGAAACTGATCCCTTTACAAAATGAAGTACTCCAACAGCAAGCTTCCCAGACAGCAGGATATTTGAATTAAATTTCTTTTGCTATGGTCTACAGTCGGTATTAGTCTGTGAATCCAAGTTTTAGCTGCATGACAACATAATATTATTGTGATGCAATAAAGACCTATATTACTTTGATTTCATATGGAGTATGCTGCAAATGTTTTATTGATTCAATATGCACATTGTAGTCCTTTTGCAGTGTTTTTAAAGATTGTAATAGTTTCATATATTCTAACAACATTTGGTTGTATCGCTATTGCTGGCATAATGCAATTTTATGGCGCTCTTTAGTTGGAAAGAGAGGTAATGGTATGGAAGATGCTATAATGTATAACAACAATATATGCATAGTTAGATGTTACTCAGGTACACTATGAACAAAATGGTATACCAATGCATAAATAGCAACAAGTCAGGAGATAGATGTTACTTTACCCAGATTATACTTAAGCCAAACAGACTTATCTGAACTTCTGAACAGGACAGGAGTCACCGACTAGACCAGAAATACCTTCATGCCAGAAGTATAACTGGAGTACTCTATGAAGAGGAGCCGGAATAAATGTACAAGCGCTGATTGGCTGGCAGGAACACACACCTCCCAGCCAACTTCTCCATCCACACACCAGCAGAAAAGTGCTCATGACAGCCGCCAATGCATTACACTGAGCATGTGCCGGTGTGGGAATCGTATAGGGCAGAGCTGACGCAGTGACATCACTCAGGTCCCGATCCAACACGGCCAGCAAGCCATGACGGATAGGAGCAAATGCAGGTCACAAATTAGTCTGCATGTTCAATGTGGCAGGCTTTTTTTAGGTAAGCAAATAATTAATGCAATCTAAATAGTGAAACATATTAAGTGCTGATTATTTTAAAACATATTTATGGGGATCAGAACTCCGTTTTCCTGTTGCAAATCTTTAAATTCCTTTTTCTACAGCATAGGAGATAAATCTTAAGTCAGTGTTGGTTCAACCACAGAGACCCCATAGATCACTAAAATGGGGCTCCTCTTCATTTCTTGAATAAAAAGCATTTGTATAGAAAGTTTAGAAACTCAAGATTTTACTATGTTTAGTATACAACATCAAAAGTACTCTACTACAATGTAAACACACATATACAATCCATAGATATTTAACAGAGCCAAAAATCAAGAAAATGTGTAACTGACTAGATGTCTTAATGACTAATATGCACAATAACGTCTCTGCAACGCATCATGTTGAACTTAAAATGATCATTTTTTTCCTTGAAGTTTGACTAGATGTGGGTGTTGGTAAATCAATGCATTACGTGACTGCTTGTGTGATTAATACTGCAGCAGAATAAAAGGTGTGTTCATAGATCCAATGTCATACAATTGTATATAGTGACTAAATCATCAGGGATATTCTATTGTACTTGGTAAAAAAAAAATATTAAAAAGTGTAGAAATACTAAAGTAAAGGGAAACTGGCGAACACTGAGTTGTAATCAGTTATGAAAGTTCCTTGATTTTAAATTATTACTTAATTTTGTTGCTATATATGCTGACCACACATCACAATTATTGTTACTTTTGTCTTTTCCTCTATTTTACATAATCTTCATATATACAGTATTAAGAAAAAGTTGCATCTCCTATGCCTTCCTGCAGGGTACAGTTGCTCTCACAAGCCATAAATGTTTAGCAATCTGCTCACTCTTTGAAAATGTTTGTTTGGAAAAACCTAGTATCCAAGAAAGAGGGAAGGGAAGAATCTAATATAAATAAGCCTACTTGCTTTTTCTTGCACCGAACTTTGACCCCTTTGCTGTAACTTTGGTGTATGATGTTGGTGTCATTAGATGGCACACACGCTCACTGTTGCCATAAAATCATCAAATGTGAGTTTAATACATTCAGGGACCTATCAAGCGGGTTGAAAGTTACAATCTTAAGTCTATGGGCAGCGCTGCGGTGCTTCAGGCATGCGCTGGAATGACTGAAGTGTTGCTAAGCCACACAGCATACACTGCTAAGCTGCACCATACACTGCCCAGCCAAGAGCGATAGAGAGACAGAGAGAGAGACAGCGATAGAGAGACGTGCAGAGATAGAGAGACAGACATAGAGAGAGAGAGCAATAGAGAGACAAAGTGAGAGATAGAGACAGTGATAGAGACAGAGAGAGCAATAAAGAGAGCAACAGTGAGAGAAATGAGCAATTGAAACACAGGGAGAAAGTGATAGAGAGACAGAGAGAGAGCGATAGACAGAACAGGAGAGATAGATAGTGAGACAGACAGAAAGAGAACAATAGAGAGACAGGCAGGTGTGATAGAGAGACAGACAGATAGACAAAGCAATAGAGAGACTGACAGAAATAGAGCTATAGAGAAACAGACAGAAGAAGAGTGATAGAGAAACAGAGTGAGCAATAGAGAGAGAGAGCAATAGAGAGACAGACAGAATGATAGATAGACAGAGAGAAACAGACAGAGAAATAGCGAGACAAAAAACACAGAGAGAAAGAGCATACAGAGACAGAAATAGATGAAAAGAGCGATAGAGAGACAAATAGAGAGATAGCAATAGAGAGACACAGAAACAAACATAGAAAGACTGATAGAAATACAGAGAGAGTGATATACAGACAGAAAGAGAGTGATAGACTGACAGAACTAGAGCAATAGACAGAAAGAACAAAAGCAACAGACAGACAGAGAGTGATAGAGAGACCCAGAGAAAGCGATAGAGAGACATAGAGAGAGCGATAGAGAGAGAGAGAGAGATACAGATAGACAGAGAGATACAGAAAAAGAATGAAAGAGACAGACAGGCAGAGAGTTAGAGCGATAAAGACAAAAATAGAGAGAGACAGAGAGAGATAGACAGACAGAAACAGAGAGAGAGAGAGACAGACAATGAAAGAGACAGATAGAGAGACAGATAGAGAGGGAGGCAGACAAAGAGAGACAAACAGAGAGAGACAAACAAAGAGAGGCAAACAGAAAGACAGACAAACAGAGAGAGACCTGCAGGCTTTTTTATATTTGATATCTGCTCCAAATACAAAGTGACGCTCTAAAAGATCACCAAGCAGATTTAAAAGTTCACAACCACCACTTTGAAACATTTTATGTTCGTGTAGCGAACATTGGGTCAATCTAGTAAAGGAAATACAACTGCAGTACCTCTTAGGGTCCTTTCGTACAGCAGAATTTTTCTGCATTCTGTACAGCAAGCTGAGGGATTAGCACTGATGCTTTGCAGTGTTGGAGTCCTAGGTTTAAATCAGGCCAAAGACAACATCTGCATGGAGTTTTCCAATTCTATGTAGATGTTGTTCTTGGTCAGATTTGAATCTAGGATTCCAGCACTGCAAGGCAACAGTGATAACCACTGAGCTACATCCATTGAAGGACCACCACCATTTCAGGAGTCTTATACTGTGTTAAATATTAGTTCTAGGTGTTTTTATGACTGGGGAAGGCAATGTCAAACCACCCCACAAAAAAGTCTGCCAAGAAAACATCACGATCTAACATTACCCTAGGGCTCAGTCATGACTCAGTGCTTGCACCAGCGGACTTTACCTTTACCCATTTCAGCCAAAATGAACTACCTGAGATTTGGATTCTGGCCGAATTGAACTGTTAGTAAAATTCAACCCAAATTTGAGGTCTACAGGGTCAGTTTGCTGATCGCTATCCATAACGCTATAGAAAGCTGGTAATTTGTTCCAAAGCTCTCAAAATGTCAACCAAAAGTAATACAAAATAAAGATTAAAGACAATTAAGCATAAATAATACAGATAAAGCAAATCAAAAATACATATAAAAGTCAGAAAAACCTTCTGGAAACTGTAAATAACTTTCTATGCAGAGAATAGGAGCTTCTTCAGGGTTCTGTACAGTACACAGTCTATAGGAAAAATAAAATGAAGCCGCCCTTAGCTGGTATCTAAAGGAAAGGTACTATTGGACTGCCAACAAGTGCATGCACTTGACAAATACAGGTGCTTTACCAGTGAAATGCCAATGCAGATTGGCTGGATGTTATAGCATAGTACATTACATGTGCCGTAGATCGAGGCTCTCTGTGGCATTGTATGTTGAGTCTGGTCTAAAGTTATAATGGTCCGGAAACTACCATTGTATCTTGAAGATAAAGTATCTTGAGTAGAGATGAGTGAACGTACTCGTTTCGAGTAATTACTCGATCGAGCACTGCGATTTTCGAGTACTTCAGTACTCGGGTGAAAAGATTTGGGGGGCGCCGGGGGGCGGGGGGAGGCGTGGCAGCGCGGGGGGTAGCAGCGGGGAACAGGGAGGAGCTCTCTCTCTCCCTCTCCCCCCCCACTCCCCGCTGCAACCCCCCACTCACCCACGGCGCCCCCCGAATCTTTTCGCCCGAGTACGGAAGTACTCGAAAATCACGGTACTCGGGCGAAAAAGGGGAGTGGCCGAGTACGCTCGCTCATCTCTAATCTTGAGGCCTTTGTAACTTGAGAGACTATATTAGAGTTTTGGTGGATTCTGACATCTAATCAATCAACGCCTGATCATCTTTACACTACCGACGGACCTCTACACTGAAGTGGGTGTCAGAGGAATACTAAAGAGGGGACAGGTGCTTTATAGGACAACGTCCTTCCTACCAAATTTTTAGCAATATAGTGTATAAGGATTTCTACAGGGAGATCCCCAGTTTGGATCTACTCAGCTTTAAGTGTCTCTAGGTGTCTTAAAATCAGGATAGCAACAAGCTGTCTGCCTTCTTCGGGTTCAAACATTTTCAGGCTGGAATAAAATAAAGGCTCTGCTTTACCAGTACTGTCCCAATTTCAGAGAAGGCTAACTGTAAGGTAAATGGTATTCAGAAGGACATTTATTGAACACTGCTGTGAAAGTAGAGTCATCATTTTACTCTAGATTGGGATTCTTCTAATGTGCAGAATGTATGATGGCACATATTAATACCCAAGACTGCAGTATTTTTCTATTATCATCATTATTGTACAATGATTATATTATACAGCTTATAAGAAAACCAGTGAGAAGTATCAGCAGGGGACATTTATGTTGTTTTATGCCGTTTGATTATGCTCTATAATAATCTTAGGACCTATTAAAGTTGACCACATAAAATACAACAGGTAGCTGCTGGATGAACGTACCCCCCGAGAATAGTAATAAAATACTATAATCTACAACCAATCCTTCTATAAAACATCACAAGCTTGAAATATCATGATCTGCTACACCAAAGATTTAAAATAAACCGCAAAGCCCAAAAGTGGGAATGAGAGCAATTCAATTCTCTCCTTGGTGACTCTTAAAAATCAAACAAAAGTTCTACTTGACTTGCTTTATTCTTTTATTCATCTAAAGTGTGTATTCTGGTTACTGTTGAGACACACAAATACTTCACCTAAAGCTTAGCTGAATACAGAACAATTCCTTGCAGATTAACTTCAGTGGTTTCTTGCCATAGATGAACAATGCCTTTTCATTTACTGAATACTAATGGATACCAAGGAGCATTTTCTTCAATTTATACATCCTCATTAAGGTGTTTCTATTTTGTTTCGGAATGTTTAGATAATTATATTTTTTTGCTTAAAGTGTCTTTCTTTTAATTATATGCCCAGTATGGAAAAAAAACAAACAAATAAAGTATTCGAATTTGTAGACTAAACACAATTTGTATCTTTAATACTGCTTGCATAGTGCTATGTATTCCGCAGCGTTGTACAGTATTTACCAAAGTCTGTGTCCTCATGACCTCTATCACTGAATTTACTGCTTATGCATCAAATATACACAAGGACCAATTTCATTGGATAGCATGTTTTTGGAGTGTGAGTGAAACCAGAAAACAAGGAAGAACCCTAGACAAACATCAACTCCATTAGAACAACAGATATTTCTCCACCTCCAGTTTAGAAATTGGAGATTTATTGAATGCTCTTTAAAAACTTTGGGTTCACTTCCCAAAAATAACAATGCCCAACATTTTCCGTACTATGGTAGGCTCTTAGTCACGTCTTACTACATGTACGATGAAGGAAATGTTTTATATAAACAAGTGATAATCTGGAAATCACTAAAGCCCCATTTTCACTGATTGAGTGGCAATTTTGAGCGATCATCTTTGCATATTTTATAGTAGCTAAGTAGCTATTATAAAATATGCAAGTGCAGCGGGACACAGCCACTAATAGAACAATACAGCTGATTTGCATGTGCAAACAGTTGTAGGGTTCTCTGTGCTTGTATCCGGTGCCCCGCTGTGAATTCACAGCAGGACACAGGCACAGAAAATCTTATCAGCACAACCGGCTGCTAACAGCCTGCTCCGCTGATAACAGCCGATTGCGCTGATCACTGAATTCTAACAAGCTAGAATTCAGCAATCAATGACTCGTGCACAAAAACTGCACGATGTCTCTGCATTTACACAGAACCAGAATCACTCAAAAGACAGCTTTGAGCGATTTTGAGTGATTCTTGTTGTGTCTAAAAGGGCCTTAAGTCGATAAAATATTCACTTGATATATCAGGGATACAATAATACGTCCAATGCTGCAAGTCCTTCAGTAATGAATAATCAGTAAAAATACATAAGATCATATTTCAAATTCAAACCTAATGAAGCACGAGTGAATACCTCCATAATTCAATATGCTTTTGCCAATTATCTCTTTCTAGTATAGAAAAGGCAATTAACCCTTTCTATACTAAAAACATAAAATGAGTTCATATTACTTGAGTGATGTTGAATAAAGTGTCACGATACACCAGTCAGATTGAATATAGTTGGATCTTGATTAGACTTAGCCCCCAACACATGCTCAGCTACCCTAACTCTCAGATTATAATTGGTACATCCAATATATTGAATGTGACAAATAGGACAGCCTAATAGGTAAGCCACATAGGTGGTATTACAATTCATATATGTGTTAATGATGTAAAACTAGTGTGTGACATCAGATATAAAAGTAGTTGATTTTAACATATTTACAAGTACCATACCAGATATACCCACATTTTTAATAACCCTTGTGGTGAAACCCAAAAAAACCATGATTGGGAGGTAAAAAAACACTAGGTAACAAAACACTGCCTAAGGGCTCATTCAGATGAGCACTGTGGGGGCGCAGTATAGGCGCGCATAGAAAGCGCTTCTATCGTTTCAAGATATTTACAATCTGATTATTATAAGGAGTATAAGATGTAGAAAATACAACTTTGGAATTAGTGATCGTCTTATTATCTTAATCCTCAGCTCTGCCCCTGTCTTGAAATCATCCTTGCATTCCTTGGCATTCTGGAATTTGTCAGTTGCCTGTGACAGTTAGGCCTGGGGCTATGATTCACCGCCCTGAACAAAAGTCGTGCCGTTTCTAGAAAGAAAATGAATCCTTTTTAATCCTGGACAACCCTTTAAATGAGAAATACAGTAAAAGTTTCAGACATGTCGTACTTGTCAGATCAGTGCCGGCTGTGAGCATGAAGCGCGGCCTTTTTCATGTGATGGTTTATGGAGTGCCACAACTTCTGTGATTTCTATAGCATTCAGCTATTTCAATAATGCCTTCGTATAGAGGAAGAGCACATGCTTAGCTGCTGATCCTTTCAAACTCCTCTGTGGGGTGAAATAAAGGTGGTACTTGGATGTCTGTTCTAGTTGCCAGCATGGAGACAGCTTTGTGGACCCCAGTAGTAATAAATGTGTATTCTGCATAGAGTATGTATGGAATCACATTCAGTCTTGTAAGCCTCATTATGGTGCCTCCATACAGTAGAGTATTACACGGACAATAGGAAAATGCATCCAAAATGAGGCATCTGTTGAAGCATGCCGCAAGAATTTCTAGATGGAAGCGAAGGCATATTTTGGAAGAGCTGTATTTCAGCTCTGCACAAAAGGCTGTGCAGAATTTCAGTAGGATTGTGTGCAATAGTCCTTATCAGGATTGTTTACTGTAAATAGAAGTGATTCAGATAGTAGAATACTAAGGCCCCTTGCACATGACCATGATCGTCTCCTGCATGGACAATTCAATTCAAACCAATGGAGCATCCTCAGTCGCATTAGTGGACAGTGACTGCGATTTTCTGCTCGCAGAAAAAAAATTGCAGCACGCTCCATTCTTGCACAGATTCCATTCGGATGGCTTTCATTGAAGTCAATGGAAGCTGTCCAACCCACGGCCCTTCCGCAATTGACATTGCATAGAGGTTGCGGATTGCGTGTCATTGCTAGGCGATGACGCGGAAAAGCAGGAGTTTAAAAAAAAACAAAAAACAGTACCGTGTATGTCCGACAGCGAGCAGTGTGGACTATCCAAAGTACAGATGAAGGAGCTTAATGACAGGTACGCGTGTACGCCAGCCGGGCACGGGGGCAGACTCTGCTGCGGGCCCCCGCATGTGGAATCAGACCCGTTCGTGTGCAGGCCACCTAAGCCTGTGTGCTCGTACTGGGTAGAGTAAAGGGCTGCCCTGATGTAATAATATATTCTGCCTTTTTCCTCTCTCCATTGGCTACAGGAGCCATAAACTGCTCCCCTATCCTGTGAACAACGTAAAGTATTAGCATAACATACTCAATATATAAGAGAACATTTAAAGGGCCTCTCCAGCAAAATAACATTATTCTATCCCTGCACCTCTCACCTGATTGACCGTCACACTCTGGAGGTCTTCTCTGTATAATGCAGTCACTTCCATTATACAGAGATGTTGAGATTTCTCCCTGCTTACTCTTTCACTATTGTGCACTATCAATCCCATAACACATCATCACATGAGTAGCTAGAAATTGTACCATTTCTGCCTGCTGGGAGTACAGTGCCATTGTTATCTGTATTCTATATTTACCTAAATAACCTTCAGACTGTAAGTATACACCCAGGACCCTCAGCCATCATTTCCTTCATTATAACTGTGTGATAGAAGCCTCTAAACATCATCATTAACTGTGATAGGAGTGTATGTGTCCCCCTCTAAAGACCTTTTGTGTAGTTGGGTTTATCATACAGGAATTATGCTGACTAAAAATGTGACTAATTTGAGAATATAAACCCAAGTAAATCTGAGCTAGTCATAATGAGGTCACATGACCACCTAACAGTCATATACTCACCTCTCACCACTCCGGGTCTTCTCTCTGATTTCACGTTTACAGACTTCCCCAGCCAGTTTACAGGATGTCACAGGTGCCAATAACAGAGCTTGCTGGCAACTGGATGCTAGACAATGGCATTCTGGTCTGCCATGAAATATGATTGCTATAATACGTATTAACCCCTTGAGTGGCGGGTTTCCTACCACCCTGTCGTGCCCACCAGGGCAGGTTTTTTAAAATGATCTAATCATTGAATTTCAACTAGTTTTGCAGTTGCGTCTCAAGAGCCATAACCTTTTCATTTTTCCATTGACATGGCCATATAAGGGCTTGTTTTTTGCGGGACAAGTTGTGATTTTTTAAACAGGGGGGAGGAAAAAAAGAAATGGGGAAAAAAGAAAAAAGGGGCCATGTCATTAAGGGGTTAAATAATGTATTAACTTCCTTCTCTGGGTCATTACGACGCACATGGATACCACATGTGTGATTGTATTTTTGATTTTTTACAAAGTAAAGGGAGACAAGTGTTTTTTTAATTTTTTAAATACTTTTTTTACTTTTTTTTTTTTTTAATTTTTAAAATTTTTTTTATTTTTTTGTTGTCCCTTTAGGGGACTTCCACAGGGACCCATCAGGACCCCTGATCACATTCCAGGGGTCCGATGGTGACAGCCCTTTACATGCTGCAGTGACAGCCCTTTACATGCTGCAGTCACATAGACTGCAGCATGTAAAGGGTTAACACAGCAGAGATCGGAGGTTTTCTCTGATCTCTGCTGTAAGAGCAGGTACCTAGCTGTCCTCTCACAGCCAAGCACTAGCTCTCCCTGCCACAGAGACCATCGGCTTGCTTCTGACAAGCCGATGGTCTCTATGGCAACCTGTAAACAAAGCAGGACATTGCCGACATGTCGGCAATATCTTCTGCTGGTTTTTCAAACCCCGTGCACTGCTCTGTGTGGGTCTGTGCAGGCAGAGCACAATGTCACAGCTTGTGGCATTGTGCTCTGCAGCTCCCATAGTGATACATAGCCCGGAAATCTTCCGGGCTATGTTGCTATGAGCAGTGGAGCTCGTCACGGAACTTTTCCGGGCGTGCCACTCAAGGGGTTAATACATTGCAGAATAGAAGTACTGGATTGTATTATCAGAGCAATCATAGCATCACCGATTCAAGTCTCATATTAAAAATATATAAAGAGAAAAAAAATAATAAAAAATTAACAAATTAGTAAATAAAAACCTTTTTGCACTTCTTTTTTGTTTACATTAAAAAAAACACATTTGGTATTTTCACATCTAGAACAACCGGCACAATATTTTCAATACAATTTTTATCTTGTACAAAACATACTAAAAAAATGCTTTTTTGTTCATTTTGCCACTCAAAAAAACCACAATAAACTATTAGAAATATAGAGTAGAACATTTATGTATTACGTACATATAGTAGAGTACATAATCCAATGGTTAGGGGGTATCAATCATTTATGGTGGTGGGCCAGGCACATTGTGAAGAAACGTAAACCAGGGATCCCAGAGATTCATGAATTTCTCCAGGCCCCCTTCACGTCTGGCTTTGACCTTCTCGAAAGAGCATATAATGTTCACCTCATTATACCATTCTGGCGTGTAGGGCATTGTGCCATCTCTCCAAGGCCTGGGGATTAAAATTTTAGCTGCATTTGTGAGAAATGGAACAATAGATTTGTATTTAACTAGGGGACCTGGGACATTCATGTTCAAGAGGACGATCTCAGGTGTGAGGGTGATATTAGTTTTACAAATGAGGCCAAGTGATCTTTGGATCTCCTCCCAGAATGGTTGTAGGAGCGGGCATGAGAACCAAATATGGGTGAAGGTGCCAACACTATCTGAGCATCTCCAGCATAGGGGGGAATAATTCAAATCTATTTTAGTTTTTTATCTGATATTCGAGTGTATTTTCAGCAGAGCTGTCATTGTTCTTTGTATTCTACAGAATTGATTGTTTCTGTAATGTGATTTACCACTGATTTGTTTCTATTTCTGTTGTAAACCCCCCACCCCACCTATTAAAATTGAAAAAATAAAGAATATATACAAAAATAAATAAAAATTAAAAAAAAAACAAAAACAAGGGCTCAGTCAGACGGACGTTTTTATGTTACCTGCGTTTGCAATCTGCATGTATTAAGAACCAATGCTTTGCAATGGCAGCAGTCATATGCCCGATATTTACCTGCACACATGCGCAGTGGTAAATATAGGGCAGCGAATTTTAAGACGCAGGTAACTGCTGCATCCGTCTTTTTTGGATGTGAAACCCCTGAATGCTGACGTATCTAGGGGTTTCACCTTGTGCTCAACGGGGCAGGCGGCAGCAGCAGCAGCGTCCTGATGACCAAGCTCAGATGGGTCCTAACTCTAATACCAGGTGGTAAATCTCAACCTAGGCATGCGTTTTTGAGCATGTAAACTTGCACATAAAACCCCCCATCTGACTGAGCCCTAAAAGTGATTTAAAAAGCCACATGTACACCTAAATTGTACCAATAGAGACTACAACAGCAAAACATTGCCCTCACAAAACTTTGACGATGAAAAAATGAAAAGTAAGGGTGAAAATTAGAGATGAGCGAACGTACTCGGCCACGCCCCTTTTTCACTTGAGCACCGCAACTTTCGAGTACTTCTCTACTCGGGTGTAAAGATTCGGGGGGCGCCGTGGGTGAGCGGGGGGTTGCAGAAGGGAGTGGGGGGGGGGGAGTTAGAGAGAGAGAGCTCCCCCCTGTTCCCCACTGCTATCCCCCACTCCACCACGCCTCCCCCCGTCCCCCGAATCTTTGCCCCCGAGTAGCCAGGTATTCGAAAATAGCGATGCTCGATCAAGTAATTACTCGAAACGAGTACGTTCGCTCATCTCTAGTGAAAATCCCTCAAAATTGTCCCATTCCTAGGTTAAAAATAAGCCATGTCCCTAAGGAGTTAAGGTTTTTGTTATGTGATAATGAATCAGAACATTGTGTGAATATCAGAATTTGTATGCTTTCATGTTACACTATTGAACCATTTATAGATCTGAGATTTTAGCTTCTGGCTCAGCCACTGCTGTCTTCTTCCATCTTATGGCAATGTGACCCATGACAAAAATAAAATATTTTACCCTCATAATTTTTGTCACCAACAAGATTCGGTCTTAAGCTCCAATTACATCGAACCTTTTATAGATATGAAGACCAGTAGCTATGTCAATGGAATTTTTATAGCACACTTTCCTGTGGTGATCTCATGTTCCTTATCATAAATGAAATGTCAGTGTGATAAATTGGCATCATTTTCCTTCAGATTTCTTGTGAAATCTATTAGCAGTGAGCATGAATGAAGATTTTACTGTATATAATCCATTTTATTCATCTGTAGTAAATGCAGAAAACCTAAATTATGTATACCGATGTATCTCTTGTATAAATGAATACAAATATGTATTTTATTTATATAGTGCGTGCATTTTCAACATCATAAAATATAGAACAGAGTTTATGAAGTCACAAAAGTGTCTAGTGTCGCGAGTGGTGGTGCATGACGCGAGTGCCAGTATACAATGCAGAACATGGAGTTACAAAAATACACAATATATATTTGAGAACAGAATGTTACAAACAAATAAGTGCTAACAACCACTTGTCCGTGAGTGTGTGCGTGAGTCATTCCCATGCTCCGCCACCTGATTAGATGACAATGACATCATCACAGGTCCTAAAACATATATAAAACACAGAGCCTGACAGTAGCTGTGTGCTCACAGGACCTGGGATGCTGTCACTGTCATGTGATCAGTCACTTGGTCTCTGAGCTCTGCCCCGACAACATGCTGGTGATGTCATCGCAGGTCCTAAACCAGCAGAGCCTGATCACATGATGGTGATGTCATAACAGTTCCTTCATCCTTGTACACTGAATGAGGGATTGCAGGCAGACTACATCCCCCACAAACTCCCATGGCCTCAGTTGCTATGGATACACCAGTTCTTAGTCTGGCAGTTTGTAGCTGGTTGTGAGGTGCTGCACACCTGTTTGGAGAGTCTAATTAATTCCATGTCACAAATATTTAGATACATAGCCTGCGGTGCATATTGACCAACAACATTGAAGCATAGTCTTATCCCACTATCTGTACATCTCCTGAATGTGGTATCATGTTATCTCAAGTGCTGCCAACACCAGTCCAGCCTTCATCTATTTGTCAACTATTGTCCAGTGTTGAAACAAACCATCGCTGCCGTGCAAACATGTCTCCACAGAAGGTTCAATGCTGCCGTGAAGCTAATGTAGCTTACATGACACATCGACAAGCCACGATTTCACCACAGTTTCCAGTTAAAGTTTATGCAATCTTGCTCAGCAGATATGCAAAAGCTACAAGCAAACATGTCTCCTCAGTGAGCAGCTGAATTTCATTAAATTACATGCAGCTAATATGGTAAAGTAACGAGCCAACATGTCTCCTCAGCGAGCTGCTGATGTTTGTAAATCACTGTTTGCAATGTTCAGAAAAATTGTAAATAATGCCAATAGCTAACTACTTGCAGGGAAATATTTGTACCAACTCCAATTCCTTACAGCGTATATTAGTAAGTGGTGCATCGCATCACCAGAAACACTAGTTGTATCCTTTCGGAATGTTCACAGGTTTAAATGTTGCAGTATTAGGGCGAGCACCCACTGGCGTTTGCGTTTTCCGCGGGAAAAAAAGCGTTTTCGCCGCGTTTCCCGCGATTTTTCCGCGCGTTTTTTGCGGCGTTTTCGCGGCTTTTCCATTAATTTCCATTGACTTTCATGGGTGCATTAGGAGAAAAATAAGGACACATATGCAACTGACAGTTCCTATGTTAAAAACGCAAACGCAACGCAAAAAAAACGCCAGTGGACAGGAACACATGTTATCTCTATGCCTGTGCAGGAAAAACGCAAAACGCAGGTAAAAAAACGCCAGTGGGTGCTCGCCCTTAGTATTGCTATTTTGTACATTTACTGACGTTTTCTTATTCATAGGTATTTGCACCGTTCAGCAAAATTGCAAATAATGGCAATAGCTTACTATTTGCACGGATACTGTATTTTGACCAACTTCAATCTCTTTCACTATATATTACATTAGCAAGTGGTGCATTGTGCCACCAGATACACTGGTACTATAAATAATACCAATAACTAGTGTTATAATAACACATCAGCAGGTTAACCTTCACTTGTTGCTAAATACGTCTAACTAACTACAAGGCTTAATACGTTATGCACAATACAGAAATAATGTAATGCAGAAACAAAATCAGTATTGCAGCAAGATAATTAGTCTTGTTAAAGGGTTTCTGTCATCTGGTTCAAGCTTCCACATGACCTGCATTGCTGAGTAATGGACTGTTTATGTGATTTGTATTATTGGTTAAAGGGATTCTGCTACCAGGTCTATGCTGCCTGGACCACAGGTAATATGAACCAGACATGGGGATGCCTGTTGCTGCCATGAGTGCAGCATTTCAGAATACATGCACTCTGAAGTTTGACTTGGAGCTGGGCTCTGAGTCATGGGGCAAGGTGCTCCAGCCTCTTCCCGCATGCTGCATGCAGAATGATAGCTCCTCTTCCCTTCTGTGTATGGGGATAAAGCTGTCAATCTTCATGGACAAGCAATAAGGATGAGAAACAACTGAGTACTTACTAACTTGTGGCTATGCTATAGTAGGCAGATAAGACCCAACTGGTGCTGGTTCACCCCATGTCACTCCTACACTCTGCAACAGTCTCCACATTACCCCTTGTAGAAGCAAAATGCATCATTGCCCTCTAAATATGTAGCCCTCACTTTTATATGTTACATTATAGCCTGTAAGAAAGGGGATAGAGTTCTCATGAACATCACCCCCTTAACTTGAGCTACATAGTTGCTTCATGGGCTACATAGAATATGGGAAAGTCTGCTTAGAGATTTTCTTGGCAATATCAGTAATTGATTCTTAACATCTTGTACTGTGTGATGAGACATCTCCTGGCCTTCTGTGTGTTGAGTTAAAACACTTCCACCTGTCTTAATTTTTTTTACTAATTTTGTGAATATAGAAATCTGTCAGTACATTTCCTTTACCATACTTATTCTGAAATGCCCTTTGACATTCATTAAATGAACCCATTGAACAGTAATCACAAAAAATAAACACACGTGTTCAACTGAGTACGTCTTTGTGGCACACTGAGTCAAATGCTTGTTTGGCGGTTTTGATATCATGGGTACAGACCACTTTTTTGAGAGGTGTATTGGTTCAATAGACATAATCTTCAACCATATCAATTTCTGAATTTCCCATAATGCCAACTAAAGAGGTCAGCGTGCAGCCAGTCTGCAGCCATGATGTATTGATGATGTTACCAATTGTGTTATCCATCTGGCACTTCGGTAACAGTTTCATTGAATGACTGTATAACTTGAACTAGCCATAAATAACATAGGCACAGTGTAACAAGTGCCATTTTACAGTTGAGCAACGAACAGAAAAGCTGCGTCATGTTTATATATGGTCTGTTAGGGCCAGATGTTCTATAGAGGATATATTGCGGCTGGCGTGAAAGCCTGCACACTGTGGTTATATAAGAGGGAACAGAGAAAGAAGCTGCATCACATTTATATGCCTGTAGTAAACTCGGTCTGTATTGGGTTGACTTCTGTTCTCAGCCGGCGTGCGATGAATGGCTGTGATTGGTTCATCGATGGTCTGCCGGCACCCCTGAATTGTTTTTCATGGAAGGGCTTTACATATAAGCCCTTCCCTGACAAACAATAATTTTAGTGTAAAAAAGAAAAAAAAAACCCTCCGCTGCTGTCGTGTCCCCCACGGGGATGAGGAACACATCTGCCATTGCAGTAGACGATCCTGCTGCCGGTACCCGTCAATGGATTTCAGGGAAGGGCTTTAATATAAGCCCTTCCCAGAAAAAACTGAAAAAATAGTCTGTCATTCAATAGCTGAGAGCTGCCCCTGATTGGTCCTTGCTCTGAGCCAATCAGAGGCAGCACTCACTCACCCATTCATGAATTCATGAATGGGTGAGTGAGAGCTGCCTCTGATTGGTGAGGGCTGTGACCAATCAGAGTCAGCCCATTTAGCAGGCGGGGATTTTAAATCCCCGCCTGCTGAATACTACACAGAGCAGTTCAGGAGAACTGCCGGCCGGCCACAGCTGAACTACGGCTGCGGGGACAAGGTGAGTATATATATATTTTTTATTTTTACACATTTTTGGATGGTTTTCAGGGAAGGGCTTACATGTTTAAGCCCTTCCCGAAAATTCATCCTGCGCTCGCCGGCAGCCCATTGCTTTCAATGAAGCCGGCTGTATTGCCGGCTCCATTGAATTTCAATGGGCGGACAGTGCTGCTTTGATCGGGCCCGTTTCGCCGAAAACGCTGCTAGCTGCAGATTTTTCGGCAAATCGTCATGCGATCCGCAAATCGCTGCAAAAAGCGGTCATCTGACTGAGGCCTTACACTTATATGTAAAGCCCTTCCCTGAAAAACAATTAGGGGTGCCAGCAGACCATTGTTTTCAATGGAGCCATTGACAGGAGTCGCAGCTCCCTTGAAAACAGGTGGGAAGGAGAGGGGCAAAATTTTCTCGAGTGCCCGAGCACCACGTGGTGCTCGACTTGAGTAACTAGTACTTTGAATATACTAATGCTCGGACGAGCATGCTCGGTCATCTCTAATCTGCAATAAGTGTAAGAATACAGTAAGATTGTTAACAACCCCAATGCAACGTGTATGAATAACTACATGAATTCCCACTACTTGCTGCCTTGGAGAGCTCACCTAGGTCAGAGGACAAAGAGTCAGCCTCATACTATGCCCTATTCTGTGCCTGTGGTTGCCGTTTCTTCCATCTCCCCCCCTGTTCATGCAGTAGTCTCTGAGTATAGACAGGCAGTTTTTTGGAAGGGCAGTAGCGTGCTTACTTCAGGACTCTCTTCTGCAATTGATAACTAGGCTGAAGGCTTTATTGCCAGGAGTGGGAAAAAAAGAGATAAAAAGTTGAGCTGCTATCACCCCTGCCACCTTCACCAACATTGACATCTACCCCATTTTTCAGTGTATTTAAGGTCAGCAGGCAGCCCTCAATCCCCCAGCTATGGGAACATAAAAAAAATACCACTCCAACCATCCATGAGCATGGACTTTCACCCTTGGGTGCCTGAATGCTACTGCTAACTAAAATGTAGAAATAGAAACACCTTGTGAACAATCTGCAGTAACACTAATGTCTTGTGAACAATATCAATAACACTTGATTTATAACTGCATCATTTCGCATAAACACAGATCATGTGATATAACACCCAGTTTCTGTCTTCGAGTTAACATTCCATTACTATCAATGCAGTTTATTAGAAATGCAGGTTACAGCGTACATTTACAATGTTCCTTTTATCCCAGGCTTGCTCTAGACTACCATAAGTACACTCGATACCATTCCACTCTTCCCCTGGCAACTTTAATTCATGAATAGGGGTCAGAGCAGCAAAAGTTTATTGACAGTCCAATCTCTTCAATGTAGCTGGGTCCTATACAGCAGGCATGGTGGCCAACTATTGCTTACCCCTATTGGTGGCACACCTAGCGTCTTTAATGAGGTCGGCCTCACTTATGGTTTGATGCACAGGTGTTGCCACTTCTACTGACCCAAATAATCCTCCAGAGATGTCCACGGGTCAGGAGTACTACTCCCCACTACTCTCTGCACTTTTCTGTCAGTGTTGGGCAATCTCAATCCTCTACAAGCCCGGGCAACACCATTCCTGACTCACTCAGGCTCAGTCCTGTGTCACTTCACTGCTGTTCTCTTCCTCTCTGGCCTGTTCTTCACAACACTGCATGTCTCCTTCTCATAGTCAGCAGTCTCATAACTCTGTCTAGCACCTGCACCTCACTACGCAGCAAGAAATTGTCCTTTCATATCAGAGCATTCACCAATCACAATCAATCCAGTGAGCAAGCATGTCCAATTTGGCACAAAGCAATTTGGGCACATTTTCCCAGTCCATCCCTATGGCTTATTTAACCCTTTGGGGTGAGTCCCTTACACAAAAATCAGTATGACTATTGAACAGTTCTGACAAGTCTTTCCATAAACCCTTATAACTAATGATCAGTTGAATAGAACTTATACCATTTGACAAAAGAAGACAGTTCTGTGGTTTACTGATAATTTACTTGATTTTAAGGAAACTTCTTTTAAAATATAATGCCGTACTTATAATCAACCTTTTGTTCGCGGATTTAATTATATATTTATTTTTTATTTTCGTATGTGCTGTTATTTGCTTCTAGCACACAAATTTCCATTTGAAGGAATATAATTACAAGAAAGCCTATGCAGTCACTCTTGTGCTGCTGTCAGGTATATGCCCTGATACATGGCATTACTTTCCTACGCATCTTTTCCTTTGATTATTTGAAATTAACATTAGTACTGTGCTAGGATGTAATTATAGGTCTCCTTTCAGGAGGCATTGCATTCACAATTCCAAAGCACACATTGTGGATGTAATGATAGGCACTGGAGTGGATGTAATGTAATAGAGAATAGAGATGTTGTGATGAATGCTGGAGTAATCTACTATATTTACAACCTGACATATGCAAATCTAATTGTGTAAGCTAAGCAGTAGCTTAATATTTACTTGACAAACTAATTATCAGGTAGAGAGAAAAGAGGAGAAGAAAAAATACTAAACCATTAGGTCTCATTTACAAAAGTGTTTCAAAGCAAACTGTGGTATGATTAAGAACACTACCACTATCTGAGCTGAAATATAAAACCAAAGCCACATGTTTCCTGGCTATTTTTGCTCTAATCATGTGGCATTCCAATTAAAGTATCGGATTGGTATATCACCAGGTACCATGGGCATGTTCCCTTCATCTTTTGCCGTATTCTCCGGATCCATTGATGGCCATGTTTAATTGTATGTATGTAAATGGATAGCACTGCCCCACTACCCTTTAGATTGAGCAGTCCCATCCCCTGTGGTCTGGAACTCAACCAGGAGGAGGCAGGGAGTTGGAGGACCAGTCCAGTGTTAGAGGCTGTCAGGTGCATGCAAGCACCAGTAGATTGGCCCAGCCCCCTTGTAGTATACTAGTATAGTATAGAAGCAGGTCAGGTCTGAAAGCGCAGTAAGTGCAAAGTTTGTAGCACTCAAAAGCATTGTGCAAGTAGTTTCCATCTCCTGTGCAACACAAAGGTAACATGACTTCTGCATCATCACCAGAAGATCTGGACCGCCTGCATGGACAGTGTAGAGGATGGGGCTAGGCCCCAGCTAAGCCTCACCCAGAGCCCTGACTGTGGAGAATGTAATTTTAGCTATGACACTGGGTGTGGATACAGCAGAGAGCAGTGGGCAGCAGTTACTATATAAGGCAGCTACTTATACTATATAAGGGTGGGCAGCTACAACGAGTGGGGTCAGCAAGACATAGCCACAGAGGACTTGCTGGTGGTTGCTGTAAATAGAGTGCAGCAGTGCTGTCCCCAGTCTAGGGAGAAGTGCCGAAGAGTGAGAGGCACCAGAAGGGCCTGGTGACCAGAGGCCAAAGATGATTTTGCACCACATAGAAGGAGACGGAATCTTCCTTCCTTGAAGAAGATGCTAACAGTGCTTTGGATCAGGGACAAAGACAACGCAAGCTGTGGGACACATAAGACCGGTCCCATAAGACGTTAGTGTGCACATACGAAAAAGGACTATGGCAGACTGATTTGACAGAGGTATTATCTCCCTGGAAGAGACTGAGGAAGTCTCCAGTGCGCTTTGCCTCCATTCATTGAGTAATGACTGTTGGAACCCCTGTCGGGTGCTAAAGCACTCAACGATTGTGTTGTGTGAAATGGCCCTTAGCTATCTTGTGTCTTATGGGTGTTCCAGCAGATATATTTTTGTACATGTGTTTTCTTATTTTCCTTTTTTTTATCATGCTGAAGTCAATGATGAAAACTGGAAATTCAGTACAATATTTTGAAAAGAAAAGCTTAATACCCTTGAGCTGCTCCTACGTGGTATAGTACAGGAACACATCTTTTATAAGATTGCCCCCAAAACATTGCCAGCTACAGTGCCCCCATTATTATCAGCTGCAGTGTCCCTATATGTGCTATTTACAACACATTGCACCCCAGCACCCGAATGGCTCATCATGAGGTTATTATGGTGGGTCTAAGCTCTGTAACAGGTTTGCAATATAACACAGTTTATGGAAAGGCTTCACACAGATTATTAACAAAAACATTACTTGACTAAAAATTGGATAATGAAGCAATAATGAGAGTAACTTGTACACTCATAATTACAATGTGAACAGTTTTCTGCAGCTGAAATCACCTTATATATGAAAGTATTGAACAATCCCACAAGAACAGTCTATTTGAGAACAGATACCTGCAATAATAGGTGTGCGGCGCGCCCTCAAGTAATAATGGTCATTATAAAGTCCACCCTGGCCAGCAACACAAACTGCATCCAACCTTGCACTGAAGGGTAGCTCCCTTACTATATCTGTCTGTATACTCTGGAGTTTCTGGTAACACTTTAGGCGGTTCCTGCTAAATGCTATCTGTATAGTAAATTTCTATGTCTTAGCATGTATATGTGATTTCCCTAAGAATAAGTCTGGATTCACATGGGGGTCGGCATTTTTACATTCGCCCACCAGCGACATAAAAACTTGTGAACAGGTGCACGAATCTTACGTTTGTGCGCCCGCTCAGATGGCCCTGGCCTGGCGCATATATGCCAAGCCCGCAATGGCGTTGGGCATGGGGAGGCGGCTTAGCTCTCCTAAGCCATCTCTCGGCAAGGAGGAGTGTGCTAAGCTCCCACCCCTTTTCCGCCCCTTGTCGCAACCAGCAAACAGCCGGCAAGGGGCGGAGAGGGGCAGTCACGCTGCTAATCTCCCTCCCACCTCCCTTCTCTGGCAGCTGTCATAAGCTCCTATAGGAGTCTATGCAGCCGCCGGTGGTGTAGAAGCGCCCGGATGAATTGCCCTATCTTGGTCTGCCCGGCTCTTTTACGCCGCAGAAATACGCCCATGTACACTGATGCATTGTAATCCAATGCATCAGAGGGGCAGCATATATAGGCCGGGCGTGAAAACCCAGCCGATATACACCTGTGTGAATCCAGCCTAATTCTCATCCACACAACAGCATGCAGGCAGAATATCTGAGGCTGAGCATTGCATAGGAGAACTGCGAAGAGGAGACAGGTGAATGGCGCAGCCCTCCAAAGAAAATTCTTTTGAGCAATTCAATGAAGATAAATATTTTTCCATTATACAAAATTCCATCAATAAAATGTGTTTCAGGGCACAGAGCCTCTGCATCACTTAGGCTGGAATACAGACAGCATAGAGTGCAGTTGATTAGTGCCTACAATTTGCTAGATGTTAGAAATAGGGCATCAATGGCAATGATAGAGCTGCACCAGTGCTGGTCAGCTTAAAGAGACTCTGCCACTATATTTTTGCAGCCCTCCATGAGATCATCATAAGGTAGTGCCTGTCACACTGATTGCAGTGATGTGTCTACTGTTTGGATCTGTGTAGTAGTTTTGAAGAAACTTGCATTTATTTAGTAACAGCCAAACACAGGACTGAGCTTCAGCCTAGCCGCACTCACCCCGCCCTCCTGCCAATGATTGGCAGCTCTCTCACTATGCATAGTAAAGCCTCCTTCACACGACCATATGCGTTTTTATGTTCGCCCATTCACACCCTATTACCACATGGATAAATAATTGCCGCAATTGAGTCTTAAACTTTAGCCTTGTATTTTCAACCAATCATAGGGGCGTAACAGTAAAAAAAATGCAGTAGCGATGAAAACCGTTGATCGCTGTAAAATGCTCAGAATGCTGTGTTCTTTTCCCAGTGTTGTACGCAGGATAACTCCCTCCCCACACTTTTTTCAGCTTCCATTGAAGTCTATGGGAGTTTCCTGCATGTCTCAGCAAAAGATATCTATCTTTTGACGCAGCATATAAAATTAGTGACCAAAAACGGTCACGTATGTGCTATTCCCCTATCCCCCCCAGTTGTGATTTTTTTTTATGCTCCCAAAAATCGTTCATCTGACCAGATACAATGTAATCTAATACTTCGGATGGACGCGATTGTTGGGTGTTTTTATTAAGCGGCTAAACACCTGTGGGAATAAGAACATGTGAATTAGACCTAATAAGCAGAGAGTTAAGTAGTGTGAAACTGTGGCCCCCCCACCTGCCTGTGCTCACCCATGGCCCTCTGGCTCTGCACCCTGGGCTGCTGTCGGCAGTCTGTCACCTGTGGCCGGCAGTCCCTGCGGACCCGCTGTCACTTTGTGCTCCTGTGGCCACTGCCAACCAACAGCTGGCCCCGCCTTCAGTGAACATGGGGGGTATGGTAAGGGGATGCCATAGCCCCATAGGTCGCCATGGCAGAGAGGAGCAGGGAAGGGGACCAAGGCCAAGGCAAGCGTTCGAGGAGGGGGTGAGTGAACTGAGACAGCAGGGGAGATCATGGGCTGCCATTCTCCAGCGCAACCAATCAAATTGTGGACATGTTTTCTTGTGGACATGTATCTTGTCTCCACCCATTCTTCTGATGGTGACAAGCTACAATAATACCCAAGTAGTCCTCTATGCATGTGCTGATAAAAGGTACATTTCTCAAAAACTCCTGTACAGATACACACAGCAGATTGTAATCATTGTGACTGTCACATAGTCACGCTATCCTATGTGTGCAATGATAGCAATAAAGTTCAGTAGATACTCTGTATTAACGAAGGGTGGACCCTCTACTGATGCATAGTCCCATTGCATAGTGCAAAAAATTGTATACATTTGAGAATAAAAATAAATAAATAAAAAACGAAGGCTAACCTCCTTCTATTGTCACTCTCACACGACAAGTATTTCTATAAAAGAGTACACAGTATATCTCTCGCTTTTTTAAGCTGGGTTTCAAAGAAACATTTGTTTTGTGTTTCCAGGAAGGATAAAATAGCCTGCATGGAAAAAAATGAAGAACCGAGATGAGCTATTTAAAAATAGTCAGGTGAAAGATATTGCCTACCAGCGAGATAAGCTCAATTATGTATTTCCTATACCGAGCTGGCCCTTTATTTTCAGAATGCTCATTTGATCTGAAAAATAAAAGGCTGAAGGATATTACACAGGAACACACAACGGCACAGAATATATTTCTCTGTTCCAAGGTTTGTCTACTATTTTGAGTGACTACAAATGTAATGATGCATTTATTGAGTCGAATTCCCTTAGTCAAAATGTGAGATTCAGTTTGTTTTGCGGTGGATGTGAAGTGATTTAAAATGTATTTAGTTTCATTGCTCAGGGACTGCTCTGTCTCCAAATCTGTCCAAATAAATCAAACTCAGAAGCAGCTCATTGCAAACTCCGTTTATTATCTAAAGCTTTAAATCAGCATCCTTTGATTCCTGCTTCACTATCTCTGTATATTCTAAACACTTCTTAACAAGACGATTTGTTTCCATTAATTCATTATGCTCTATTTACTTTAATATGCATTTCTGGAAGAGCATTCCAGGTTGGTTGCAGGTGCAACAATAGAATTTATCAAGTCTTTCTTTCCTCTTTCAAGAGAACCAATAATCTTTTTATTTAAATAAATAAATAATAAAAGCTATTAAAAAATGGAACTTCTAAAAAAAAGTAAGAAAAAAAGCAAAGAACTATTTTTTCACTTTGTTACGGAGTATACACATGTCCCGACTTCTTACATGAGTCAAGTCTGGACCTCTGGGTGTGGAGCTTCCCATAATGCTCCTAGCCCCTTTTATATTCCAAGGGGTATAGAGTATTAGGTTGCATTCACACAGGTAATAAAGGCTGTGGAATTTCTGCTATGAGAATTGCATTTACAGTACAAGCTATGTGGAAGAAATTTCAGAAATCTTCACATGGTGCAGAAATTTTCCATTATGAATTTGCAACACTTTTCAAAAATGCTGTGGATTCAAATTCTGCAGCATGTCTATTTATGCTGCAGAATTCAACCCTTGAAATACACAGGTTGCATTCCTCATCTGTTCCACAATTGAAAATGTGGCCAAATCCACACTACTTAGCTGCGGATTTGGCCACTACAGATTTCCTGAGGAATTTTTGCTGGTATTCCGTTGCAGAATACCCACAAAGATTCCGACCCTTTGAGAAGGCAGCCTCAGGCCGCATTCACATGAGGGAATTTGCACAAATAACTCACATGTACAAAAAAAGCAACTTTTTGAAATCAATGTCAATGGTTTCCTATGGAAATGTTCAGATAAAGAAATTGTAGGTGCACAAAAAAAATTGCATCTAGGTCATAGGACATCAGTAACTGAAATGTCCTGCTGCCTGAAAATATAGGTCCTGACTAGAGATGAGTGAGCACGCTCGGATAAGGCAGTTACTCGAGCGAGCATCGTTCTTCTCGAGTGATTGCATTCTCGTCCGAGCAGGCTCGGGGGGTAGCGGGGAGGAGTGGGGGGAGAGTAAGAGATCTATCTCTCTCCCCCCTGCTACCCCCTGCCATTCCCCCAAGCCTGCTCGGACGAGAATGCAGTTACTTGAGAAGAGCGATGCTCGCTCAAGTAACTGCCTTATCCGAGCGTGCTCGCTTATATCTAGTCCTGACCTATGTTTGATGTGCAAAGCGCCAAAGCCTCCATAGACTCCTATGGAAGACCATGCAAGCCATCCGACAAAGGGAAATGAAGGGATTCGCCTGCAGCACGGATAAAGGGGTTCCCCTGCAGTGAAAATGAAGGAAATCCCCCATAGCCTGGATGGAGGGATTCCCCTGCAGGGGAGATGGAGGGATTTCCCAGCAGCACAGATGGAGGGGTTCCCCTGCAGGGGAGATGAGGGGATTCCTCTGCAGTGTGGATGATGGAGTTACCCCTCCTGCAGCTGGGGAATCCCTTCATCTCCCCTGTAGGGAAACCCCTCCATCTGTGCTGCTGCGAGATCCCTCCATCTCCCCTGCAGGGGAACCCCTCCATCTACACTGAGATGAAGGGAATCCTGGTAATGAAGGAAAGCCATGGGGAATCCCCTTCATCTCCACAGGGCTTCCCTTCACTGGAGAGAGAGATGAAGGGAAGCCCCGGGGAGCCATCTTTAGCAATCTCTCTCTCTCGTCCCTGAACTCCGAACAGCAGCCCATGTTTTCCATTACTCATCAGCATTGTTTCAATGGTGATACAGCTCAGGAATTCAGCGTGGAAAAGTCATTCATTCACTCGATTTTTTTGCTTAAATAGCCACGATTTTTTTTCGTGGCTAACTTCGGCAGGATTTTGACGCCCGTGTGACTGAGCCATTAGAGCTTCAGAATCGTGCAAGTTATTTCAAGATCTTGTAGCTCTGATTAATAGAGCAGTGTTCAGAGAGGTAATACAGCAGTTATCATCACAACTTATGAAAAGGGTATTGATGGTGATAACTTATTAAAAATGCTTGGTTTGGCACGAGTACCCTATTAAACGGGTTCTGTCACTAAAAAAGAAAAATGCTATACTTATCTATTCCTCCCCCATCAGTCCACTTACCAGATCTTCACCTCACCTATCTTCTCCTGTCTCCTGCAGTCCAAGGGGTCACTTCAGCTCCAGCTGCCTGATTCTTCTCCTTCCTGTGAGGTTACGTACATTAGGTTGGCAGTCTTCCAATGTACGTTACATCACAGCTCACAGGCCAGCAGGAGGACTGCCTATCTTCTTCAGAGATTGCTCATGCGAGCTGTCTCTGAAATAGATTACACTTCCTTCCTAGGCAGTGAAGATACAGCACAGGGATATGACCTTCACTGACCCAGCCGGAAGGAATTTGTGATAATCAGCCCTCATAACAAGCTGGGCCCAGCCTGCAGTGAGCTGACCTGGGGCACTGGAGAAGCTCAACTCAGAAGATGTGATAAGGAGACAGACAGGGAAGGAATAGGTAAGTTTAGGTATTTTTTTTAATGACAAACCCCTTTAACTAATATGTACAATAGGAAAATACTGGACATATATTGGCTTGTATATACTGTAGTATGCTGCATTTGTTCTCTGCTTGCATATACTGGCTTGCATGTACTGTAGTATGCAGCATTTGTTCTATGTTCAATAGAATAATATCGAATATATGCTGACTTGTATATACTATTACTGGAATATTCTGCATTTTTTGTGGTGTCACTTGAACTTCACCTCTTTAACTGATAACATTATTTTTTCATAAAGCTAATATGTCACACCAATATTCCGTCCATTACTCTTGAGATAAGTGTTAAAGGAAATGTGTCATCAGAAAATGACCTGTCATATAAATCATGTTTTTATGTTAAACATATTTTTAAAGAATTTTTACTGTTTTTTTTTTTCAATTTTCCATCACTTTCTATATTTTTTTGAAAATCATAACATTCTGCAGTTCTCATATTGACCACTAAGCCTCGTAAAGGTTTGACACTTTCTATTCTGTAAAGAAAACTTTGCAGCAGTCATCCCATTATCACCATTCTACTGCCCCTTCTTGCAAAATGACCTCTGTACCAGTAATAGAATATGTCTAAAACAGTCTCCCATACAAGTCAATGAGTCCCCTCTTGCCCATTGTGTGAATGGCCCATGATGCTGCTGTAAAGCATCTCTCTAAATGCTGTTAACTGTAGCCCAGGAAAGATGGCACCACCCCATAGTCATATACAGACACAATAAAAAATAAATAAATAAAAAACTACTACAATAAAAAATAAAAACAGATTACATGAATAGAACATTTTTCACTACCTGGTTTTAATTAATTTAAAAAAAATTACATTTCCTTTAATTCGCATTTACATGTTCCAATTTTTTCAAGCTACGGTATCATTTTACAGATGAGAGGTTAAACTGCACAGTTCACTTAGGTGCACTATATTTACGTTGTAGTGTGTCACACTCATTGAAGTTGGCGCTGCTACATCTGTATATTATATAAAATGCTTTTTTCCTTTACATATATTTAGGCTTGGAACAGGAACATCAGAGCCGTACTTGTCCTTTGGCATGATATAGCTTATATCAAGTGTGTGCATCTGTTTTAGTATTAAATTGTGGAGCAGGCTCTACTATTTAATACTGTCAAAAACAGTATCTAGGTGTTAATTTGTCATATAAATGCCAAAAAACCACTATATTTTCCCATCTGAACTCAAGTTGTAATATGAATGAGTTCCCACCTCAGAGATGAAGCAAAAATGAAGATATTTTATACGTGTAAGGTGATTTGAAAAGGAAAAAATAACTCCAGCAATGCACCTTCTTCACATTTCATTTACTTGAGAATAATCTTATGCTACAAAAACTTTGTACAGGAGTAGCTGCCAGTCTGCATTATCATCACCAAAGTGAGGAACTTTGTACTTCTTTAAATTAAAGGAATGTGTTTTGTGCATTAGCCCTTTTACCTTGCTGTTCCAACTACTCAGAAATTCAGTTTCCACATTTCAGTGTCCTTCAGACAGGTCCTAGCTTAGTGGGTGTCCTGTGCTGTAGCTTCTATTTATACATCACCTTTTGGTTAATCAAATGGTGCCCAAGTAATATCATCATACACTGCGCATAACATATTTTTAAGGGCTTAGCCACAAGGGCGCATCCGGGCGCTGATGCGCCCGTGTTACTGCACGAAAAAGACAGCCGCACTGCAGGTGTGGACAACTCTCCGCACCGCCAGAAGAAAGAACACATGACCAACAATGGAGCCGGTCATGTGTTCTTTCTTCCGGTGGTACAGAGAGTCGTCCGCACCTGTATTGCGGCCGTCTTGTCCTGCAGGAACACAGGCGTGTTGGCGCCCGGATACACCCATGTGACTGAGCCTTAAAGGAGCTTTCCACAAAAAGTACTTTTGATGACCTATTCTCAGGATAGGTCACCTATAGTTGATCAACACGGCTCATGCATCAGAGGAGCAGCGTATATCGGCCAGGCGTGAAAACCTAGCCGACATAAGCCTACGTGAATAAAACTTTAAGGTCCAAACAGACTTGATCACTAGCTTAAAGCTGGATTAACCAATCACAGCCATTCAATGATGTCATTCAATGAATGTGGGGCAAATAAAGTTGTGTACGTTGATGTGAAGATTTGCCTGCACCTATTTGCTGCTCGGCTCCTATTACTACCAGTTCAATCTATTGCTGAGCGTGCAAGACTACGTGCCGCCCTTGAAAGAGTTCATCAGGTGTGCTGCTGACAACTTTTGCTTTTTGTACACAACATACGGCATATGAGAGTTATCATACTTAAAAGCAATTTTAAGCCCCAATGTCACAGAAGAATTTGGGAATATAAGTTTATAACCATCTTTGATACTATCAGAAATGGTATGAATCTCGGAGGGGGGGTTTCTATATTAGTGGAGATTATGGAATATGAGAAACCCAGAGCAGAGGTAACAGGTTGGCCTGGTATTGATCTCCTAACAGCAATTTAGAGATTATATAAACTTTCACATTCCTTGTCACTGGACTAATTATTTACTGTTATGTTCATCCCTCTCTGGTATTTATCTAAGTTCTATTAATCACAATGCCTGTGCTCTCTTATGCTGTCTCTGGTATTTATCTAGTGCAATAATCACCATGTTGTACCCTCCCATGTGAACATGTGTATATATTAAATAAATCTTAAGATTTGTTGCATTATGGCTGAGGAAGGACCCTGAGAGGTTTGAAAGCTCGCAATAACATCATGTATTTTTGTTAGCCATTAAAAGGCATCATATCTTCAAGATTACTTGGTTTCTCTTATTGAAAACAATCACACATAATATCTTACTGACAATAGCCCTCTGTGGACAGATAGACGGAGGACTGGATAGATAGATAGATAGATAGATAGATAGATAGATAGATAGATAGATAGATATGTGATAGATAGATACATAGATAGATGGATTGATAGATAGATAGATGCATGCCTATGTCATTGTGTAATGGATGGCACATATTACTCAATGTCAGCAAAGCTATAACATCATAGTAGCAGCACTCAAGTGGTTATGACAATCATCTGATACACAAAGCATCGCTTATGGATGGTCAAGATGGTCAAAACCCATCGACAACAACAAACACAAGTATTTTAAATTTTTGGAGAATCATTTTTGTTTTTATAATACTTTAAAAGGAGTTGAACACATAGTATAAACCATGTGTTATACAATGGCTGCTATCTACGGTAAAAATAACTATACAACCATGCATAACACACAAGACATAAATAAAGGTCAACTACTGCATTTACCTTGTGTAATTACTGTTATTTTATTGTCATCTAAGAAGTTTGAAAAGAACAGCCGGAAAAAAGAAAATTATCACCATTTAAACTACCTTTACATCATTACATTCCCGTCACTATTTTCAAGAATGTTTCTAAAAATGAAATAGAAAGTACCAGTGTAGTAGAAACTAGAAGAATCTGTAAATGTTATTTCCATGCTCAATGTTTTTATATTTGCACATCTTGATGCTAAAAGTGTCCTTTATTATAGCAACATATGCTAAACCCTAAAAGTGTTATTTATTATAACAAAATATGCTAAGCGGGCAAAAATAGTTTCATTAAAAAGATGCAGTGCCTAAAGGATAGCTGTCAGCCATCAATATTTGCAGCCAGAAGAGACAGTATAGAGTAAAACATTTTCATCTATTGTGAAAATTATAATGCAATTAAAAAATAAACCCTTTGTATCATTTACTGCAGATTTGATGCAGAAACCATGTGGAATACAAATTAATTCTAATGCAAATCTGTGTTTCCTAAATGTCCCATTCATTTGAATGGGAATCCGTGCTGTAGTCTATTAATTGCGGATTTCTTTCATGCACAGATTTGAATTCCATGTGTGGAAAAAAAAAATGGATATCACGTATTGCTGCAGATTAGACACAGAATCCACGCTGGGAAATCAAGATAGGAATTTGCTCATTCAAAAGGGCTTAATCTGTGTACAGATCTGTGCTAGCTTTAAATGCAAATCTATGACTAAAAGCCACAGGTTAGTCATGAAGTTTGAAGCAGAATCTGTGCAGAAAAATGTAATGTTGGTTCCACCGTCTAAGTATAACCTAAAAGCTAGAACTTAGGGCGTGGGCTGGATTCACACAAACGTATATCAGCTCAGTTTTCATGCCGAGCCGATATACGTCATCCTCATCTGCAGGGGGGGGAGGATGGAAGAGCTAGGAACAGTGCTCTGAGCTCCCGCCCCCTCTCTGCCTCCTCTCCGCCCCTCTGCACTATTTGCAATGAAAGGAGGTGGGATGGGGCAAGGCTAAGTTCTGAGAATTAGCCCCGCCCCTGTCCCGCCTCTCCCCATTGCAAATAGTGCAAAGGGGCGGAGAGGGGGTGGGAGCTCAGTTCCTGCTCCTGGCTCTTCCATTCTCCCCCCCTGCCCACGAGGACAACGTATATCGGCTCATCGAGAAAACCGAGCCGATATACGTTCGTCTGAATGCAGCCTTATACAGATGGGTGTGATTTTGTCCCGTTATGTGGCCGTGATAATCACAGCCACATATAGGGACAAAACCAAACCATTGATTTTTTTTCACTAGCGGTATTCTTTCCCTTTAATAGTACAGGTGAGAAAAGGTAGGACTTGCCTTATCTTTCTTGCATGTAGTTAATACTACATGCAAGAAAGATAGCACAGGACCTATCTTCCTGCTTGTTTTTTCAAACTTGCACGCACTAGTGGGGAGTTTGAATAGTCCAATAAGCAAAAAGCCCCCCCGTTCATGCGCAACTATACTCCATAGCGGCGAGCGTAGTAGCACATATGCCCATCTGAGGAAGCCCTTATTGTTGGGCTGACATTTTTAATTGATTTATACTCAATACAAAATACAGAAACTCAAAATATAATTATTGAACACTTCTCACCCTGCTCCTGTCTTAAAAATTTAGAATACATGATGTGGACATACATTTAAAGTCCTTACGTCGATATGTGACCATTAACGTGGTATTCCGGTTGTGAAGCAAATTTTCAAAAATTTTAGAAAGGAAAGGTGTTTGTGTTATGTTTATGCACAGATGAGTGTCTAACCCAATGTATCTCACATTGTAATTGTTGCAATTGTTGTATTGTTTTCATTTATCCATGCCTGAAAGCGCTGCGGAATAAGTTGGCGCTATACAAATAAAGATTATTATTATTATTAGATGACTATGGGTGTAAATCACACAGCCATTACCTTCTTATCCTTACCTCCATTTATGATGTTTCCCCATATAGTGACATTCCAAGATGGCAGCCCCATCTCTGCTGACATGTACCTTGAGACTCCAGTTATCACAATTTCCTGTTGTATACTTCCTTCCTGTGCATGTCCCAACTAAGACCTGATTGGTCAGCAATCAGGTCTCAAGAGCTAAATTAAAAAAAAAAGCCATCTCTAGTCATTCCTACTGTGAACAAACATTTCTGTAGTATTTGGAGAAGGTAATGGTTTATACAAATGCAAAATCCAAAGCAGAACCACATTGCAAACTTCAATTTGTGAGAGCAGTAAATATGTGTTCATTTTGTGTGTTCTATTTATCTTATATGCTTCAGTATGTTATATCATATTTTTGTCATTTTCCATCACAGGGACTTTGCAGACGTATTGGATGACATTGATTGTTCAGCAACTAGAGACAAGAAAACCAGCCTGATGGCCTTGGTGTTATCAGCACCAGTTCTCTAAGACAAAGCCATCTTATTTTGTATATGTTTTTTTAAAAAGCTTATTACGCATGATAGAAAATACACTTGTTTTACTTAACCCTATAAATTGAGTTGCAGCGCTAAAAGAGAAAGACAATTTCTAATCACATTGATTGCTCTGTGTGATTTTTAAGCTTCCTCGAGTTCAAAGTTTAACATTAACAATTAATTTGGCCACTTGAAAATATACCTGGAGCGTTTGGCGCTCAATGTACGGCTCAACCGGAATATCTCACTACAGATGCCAGCAAAGAATTCAGTGATTATCTCTTCTCTGGGAAAGACAGACCAGAGTGCTCTATAAACAAAAGGTAAGAAATCTTACTTCTTACAAACTTATCTGTTCTAACCTGTGGTTGTGATAGTTTCTATTCACTCTCCAAAGAGGACACTACCGTTGTGCTTTGAGATCCGTGTCACAATTCGACAGACGGTACGTTTTAGCATAAGAAATCTGTATGTAAATGGTGAACTGGTGTGCTTCGTGTGGGTGTAGTGTCACATTGTCTCGTAAGGCAAATAGGAAAGTACTCTTCCATAGGTACTGTTCACAGCCTGTACTCATAAGTGATTTTAATGTGACCTGGAGAAAAAGTCGATGCACCTTCTGGCAGATTAATCCACATGTCAGACCTAATTGCTCTTATCAGCTATAACTGGAATTTGGTAATTGAAAAAAGAGAGTATAGTCCTTTTGGAAGAATGCCCATCTATTGCCCAGGATAAATAGTAACACCCGTAGATGAAGGATATTGTTCTGACTGTTGAGCAATAAGATTGCACTTCTGATAATTGAAGCATTGCTGTTTGTGGTTTTTGTCATCTGGGTAACTAGGATAGTTATTGCCAATTTGAGAAAAGGTAACCAAACTGCTCATTTCCTGCAATAAGTATACTGTCAGGAGCACAGTGTGTAATACTACCAAGGGTGGTGTTAAGTATGCCGACACAATACAAGCTTTTTCAATTGCAATCAGAAAGGATTTTGAACCTGTGTCAAGGATTGTGAGATAAACCTAAGGTGAGTTACAATGGGGAACTCACAAGAAAATGGTGGCAAGGGTGGTGCCCGGAAGATTGCTAAGCAGCTGATTGAAGGGAAAAAAGTTAAAAATTCAGTGCAAGGATGTCAAGCAATGTTAAAAAGAGCTGGTATAAATCCAGAAGGATGCCTGGACAGTTCTACAAGTGGGAACGTGTTGGCTTGTGTTGGCTTCTGAGGATCGTTAATGGCATTAGGTAACCAATAGCAGGCAGACACGTCAAAGCGCATTGCGAAAGACTTTCTTATCTGTGTCTGAGCACGGTCGGCTGTTCCATGTAATTACAGACTCAGTTTCTACTTACAAAACCATGCTTTTCAGTCTGTGTAAGAATGAATAAATGTTTGTGTAGTGAGTATTTACAGTTTGAAAGCATATTAAGTGAAATGCAGAAAAGGAATTGTTGGATAGCAGATCATGATGGAAAAAATGAAGCGTCTCAGCAAGTGTGGGCTGAAGGGTAAAAGAAAGTTGAATTGAAGGGATGCTTATGTACAGTATCTAAAAGTTGTTTGAGCAATGTGAATTAAAACGTGTTAATTTTGCTACACAACAGAATTAGAATGTAATACATGTAGATTCTGACTATAAATACTCTGGATCCGTAATTTTTGTGAATTTGGTGTGTATGTGAAGGGCTCCTCTATGTGCTATATATGAGATATACACTGCACGACTATTCAACTTAAAATTTGAAAATGTTGTTTAAACTCACATTTCTAATGCAGATATTGATGCATACGCTTCTAACACAATTCCTCCTCAGCAACAATGCACCTGTAGAACTGATTTGGGTAGATGTGCTACAAACCATTATCCACTTCTCACCCGACGGTACTGATACCCTCAGCTCTGAGGTGGATTAACAGGTAATTTGCTTGTTAAAAGCTTTTGTCTTTTTGGAAAAAGCTAATAAGTCCATGCCCCCTGCAGATATAGCCCAGTTTACTCAGGTTCCACATACACTATGGGTAACTAGCAAGACAGATATTGGGAAACTAGCAGTACCACCTGTCTTGGTCAAGCTGGAAGAAGGGGCTGTGCCTCCTCACGTGCCTCAGTACCCTTTGAATCCTGCACAACAGGCAGCCATTGAAGTAACAATTCATGCCTTACTACAGGTCAAGGCCATAAAAGAAACTACATTGGATCCCGCTATAATACTTTCGCTTGGATTCAAAGAGGCTGGGGATAGACATAATAACTAGAGATGAGCGAACGTACTCGTCCGAGCTTGATGCTCGGGCGAATATTAGGGTGTTCGGGATGTTCGTTATTCGTAACGAACACCACACGATGTTCGGATGTTCGGGTTACTTTAACTTTCTTCCCTGAGAAATCTTTTCTATATGCGCTCAATGGGGCCGGCGGCAGCAGCGCCAACCCCATTGAGAACATATAGAAGACAAATCCTTCTTCTCTGCCACAGCTGTAACAGCTGTGACAGAGAAGAACGATGTTTGCCCATTGAATTCAATGGAACCGGCAATACAGCCGACTCCACTGAATGCAATGGGCTGCCGGCGATCGCGGGATGAATTGTCGGAAAGGGCTTAAATATATAAGCCCTTCCCTGCAATTCATCCAGAAATGTGTAAAAATAAAAAATATATATATACTCACCTGGTGCCGGCAAACGGAGTTCAGCGCGGCAGGCTGCAGTTCTCCTGAACTGCTCTGAACAGCTGTGAGTAGTATTCAGCAGCCGGGGATTTAAAATCCCCGCCTGCTGAATAAGATGCCTCTGATTGGTCACAGCCTGACCAATCAGAGGCAGCCCTCACTCACCCATTCATGAATTCATGAATGGGTGTGAGTGAGGGCTGGCCTCTGATTGGTCAGGCTGTGACCAATCAGACGCATCTTATTCAGCAGGCGGGGATTTTAAATCCCCGGCTGCTGAATACTACTCACAGCTGTTCAGAGCAGTTCAGGAGAACTGCAGCCTGCCACGCTGAACTCCGTCTGCCGGCACCAGGTGAGTATATATATATTTTTTATTTTTACACATTTCTGGATGAATTGCAGGGAAGGGCTTATATATTTAAGCCCTTTCCGACAATTCATCCCGCGATCGCCGGCAGCCCATTGCATTCAGTGGAGTCGGCTGTATTGACGGCTCCATTGAATTCAATGGGCTAACATCGTTCTTCTCTGCCACAGCTGTTACAGCTGTGGCAGAGGAGAACGGTCGTTATGCTGACAGTGCGGGGGGGGGGGTCTCACTCTTGCCGCTATTGTGGCTTAATAGTGGGACCTGTGAACTTGAGATGCAGCCCAACATGTAGCCCCTCGCCTGCCCTATCCATTGCTGTGTCGTTCCCATCATTTTCTTGAATTGCCAAGATTTTCACACATGAAAACCTTAGCGAGCATCGTCGAAATACAAAAATGTTCCGGTCGCCCATTGACTTCAATGGGGTTTGTTATTCGAAACGAACACCCGAACATCGCGGAAGTTCGTTTCGAATAACGCGAACCCGAACATTTTGGTGTTCGCTCATCTTTAATAATAACAAATTAGCAGCCTGAAAATACTCTGTATTTTAAATCAGTAGAGCCCACAGAACAACAAGATGTCCTATGTCAACATGATGGCATTGCCCTTATGATACAGGGAACTGTTGGATTTGAGCATGTTAAAGATGAACCAATTGCTAATGCAGATTTGGAGTTTTTGTAGATTGTTCCTGATATCAAGCAGATGGACAAGCACAACAGGTTATGCAGTGATAACCAATATTGATACTTGTAGGACAAAAAATCACTCCCTTCCTGGGGCTCTGCTAAGGAGGCCGGAGTTCATAGCGCTTGCTGCAATATGTAGACTGGCTGAAGGTAAGATGTATTATCTGAATCGACTCACGGAATGCTCTTGGAAGGCCATTTAATTTTGCACCCTTGTGGTACAGTGAAAATTGTGTAAACCAATCTCGATCATCAGGTGAACCAATCTAGAATACAGAAGCAGTGTTTTTGTTGCACAAGGCTTTAGCTCTTCCCAAACAGGTAGTTTCATCAAGGTCCAGGCTCACACCAGAGAAGCATCTCCTGAGGCTGTAAAGATCTGGAGAGTAGACGCAGCAGCCTGACTCTCCTTGATTGAGGTAACGGCTTTTAACCTGGTTGTACCCAAAGTGGTTGTGGATATCTCTTTGTTGCTTAAATTTCACAAACAGGCCTCAAAAGGAGAAAAGTAAAAGTGGCAAAAGAGAAGAGCAAACAAAACACTGATGGGATCTGAAGGAAGGATCATCTTCTGTGCTTCCCCTGCACACTCTACTTCATGATATCACAACTGAGCAATGAACTAGTGTCACTATACACTCTTAGCCCTTCTGAACAAAATGTGAAAGTGTGGAAGCAAACACTAGGTGAATTTCTATACTGTTTAAATTACACAGAGAAAATAAGTTTTGACATCAAACAGCATAATACAGTGAAAAAATTGGCCCTGAGCATGGGATGTTTTGCTTTTGGACTGCAGTTGTTTGGCATTTTGAATCACATCATAGTAACCATGCCACCCATCAGTCAAAGGAGGTAATGTGTGGTATAGTGTCTTCTGCTTGGCTGGCTCCAGGGTTCAACACTGCTGCAACCCAGTTTGACCAGGACTGCATGGTATCCCCCTGTCACAACCCAGGCCAATTGGTGAAAGTACCTCCTTGATGTTACTTCAAGGCCAGACTATCTGTTTTGGCAACTGCAGATTGACTGCATACAGCTACCAAAGGTAAGTGTTTTGGCGTTTATGTTGGTTTGCATAAACCTCTTCTTACGTTATGGTGTACCACAAGTCATAGAAGATAATAGAGGAGAAGAATGAGTTGAGCCCCTTATGAAGTTTTATTTGATAGGGTCCCATAACAGGCCTATACTTTCTTCAATCCCAGTATGAGGATTTCACTTCTCACGTGATGGCCTTATATCAGGAGTTAACTGTCACTTATAAACATGTATTTTCCTCAATTCCAGTTTGAGACTCAAAAATAGAGTCACATAGTTTTGCTTTCAGATGACTGGGTTGTCCTCAAAAGGACATAACGTAAAAAAAAGTTTTGAACCGACATTTGGTGCAACATACCAGATCCAGTTGACGACTGCCATTTCAGTCAAATTGGAAGGAAAACACAACTGGATACACGCTAGCTGCTACAAGAGAGCCTTTGCCCCTAAAAGATGAAAAAAAAATACCACTATTGTTATGTGCTGCCATACACTCAGTTATGTGTTGAAAGATGATTGGGACAATAAGTTTGATAGAAATCATGAAGTATTTGTTGTAACATTGGAAGGAAGATGCAGAAAACTGAATAATTGTTGAATGTATACTCATGCCTTTACAGCATCATCCTTTATGGCTATACCCCTTACTCTGGAGGAGATCAGGTCATGAATTAATAAAATTCTTGTTACCCCTTTGTTGTCACAAAAACACCAGAGCACAATTGCCCCAGTAATGGTTGGAGCATGGCACAGTGACCCATGGTTGGTTCTTAATTGCTCCTGGACTAGGGATCATCATTAGAGATGAGCGAACACCAAAATGTTCGGGTGTTCGTTATTCGTAACGAACTTCCCGTGATGCTCGAGGGTTCGTTTCGAACAACGAACCCCATTGAAGTCAATGGGCGACCAGAACATTTTTGTATTTCGCCGATGCTCGCTAAGGTTTTCATGTGTGAAAATCTGGGCAATTCAGGAAAGTGATGGGAATGACACAGTGACGGATAGGGCAGGCGAGGGGCTACATGTTGGGCTGCATCCTAAGTTCACAGGTCCCACTATTAAGCCACAATAGCGGCAAGAGTGGGCCCCCCCCCTCCCAACAACTTTTACTTCTGAAAAGCGCTCATTAGCATGGCATACCTTTGCTAAGCACCACACTACCTCCAACAAAGCACAATCACTGCCTGCATGACACTCTACTGCCACTTCTCCTGAGTTACATGCTGCCCAACCGCACCCCCTCCCCCCCACAGCGCACACCAAACTGTCCCTGCGCAGCCTTCAGCTGCCCTCATGCCACACCACCCTCATGTCTATTTAGAAGTGCGTCTGCCACGACGAGGGACCGCAGGCACACACTGCACAGGGTTGGCACGGCTAGGTAGCGACCCTCTTTAATAGGGGCGGGGCGATAGCCCACAATGCTGTACAGAAGCAATGAGAAATACAATCCTGTGCCACCGCCATCAGGAGCTGCACACGTGGGCATAGCAATGGGGAACCTATGTGCCACACACTATTCATTCTGTCAAGGTGTCTGCATGCCCCAGTCAGACTGGTTATATGCACCTTAACAGTAACCGCGTTGGTGGTAATGTGGTGGTGACTGCGGACCTAGTACCACGGTTGTATTTTGTTGGTTTTCGGAATGTGGCCAGGATTAAGTGGGCCGTGGCGGGGGGATGGTGGGGGGGCTCTCTTGTAGTGTCGGTAAAGGTGAAATTCTTGGACTGCCGCCAGACGAACCAATGCAAAGGCATTTGCCAACAATGTTTTCCCTGTTGGAGGAGGAGGGGGATGTTTTTGAGGCACTACGTGTCCTCTCCACGTGTCCGTGGTTATATGCACCTTAACAGTAACCGCGTTGGTGGTAATGTGGTGGTGACTGCGGACCTAGTACCACGGTTGTATTTTGTTGGTTTTCGGAATGTGGCCAGGATTAAGTGGGCCGTGGCGGGGGGATGGTGGGGGGGCTCTCTTGTAGTGTCGGTAAAGGTGAAATTCTTGGACTGCCGCCAGACGAACCAATGCAAAGGCATTTGCCAACAATGTTTTCCCTGTTGGAGGAGGAGGGGGATGTTTTTGAGGCACTACGTGTCCTCTCCACGTGTCCGTTCCATGTAAGCAATAGTAGCACTCAAGACAGGCCCCAGTAACAATTCTGAAGCAGCAGTATAGCGGGAGCGCAGTCTTCGTTCCATGTAAGCAATAGTAGCACTCAAGACAGGCCCCAGTAACAATTCTGAAGCAGCAGTATAGCGGGAGCGCAGTCTTCGTTCCATGTAAGCAATAGTAGCACTCAAGACAGGCCCCAGTAACAATTCTGAAGCAGCAGTATAGCGGGAGCGCAGTCTTCGTTCCATTTCAGTAGCCTTAGTATAGCCAAGGCACAAGTGACATTTATGTAGCTAAACTGTAGGCCAACCCCACACACCTTTCTGTACCATGAGTGCAGGCGAAGAACATAGAAATTACTATGATTACACTGTAGGTGAGGGCCCCAAAAAATTGGTGTACCAACAGTACTAATGTACCTCAGTAAAAATTGGCCATGCCCAACCAAGATGGCAGGTGAATCGCTTTGGTTAATGTGGCTTAAGTGGTAACTAGGCCTGGAGGCAGCCCAGTGTAACGAAAAATTGGTTCAAGTTAAAGTTCCAACGCTTTTAAGCTAATTGAAACTTATAAAAATTGTTCTGAAAAATTATTTGAGTGAGCCTTGTGGCCCTAAGAAAAATTGCCCGTTCAGCGTGATTACGTGAGGTTTCAGGAGGAGGAGCAGGAGGAGGAGGAGGAGGAATATTAGACACAGATTGATGAAGCACAAATGTCCCCGTTTTGGATGGTGAGAGAGAACGTAGCTTCCATCCGCGGGTGCAGCCTACGTATTGCTTACGTATCGCTGCTGTCCGCTGGTGGAGAACAGAAGTCTGGCGAAATCCAGCCTTTGTTCATCTTGATGAGTGTTAGCCTGTCGGCACTGTCGGTTGACAAGCGGCTACGCTTATCGGTGATGATTCCCCCAGCCGCACTAAACACCCTCTCCGACAAGACGCTAGCCGCAGGACAAGCAAGCACCTCAAGGGCATACAGGGCTAGTTCAGGCCACGTGTCCAGCTTCGACACCCAGTAGTTGTAGGGGGCAGAGGCGTCACCAAGGATGGTCGTGCGATCCGCTACGTACTCCCTCACCATCCTTTTACAGTGCTCCCGCCGACTCAGCCGTGACTGGGGAGCGGTGACACAGTCTTGGTGGGGAGCCATAAAGCTGGCCAGGCCCTTAAAGACTGTTGCACTGCCTGGGATGTACATGCTGCTCGATCTACGCACATCCCCTGCTACCTTGCCCTCGGTACTGCGCCTTCTGCCACTAGCGCTGTCGGCTGGGAATTTTACCATCAGCTTGTCCGCAAGGGTCCTGTGGTATAGCAACACTCTCGAACCCCTTTCCTCTTCGGGAATCAGAGTGGGCAGGTTCTCCTTATACCGTGGATCGAGCAGTGTGTACACCCAGTAATCCGTCGTGGCCAGAATGCGTGCAACGCGAGGGTCACGAGAAAGGCATCCTAACATGAAGTCAGCCATGTGTGCCAGGGTACCTGTACGCAACACATGGCTGTCTTCACTAGGAAGATCACTATCAGGATCCTCCTCCTCCTCCTCCTCCTCCTCCTCAGGCCATACACGCTGAAAGGATGACAGGCAATCAGCCGGTGTACCGTCAGCAGCGGGCCAAGCTGTCTCTTCCCCCTCCTCCTCATCCTCCTCATGCTCCTCCTCCTGTACGCGCTGAGAAATAGACAGGAGGGTGCCCTGACTATCCAGCGGCATACTGTCTTCCCCCGCCCCCGTTTCCGAGCGCAAAGCAGCTGCCTTTATGGTTTGCAGGGAATTTCTCAAGATGCATAGCAGAGGAATGGTGACGCTAATGATTGTAGCATCGCCGCTCACCACCTGGGTAGACTCCTCAAAATTACCAAGGACATGGCAGATGTCTGCCAACCAGGCCCACTCTTCTGAAAGGAATTGAGGAGGCTGACTCCCACTGCGCCGCCCATGTTGGAGTTGGTATTCGACTATAGCTCTACGCTGTTCATAGAGCCTGGCCAACATGTGGAGCGTAGAGTTCCACCGTGTGGGCACGTCGCACAGCAGTCGGTGCACTGGCAGCTTAAAGTGATGTTGCAGGGTGCGCAGGGTGGCAGCGTCCGTGTGGGACTTGCGGAAATGTGCGCAGAGCCGGCGCGCCTTTACGAGCAGGTCTGACAAGCGTGGGTAGCTTTTCAGAAACCGCTGAACCACCAAATTAAAGACGTGGGCCAGGCATGGCACGTGCGTGAGGCTGCCGAGCTGCAGAGCCGCCACCAGGTTACGGCCGTTGTCACACACGACCATGCCCGGCTGGAGGCTCAGCGGCGCAAGCCAGCGGTCGGTCTGCTGTGTCAGACCCTGCAGCAGTTCGTGGGCCGTGTGCCTCTTATCGCCTAAGCTGAGTAGTTTCAGCACGGCCTGCTGACGCTTGCCCACCGCTGTGCTGCCACACCGCGCGACACCGACTGCTGGCGACATGCTGCTGCTAACACATCTTGATTGTGAGACAGAGGAGGAGGAGGAGGAGGAGGGTGCTTTAGTGGAGGAAGCATACACCTCCGCAGATACCAGCACCGAGCTGGGGCCCGCAATTCTGGGGGTGGGTAGGACGTGAGCGGTCCCAGGCTCTGACTCTGTCCCAGCCTCCACTAAATTCACCCAATGTGCCGTCAGGGAGATGTAGTGGCCCTGCCCGCCTGTGCTTGTCCACGTGTCCGTAGTTAAGTGGACCGTGGCAGTAACCGCGTTGGTGAGGGCGCGCACAATGTTGCGGGAGACGTGGTCGTGCAGGGCTGGGACGGCACATCGGGAAAAGTAGTGGCGACTGGGAACTGAGTAGCGCGGGGCCGCCGCCTCCATGATACTTTTGAAGGACTCCGTTTCCACAACCCTATACGGCAGCATCTCAAGGCTGATGAATTTTGCGATGCGGACGGTTAACGTTTGAGCGTGCGGGTGCGTGGCGGCGTACTTGCGCTTGCGCTCGAACACTTGCGCAAGCGACGGCTGAACGGTGCGCTGAACTACACTGCTGGATGGGGCCGAGGACAGCGGAGATGAGGGTGTGGGTGCAGGCCATGAGGCGGTAGTGCCTGTGTCCTGAGAGGGGGGTTGCATCTCAGTGGCAGGTTGGGGCACAGGGGGAGAGGCAGGGGTGCAAACCGGAGGCGGTGAACGGCCTTTGTCCCACCTTGCGGGGTGCTTGGCCATCATATGTCTGCGCATGGTGGTGGTGGTGAGGCTGTTGGTGTTGGCTCCCCGGCTGAGCTTTGCGCGACAAAGGTTGCACACCACTGTTCGTCGGTCGTCAGGCGTCTCTGTGAAAAACTGCCAGACCTTAGAGCACCTCGGCCTCCGCAGGGTGGCATGGCGCGAGGGGGCGCTTTGGGAAACACTTGGTGGATTATTCGGTCTGGCCCTGCCTCTACCCCTGGCCACTGCACTGCCTCTTGCAACCTGCCCTGTTGATGCCCTTGACTCCCCCTCTGAAGACCTGTCCTCCTGAGTAAGCGTTGCACACCAGGTGGGGTCAGTCACCTCATCGTCCTGCTGCTCTTCCTCCGAATCCTCTGTGCGCTGCTCCCTGGGACTTACTGCCCTTACTACTACCTCACTGCAAGACAACTGTGTCTGATCGTCATCGTCCTCCTCACCCACAGAAAGTTGTTGAGACAGTTGGCGGAAGTCCCCAGCCTCTTCCCCCGGACCCCGGGAACTTTCGAATGGTTGGGCATCAGTGACGATAAACTCCTCTGGTGGGAGAGGAACCGCTGCTGCCCAATCTAAGCAGGGGCCCGAGAACAGTTCCTGGGAGTGTTCCCGCTCCTGAGCAGGTGTCATTGTAGTGGAGTGAGGAGGCTGGGAGGAAGGAGGAGCAGCAGACAGAGGATTCGGATTGGCAGCAGTGGACGGCGCAGAACTGCGGGTAGACGATAGGTTGCTCGAAGCACTTTCTGCCATCCAGGACAGGACCTGCTCACACTGCTCATTTTCTAATAACCGTCTCCCGCGTGGACCCATTAATTGGGCGATGAATGTGGGGACGCCAGAAACGTGCCTCTCTCCTAATCGCGCAGCAGTCGGCTGCGACACACCTGGATCAGGAGCTTGGCCTGTGCCCACACCCTGACTTGGCCCTCCGCGTCCTCGGCCGCGTCCACGTCCTCTAGGCCTACCCCTACCCCTCAGTATGCTGTATTACCAGTGATTTGATTTCACAGGCAGGAAATAAATTGGCGCAAGACTGCAGGCCAAATATAATTTTTGACCTTTTTGGAAAACGAAAGGCCCCACTGCCTCTAGTGAATGAATTATCTAAGTTTAATAACTGTGCTGTGTCCCTGCTTATGTGTCACAGAACGTGAGGGTAGCAGAGTTATTAACTGTGGCAGAGCAGGTATTTTTTTTCCCAATTAAGGAAAGCAAATGGCGAACCCAGCAGTAAAGCGTAGCTGGGTGCGTATGATTTAGCAATGTTTTTCACGCAGCTCACACGTCTCCACAGGCGTAAGGACGGACACAGGCTGGACAAATAGATTTGTTTTCAGTTTTTTCCCACCAACAGGCAGCACTGCGTATATTCAATGAACCTGAGAAGTTTAATAACTGTGCTGTGTCCCTGCTTATGTGTCACAGAACGTGAGGGTAGCAGAGTTATTAACTGTGGCAGAGCAGGTATTTTTTTTCCCAATTAAGGAAAGCAAATGGCGAACCCAGCAGTAAAGCGTAGCTGGCTGCGTATGATTTAGCAATGTTTTTCACGCAGCTCACACGTCTCCACAGGCGTAAGGACGGACAGAGGCTGGACAAATAGATTTGTTTTCAGTTTTTTCCCACCAACAGGCAGCACTGCGTATATTCAATGAACCTGAGAAGTTTAATAACTGTGCTGTGTCCCTGCTTATGTGTCACAGAACGTGAGGGTAGCAGAGTTATTATAACTCTTGGAGAGCAGGTATTTTTTTTCCCAATTAAGGAAAGCAAATGGCGAACCCAGCAGTAAAGCGTAGCTGGCTGCGTATGATTTAGCAATGTTTTTCACGCAGCTCACACGTCTCCACAGGCGTAAGGACGGACAGAGGCTGGACAAATAGATTTGTTTTCAGTTTTTTCCCACCAACAGGCAGCACTGCGTATATTCAATGAACCTGAGAAGTTTAATAACTGTGCTGTGTCCCTGCTTATGTGTCACAGAACGTGAGGGTAGCAAAGTTATTATAACTCTTGGAGAGCAGGTATTTTTTTTCCCAATTAAGGAAAGCAAATGGCGAACCCAGCAGTAAAGCGTAGCTGGCTGCGTATGATTTAGCAATGTTTTTCACGCAGCTCACACGTCTCCACAGGCGTAAGGACGGACAGAGGCTGGACAAATAGATTTGTTTTCAGTTTTTTCCCACCAACAGGCAGCACTGCGTATATTCAATGAACCTGAGAAGTTTAATAACTGTGCTGTGTCCCTGCTTATGTGTCACAGAACGTGAGGGTAGCAGAGTTATTATAACTCTTGGAGAGCAGGTATTTTTTTTCCCAATTAAGGAAAGCAAATGGCGAACCCAGCAGTAAAGCGTAGCTGGGTGCGTATGATTTAGCAATGTTTTTCACGCAGCTCACACGTGTCCACAGGCGTTAGGACGGACAGAGGCTGGACAAATAGATTTGTTTTCAGTTTTTTCCCACCAACAGGCAGCACTGCGTATATTCTATGAATAATAACTGTGTTGTGGCCCTGCCTATACAATTCTTTCCCTGCAGTATCAATGGAGGGTGGAATGCTCTGCAGAGGCGATTTTGAGAAGCCCAAAAAAAATGCAGCACAGCTAAAAGCAGCCTGGACAGTACTGCACACGGATAAATATGGCCCTAGAAAGGACCGTTGAGGTTCTTGAAGGCTACACTCACTCCTAACACTCTCCCTGCCTATGCAGCACTTCTGTCCCTAATGCCAGGTGCAACGCTCTGCAGAGCCGATTTTGAGAAGAAAAAAAAATCCCACTGCTAACAGCAGCCAACACACAGCTATCAGTGGCCCTAATAAGGACCTTTGGGGGGTCTTGAAGCCTACACTAACTACCAATTCTTTCCCTACAGCAGCTCCGGTACAAACAGCACTGTCCCTCATCTAACTCACACCGCATCTGAGGCGAGCCGCGGGAGGGGCCGACTTTTATATTAGGCGAACACCTGATCTCGCCAGCCACTCACAGCAGGGGGGTGGTATAGGGCTTAAACGTTGCAGGGGGAAGTTGTAATGCCTTCCCTGTCTTTCAATTGGCCAGAAAAGCGCGCTAACGTCTCAGGGAAGGAAGTGAAAGTAACCAGAACACCGCATGGTGTTCGTCACGAATAACGAACATCCCGAACACCCTAATATTCGCACGAATATCAAGCTCGGATGAACGCGTTCGCTCATCTCTAATCATCATGCCATCTCATTTTCCCAGGAAAAGTGTCACTATAGACTCTTAGCCCTTCTGGACAAAATGCGCAAGTGTGGAAGCACACACTAGGTGAATTCCTATACTGCTTAAATTAAACAAAGAAAATAAGTTTTGACATCAAACAGCATAATACAGAGAAAAAATCGTCCCTAAGCATGGGATGTTTTGCTTTTTAGACTGCAGTTGTCTGGCATTTTAGATCACACCATAGTAACCATGCAACCAAATATATACATAGTCTGTGGTCATGAAGCATACAAATGTTACCCTCTTAATCATACAGGCCATTGTACCATTGCTAGGCTTACGCCTGCCACTTTTGTGCTACCACATGATGGTCTGTCATGAGTATCCCTAAACACCCCCTTTACAAGAGAAAAGCTGATATATACCCCAGATCAAATGGTAAGCCTCATCTTGTAACTATGGGTCCTGTGAATTATGTGCTCAGTACTTACTCCGTTCTTCCCATGCTAATTCAGATGTGGAATAAATTAGTTGGGGCTACTGACTATTTGGATGATCAAATATTTGCAGTCTTAGGATTGATCAATCAAACAAACGCAATCCAAGCCCAATTGATAGGGTTAATGAATCAACATGCTATTGCCCTCACAGCAGCACAAAGGGGCAAAGGGGAAATATGCCTAATCTTTGGACCTGCCTGTTGTCATTATATTGATCTCAAGTGTAACATACAGGTATGAGCAAGTGATCTAGGAAATGAGGGGATAAATGGCTTATGGAGTTTGAGGCAAAAAAGTACTCATGGTTGGGGTGAGACATTTTCCCTTTTTAACATAGAAAACTGGTTTAAAGGAACCGGAGGATTTGGGGAGTTATGCAAGGCATTTTTCAAGTCCTACTAACATGTCTTATAATTTATATTACTATCCCTTTGATCTTCTGCTGTATTACAGTTATTTGCAAAAACCACCAACCACCTGTCACAAGGGAGTATAAAAATCGCTTGCGTACAGTTGTTCCTAACAATAGAGAATATACTAAGCTTACGCAAAATATTAATCTCCAATGTGTGTAAATTGTGATACACTTCTACTACCCCAGACTTACAAGGTTTATAGCCTGGGGTATTGAAGTGTTCACAAAAAGGGGGGAAATATGAGAGTAGTAAATATGTATCCATTTTGTGTTTTGTATCCATCTTATATGCTTCATATGTTATATCATATTTTTTTTAATTTTCCATTGCGAGAACTTTAGAGATGTGCATTGATTGTTGAGTAACTAGAGACAAGAAAAATAGCCTGACGACCTTGGTGTTATTTGCACCAGTTCTCCAAGACAAAGCCATTTTTTTGTATATTTTTTTTTTTATAAAGCTTATTACACACAATGGAAAATATACTTGTTTTACAAATTGAGATGCAGTGCTAATAAAGACAGACAACTTCTAATCACATTTATTGCTTGGTGTGATTTTTAAGCTTTCTTGAGCTCGAATTTTAACATTAACACTTAATTTGGCCACCTGAAAATATACCTGGAGCATAGGTATTACGCTAACAATTTGACAGCAACTTTGCATACCTGGAATACCCCTTTAACTTTGTCTTGCTGAATAGCAATGGTGACATTGGGCACCTTTAAAGAGGTTTTGTCACTGCAACCAAAAATTTTCTAACAGCTAGGCATTGGGTAAAAAATAGACTATACTTAAACCTCTTAAGCCCATGGATACAGCTGAGCTGCTCCAAAGCTCCTGTCTCTATATCCTGGTTTGTACATCCTGTAAAAAACAGGTGACTGCTGCAGCCTATCAGAGGCATCACTGTCCAAATTTCTGGTATCAGAGCTCACATCCTGGCCACCATGATGCCAGGAGTTCAGGACGGTGATGCTCCAGCCTCTGATTGGCCACAACGGTTACTTGACTGCTGCCGGACATGCACATTAGAAGACAGCATGGAGGCTATCGCAGCTGCTTAGCTGTATCCTGGGAGACAAAGAGAGGTGAGTATTATCTATTTTTTTTTTATTTTACTTTGGGCTAAGTTGTTAGAAAATGTTTTGTTGTAGTGAGAAAACGAATTTAAGCACCTGTGCTGTGCGCTACTGCAACCTCTTCATCTTATATTTATAATTATATCTAGCATTATTTATTTAGACTAATTTCTTATAATGACCCTATAATATAATGTCTCTAATTAAATTTGCGACTCCCTTACTTGGTTTAAAAATACATTTTTTTTGTTAGGTTACAGATTTCTGGTTACTGTCCCCCCTCCCCTACATTACAAGTCCACAACTAATGGGTAATGAATAAAAGATGACTACCAAACAAAAATCTGCTTGTACACTAAAACATTTATATTATTTGCAACATAGTAATAATAACTAACACATCAACTGTTCTTCCGTAATAAAACCACACTGTTCTATTCCTTTATGCATCATACAATGTTCAAAGACCACTTACAAGGCCATATGTTCTTATTTATGAGCTAGCAAAGAAGATATCTACAATGCATTATCTATGCTGCAGATGGTTTATAATAATGACAGCAGTAAAATGCTGATCTTCAAAAATAGAACTGTACAGATCAAGAGATTAGAGCAAGAATACCACAGCTTGGGACAGAACAGCAAATTAAATGTGATCTATGAAGCAATATTTAACCCAAACAACAGTTGACAAAATGTTATCATATGTGTATTGTTACAAAGCCATAGCAATGAAAGTCAGCTGTCAATTCTTGCTATCACATAGCAGCTTATTTCACAAGTATGTTCATCGCAAATCATAAAGTTCTTGGAATGATATTCCAAATGACAGACAAGTATGGGCTTGCACCTATAAAAGTCAGGTTGTCATTGCCACAAAAGGGAGAGGAAGCAAAGCAGAGGTAACGGTGTTCCAGTCTCCCTACTTTATGACACATGGTAGAAGCAAAGACTAGAGGCAACAGCATACTACAAATAGTGGAAATAGAATTTTAAATTGCGTTACTGCTATATTTACTACACATGTCAAAATCTGGAGTTTTCAGTGCACATTTTGATCAAAGTGTGTGAGTCCATCTGACAGCGAAAAGACAATTTCCTAAAAGCGGTCACATATGGGCATACGCGCATATATAATCACAATAGCATGATGTACACTATATGGACAAAAGTATTTGGACACTGCATGCTTTTTAGAAAAAGTGCTTTATGATTCTATTTAGTAACATGTCGGCCTTCCTTTTGCTTGTATTACAGCACGTCGAGACATACTTTCCGCAAGTTTTCTGTAAGTCTCGGGAGGAATAGCTCGCCCTTCCTCCTGCAAGGCTGTGAGAAGAGATTATTGTGAAGATGGGCGTGGGTGGCGGTGTCGTACCTGTCGCTCCAGTTCGTCCCACATGGGCTCGATCGGATAAATGAATAGTTATTACAATATGAGCAGCTTTTCCTTTTACCCATGCCCTTCCCAGCATATTGTTCGGCAAACTCAGTTTTTTCCATATTTTGTGATTTTCTAAATCCAAAGGGTTGTACATCATCATCAACATAGAAAGGGATTCTAAATTATCCAGATGAGGGAATTAAGGGGATACTGATCTGATTTACCAATGACACAAAGGTAAGAGGGATAGCTAACACCAGAGAAGAGAGACAGCAGATTCAAAAAGTTCTAGAAAAGCTTAAAACAGTGGGCGGTGACTAACAGAATGGTATTTAACAGGGAGCAATGCAAAGTCCTACATCTGGGCAAGAAAAATGAAAAAAGCACATACGGAATGGGAGGAATAGGGCTGAGCAGCACATGTTAAAAGGACATGCTAATAGTTGACAGATTGAACATGAGACAACAGTGTGATGCAGCAGTAAAATAGGCAAGCACAATTCAGTGATATATTGAGAGAAGCATTGAGTCTAGATCACTTGAGGTAATTATAAGCCTCTACTTTTCCTTAGGGGTCAGACCTCAGCTGGAATACTGTGTTCAGTTCTGAGCATCCCAATTTAAAAAAGCCAACAGACTGGAGCAAGTTCAGAGAACAACCACCAGGATGATGAGCAGTCTGCAAACCATGTCCTATGAGGAATGGTTAAAAGATCTGGGAATGTTTTGCTTGCAAAAAAGAAGGCTGTGAGGAGACGTAATAGCTGTCTACAAATATCTGAAGGACTGTCACAGTGCAGAGGGATCAGCCCTATTCTCATTTGCACAAAGAAAGTCTAGAAGTAATGGGAAGAAACGGAAATGGAGTAGACACTAATTGGATGTTAGAAAAAACTTTTTGACAGTGAGAGTGATCAATAACAGGTTGCCACTGTGGGGGTGGTGAGTTCTTCTCCAATGGAGGTCTTCAAACAAAGGCTGGACAGACATCTGTCTGGGATGATTTAGTGAATCCCTCATTGAGCATGGAGTTTAACTCGATAACCCTGGAGGTCCCTTCCAACTCTACCATTCTATGATTTAAACGTGATGGATTTCTTGTGATTGTTAGTTCGTGGCAGCTTGCTAGTTGCAACACAACTACATTCATTTACATTAGGAAGTTATCCATCAGGGCCATAGTACAACCTCTAGTCATGCAAGATGTATTGCTCCCAAAGTCCTTATGTAGCCTTAGCCCAGATGTAGAGAAACAAGAAACTGTGAAATTACAAACATTTGCTGATAAATATTTCAATTTGTAATCTGACACTATTATTATGCCATCCGAATTGGTACTGTTGGGTAGATGGAATATGTTATCAATAATATTATTTCATCATATACTCATAATTTAGGACTCCCATGATGAGCCACACAGCAAGGTGTCATGAGACAAATGTGGCTCCTGAGCTTCTGGGGACACTATTGTATAGGCATGCACCTGAGTAGTATGCAGAGGTCATTTAAATATTCGATACTAAAATATCTAGACATTAGATGCACTAATTAGTACTACAAAAGCCGGGATGACATGGAGATTTCCTTGTAGCAAGATACAATTATAAAGAACTGTAATGGTCTAGAGGAATGCACTAGACTGCATGAAACACATTTAATTGCTTTGGATTACATCTGTTACATTAAAAATTTGGAACGCTATACTACAAAAAAATCTCCATAAGGATCGAGTCTTAAGATATAAATCCCCTACATGGTCAGGCATATCTCCTTGAGCCATGAAATGTGTCAATCTAGCAGGCTTTTTTATATCTTGGTTCGAAAAAAAAAAATCATCAACGTTCAGTTATAATGAAAGAAAATATACATACATTGCCGCAAGTCTTGATAAATGGCCACATATGTGCAAACTGTTTAAAGTTATGAGGTCATTGCACTAAAGAAATCTTGTAATAAGATTTAAAAAAAATCTTTCTGAATAAGGTACACACATATATACATGCCAGATTAATGTACACACATTGTCAAAAATAATCAAGCACTAAAGATGAGCAAGCGTACTCGGATAAGCACTACTCGCTTCAGTAATTTGCTTTATCCGAGTATCGCTGTGCTCGTCCCTGAAGATTCGGGTGCCGGCACGGAGCGGGGAGCTGCAGGGGAGAGCGGGGAGGAACGGAGGTAAGATCTTTCTCTCCTTCTCTCCCGCCCCCTCTCCCCTGCTCCCCGCTGCGACTCACCTGTCAGCCGCAGCGGCACCCGAATCTTTAGCCCCGAGCACAGCGATACTCGGATAAAGCCAATTACTCAAGCGAGTAGTGCTTATCCGAGTATGCTCGCTCATCTCTATCAAGCACCTAAAAGGAGTCGTCGGAATTAAACTTTATATGTGTGATTGTAACATTGATAAAGGTGAGTGATTACAATATCAGAGCAAAAGGATAATTTGTTGTGGAAAACTGACTCCTTGAAGGGAGGCTCTAGTACCTTGTTGGGACGCCTCTAGCTTGGATGCAAGATGTAAAATGGGCAGGTATGGAGGCACACAGATTCCGTATGGCATCCTACGACATTGGAGGCGTTGTGCAACTCCACAGCAAAGGCTGGATTGAAGTGCTGACCCCATGGCCTCTAGATATGTACACATCTTTCGTCAGTGCCCAAACTAAAGCTGGATTCATGCGACCACTGCAAACAGAAGGGACATTGGGTGGGTGTTAGAGGCAGTACACATGATGGGTGCTGTGAGACTAAATTTCCTTCAGCCAAGCACCAGGAAATAGTTTTGACAGATGCAGGGGCCTGTAATGATGGTGTCACCTGCCTCTGGATGGCGGACAACTAAATAGTTGGTGCAGCTGGTTTCTATTGGACAATTAGATGATCTACTCTACTGGTAGTCTGTCAATGATGTCCTGAGCTCACTCGCCTTGTGTGTGAACCCTCACATATCCACTGGTACCAACACCTCCTATCAGTCTGGTCAGAATGGCCCAGATAGGGGACATTTGTCGATATAACTATTCTCACATTTCAATAATGTGCCCCTTCTTAAACTCTATTAACTGGATAAAATCTCTTTAATTGCATTGTAGAGGCATGTCTAGTGGTCAATATGGTCTACACAAGCAGGTAAAAAATGTCCACTACACACAAGTAGCCTCTGAGAGCCTTTATATAGGCAAAAGGTTGAACCACTTTTAGGGCCTTAGGTGGCAAGACCATTCATCTAATCACGCCACAACTCTAATCATTTCCATATTTGTCTAAGATGTAATTGCATGCTGAGTTTTGCAGTAAAATTACAACTCCTTTAGGGCGCATCGGCGTCCGTGTTACTGCAGATAGCAGACGGCCGTACCTTAAGACGGACGTCTCTCTGCAGCGCCGGAGGAAAGAACATGTGGCCGGCTTCATTGCCGGTCACGTGTTCTTTCATCAGCGCTGCAGAGAGACGTCCATCTTCAGGTACGGCCGTTTTCTAACTGTCAGTCACACGGGCGCATCGATGCCGGTGTACGGGTGCCGATGCGCCTGTGTGACTGAGCCCTCAAGGTGCTTGATTTTTTGTTTACAAAGAGTAAATAAGCATTTTGCAGCCGTGATTTTCATGGCCACATAACGGGACTAAAACACACCAATCCTAACAAAGTATTCTGTTTTAGGCAAACATAACTTTTTCTTACATATGTTAAAGAATGTATTTTTCATACATGTTCTATTTACATTCTTTATGGTTTTGAATATCTCTTCTTGCAGTCATTGACTGGAAGCCTTCATTGTTTATTTCCAAATGATGAAAGTCTAATTGCACAGGTGCATGGCTCATGAAAGTTACAGAAAAATATTAAAACTCTGTCTTGTAAAAAGCTACAGTACATAATCTATAGAATGTAAGTTCAAGGGCTTGGCAATCTCCAACACTCCCATAGAAGCGAATGTTGAGGAGGCATGCATGCACAGCCTCCATTGCCATATTCGGGACACACTAGGTCTGAAATCATGAAATTGGTGCACGTCCCAGCAATCTGACTTCCACATTCAGCAAATTATCCCATATGTCACTGATACATAGGACCTGAGATTAAAAACAAAATACAAAAGCCTAATCCAGAAAAAAATTTTAGAATTTTTTTTTATTAAGAAAAATTTCTACTTTTAACTTGTATTGTTCAATAAAGTTTTCTTTTCTGCAGCATTTAAGCTTTAAAAACAGTTATGACAGTAAGACCATCTATTATCTGGTGAATGCCTTTGCAAATAAATACATAGGGATGAGAGGTGAGTTTTAGAAATAGAGTTGTCATACATCCATTATGGTGTCATTGCCTTGACTGACATATTTCTGACTTGTAGGTTTTGTAAATTATAGCTGTTCCTCTATTACTAAGATAAATGCCATCCTTTACGGCTTGGACACCGCATTGTCAGTCAAGCAGAGAGAGTAGGTGGATAGTGGGAATATGATTACTTATGCCAATATATATTGAGTTTTTACCAAGCTACAGACTTCTAACAAAATAATATAATATTGTACTTATTATACATTGATTATTGCTTAGCTAATTGTATGGAATTAAGATTTTGACAGAATGTAAAATGAATGAAGTATTACACAAATCAGGACGGAAATAATTGTGCATACAGCAAGTAGTGGTTTATCAGTTTAATAATAGGTAAATACTTTTACAGGTTGATTGGGGGCTGGGGTTATCTCCTGTGCATCCTCAGTTCTGTACACAACTTTAATTTTTGTTAGATTATTTTTTATAATTTAACACTAAGATTATTATTGTTGTAGCCCATAATAAAAAAAAAGAGAAGCATAAAAGAATGGTGGCAGACAGAAACCTTCGGTCCATCTAGGCTACCCTCATAATTAGTGATGAGCGAACATACTCGTTTAGGGCTATTTCGCAATCGAGCACCGCTTTTTTCGAGTAACTGCCTACTCGGGTGAAAAGATTCGGGGGGCGCTGGGTGTGAGCGGGGGGTTGCAGAGGGGTTTGGGGGGGGGGGGAGAGAGCTCCCCCCTGTTCCACACTGCTACGGGGCTCCACCACGCCGCCCCCCTCGGTGCCCCCCGAATCTTTTCACCCGAGTAGGCAGTTACTCGAAAAAAGCGGTGCTCAATTGCGAAATAGCTCTAAACGAGTACGTTCGCTCATCTCTACTCATAATATTTCCTGTATATTCCTCTCTTCAGACAGCTATATTGCTCATCCCAACCATGATTACATTAACTTACTGTTGATTTTCCAACCACATTTACTGAAAGTTTGGTTCCAAGCATTTACTATTTTTTCAGTTAATAATATTTTCTGACTTTGCTTGTGCTCTCACCTCAACTAAACATGGATTAAGGCACATTTACATGGGGCGATTATTACCCAAATAATCGCCAAAATTCGGGCAAAAATGAAGCCACCAAAAAGCCACCGAGCGACAAATTGCTCACTTGTCGGAGTTGCTTGGTTTTTAGCAGAACTAAAAACCAAGTGACTGTCGGGCTGTGTAAACTGAAGCTGCTTAATCCTTGAGCGACTCTTGATAACTGTGAATGGAGGTGAGGGAAAACGGGAATAACCTCCGCCATGCCCCACCTTCATTCACTTGAAGAACTATCACTTCTGTGTAAAACTGATGTACCATAGCATTTATCGCTTATGTGTAAAGCACAGGAGCGATAATGCTGGTATATCTGTCAGGTGCTAAGGCGCCCAACATTCATACCGTGTAACAGTAGCTTTATTATTTACCTTGACTCTTAATGAGATGTGATCTCACAGTGTGCCATGCTATCAGAGTGGTTTATTTAACTTATGAATTACTTTACAATAGCTTTTATTGTGCTAAAAAAGGGAAAATTGATTTTTTGTGGGTTGACAAAAGATAACTTTCTGTGCTCTGCTATCACAGTCAAGGTAAAATGTGTCTCATCTTGTATTTAGTTAAACCGCATTAGTTGTGGCATTTGTCACAATACTGAACTCCGTCTGATCACTTGAGTGATTGGGCGCTTGCTCGTGAAGTCACAATGTAACTTCCTGGTCACATGAGCTCTGGTGTATTAGCATTCATACACTGGATATTTAGGCAAAATGTTCTTACACTGTTGAGTTAGCTGGGCAGCTTTTCAGTCCAGTCAGCCTAACAATTTCTGGTTTAGGAGCTTATACAAGCTCCTCCTTTCAGATGATGCTGGGTATACTCATATATACAATCCAGCCATTGTGAGGTTATGTCTGGGCTAAGCTGAGCTTTTCATTTTCTGGTTCCCATAAGTTTGCTACTTAGTTTTCAGTTCCTGACTGCTGCCTTTTAGTTTTTTGTTCTCCATTTTCCCTGATTTCTCCTGCTTCTTAAGTCTTTCTTTGCAACCTTTTCCAAGGTCACATAGGAATAATTTTAGGTTCCAGTCGCCATGTTGCCTTTTTCAGAGCAGATATGCAGATGTTAGGCAGGACTGGCCAGGGATAGTATAGTAAGAGCATTGTCTATCTTTCCATACCAGTCCTTTGGCTGCTTGTCCACAGGCGTTTGGAAATTTCGCGGCCGCTGCCGCCGCCCGGGAGCAGGAGCCGGCAGCCGAATCTCTGCGCTGAGCCTATCTGACAGATAGGCTCACAGCCGAGAATCTCGGCAATTCTCAGCATGCTGCGATTTGCTAGCCGCGAGAGGAGAATCACTATGATTCTCCGCTCATGGACAGGGGGGCTGCGCTCTCCATAGCAACACAGATTACCAACGCGGGGAACTCAATGAAAATTCGTGGACAGGAGTCCTTATTTGTCGTGGTGTTTGTTTTATTTGTAACTTTATCATTACTTGTCCTCTTTCTGTTCCCTTACCCTTTCTTTGTATGTACCTTACGTGACTTAACTAGTTTAATGTGACCTCATCAGGTGAGATCTTGACTAGACTAGTCCATCATAACACCATTCTTTTCTTATTTTTCTTGAATATGTATTAATATATTGAAAATTGAGTGGTATAATTTTCTTTGTCGCTGAGACACATGCTCCTATTGTCCAATCAATGGTGACAGTGTCAAATTGTGTAGAAACACAAAATATTGTCCACTTACTATTGACAATAGTATGGTAAAGCTTATTTGCCTATTCTTCATATCTTTCATTTACTATGAAGTTTACAAAATCTTTAGCTGTTTATCCCACAATATGTCTCCCGTACTTGACTCCCCCTATGTACCACACTCTGTATTTTACAAGCATAAAGGATGATCACCATGGACTCCAAAAGCATTGATATTTTCCTAGTTTTGCATGGATCTTACTCAAGCCCCCAGCTACATACTGAATCCTATTCCAATAGATGCACTCATGCAGCTCTTTGTGGTTGAAATTCACTTTATTACGAACCAGGATAACATTCTAATTTTTGATGCTTGAAGCTATATTTTTTCCTTACATATTAACAATCCCAGTACAGACTTTTTATCAGCAAATGACATATGAAATATATTTTAGACAGCACGTTTCTTAGTTTAAAGATATTTACTCTTGCATTTATGCATTATTTAGCCTGTAATTTATTAATTCAATTTGCAGAAGAGATTTTTATTATACAATGTAATGAAAAATAAGGGAAATTGTAGGAATCATCATTTAATATTCTATATAGAAAATATATACTATGCCAATAAATATAAGCTAATATCAGATACACTATCTTCATAAGATCAACTATATCATTCTACATTATTGTTACTGTTGTAACGTCGTTTTAGACAAATGAACTATAGTACTGAAGCTTTGCAATGAATGGTTCTAATTTCTGACTTGAAATAATAACTTTATTTAGTAACTAGCTCACCCGTCGCGCGTTGTTGCGAAAACAGACAGACATACTTTCGTATATATATATATATATATATATATATATATATATATATATATATATATATATATATATATATATAAAACACCCAATCACAGCGCAGCTTTCATGTTACCTTAGCGGTATAATGTATAACAATCAATCGCAGCGCAGCTCACATGTTACCTCAGCTTTATAATATACTAGCTGATATACCCGGCTTCGCCTGAGTTAATTTGGTACTGGTGTTTATCTGGTGTTCACACGGAAAAGCTTATGAAGTCGTGGTTACTTTAGAGATACTGAGGAAAAAAAATATGTTCACCATTTTGCATAGTTCTCTGCGTTACCCAGGAAATACCACGGGGAGGTAACCATGCGACGTTTCCTTTATATAAAATGACATCAGGAAGTGAGAGAATTAGATTCCATACATAAAATTTGGACACTAATTCTTTTGCGCTTAGAATTGAATAATTGAGTTGGGACCCATTAGTTTTTCCTATTTATGACATAATCAATGCTCGTGCCAAATTTCCCATTTCTATGACACCGGAAAGTGAAAAAATTACATTCTGCACGTAAAATTTTGACGCCAATTCTTTTGCGCTAGAATTTAATAATCGAGTTGGGACCCATTAGCTTTTCCTATGTATGACATAATCAAGGCTCGTTCCAAATTTCCCGTTTCTATGACACCGGAAAGTGAAAAAATTACATTCCGTACGTAAAATTTCGACGCCAATTCTTTTGCGCTAGAATTGAATAATCGAGTTGGGACCCATTAGCTTTTCCTATATATGACATAATCAATGCTCGTGCCAAATTTCCTGTTTCTATGACACCGGAAAGGGAAGAAATTACATTCCATACGTAAAATCTGAACGCTAATTCTCTTGCGCATAGAATTGAATAATTGAGTTGGGACCCATTAGCTTTTCCTATTTATGACATAATCAATGCTCGTGCCAAATTTCCTGTTTCTATGACACCGGAAAGTGAAAAAATTACATTCCGCACGTAAAATTTTGACGCCAATTCTTTTGCGCATAGAATTGAATAATCGAGTTGGGACCCATTAGCCTTTCCTTTATATTACATAATCAATGCTCGTGCCAAATTTCACGTTTCTATGACATTGGGAAGTGAGAGATTTAGATTATGTACGTAAAATTTTGACGCCAATTCTTTTGCGCATAGAATTGAACAATCGAGTTGGGACCCATTAACTTTTCCTATTTATGACATAATCAATGCTCGTGCCAAATTTTAAGTTTCTATGACATTGGGAAGTGAGTGATTTAGATTATGTACATTAAATTTCGACGCCAATTCTTTTGCGCTAGAATTGAATAATCGAGTTGGGACCCAATTTATTTTCCTATTTTGGAGATAATCTATGCTTGCGCCAAATTTCATGTTTCTACGACATTGGGAAGTTGGAGAACTTTTGGCGAGTCAGTCAGTGAGTCAGTCAGTGAGTCTGTCAGTGAGTCAGTCAGTCAGTCAGTCAGTGAGTCAGTGAGGGCTTTCAGCTTTATATATATAGATAACAGCCAATCACAGTGCAGCTTTCATGTTACCTCAGCAGTATAATATATAACAACCCATCACAGCGCAGCTTTTATGTTACCTCAGCAGTATAAGAAATAGCAACCAATCACAGCGCAGATTTCATTTGACCTCAGCAGTATAAGAAATGGCAAAAAATCGAAGCGCAGCTTTCATGCTATCTCAGCAGTTAAGAAAGTAACAACCAATGACAGTGCAGCTTTCATGTTAACTTACCAGTATAAGAAGTAGCAACCAATCACAGCGCAGCTTTCATGTTACCTCAGCAGTATAAAAAATAGCAACCAATCACAGCACAGCTTTCATTATACCCCAGCCGTATAAGAAATAACAACCAATCACAGCGCAGCTTTCATGTTACCTCAGCAGTATAAGAAATAGCAACCAATCATAGCGCAGCTTTCATGTTACCTCAGCAGTATAAGAAAAAGCAACCAATCACAGGGGCGTGGCCTGACTAAGAAAGAAGACGGACATCTCGGGCTAAGCTCCGTCTTTACCCAGCCTAAAAAGCAAACCTTATACCTAACCAGCGGCAGAATACACATCTAAAACTTACCTCCCAAACTTCTGGATACCATGCCGAAGAGAAAGGTGTTCAAAGTGCCGCTGCAGAGGGTCTCGGACATCTTCCCGATGCGCCCTGAAGACCGAGAGCGGACCGTGCACTCCAAGAAGCCGCCTTCCCCGCTGTCACAACATCAGATGGAGAGACAGGGAGAGCGGTTGTCACAGCTGCTGCAGCGATCGGAGCTCCGGACACTGACAGCACATACCATCAGCAAGCTGGGCAGGGAAGCCCGACGAGAAAAGCGGTAAGCAAAGCGAGAAGGGGGGATACAGTTATTGCTCAGAGCACACGTAACATGGCACTTGGGCGCTCCTCGACCCCCCTGATCCCCCCCCACTGACAATAACACAACAGAAAAACCTCACAAGCGGCCAAAATAAAAATTTCCATAGAGGAATAAAATCCCTACAGGGATCAGTACTGTGGAACTCTGGAGAAGGGGAAGAAAGTCTATCCAGAAATGAACCTTCTGCAACTGTGCCTATAAAACCCCCACAGATGCACAAAATGGCTGCCCCTCCATCTTCTTCTAAATCACCTCAGTCTCAATTGCCTTCAAACAGCCCAGAAAAACAAAAACCTAGACTGTCCACACCTTACTCCTCAGAACTAAGTTCAGAAGAAGATGAAGACCTTATTATAAACGTCCCCACATCCAATATAAAAAAAAAAAAAAAAGTTAAAAGTAAAAAAAAGTTTAAAAAGTTAAAGTTTCATCTCCCCTTATGGATCGTATCTGTAAGGGGGGATGAAATTACGTACCCAAGGTCCCGGATTTGTTCCCTGGTGGGATGTTGATCCGCGGATCTTACCCCAGCTTCGGCGCATGCGCCCGTCAGCATGATGGCGGACGCATGCGCAAAAGTGAAAGATTGCCCAAGAAATATAAAATCTCCCTGCTGCTGGCTACAAAAGGTAGCCAAGAGCCTGGAGATGTCACGGGGAGCCGCGGTATGCGGTTACTGGTCACGTGATCACCGTTATCCAATGCATAATGGCGATCACGTAAAAGTTCTTTAAAAAGTTGCAGTTTCATTTCCCCTCACCGATGCGATCGGTGGGGGGAGATGAAACATCTTCTCGGAGGCTTCCGCATTTGAATCCAGATGCGATTATCCTCCATGGACCCTTCCGGCTGCTGCGCATGCGCCCGCCGGCAAAATGCCGGACACATTCGCAGGAGTCGGGAAGCCCAGGAAATTTTAAATCTCCTTGCTTCCAGCGACCAACGGTCGCTGAGTGCTTGGAGCAGTGACGGGTGGCCTCGTTGAGTGGTCCCGGTCACGTGATAAATTAGCGATCTACCATTAGGCTGGTCACACATGACCGGAGAGGAATTACGGGTTCTGCATGCACTTGATCAGCGGTAATCCACGGATCAATCGCATGCATTGGATTACACAATTCCCCCCAATTAGCGGGTCGGAATTACGTAATCCACTCGCAGAAACAGAACACGGCATGCTATATTTTACCACGAATATCTGCGACCTAGAGCCCATTGTGCTCTATGACCGCGGATATACTCGCACCCCATATGCAAACACATTGTGTACGGGCTGCGGGTACCCGAGTCATCTCTAAGCGACGGCGCGGGAAATGCAAACAAAAAACCGCCTGTGTGAGTAGGCAGTTATGCGCAGTACATTACGCAACCGTACGCAGGGTCACAGCCGGGCTCACAGCTGGAATCCGCTGCAGGCCTCGGCAACCGGATTCCGCCTACGGCTACGTGAGCACGGCGTTATTCAGACCGCTACCAGTAATCCGTAATTTACAAGAAGCCCCGGGAACGCTCGCCTTCCTGCAGTTCCAGGAGCAGCTTGTTGAGCGCCTTCTCTGTGAGACCGCTGCACCGCAGCAAGATTACAAAGCCTCACAGCGCCACTTTCTACACCCCATCCCCGCCGCTGAGGTTACGAAATACCCCCCAAAATACATGAGAGGAGGGGGGGATACCCGGTTTTCTTGCCCCATGTGCCCAGCCCAACCAGCCTCCGTAATTACCCCTGTCTTCGGACATAAAACGCAGTTTATATTATTACCTTTATCTAATATTTAGGGAATGCCAAAAAATGGGGATGGCGGGGGGGATTATTTTTAGGAAGTCAAATTTTTTTTCCGTATAAGTGGGCAATGGGGCCTGGAATTTATTCAGTTCTGCCCTGAAATCCAGCGGGCATTCCCTCCATTATGGGCCTAGCCATGTGTCCTGTAAGTAGATTAGGGCCACAATGGGTATGTTTCTGAACACGGGACAAACGGGGGGGATCCATTTTGGGGTGACCGTCTTCATTCCTATGTACACTGTACAAAAAAACCAGTTTTTAAATTGACAAAATTGCCAAACAAATGAAAATCGTAATTTTTTCCTTTTGCTTTGCTTAGATTCATTCAAATACTTTGGGGTCAAAATATGCAGTACACCCCTAGATGAATTTGTTAAGGGGTCTAGTTTTTAAAATGGGGTCATTTGTGGGGGTTCTCTATCGTTTTGGACGCTCAATGGCTCTACATGTGGGCAATGGGGACTGGAATTTATTCCGTTGTACCCTGAAATCCAACGGGTGCTCCTTCCATTATAGGCCTAGCTATGTTTCCTTTAAGTAGATTAGGGCCACAATGGGTATGTTTCTGAACACGGGACAAATGGGGGTATCCATTTTGGGGCGAAAGTCTTCATTCCTATGTACACTTTCCAAAAAAAACAGTTTTTAAATTGACACAATTGCCAAAAAAATGAAAATCGTAATTTTTTCCTTCTGCTTTGCTTAGATTCATTCAAAAACTGTGAAGTCAAAAAAGTCATCATACCCCTAGATAAATTCGTTAGGGGGTCTACTTTTCAAAATGGGGTCACTTGTGGGGGTTCTCCATCGTTTTGGTCACTCAATGGCTCTACAAGTGGGCAATGGGGACTAAATCTCCTTCAAGCAAAATTTCTGTTCCGAAAGCCAACGGTTGCTCCTTTCATTTTGGGCCCCATTGTGCATATAAATGTAATACTAGGGCCACAATGGGTATGTTTCTGAGCACAGGACAAACAGGGGTATCCATTTTGGGGTGCAAGTCTTCATTCATATATGTGCGGTACAAAAAAAACTGCTTTTGAAATGACAGAATTACCAAAAAAATGAAAATCGTAATTTTTTTCCTTCGGCTTGGCTTAGATTCATTCAAAAACTGTGAAGTCAAAAAAGTCATCGTACCCCTAGATAAATTCGTTAAGGGGTCTACTTTTCAAAATGGGGTCACTTGTGGGCGTTCTCCATCGTTTTGGTCACTCAAGGGCTCTACAAGTGGGCATTGGGGACTAAATCTCCTTCAAGCAAAATTTCTGTTTCGAAAGCCACCGGTTGCTCCTTTCATTTTGGGCCCCGTTGTGCATCCAGACATATGATTAGGGCCACAATGGGTATGTTTCTGAGCACCGGAGAAACAGGGGTATCCATTTTGGGGTGCAAATCTTCATTCATATATGTGCTGTACAAAAAAACTGCTTTTAAAATGACAGAATTACCAAAAAAATGTAAATTGTAATTTTTTTTCCTTTGGCTTGGCTTAGATTCATTCAAAAACTGTGAAGTCAAAAAAGTCATCGTACCACTAGATAAATTCGTTAAGGGGTCTAATTTTCAAAATGGGGTCACTTGTGGGGGTTCTCCATAGTTTTGGTCACTCAATGGCTCTACAAGTGGGCAATGGGGCCTAAATCTCCTTCAAGCAAAATTTCTGTTCCGAAAGCCACCGATTGCTCCTTTCATTTTGGGCCCCATTGTGCATCCAAACGTAAGATTAGGGCCACAATGGGTATGTTTCTGAGCACGGGACAAACAGGGGTATCCATTCTGGGGTGCAAATCCTAATTTTCATGTGTACTATAGAAAAAAGTCCTGTCTTTAAAATGACATATTTGCAAAAATATGAAATTTTTGTTTTTCTCTTCTAAATTGCATTGACTCCTGAAAAAAAACTGTGGGGTTAAAATACTCATGACACCCCTCAGTGAATACGTTAACGGGTGTAGTTTTTAAAATGGGGTCACTTGTGGGGGTATCTATCATTTTGACTCCTATGAGCCTTTCCAATCTTGGATTGGTGTAGGAAAACAAAGTGTTCCTCAAAATGCTGAAAAGTAATGTTACATTTGTACGTCTCCTAAATGGTTAAAAAAAAAACGAAAGTTTTTCCAATGTGCGCCCAAAATAAAGTAAACGGATGGAAATATAAATCTTAGCAAAAATTTCTATATTATGTTTGCACATATTTGAGATATTGCAGTTGGAAATGTGAAAAAATGACGATTTTTTCAAAATTTTCCCAATTTTGGCGCTTTTAATAAATAAACACAAATTCTATCGGTCTTTTTTTTCCACCTAAATGAAGTACAACATGTGGCGATAAAACAATGTCAGAATCGCTTGGATATGCAAAACCTTTCTGGTCTTTTTCCATGCTAAAGTGACACGTGTCAGATTTGCAAAATTTGGCCTGGTCATTAAGGCGTAAACAGGCTTGGTCACTAAGGGGTTAATAGCGACTCTGCTACCAAACACTTCTGAAAACGACCTTATAATTGACAGAATTCACAGATTGCCTAAACCAAAATTCATATCAGCAGCGACGCCTTGTGATGTAATTGCGAGAGTGCATTTCTTCCATATTAGGCCTTAGTCAGACGGGCGTTTTTTCTCTTTGCGGATCGCATGTCGGATGCGCATGCGCAAATCGCGTGACCGGGGGCGAAAAATCGCGGGAAAAATCTGCACCTAGCCGCGTTAATCGTCGCAGCAAAACGCCCGTCTGACCAGAGAAAAATCGCCGCGCGCATCAAAATGCACATAAAACTTAGACTGGCCGGCGAAAAAAATGATTTTGGTGCGCACATAAAACGCCGAACGCAGATAGGCGCGATCTGCGAATCGTCGTGTCCTATAATTTATCGCATATCCGCATAAAAAGCGGACATGTGACCGATACCATAGCGAACCATTGGTTCTATATATGCGCGAATCGCATGCGCATGCACAAATCGCGCGAAAAAACGCCTGTCTGACTAAGGCCTAAGGAGGCACTCGTGCATGCAGCAAGAAAATTGACCACACTAGCAAGACCATACTCTGAAGTCCACCTTTTTGCGGACCTCTCTGCTTTCACAGTCCAAGGCCGAAAAGCCTTCGTAAAAATTACTTCCTCCCTGTGAGTGACGAATATCTCATACAGATGGGGATTTCCCACCAAACTGCTGGTGCACAAAGACAACTCACTTCATGTAATCTCATCACCCAAAATGAGTGAGTCCCAATTAGAAAAATGGGGAATCCAAATAACAGAGAGGTCTTCACCCACAAACAAGAAAAAGACGCAGAGCCCACCGACACACTCGCCTCGTTCCTCTCCTGACAATTAAATCAGAAGTACCCAATGGTTCCTCATCATATCTCCAAGCTAACCGTCGCTGGTGCTTATTTTAGCCGACAGAAGAATTAGGCTGAAGAAATGTCAGGCGAACTTTTCTTTCCCTCCAAATATATGCAGGTGTTAAAATCTATTCTCCTGCCTGTTTTTTGTTACAACTTTTTGTTCTCTCTGTGTTGTTCCTTCTATTCTGCAAGTACAAAGAGCAGCACTGTCTCACAACAAAAACAACAAAAGAAGAACAAGCGATTAAGTATCTGCTACTTGTTATATATGTTGTTTTCAAAAAAATGTGTCACCATTCCACTAACTCTGAATATCAGCAAAAACTTTTCTAAGCTAAATGATAATTAGAATACTTTCACAAAATGCTAAGGGCCTACACTCCCCATTTAAAAGAATGATCATTTGGAAAGAAGCAAAGGAAACGAATGACAACATATTACGCGTACAAGAAACTAATTTTACTGACTTGACAGGTCCTAAATTTTCCAACAAAAAATTTCCTCAGGTCTTCACAGCAAATACAAAAAAGAAAAAAGCTGGGGTCCTTGTTGCGTTCAGGGAGGATGCTGACTTTGTACTTAACAAACAATTGCTTGGCCCACAGGGTAGATTTATCATTTTGGTGGGTACCCTGTCTGGACAAAAGATTACTTTAGTTAACATATACGCTCCTAAGGCCTTAGTCAGACGGGCGTTTTTCGCGCGATTTGCGCATCGTATGTCGCATGCGCAAATCGCGTTACCGGAGGCGAAAAATCACGGGAAAAATCTGCACCTAGCTGCGTTAATCGTCGCAGCAAAACGCCCGTCTGACCGGAGAAAAATCGCCGTGCGCATCAAAATGCGCATGAAACTTCGTCTGACCGGTGAAAAAAATGATTTTGGTGCGCACATAAAACGCAGAACGCAGATAGGCGCGATCTGCGAATCGTCGTGTCCTATAATTTTTCGCATATGCGCATAAAAAGCGGACATGTGACCGATACCATAGCGAACCATTGGTTCTATATATGCGCAAATCGCATGCGCATGCGCAAATCGCGCGTAAAAACGCCCGTCTGACTAAGGCCTAATAATGCACAAATATCTTTTTTAAACAAAATGTACAAAAAAATAGACAGGGAAGATTATTGATTTGCGGGGATTTTAATATTATCCCTGACAAGACCAGTGACTCTACAGCTTGCAATAGAACTGCTCCCACATTAAATCCCTGGCTCCACAAACAAAACCTATTCGATACATTTTGCTGTCTAAACTCTTCGTCACGTGAATATACACACTACTCCCCACGTCACAAGACGTTCTCAAGGATAGATCTTTTCCTGACAGATAGATGGACGCTCCCCCATGTTCAAGCGTCTGATATAGGCACCACCGCTTGGTCGGACCACTCACCCATCCTACTGAAGCTAGATCTTGGACCCCCACATAACAACCTAAAGATGTGGTGAAACGATGTAAACTTACTTAAACCCCCTAAAAAACAAAAAATAATAGGTGACGCGATAGACGAATACTTCACTTTAAACTCAAATCCAGAAATAAAAAATTCTACAATATGGAACCCTCATAAAGCAGTCATAAGAGGAATATTAATAAAACTCAGCAGCCAACATAAAATAGAGAAGAAAAAACAGATTGAAGAACTTCTGTACAAAATTAAATCAGCAGAAAAAGCAATACAAATCTCACCAGAAAAGAACACACATGCAAATGACCTGATAACACTTAGACGAAATCTTAGATCAACCCTGCTCGAAAACTATGAAAAGAATCTATATTTTATAAAGCAAATTTTTACTCCATCATAGATAAACCCTCAAAATTAATGGCTAATCTAACAAAACCAAAAAGAATTAAAATCAAAATCCCTTACCTGATCGACACTAATGACCCAACTCTAAAAATTTCTCACCCCCAAAAAAATCGCTGAAGCATTCAAAGATTATTATTCTAAACTGTACAATCTGAAAGAAGACCCCAATGTTTTTCAGCCTAACTCCTCCATTATTGACACATTTTTGAGTAAAATGTCTCTTCCCACATTGGGTACTAAATCTCAAGAACTAGATTAACCCATATCTGTCGCGGAAATAACTAAAACTATTAAACAACTAAAAAACTTTAAATCTGCTGGGCCAGACGGTTTCACAAATGAGAACTATAAATTATTTGCTTCCCACCTAACTGCCCATCTAGGAAAAACACTTAATGACGCGATGACAAATGGTTCTTTACCAGCAGAAATGCTACAAGCGACAATAACGACGATTCCTAAACCAGGCAAATCCCTCACTGTCCCATCTAATTTTAGACCAATCTCCCTATTAAATTCAGATACAAAAATCGATTCAAAAATTTTAGCTGCAAGACTTTTAGAAGTCCTCCCGGAGGTAATTCATAAAGACCAAGTGGGATTCACAAAAGTAAGACAAGCAGCAGATGGCACGAGGAGGGCTTTGGACCTGATCTCAAGGGTGGGGTAGAGTCGGGCGCCTTCTTTCCTCCTTGCCCTGGATGCAGAGAAGGCGTTCGATAGACTTCATTGGGGGTTCGCCTTTGCGGCTCTCCAGAAGTTCGGAATAGGAGACAAATTCCTACAAGCCATCCGTGCCTTGTACTCTTCACCATCTGCAAGGATACTAGTGGAGGGAGCCCTATCTTCCCCATTCAAAATTACAAATGGTACTCGCCAGGGATGCCTACTTTCGCCTTTACTGTTTATCATGATAATAGAGCCATTTGCAGAGTTAATAAGAATTTCTCCTGAAATTAGAGGAGTACACCTAAGCAACATAAAATTGGATTATTCGCATATGATGTCCTTTTATTTTTATTGGACCCCTTGAATTCTTTAAGAAAAACAATGGAATGTATAGAGATGTTTAGCAAAGTTTCATACTATAAATTAAATGTAGACAAATCGCAAATACAAAAAATATCAACATAGACAAACAGTTAAGATTAGCCATTAGAGATGAGCGAGCACCAAAATGCTCGGGTGCTCGTTACTCGGGACGAAATTATCGCGATGCTCGAGGGTTCGTTTCGAATAACGAACCCCATTGAAGTCAATGGGTGACTCGAGCATTTTTGTATATCGCCGATGCTCGCTAAGGTTTCCATTTGTGAAAATCTGGGCAATTCAAGAAAGTGATGGGAACAACACAGCAACGGATAGGGCAGGCGAGGGGCTACATGTTGGGCTGCATCTCAAGTTCCCAGGTCCCACTATTAAGCCACAATAGCGGCAAGAGTGCCCCCCCCCCTCCCAACAACTTTTACTTCTGAAAAGCCCTCATTAGCAATGCATACCTTAGCTAAGCACGACACTACCTCCAACAAAGCACAATCACTGCCTGCATGACACTCCGCTACCACTTCTCCTGGGTTACATGCTGCCCAAACCCCCCCCCCCCCGTGCACGACGCAGTGTCCACAGCGCACACCAAAGTGTCCCTGCGCAGCCTTCAGCTGCCTTCATGCCACACCACCCTCATGTCTATTTATAAGTGCGTCTGCCATGAGGAGGAACCGCAGGCACACACTGCAGAGGGTTGGCACGGCTAGGCAGCGACCATCTTTAAAAGGGGCGGGGCGATAGCCCACAATGCTGTACAGAAGCAATGAGAAATATAATCCTGTGCCACCGCCATCAGGAGCTGCACACGTGGGCATAGGAATGGGGAACCTATGTGCCACACACTATTCATTCTGTCAAGGTGTCTGCATGCCCCAGTCAGACCGCGTTTTTTTATAAATAGTCACAAGCAGGTACAACTCCGCAATGGGAATTCCGTGTGCACCCACAGCATGGGTGGCTCCCTGGAACCCACCGGCGGTACATAAATATATCCCATTGCATTGCCCATCACAGCTGAGGTAATGTCATGTTAAATGCAGGTGGGCTTCGGCCCACACTGCATGCCCCAGTCAGACTGGGGTTCTTTAGAAGTGGACACATACAGTTACAACTCCGTGTGGACCGACAGCATGGGTGGGTGCCAGGAAGCCACCGGCGGTACATAAATATATCCCATTGCAGTGCCCATCACAGCTGAGGTAACGTCCGATTAAATGCAGGTGGGCTTCGGCGCACACTGCATGCCCCAGTCAGACTGGGGTTCTTTAGAAGTAGACACATGCAGTTACAACTCCCTGTGGACCCACAGCATGGGTGGCTCCCTGGAACCCACCGGCAGTACATAAATATATCCCATTGCAGTGCCCAGCACAGCTGATGTAACGTCAGCTTTATTGCAGGTGGGCAAAAAATTAATTGGATTACACTGTAGGCGAGGGCCCAAAAAAATTGGTGTACCAACAGTACTAATGTACGTCAGAAAAATTGCTCATGCCCAACCAAGAGGGCATGTGAAACCCATTAATCTCTTTGGTTAATGTGGCTTAATTTGTAACTAGGCCTGGAGGCAGTCCAGTTAAAATATAAATTGGTTCAGGTGCAAGTTTCAACGCTTTAATGAGCATTGAAATGTATAAAAATTGTTTACAAAAATTATATGACTGAGCCTTGTGGGCCTAAGAAAAATTGCCCGTTCGGCGTGATTACGTCAGGTTTCAGGAGGAGGAGCAGGAGGAGGAGGATGAATATTAGACACAGATTGATGAAGCTAAAAGGTCCACGTTTTTGATGGTGATAGAGAACAATGCTTCCATCCGCGGGTGCACCCTACGTATTGTTTAGGTATCGCTGCTGTCCGCTGGTGGAGAAGAGAAGTCTGGGGAAATCCAGGCTTTGTTCATTTTGATGAGTGTAAGCCTGTCGGCACTGTCGGTTGACAGGCGGGTACGCTTATCTGTGATGATTCCCCCAGCCGCACTAAACACCCTCTCTGACAAGACGCTAGCCGCAGGATAAGCAAGCAACTCCAGGGCATACAGCGCGAGTTCAGGCCACGTGTCCAACTTCGACACCCAGTAGTTGTAGGGGGCAGAGACGTCATGGAGGACGGTCATGCGATCGGCTACGTACTCCCTCACCATCCTTTCACAGTGCTCCCGCCGACTCAGCCTTGAATGGGGAGCGGTGACACAGTCTTGCTGGGGAGCCAGAAAGCTGTCAAAGGCCTTAGAGAGTGTTCCCCTGCCTGTGCTGTACATGCTGCCTGATCTCCGCGCCTCCCCTGCTACCTGGCCCTCGGAACTGCGCCTTCGGCCACTAGCGCTGTCGGATGGGAATTTTACCATCAGTTTGTCCGCCAGGGTCCTGTGGTATAGCATCACTCTCGAACCCCTTTCCTCTTCGGGTATGAGAGTGGAAAGGTTCTCCTTATACCGTGGGTCGAGCAGTGTGTACACCCAGTAATCCATAGTGGCCAGAATGCGTGTAACGCGAGGGTCACGAGAAAGGCATCCTAACATGAAGTCAGCCATGTGTGCCAGGGTACCTGTACGCAACACATGGCTGTCCTCACTAGGAAGATCACTTTCAGGATCCTCCTCCTCCTCAGGCCATATACGCTGAAAGGATGACAGGCAAGCAGCATGGGTGCCCTCAGCAGTGGGCCACGCTGTCTATTCCCCCTCCTCCTCATCCTCCTCATGCTCCTCCTCCTCCTCCTCAACGCGCTGAGATATAGACAGGAGGGTGCTCTGACTATCCAGCGACATACTGTCTTCCCCCACCTCTGTTTCCGAGCGCAAAGCGTCTGCCTTTATGCTTTGCAGGGAACTTCTCAAGAGGCATAGCAGAGGAATGGTGACGCTAATGATTGCAGCATCCCCGCTCACCATCTGGGTAGACTCCTCAAAGTTTCCAAGGACCTGGCAGATGTCTGCCAACCAGGCCCACTCTTCTGTAAAGAATTGAGGAGGCTGACTCCCACTGCGCCGCCCATGTTGGAGTTGGTATTCCACTATAGCTCTACGCTGCTCATAGAGTCTGGCCAACATGTGGAACGTAGAGTTCCACCGTGTGGGCATGTCGCACAGCAGTCGGTGCACTGGCAGATGAAACCGATGTTGCAGGGTGCGCAGGGTGGCAGCGTCCGTGTGGGACTTGCGGAAATGTGCGCAGAGCCGGCGCAACTTTCCGAGCAGGTCTGACAAGCGTGGGTAGCTTTTCAGAAAGCACTGAACCACCAAATTAAAGACATGGGCCAGGCATGGCACGTGCGTGAGGCTGTCGAGCTGCCGAGCCGCCACCAGGGTACAGCCGTTGTCACACACGACCATGCCCGGTTGGAGGCTCAGCGGCGCAAGCCAGCGGTCGGTCTGCTCTGTCAGACCCTGCAGCAGTTCGTGGGCCGTGTGCCTCTTCTCTCCTAAGCTGAGTAGTTTCAGCACGGCCTGCTGACGCTTGCCCACCGCTGTGCTGCCACGCCGCGCGACACGGACTGCTGGCGACGTGCTGCTGCTGCTGACACATCTTGATTGCGAGACAGAGGTTGCGTAGGAGGAGGAGGAGGGTGGTTTAGTGGAGGAAGCATACACCGCCGCAGATACCACCACCGAGCTGGGGCCCGCAATTCTGGGGGTGGGTAGGACGTGAGCGGTTCCAGGCTCTGACTCTTTCCCAGCCTCCACTAAATTCACCCAATGTGCCGTCAGGGAGATATAGTGGCCCTGCCCGCCTGTGCTTGTCCACGTGTCCGTTGTTAAGTGGACCTTGGCAGTAACCGCGTTGGTGAGGGCGCGTACAATGTTGCGGGAGACGTGGTCGTGCAGGCCTGGGACGGCACATCGGGAAGAGTAGTGGCGACTGGGAACTGAGTAGCGCGGGGCGGCCGCCGCCATCATACCTTTGAAAGCCTCCGTTTCCACAACCCTATATGGCAGCATCTCAAGGCTGATAAATTTGGCTATGTGCACGTTTAACGCTTGAGCGTGCGGGTGCGTGGCGGCGTACTTGCGCTTGCGCTCCAACACTTGCGCTAGCGACGGCTGGACGGTGCGCTGAGAGACATTGGTGGATGGGGCCGAGCACAGCGGAGGTGAGGGTGTGGGTGCAGGCCAGGAGATGGTAGTGCCTGTGTCCTGAGAGGGGGGTTTGATCTCAGTGGCAGGTTGGGGCACAGGGGGAGAGGCAGCGGTGCAAACCGGAGGCGGTGAACGGCCTTCGTCCCACCTTGTGGGGTGTTTGGCCATCATATGTCTGCGCATGCTGGTGGTGGTGAGGCTGGTGGTGGTGGCTCCTCGGCTGATCTTGGCGCGACAAAGGTTGCACACCACTGTTCGTCGGTCGTCTGCACTCTCAGTGAAAAACTGCCAGACCTTTGAGCACCTCGGCCTCTGCAGGGTGGCATGGCGCGAGGGGGCGCTTTGGGAAACAGTTGGTGGATTATTCGGTCTGGCCCTGCCTCTACCCCTGGCCACCGCACTGCCTCTTCCAACCTGCCCTGCTGCTGCACTTGCCTCCCCCTCTGAAGACCTGTCCTCAGTAGGCGCAGCAAACCAGGTGGGGTCAGTCACCTCATCGTCCTGCTGCTCTTCCTCCGAATCCTCTGTGCGCTCCTCCCTCGATCTTACTCCAATTACTACTACCTGAGTGATAGACAACTGTGTCTCATCGTCATCGTCCTCCTCACCCACTGAAAGCTCTTGAGACAGTTGCCGGAAGTCCCCAGCCTCATCCCCCGGACCCCGGGAACTTTCCAAAGGTTGGGCATCGGTCACGACAAACTCCTCCAGTGGGAGAGGAACCATTGCTGGCCATTCTGGGCAGGGGCCCGGGAACAGTTCCTGGGAGTCTGCCTGCTCCTCAGAATGTGTCATTGTAATGGAGTGAGGAGGCTGGGAGGAAGGAGGAGCAGCAGCCAGAGGATTAAGAGTTGCAGCAGTGGACGGCGCAGAACTCTGGGTGGTTGATAGATTGCTGGATGCACTTTCTGCCATCCACGACAGGACCTGCTCACACTGCTCATTTTCTAATAAAGGTCTACCGCGTGGACTCATTAATTGTGAGATGAATGTGGGGACGCCAGAAACGTGCCTCTCTCCTAATCCCGCAGCAGTCGGCTGCGATACACCTGGATCAGGAGCTCGGCCTGTGCCCACACTCTGACTTGGGCCTCCGCGTCCTCGCCCGCGTCCACGTTCTCTAGGCCTACCCCTACCCCTCAGCATGCTGTATTACCAGTAGTGCAGAAACAGAACGCTGTAATTAAATGTGACGCTTATTGGCCTGTGGTTGGAGGCTGACTTCCCTTACGGAATGCACAGAAGAGCCAGGAAACAATTTTGCGCACGCCTGTAGTGAGACGTAGGTGCGTATGACTGAGCTAGTGGAATTCACAGCGCAGAAGCAGTCAAGTGGCCAAAGGCCAGTAGTAGGCCTTAAGTATTTTGCTTCTATTTTTTTTAAATGCTGAGCTGATACAGCAGACAGATACTGTAGGCAGCGTATAATATTATGTATACTGTTTCCCTCTGGCGGGATGACGGCGATCATGTAACAGAGACAGCAGATCCAGGAAACAATTTTGCGCAAGCCTGCTGTAACGCTTAGCTGCGTATTAATTAGGACTACTACCCCCAGCAGATAGATACTGTAGGCAGCGTATAATATTATGTATACTGTTTCCCTCTGGCGGGATGACGGCGATCATGTAACAGAGACAGCAGATCCAGGAAAAATTTTTGCGCCAGCCTGCTGTAACGCTTAGCTGCGTATTAATTAGGACTACTACCCCCAGCAGATAGATACTGTAGGCAGCGTATAATATTATGTATACTGTTTCCCTCTGGTGGGATGACGGCGATCATGTAACAGAGACAGCAGATCCAGGAAACAATTTTGCGCAAGCCTGCTGTAACGCTTAGCTGCGTATTAATTACGACTACTACCCCCAGCAGATAGATATTGTAGGCAGCGTATAATATTATGTATACTGTTTCCCTCTGGCGGGATGACGGCGATCATGTAACAGAGACAGCAGATTCAGGAAACAATTTTGCGCAAGCCTGCTGTAACGCTTAGCTGCGTATTAATTAGGACTACTACCCCCAGCAGATAGATACTGTAGGCATCGTATAATATTATGTATACTGTTTCCCTCTGGCGGGATGACGGCGATCAATTTTTTGGAAAAAGCCCATTGCCTGTATAGCCTGAATATCTCTTTCCCTGCCTCACCAGTACTGGCCCTATACTCTGTACAATGACTGCAGACTGCGGACGCAATGCTCTGCACGGCCGATATACAAAAAAAAAAAATTGTGCAACACTGCTAAAAGCAGCCTCAACAGTACTGCACACGGTCAGATGTGGCCCTAAGAAGGACCGTTGGGGTTCTTGAAGCCTAAAATAACTCCTAACGCTCTCCCTATAGCAGCTCCGACACCAGCAGCACTTTCCCTGATCTCTGTCAGAATGCATCTGTGGCGAGCTGCGGGAGGGGCCGATTTATATACTCGGGTGACACCTGATCTTGCCAGCCACTCACTGCAGGGGGGTGGTATAGGGCTTGAACGTCGCAGGGGGAAGTTGTAATGCCTTCCCTGTCTTTCTATTGGCCAGAAAAGTGTGCTAACGTCTCAGAGATGAAAGTGAAAGTAACTCGAACATCGCGTGGTGCTCGCCTCTAGTAACGAGCATCCCGAACACGCTAATACTCGAACGAGTATCAAGCTCGGACGAGTACGTTCGCTCATCTCTATTAGCCATCCAATGGGAATTACTCTTCCAATGGCACTCTGAGATCCCATACCTAGGCATAAAGCTATGCTACCCGCTATCTAATATTGTATCAATAAACCTGGACCCGCTCCATCTAACATTTCAAAAAGAGCTCGAACGTTTAGGAAAAAGGGAACACTCCTGGTTGGGGAAAATTGTTCTTTATAAAATGCTACTACTCTCCAAAAATCTTATATCTCTTCCGCACACTAAGCTACCCAATCCCGTCAGCAACTATATCGAAATTTCAAATCCAACGCATGAGATATATTTGGAGTACAAAGAGACCCAGAGTAGCTGCTCAAATATTATATAAACACCGCAAACAGGGAGGAATGGGTGTTCCTAATTTACATTCTTACTACCAAGGGACCATCCTAAGCCGATCTATGGCTTGGTTGCGAGACTCAGATTTCCCATCGTGGAGTCTTGTGGAAAAACAGGCAATAAAAATAGATACTTGAGATCCCTTCTGGAGTCGTGCATGATAGAAACTCTGTACCCGATGTATCACTCATTGATAGATATCCATGACATGTCTCCACCTATGTTAGCGACACTGCAGGCCTCAAACACCTATGTCCACAAATTTAACAACCTACCAAAAAAATCTGACGCTCGAGCTCCCGATTGAGATCCTTACTTTCTTTATTCAGGATCTACACGTGGAGAGATGGAGGAAAAGTGGGATCCAACTCATTTTGGAAATTGTGGAGGGAGGGGAGCTTCTCTCGTTTGGTACCCTTTGGGAGCGCTTTGGACTGGGAACTGAAGATCTTTTTGCATACTACCAAATCGAATCCTTTCTAAAAAAAAAAATCGTTTGTGGTCCTTGGATGTCCCAAACGACTTGGGATCTCTCTTTACTGCCCGTGGCGGTTTCGGTAGGGCTAAACCGAGAGATTTTTATAATATCCTATCAGGGAATTTGGGAATGTCTAAAAGAGTTCACCTGATAAACTGGGAAAGAGACTTGAAATGCAAGACGACACAGTCCCAATGGTTGAAAGCTTTCGAGTGGGGTAATAAATCTACTCTATCAGCAAACATTACAAAACCACTATAAGACATTAACAAGGTGATACTACACCCCATCTAAATTAGCTAGAACCTTCACATCCCAAAGCAGCGAATGTTGGAGAAAATGCGATAATGTTGGTACACTATTCCATATCCTTTGGGAATGCACGATAATTAAAAATTTCTGGGGAGAGGTCTTTGCCCTCATCCCTAAAATTACGGGAGTCCATGTGAGAAAAAAAACATAACTTGCTCTATTGCTATTGGATTGTGATAATATACCCCAAATCCACTGCAAATGGATTTGTCACTACCTAATGACAGCTAAACTCATAATCACTAGAAAATGGAAAACAGAGTGTCCTCCAAATGTGAAAGAATTAATGGCTACCTTGACAGACCATTATACATATGAAAGAATTTTTGCTAAATCCAATAATAACCTGAAAAGTTTTAATGTCATGTGGAAACCATGGCAGCAGTTTATGTTAACGGTTGATAACGTTTGAATTTGTTATAAAAGGAAATTACCTAATACTATAAATACCTCAGGCATAAACCTGAAGAGGGAGCATAGACCAACTAACATGAAACCATCTAATTAGACAAAGACACTCCCTCTTAGGTTTGACTTTTTTTTTCTTTGTGACTAAGGCAGCAAATTTATTTGACTATCAATACTGTAAAGTGTATAACTTATGTGGGAGATATCCTATCTGTATTTTCTGTATTTTTGTCAACTGTGAAGATGCTATGTTGTGTTTCCGGTCTGAACCTCTGGGGGAAGGGAACATCACCCCCCCCCCCACCTCCACAAGAATTTAAGGAGCAGTGCCTATTGTCCCAATACTGGTTAAACCAGTTCTAACTGGCAGAAACCTATCTAGAAATATCTTTATCTTTGTCTTGGTCAAGCAGAGAGGAGAAACAGGATGTTCTTCTCATGAGACCAAATTCAAGAATGAACTGAGCGTGCTCACTGAAGTTCCTCCCAGATGGATGACATCACAAGCTACCTCACAAATACCTCCCTCTGAGAAATGGCCTATCAGCTCACTGTAACTGCTAAATTGCCTGACTTCCTGTGTTGAAACTTATTTAAGTTTTACCCGAGCTTAATAAAGCTAGAGATTCTTTTGGGACACATGATGCAAGCCGTGTGGTCTTTGAAAGGCTCTCCAGGCCTGCACATATTATCTTAATTTGGAACGCACAGTATATCTGAGATAGCGAAAATTGCGCTAACACTTACATATCTTTAATGCAATTGTAAACTGTAATACTTCTCATCCTAATACCATGTATTGCCTTAAAATCAAATAAAAACTACTTGGGAAAAAAAAAGCAACCAATCAGAGCACAGCTTTCATTTTACCTCAGCGGTTTAAGAAATAGCAAGCAATCACAGCGCAGCTTTCATTTAACCTCAGCATTCCCAATATCCAGCAATTGCTTTGCAAAACGTTCGGCGGATGCATCATTTTGTAGTAGAACACGCATCCTGTTGCTCGTAATGCCTTTTTCTTTCGAGATGGAAATCAAACGATCTACGTCTGGGGGGCATAACTGTCGACGATGCTCACACGCGCAGCACCTATCGTAGGATAGATGTACTCTGCCAGTAATCTTCGCAGAAGTGTACTCAACAACTTCCCAAAGTTTCATGGCGATCAGATGAATGGTGTAGTAATGCATAAAGGACTGACACACAAACATTCATATATATATATATATATATATATATATTTTTTTTTTTAAAGGAAGACCTCAAGAAATAAATCTATGGAGGGAGATAATACATACAACATGTTTGAAGAAGCCAGAATCCCTACAGCAGCCCATTGCTAACAGTTTAAGTTAGTTCTACATTTAGATGTTTTTTGAGGAAATCTGTGATGCCACATGTTTTCCTGTGTCACATGGGGCAGGGAGATTCCTGAGAGACATGATATATAGGTTCTCAGCAAGTCTATACACAGATTGCTGATGCAGCTGGACATTTGCTATTAGATCACTGTTACTTGTGATTTGTCTACAGAAAAGAGTAGACATCTGAACTATAAATTACAAATTCATAGCTGATCTGTTTAATACCCAACCGTTGTAACATAACATCATTATGTAATTTCTAGTCTTATTAAACAACAGAATAATAAAATGTACAATTAGCAAATAAAAACATTCAAAAATTGGAAATTTTTTCTATCTGGTTGTAAAAAGAAAAAAATATGTATGTCTAATAAATTTCCTTTAACATCCTCATAGCTTGGCAAAAAAGCACCCCTCTGTATAGACTAGCCACAAACCAATTTGAGTATGTGATATGTTCCTGCCTTTGCATTCTTACATGTGTGCAGGCTTTGTGTGAACACTTCCATTGAAGGAGACCTCACTACCTCCGAATCTTTTCGCTCGAGTAGTCAGTTACTCGAAAAAAGCAATGCTCGATTGCAAAATCGCCCTTAACTAGAGATGAGCGAACGTACTCGGATAAGCACTACTCGTCCGAGTAATGTGCCTTATCCGAGTACCGCTGTACTCGTGCTGAAAGATTCGGGACGCGCTGCGGAGCGGGGAGCTGCAGGGGAGAGTGGGGAGGAACGGAGGGGAGATCTTTCTCTCCTTCTCTCCCGCCCGCTCTGCCCCGCTCCCCGCTGCGACTCACCTGTCAGCAGCGGAGCGCCCCGAATCTTTCAGCACGAGTACAGCGGTACTCGGATAAAGCACATTACTCGGACGAGTAGTGCTTATCCGAGTACGTTCGCTCATCTCTACCCTTAACGAGTACGTTCGCTCATCTCTACAAATTTCGAGTGATAGTTGTGTTTAAATCAGCCTTAAGTCTATAATCACTTAGGCAAACCTGTTAACTGAACTTCAAGGGGTTCTAACTTGTAAACTATTGATGGTCTATCTTCAAGATTGGATCATCAATAGTGAATTAGCATGAGACTGCCGTCTGGGGCATTCTTTGATCAGCTGTTCATCAAGCCAGTGTTCTCATACACTCACTGATCTGATTTTTGCAGGAAGGTTTGGTATTACAGACAAAAATCCTATTTACTTTAATGGGATCATTGAAGTGTCTGAAGATAGGCCATCAATAGCCTTTAAGGGCTTAGTCAGACGGGCGTTTTTTCGCTCGATTTGCGCATGCGTCCGGCGATTTTATAAAACCATTGCTTTGCAATGGTATCGGACACATGAGCGCTTTTTATGCGCTCGTCCGATAAATTATAGAACAGAAATCGCAGATCGCACCTATCTGCGATCTAAGATTCCTGTTCTCTTCTCTAGAGAAGTACGATGTTTGCCCATTGAATTCAATGGAGCCGGCAATACAGCCGGCTCCATTGAAAGCAATGTGCTGCGGGCGATCTTACAATGAATTGTCGGGAAGGGTTTAAATATATAAGCCCTTCCCTGCAATTCATCCAGAAATGTGTAAAAATAAAAAAAATATATATACTCACCTTGTCCCGGTAGACGGAGTTCAGCCGCGTCTGGCCGGCAGTTCTCCTGAACTGCTTTCTGTAGTATTCAGCAGCCGGGGATTTAAAATCCCCGCCTGCTGAATGAGCTGCCTCTAATTGGTCACAGCCTGACCAATCAGAGGCAGCACTCACTCACCCATTCATGAATTCATGAATGGGTGTGAGTTAGAGCTGCCTCTGATTGGTCAGGCTGTGACCAATCAGAGGCAGCTCATTCAGCAGGCGGGGATTTTAAATCCCCACCTGCTGAATAATACAGAAAGCAGTTCAGGAGAACTGCCGACCAGACGCGGCTAAACTCCGGCTGCGGCGGAAAGGTGAGTATACATTTTTTTATTATTTTTACACATTTTAGGATGATTTTCAGGTAAGGGCTTATATATTTAAGCCCTTCCCGAAAATTCATTGTGCGATCGCCGGCAGCCCATTGCTTTCAATGGAGCCGGCTGTATTGCCGGCTCCATTGAATTCAATGGGCTAACATCGTTCTGCCGGGACAAGGTGAGTATATTTTATTGTTTACTTTTTACACATTTTAGGATGAATTTCAGGTAAGGGCTTATATTTTTAAGCCCTTCCCAAAAATTCATCCCGCGCTAGACGGCAGCCCATTGCTTTCAATGGAGCCGGCTGTATTGCCGGCTCCATTGAATTCAATAGTCAGTTCTCATTTAATCGAGACGAGCACCGCGTGGTGCTCGTCTCGAGTAATGAGCATCTCGAGCACCCTAATACTCGAACGAGCATCAAGCTCGGACGAGTATGCTCGCCCATCTCTATTCAATATGTCTGCTCCCAAATCATGTCAGGGAGAGCTAGGAGGCCCCATATATATCAGTAAGTAGGCTGGTCCCACTGAAAATGGTATCTTCAGCCAAATTTTCCCAAAAGTATATGGGGACCTTTAGTCCGCTTTAAGTTTATAAGGGCGCTTTCACATGAGTCAAATGCTTGCACAATCTGCACACAGCTTAATTTGCTGATGCAGTTTTTCGCTCCACCCATATGTATAGATCTGGATTTGACGAAAAATTTTCAGTGTCATCGGGTGTGGATTGTGGAAATCTTCTGCATATATATATATATATATATATAGATATATACCTGAATTAACCTATTCACTGCCACTCTATGCTCTAAAATTTGATGTCCTCTGCATTTTCTGTTGATCAAGATAATTGAGGAGTTACACATGTTCCTTTACAACCAGATTTATTAGTAGTGGGACAGCAAAAATGTGTAAAGGTAGGCTATCTAAAAAAAAGAAGAAGGACGCACCAACACTATAAGAAATTAAATAGAGAAAAAAAGTGCATAACTACAAATTATTGAAAAACAGAAATATAGATTTATTCAACAGACAATGAAACCATAAAAACAGAGATCAAATATGACAGAAAGAACAATAGAAAACATCTCACAACAGATCAAATGAATCAGCCGGTCATGTATTGAAGCAATCCCAGTATAAATAATAAAGTGCACAAAACTAAATTACAATATTAACGTAAAAAAGTCATAATATGCTTATGTGAGACGCTGAGATGCAAGTCCCTGAAATAGAGATGCTGAGACATACCCTGTCACAGACAGATAAAGTCACAGCTAGTAGAAACAGAATATAAAGACTGTGAATGAGGATTCATATATCCAAATAAATGGATCTGACATATATCACACTTTAAATGGGAATCTATTAAAAATATAGCAACATCTCCTTCATGATTGGTTCTAAAGAATTTAATGGTTTGTGTCACTAGAAAAAAAAATTCTAACGGTTGGACATATTAAAAGACATAACAAAAGAGTATACTTATCTGTATCTGGGCTTTGGGACGCAGCTGAGCGGCATTTATAGCCTCAGCTTCAGCACCTAACATAGACAACCACTGGAAGTCAGGTGACCGCTGCGGCCAATCAGCAGCTGCAGCATCACTGTCCAAATTTCCTGGCTTTATGATACCCAGGATGTGAACATTGATGCTACGAGTTCGGACAGTGACTCAGCAGCCTCTTATTAGCCGCAGCGATAACCTGACATGTGGTAGACATCCACGCCAGGTGCTGCGGTTGTGGGAACCATTCAGCTGTGTTCCAGGGGGCTGAAAACATGAAAAATATGGTCTCTTATAAGGCCATCCATGCTCCTCTGGGAAATATGCAAATGAGAAGATGAAACAAAACCTCTGCAGTGACACCTATTGGAAGGCAGCATTTCTGAAAATCAATGTCAGACTTTTTTAACATGCCTTATAACAGGGACTGATAGCTGTTTTGGGGTGATTGTCCCACATTAGTGTGCAGTTGGTGTCTTGCGTGGCTAATGAGAGGCCAATTGACATGGGTCAGAAAGGGTATCATTTCTCCTTAAGGAGAACACCTAGAATGTGCACTCTATATGACATCCCTAAAGTATCTTGGCAGTAGTCTGAATATACAAGTATTTCTCAGTCAAACTTTCATGGATGTCCATTCTCCGGTGATGCTTACTTCTGACATTAATAAACAGATGGTGATGGACCACCTAGGAATAAGACTGTTTAATATTAATTTAAATATGATTGCTTCTAGAAAATGTTAAACACATGATTTTGCATTTAGCAAGTTATACAGCTTTTGATTTTCAAAGTCAAAGTGACATTCTTCTTCCACGGCTTATGTCAAAATTAAAAAGCAATACTGTTTTATGAACTTCTGCAGTTTATGATACATACAGCAGAACAAGATGGAATATCTCTAGGCTTAACTCACTTTTAACAAAGATTTTACAAATGGGCAAAGGAACTCTTTTGGGTATGTCATTTGTGTTAAGCGTTATAACATTTAGAAGGTTGTGATGGTTAGACAATGGTGCACATTCTCCATTGGATATGGTACCCACGGTCTTTTGTTTGACATGGATATTAGTACTCCCAAAATATCCTGCAATGCGTTATACTCAGTACTCGATGAACCTGATAGTGACATACCCTAAAGAGTTTCTTTGCCCAGTTGTAAAATCTAGATTTATTAGCCATCTTTCAGATGGCGGGCTTCCTATCAACTGATGTTGATATAAGTAACTGGGTCAAGGAAGCAGGTTGTGTTTTTCCGGAGAAGGAGGCAATGTGCTTGTTATGGACAGGCATCATGTGTAAATGGATTTTGAATAACATAGAAAGATATAGGGTCTTACATTCTGACCCTACTGACCTATACTCTCGGGATTTTACCAAATTGCTGACAACAGCTAAAGTCAAAAACTTGGAATAAATATAGGAAAAAAGTGGTGGTAGGCACAATCTCTTTTCTTAAAGAGGCACAAGACGTGTTTCTAAGCTAAACTCCTCTGTTTTTATTAAGTATTAATCCAGCATACAGTAGATGCATTTCGCGGCTGTTGTGCCCCTTCCTCTGTATTTTAGCTGGGGACACACAGCCAGCATTGGTGTATTCTCTTTACAGAGGAGTGGAGTGTAAAGAGAACACACCAAATCTGGCTGCAAAGGAATTGTTCACATACGGAATGCGGTGTGAAGCATTTTGAACCATTATTGGCAGCTGTTGCAAGCAGACCTTGATCTGTCAAAGAGATTGGTACCCCATCCTGAAATTACTTTCAGGAGGGGTTGGAATATATGTGATCATGTTGTACACAGTCATCTAAAACCAGACAGCAATTCCCTAAATTGGCTAGGGATAAATCACATCACAGGCATCTACAAAGGCGGAAATTGCAAGCCGGAGGATTTTTTTTAAATAAGCAAGGATTTCTAGAGTGCTAAGAATGGTGAAATTTACTCAATCGATAATGGTGTTGGAGGTAGGTGTGGAGCATGCCGCTCCAGTTGTGTAAAGCATTATGACATTTAGAATGTGATGTTTAGACAGTGGTGCAAATTTTCCATTGGGTATGGTACCCATGGTCTTTTGTTTGACATGGATGGTAGTACTCCCAAAATATCCTTCTATGCTTTATACTCAGTGCTCTACTGACTCCAGTGCATTTAACCCCTTAGTGGCAAAGTCTGTTTGTGCCTTAGTGATGGAGCCAAATTTTGCAAATCTGACATGTGTCACTTTAACAAAGAATAACTCCGTAAAGGTTTTTCATATCCAAGTGATTCGGCCATTGTTTTTTTGCCACATATTGTACTTCATTTAGGTGGTAAAAATAGACCAATACAATTTGTGTATATTTATTAAAAGTGACAAAATTAGGAAAATTTTGAAAAAAATATTAATTTTTCACATTTTCAACTGTAATATCACAAATATGTGCAAACATACTGTACACATTTTTGATAAGATATATATTTCCATATGTTTACTTTATGTTTAGGGTGCATTTGAAAAACTTTAGTTTTTTTTTTAACCATTTAGGAGATGTACAAATTCAAAATTACTTATCAACATTTTGAGGAACCGTTTGTTTTCCTACACCAAGCCAAGATTGCAAAAGCTCATAGGTGTCAGAATGATAGATACCTCCACAAATGACCCCATTTTTAAAACTACACCGCTTAATGTATGTTCCCAGTGAAATCTTCTGGTTCCTGGCTACCTTTAGTAGCCAGGAACCAGGAGATTTCAAATGTCCCGCGCCGATCTTCTCTTCTGCGCATGTGCCATCAATTTTCCTTTGTACACATGCACAGAAGACACCGGAGGGTCTGTTCCAGACCAGATCAGTGGGAGACATCGCAGAGGATGGAGATGAGTAGTTTCAGCCCCCTCTCGTGGATGCAAACTTTTTAAAACTTTTCATTTACTTTAATGTGATGGGTGCTATCCATTGGATAGCGGAGGTGGCTCTCCATGGCCGGAATGACAGTTCCATGTTGTTGGCTACCTCTGGGAACCAACAGCATGGAGCTGTCATGTCCTCAGCCCATGTGGTTTAATCCTTAGAGGATGCATATTTTTATGTCCTCTAGGATTAAAGCCTATTTAGGCAGGACGTAAAAACACTATTAAGCCGTCACTAAGGGGTTAATCTTCCAACTACTGATCTTTATCAGCAGCTGTGTCATTGAGTAATATTTAAATAGACTGACTATTTATATACTGTATCATGCTCTATGTCCTATATGGTAGTATATAGTTACCATAACGCTCAGGCGATTAGACGTCAAAGTTTTGTTGTGTTTTCCTGACATCTCCTCTGGCACTGCAGAACAAGGATGATAGCGCACGTGGGTAGCATATTGCAGTCTCTGCTAGTGCCTGGGTGCTTGCACAATACTTACACTTAGTTACAAATACTAAATTGTGATCGCAGATGAATTCGGGCATCAATCAACATCTAAGCAGAGACCTTCTATGTCAATTATCTCTACACCTGGTTTATTCTTTATTATTGGTCATTATGAGGGTGTCCCTGTGTGACACTTTGGTACACACCGAATTGTCTTCACCTCTTGTGATCATATGCATTAAGTGAAGGAGCACGAGACTGCCCTCTTTGCTATACTGTAAATACAAGAAGTTTATTGACGGTGTGGAGATTCTGATTATTTTCCCCAAGGTCCATTATTGGACAAGGGGGGACCCAGCTCTGTTTTTGCATTTTTATGTAGTCTGTTGTGTGTTTGTCCATAGGCCTAGTTTATGTATTTTCATAGAATCAATAAAAGTTATTTTTTAAGACACTTCCAACAAAGAGATCTCTCCCAGAGGACCATCATGAAATACATTCCCCCAATTGTGAGTTTGGTTTCTGCAATATTTATAATATACAATATTCATCTGTAGATGATTATATTATATAAACATTATTAGACCTCCTTCTTTCAAATCATGAAAACTGAAGATGGTTCACTGGAGAACTGGAAATACTTAGAGTGGTTTGAATAGCACTAAGATATAAAGAAATCTGTCTCTTACCACTGAAACATTGTTGGCTATGCGCCAGACATATTGGACAGAAAGAGAAAAATCATGTTGAAAGAAAATCTATTACATAAGACGCAAGTCCACATGATAAAATAAATCAAGCTTACATGCTATAGAAGAATGCTTTTGTTACCAACAGTAATCTAATCACAATGGTAGGTATCATAACCATGACCAGCAGGACCTATTTTATGTACCAGTGTAAAATTCTTGCCCAAAAATCTTTTGCTAGCAAGAACAAAATCCTCATCATTTGGAGTGTGAGTGCTGCTATAAAAAACAATCAGAAATCATTTAGGCTTTGGAATTGGATTAGTTGTTTGGAGTCCTATATTATAAAGAAACATGCAGTTTGTACTAGAAAACAGACATGCATATATGTCCTTTCTTATCTTTTCTGGATACTGTCAGAAATGTGTGTCTCAAGATAACCAACTTTTCAAAACAACATGAGCTTGTGATACTCTAGCATGGGATCTCTATCCTAAATGTGTATATTGTGGCCACCCAATGGTTGTGCTATGAATTGCAAGATTCACAAGCTTTCCTAGCAAATTGCAGTATTGTATTGTATTGAATTGGTTTCATGAGAAATTGAAGTCCTTTATTAAGTTCGAAGCAAGGGTGGACAAGTCAATATGATATCTCAAGTTGAGGCAGGATATAGGTTGCTGTTACGTGGACTAAAAATTCAACAGAGTTGATTGGTCTTTTTGCTTCTGCTATCCTAGTAATATCTACTATGAATTCCTGATCTTGCATCTGATTACTGATTTCTGCCTGATTTGTATTTCTTATGTACTGTATTGAATTTACCTAGACAGCAAATACACTAGAAGATCATAGACTTACAATGCACATATGATAAATTGTTGGCCCAAAAATATTGATGCTAACAAAAACAACCCCATCTATGAGTGTGTGAATATTGCTGCAAAAAAGTTTTAAAAAAATGTAGTCTTTGGACAATTTTAGGGCTTAGTCACACGGGCGCATCGGCACCCGTACACGAGCGCCGATGCACCCGTGTGACTGTGCTCTTACTGCTGGAAGAATACGGCCGTACTTCAGGACGGATGACTCTCCACAGCGCAAAAGAAAGAACACATGACCGGCAATGAAGCCGGTCACATGTTCTTTCCTCCGGCGCTGCAAAGAGACGTCCGTCCAGAAGTGCGGCCGTCTCCTTCCTGCAGTAACACGGGTGCCGATGCGCCCGTGTGACTAAGCCCTTAGGATAAATTTACATGTGACATATTTTCAGCAGCAGAAAATCTGCACCAAATTCACGGCTTCACGAAAAGGTGAAATCTGTTCGGAAAATCATCAGCATAAATTTTTGTTTCTGCAGGATGTGAATAAAATTTATTTGAATTTCCTTTACTTGGTGTATACAGTAATATGCTGTGTATTTTCAGCACGTAAATCTGCAGCAGAAAATATGCAATATATCGCACATGGTAATGCAGTTTCCACAAACAAAAAGAAACTGAACAGCATAACCATTCATATATGCAGGATTTAGGTTTTTGCTCTTTGGAATCTGAATTGGAGTTGGTCTTGCTCATGTAATCCTAGTGATGTCTGAGCATGCATCTGATTGCCAATTTTTTCCTTATTTTATTTCCTGTCTAACTTTGACTTTGTTTGACTGTTTTCTCAATAACCTCAGTGTCTACCATTCTTGTACATTGCCATAAATATAATATCTATTCACTGCCAGAGCTGCAGAGCATGCCCACTGCTAAGTCTACCGTGCCTGTCCAGTACCATGAAAGTTCCTTAGGATTATAAAATCATTTTTTTGTGTTGCTTTCAGAAATAGTACCACAGTTGTGAGTTGTATTGCAACTCAGCTCCATGAAAGCTAGTCGGACAAAAACCAAATGGACCACATTGTAGTCAGTGGGGTCCATTCAGCGCTACTCTGTTCTGTCAATAGATGGATCCATCCAGACAGTGGTTTCCATTTTCCTGCTTCCATAGCAGAGAACTGCCCAGAGAACATTGATATCTGCCCTGTCTGGTTCACATCCAAAAAAAAAACCTTTATTCTCAACACAATCAACGTGTTTCAATCACTAAATGGGGTCTTCTTCAGGCATAAAGTAAGCCAGACACTGCATGTCTCAACATCCTCTGATCAGTGCCTACATACTAGTCATGTTTTGTATGGTTTATCATAACATTCTGTTTTATGTTCTAAGGGAAGTGCTTCCCTTAGTAGGAGGTAAGGCTTGCAGCTCGACCACTGAGTATGTACTACCAATCCCAATATGATATCATGTGGTTGTGCTATTCTTTAGCATAACCAGACCAGATTGGAGCATTACTAATCTGTGATTTTACCCCTGTTCGCCCCGATAATCTTAGATATACTACACCAGATAGTGCCCTTTGTCTCTTTTAGTTCTAGGTGTTTTTTCCCTAAGATTCATCAGGAAAACAGAACTCCCGATATGCATGTGAATGAAGCCTAAGATCTGCCACTGACTCAGGGATTGTTCTTTGATTAAGATTTGAAATGTGTTTTATAGCAGAAATCTATTCCCAATTTCAATTCTTGAGGCCTCAGTCAGACGGGCGTTTTTTCGCGCGATTTGTGCATGCGCATGCGTCCGGCGATTTTATAAAACCATTGCTTTGCAATGGTATCGGACACATGAGCGCTTTTTATGCGCTCGTCCGATAAATTATAGAACAGAAATCGCAGATCGCACCTATCTGCGATTCCTGTTCTCTTCTCTATATGCGCTCAATGGGGCCGGCGGCAGCAGCGCCGACCCCTTTGAGAACATATAGTAGACAAATCATTCTTCTCTGCCACAGCTGTAACAGCTGTGGCAGAGAAGAACGATGTTTGCCCATTGCTTTCAATGGAGCCGGCTGTATTGCCGGCTCCATTGAATTCAATGCGCTGGACAGCTCCGGCCCATTTCTAATGAAACGCGGCTAGGAGCAGTTTTTTCAGGCGATTTTTCGGCCCCGGTCACGCGATTTGCGGATTTGCATCCGTCATGCGATCCGCAAATCGCGGGAAAAAACGCCCGTGTGACTGAGGCCTTAATGTGTAGGACATCTTTAAGTTAAGCTTAGGCAGAATATACCACATCAATGAAATCTGAGATACAAGACTACTTTGACTCTACATTTATCATGGATGCTAGCCATGTATTACATAGCATCTACATAATCTTGGCTCTAGAGAGCTAAGATGTTTTAGATATAAAGCAGTAGTTTTACAAGATGTTTTTTTTTAAACTTCATAAACTCTTGCAGAACTTGTTTTGCTTCGACTAAAGTATTTTCACATATTGTATTAAAATGTATTGTCATTATTATTTAATGGCCTTGCTCCTGAGAGATGCTGAAGTATAAAATAGAAATATGAGTTGCTGCAATGCAGAAATTAAAATCTAACAGCAAGAAATGTTTCCCTTACCAACAATAAAGCCCACTTCTAGGGCCCTTGCTTTTGCTCGTAGTGTTTTTGGCTACAGTACATGCAGCACAACCTAAATGACCTATAAAAGAATTATGGGAAAAAATGCTTTTTCAGCATGTGAATAGCTGATCTTAAACAAGCAATGCTGCTTGCCTGGGTTAACATATTAGCTGCAAGGTAATATTCTCTGCTGCACCCTTGCATTGGCAGTGATGAAATAAATAGTGTTAAGGAAAAAGAAAAAAAATATTGATGTAATCGTTTTGTATTTAAGATATATTGTATTTTGTATTAACATATATTACTGGCGTTAAACATGCGCAGTCTATATTGGCTGTACCGCCATTACAGTAAAGTGCACAATGGGTATTTCAGACTGCTAACTTCAGAAAGCTAATGAAAGTCAGTGAAGATGTGTAAACAAAAACGGCCATATTTACAGACTAAAGTCTTCACCATGTTCAAGATGCTTTTTTACTTTGATTAAATTGGAATTAGAGATGAGCGAGCATACTCGTCCGAGCTTGATACTCGTTCGAATATTAGGGTGTTCGAGATGCTCGTTACTTGTAACGAGCACCACGCGGTGTTCCGGTTACTTTCATTTTCTTCCCTGAGAAATTTGCGCGCTTTTCTGGCCAATAGAAAGACAGGGAAGGCATTACAACTTCCCCCTGCAACGTTCAAGCCCTATACCACCCCCCTGCAGTGAGTGGCTGGCGAGATTAGGTGTCACCTGAGTATTAAAATCTGCCCCTCCCGCGGCTCGCCACAGATGCATTCTGACATTAGTTCAGGGAAAGTGCTATCTTGGTGGAGCTGCTATAGGGAGAGTGTTAGGAGTATTTTAGGTTTCAAGAACCCCGACGGTCCTTCTTAAGGCCATAGAAATCGCAGATCGCACCTATCTGCGTGCGATCTGCGATTTCTGTTCTCTTCTCTATATGCGCTCAATGGGGCCGGCGGCAGCAGCGCCGACCCCATTGAGAACATATAGAAGACAAATCATTCTTCTCTGCCACAGCTGTAACAGCTGTGGCAGAGAAGAACGATGTTTGCCCATTGAATTCAATGGAGGCAGCAATATAGCAGGTTCTAGTGAAAGCAATGGGCTGCCGGCGTGCGCGGGGATGAATTGTCGGGAAGGGCTTAAATATAGAAGCCCTTCCCTGCAATTCATCCAGAAATGTGTTACAATAAAAATATATACCGGCGTATAAGGCGACGGGGCGTATAAGACGACCCACCAACTGTCACCTTATACGCCGGCAATACAGTGGAGCAAAGAATAAAAATCATTACTCACTTCTTCTGATGTTCTGCGGCGCTGCTGCAGGCTGTCGCTCCCTCCTGGTTCCCGGCAGAGCATTGATTTCTCTACGAAGGGCTTTAAATCCCCGCCTCCAGAAACACACGTACATTCAGCCAATGACAGCCAATGACAATGATGTCATTGAATGGCTGTGATTGGCTGTGTTTCTGGAGGCGGGGATTTCAAGCCCTGCGTCCAGAAAGCAATGCTCTGCCGGGAACCAGGAGGGAGCGACAGCCTGCAGGAGCGGCGCAGAACGTCAGAAGAAGTGAGTAATGATTTTTATTCTTTGCTCCACTGTATTGCCGGCGTATAAGGTGACAGTTGGGGGGTCGTCTTATACGCCCCGTCGCCTTATACGCCGGTATATATTTTTATTGTAACACATTTCTGGATGAATTTCAGGGAAGGGCTTATATATTTAAGCCCTTCCCGACAATTCATCCTGCGATCGCCGGCAGCCCATTGCTTTCAGTGGAACCTGCTGTATTGCTGGCTCCATTGAATTCAATGGGCAAACATCGTTCTTCTCTGCCACAGCTGTTACAGCTATGGAAGAGGAGAACGATCTTTACGCTGACAGTGCGGGGGGGGGGGCACTCTTGCCGCTATTGTGGCTTAATAGTGGGACCTGTGAACTTGAGATGCAGCCCAACATGTAGCCCCTCGCCTGCCCTATCCGTTGCTGTGTCGTTCCCATCACTTTCTTGAATTGCCCAGATTTTCACAAACAAAAACCTTAGCGAGCATCGGCGATATACAAAAATGCTCGGGTCGCCCATTGACTTCAATGGGGTTCGTTACTCGAAACGAACCCTCGAGCATTGCGAAAATTTCGTCCCGAGTAACAAGCACCCGAGCATTTTGGTGCTCGCTCATCTCTAATTGAAATATCACTGTTAACATTCAGAGGCCCAAAATCTGCACAGTTTAGAGAGGTATTCCAGGCATTTTGAACTGACAATGTATCCTGTGAATGGGTCATCATTAGTGTATCGATGGGGATCCACCGCTCAGGACCACCCTCCATCAGCTAATCACATATGTGACATTTTGACCATAAGAGAAGCTCAGTGCTCCCATTAATTTCAATGACAGTGAAGCAAGTGCTCCCACCTCCTGCTGTGACCACTGACAGCAGGCTGGACGATCAGCTGTTGGACTAGGGTCCCGAGCGGTGGATTCTCATTGATCAACTATTGATGAACTATCCGGGGATAGGTCATCAGTTCAAAAAGGCCAGAATACCCCTTTGAGGCCTCAGTCACACGGGTGCATTGGCGCCCGTGTCACTGCAGGAAGGAGACGGACGTACCTGAAGACGGCCGTCTCTCTGCAGCGCCGGAGGAAAGAACATGTGATCGGCTTCATTGCCGGTCACATGTTCTTACATCAGCGCTGGAGAGTCACATGGGCGCATCTTCTAACTGTCAGTCACATGGGCGCATCGGTGCTGGTGTATGGATGCCGATGCGCCCATGTGACTGAGCCCTGACGGCTATGTCAATCTCACATTTGGAACACACACGGCACAAACATATTTGTATATAAAAATACATTTTTCCATAAGATATTTCTGGAATAATAAATTATGAAACCTTCAGAAAGCACAAAATGTATATGTCTGCATGACAAAAGTATCTGCTGCTATGAGAATGTGACATGAGGTACAGGCGATGTGTTGCAGACATTTTTTCACTGCGTATGTTTGCCAATTTATGTTTCTATACCTGTTCTATACCTCTATGTGTTTCTATACCTGTTCTATGCCTCTATGTATTTCTATACCTGTTCTATGCCTCTATGTGTTTCTATACCTGTTCTATACCTCCATGTGTTTCTATACCTGTTCTATACCTCAATGTGTTTCTATACCTGTTCTATACCTCTATGTGTTTCTATACCTGTTCTATACCTCTATGTGTTTCTATACCTGTTCTATGCCTCTATGTATTTCTATACCTGTTCTATACCTCTATGTGTTTCTATACCTGTTCTATGCCTCTATGTATTTCTATACCTGTTCTATACCCCCATGTGTTTCTATACCTGTTCTATACCTCTATGTGTTTCTATACCTGTTCTATACCTCTATGTGTTTCTATATCTGTTCTATGCCTCTATGTATTTCTATACCTGTTCTATACCTCTATGTGTTTCTATACCTGTTCTATACCTCCATGTGTTTCTATACCTGTTCTATGCCTCTATGTGTTTCTATACCTGTTCTATACCTCTATGTGTTTCTATACCTGTTCTATACCTCTATGTATTTCTATACCTGTTCTATACCTCCATGTGTTTCTATACCTGTTCTATACCTCTATGTGTTTCTATACCTGTTCTATACCTCTATGTGTTTCTATACCTGTTGCCACCAACTACATTAACCCTAGATCTGACCATAAACATTACATTAAATTAAAAAATGAACTAAAAACATCAGAAAATGTTATTTTTTAACTAGGCTACAGCAGCATGGAAACCACGGTGCTAACATGCAGGAAATCTACAGTGAACAAGCTGCTCTGCGCTACATGGAGCAGCCCATTCATATGTCTGTGCTGCAGGCAGAGTGCTGCCGCTTCTCCCATGGCCGATGGTCAGCACCATGGACAGTGGCTCAGCACGGAGCTGACAGGCAAGCCGGCACTCACTGCCCTATCTTTTTTACCAGATTCTGTGCTGGTAAAGAAAACTCAGTGTGAGCGCTACCATAGCAAGCTATTGGTTGCTATAGAAGTGTGGCTTACATGCTGTTGTAACAGCCTGTAAACCACGCTCGTCTGAACAACTCCTTAAATTGTATTTTTACTGAAACAGATTAGTAAGTAATTTAAAAAAAAAATCCATGTTTTGTTGGGTTCTGTTGGCTAGCTTGCACAGTATTTTCAATAATTATTACCAAGGGTCTATTTACACTGCTGTTCAAACTGTGGTATTTGTTCAGTACGTTTTGACTGTATGGGTATATCAAAACTGACAGAGACAACTCCTTATGCTGCTTTTCCCACTGATGTACATGTAGTTTAGGGATTAAAAATGTTACGTGGGGTTGGTGGGGGTTCTCAGATCCGCGTGCAGGCATTTTTCAGTCTCCTTTGACTTGTACGAGCAAAATCAAAATTAATGCCACACTCAATATAGCATGCCATGATTTATATGCGCCGTAATAAAAAAGAACAAAAAAAAAACATATTGTGTCAAACACAAGTACAGCAACCTCCATAGGAAAACATGAGCTCTCTGTTATGAACCCTATTCACAGACGTGACTTGGTTAAAAGTAATAAATTTTATTAAGTTTTATCTAAAAAAACACGATTGGGCACAACAAAGGACACAACACAAAATCTAAGTTGTAATGGAAAGGCGTTAACCCACCAAATAGTGGATAGAAAAATGATTGGTGGGTTTCAAAATTACAACTTGGTATTACTTCTGATACTCCGTATTTCTTAATGTCGCACGTCACTTAGGAATACAGTCTGCATGGGGGCTGTTCATGGATTTCCCAAAAACCGGAACCCCAATTAGATATCTGTAGTTTTATTAATATAATGACAGAATTCGACCAGAGATACTCAGGTTGCGGAAACGTGATGTTCAACCTGAGGAAGTGAATATCTCTGTCAAAAATACTGCCTAGTGGGCTGAAAAGTTTTTAACAGCTCAAAAGGACAGTATGTCAAGGAAATTGATTTTAGTCAATTTTTATTCCTTATGGCCAGTACTCCTACTCATGGCGACAATGTTTGAGCAGAAACTTTCAGATTGCAAAAAAGTGATATTCAACCTAAGAAGATAGTTATCTCTGTCAGAGCTTGTTGCCTAGTGAGCTAAGACTTGTGAACGGCTCAAAAGGACAGTGTGTCAGAGATTTTAATTTTGTCAATGTTTTTTACTCATTATAAACAGTACTCCCACTCTACGCGTTTCACCACTGAGTGTACGTGGATCCTCAGGAGACTTAGTACTTAGAGAGTAGTAATAACAACAATAATGTTTACAGAGTTATGATGGTAAACAATTAGGGTATCACTCCATAGATAGAGTATCACTAAAATATTTAATCCTCAATCAGGAAATGAGCTCTTAGCGTTCAATTTGAGCTAGTAGGGTTTAACCTCGGTGAGGGAATAGATAAAGATTGTAAGTACGAGGTTCATTTCTTTCAAATGTTAAACCCTTCTTCTCTATCAATCCCTAGCCTACCATCAAGGCGATGGGAACTAACCTATGTCATGCTCTGACCTCTTGAGCACTCTATCTTTCTGTAGGGATTGCTGTCCATGCATTAACCTTGAGCTTACTGGGAGAGAGGAAAAGGGGGAAAAAAGATAGAAAAAAGAAAGGAGGGTGTAGGGAAAAATACTCCTCTCTACCTAGGGAGGATTGACTCCTTGTCCTGCTATGCTAACGGCCTCATTGCTTGTATTTGCATGAGTAGTTAAGGACTTTAGGACTTGAAACCTCCTTCACTCATTTATAGGGGATTTGGATCTGTTAGAGTTATTACCTCCAGACCAAAATTCCAAACCCAGTAATCTCATGCATGTAGTACTCTTTATCCCTACTCTCATTGTAAGGAGATCCTATTGACCATTACACCTGGCATGGGACTATTGAAAGTAGGATTGATAGAGAAGAAGGGTTTAACATTTGAAAGAAATGAACCTCGTACTTACAATCTTTATCTATTCCCTCACCGAGGTTAAACCCTACTAGCTCAAATTGAACGCTAAGAGCTCATTTCCTGATTGAGGATTAAATATTTTAGTGATACTCTATCTATGGAGTGATACCCTAATTGTTTACCATCATAACTCTGTAAACATTATTGTTGTTATTACTACTCTCTAAGTACTAAGTCTCCTGAGGATCCACGTACACTCAGTGGTGAAACGCGTAGAGTGGGAGTACTGTTTATAATGAGTAAAAAACATTGACAAAATTAAAATCTCTGACACACTGTCCTTTTGAGCCGTTCACAAGTCTTAGCTCACTAGGCAACAAGCTCTGACAGAGATAACTATCTTCTTAGGTTGAATATCACTTTTTTGCAATCTGAAAGTTTCTGCTCAAACATTGTCGCCATGAGTAGGAGTACTGGCCATAAGGAATAAAAATTGACTAAAATCAATTTCCTTGACATACTGTCCTTTTGAGCTGTTAAAAACTTTTCAGCCCACTAGGCAGTATTTTTGACAGAGATATTCACTTCCTCAGGTTGAACATCACGTTTCCGCAACCTGAGTATCTCTGGTCGAATTCTGTCATTATATTAATAAAACTACAGATATCTAATTGGGGTTCCGGTTTTTGGGAAATCCATGAACAGCCCCCATGCAGACTGTATTCCTAAGTGACGTGCGACATTAAGAAATACGGAGTATCAGAAGTAATACCAAGTTGTAATTTTGAAACCCACCAATCATTTTTCTATCCACTATTTGGTGGGTTAACGCCTTTCCATTACAACTTAGATTTTGTGTTGTGTCCTTTGTTGTGCCCAATCGTGTTTTTTTAGATAAAACTTAATAAAATTTATTACTTTTAACCAAGTCACGTCTGTGAATAGGGCTTTTTCAAATTTTCAGTCGACTTGTGCTGCCCTCTCTGTGAATACTCTGTTATGAACCCGTACTATACAAAACTGATATAAATCTTTTGGGGCCCTTTCACGCAGGGAGAATTATGAGCATTTTGCACCACAAATCACAAAAAATGTCACAGCAAAATCCACACAACTCTGTATGGATTTTGATGTTGAATGGAAATGCATCAAATCAGCCTGCAATTCTGCACCAAAATCTGTTAGATGTGCTGATTTTGATGTACAATTCAGCAAATTCGGTAAATTCTGTTGCATCCTGTCAGAAATATTCTGCCTGTGTGAAAAGACCCTAATATGGCCATATGTATGAGCTGTAATACTCAATGATCCTACTCTAGGTGGAGGTCAAAAATTTTGACAGGGCAGGCTGAGAAATTTCCCCCATTAGTGACCTTTTTTATGACTGAATTATAATTTTCCTTTAGCAAACTGTATAGATATTTCTGGCTTTGAAAATAGTTTTTGGCAGTTCTTTTTGAATAAACTATACTTATAAGAAAGGTCTTGGCTGGGAAAATTTGATTTGGAAGTGAAGTTGTAGAAAACGGTAGTATTTGGTGATTAAAGTATATTATGCGTTATTCCTTTAAATGCTGCTGCAGACCAGAGTAACTTTTGTTCTCATTTTCCAGAGGCAATTGTTCTCTACTTCCCGGTTGCCAATTCTAAAATATTATCAGCTGTCTAAAACCTAATTCAGACAAAACATTTGTGTTTAGAATTTGATGACTTTTTGAAGGACATATGCCTGATAACTAGGAGCTTAAACAATGTCAAGAATTGTACAATAAATCAATTATTTCATGGCAGAAAGTAGAATTCTGAAGGAAGTTAGTAGAAAAAATAATAAATTTTTTTGGAAGTCAGTTTTGACTGCTGCAGACATATTTATATGTTTGAACAGAATGTCTTATATTCTATTCGGGTCTTCAGGCTTTTTCATGGTTGCATGATGTCATGATTTATGTGATAATAGCCAATCATTTTATTGCTAGCCTTCCTCTATCTCTTTTATCTTTAGCTCTTGAGACTATAATTGTCTTTTCTAAGGAAACACATTTTCTCATATGTGGTGTTTATATACACTATGAGAAGTGTAACTTATTATCTGTCTATGTTTTCTCTCTTGATAATGATTTTCTTGCACTAAATCTTTTACATACTGTACAATATACAATCCATTTTCAGGTCTGCATGCTCGTGGCGGGTCAATTTTTCAATGCCTGCAGGCGGTATAATAAACAACATTGTGCTGGACAAGAGGTCAAACTCTGAAGCTATCAAGTGGAAGCCTTGGGAGTAATGTTAAAAAGTATTACATCTCCCCAGGCATATTAGATGTTCTATGGAATAGACATCCAATAGGAGCATATACAAATACAGAAAACAATATTTGGCACTAGAGCTTTTCTGAGGAAGAATTATTCTACCATTAGCCTAATAAATAATGAAAAAAATTGACCTTTGGACTTTTGAAGTTTTGACAAAATCAATTTGCAAAATCTGTCAAAAATGTATGAAGTAATGTTCTGTTTTAGATGTCTACTAGTGCACAATTGTAGTAAAAATGGCCTGTCATGAAATAAATATGTTTTAGCCTTAGACCAAGTAATAAATAAGGTTTCAGTGCCTATGCAAGGATTAAAAAAAAAAAAACTGGAGAAAAATAATAAAATGTACCATTAGAAATCATATAAAAATGCATTAAGCTTCAAGGGGCTCTCTCATAAGGATAATTTATTTTTAACCACTTCCCATTATTGTTAAGCCTCAAGTCACACGGGCGTTTGTACGTGCGTCTGTCAGTTGCGTTTGCCAGCCGCATTTAAATAAAACTAATGATTTTCAATGGGAACAGGCACATGTGTGAATTTTACATGTGCACAAAGGCATGTGGCGACAATTATAGGATACTGGTTCGCAGAACGCATGTAACTGCTTACTGCGGCAAACCGGTGTCCTGCGTATGTGAAACCTTGCGCTCAATGGGGCCGGCAGCAGCAGCGATGACCCCATTGAGAACATATAGTGAAGATCGCGATCTTCTGCCACAGCTTTCACAGCTGTGGCAGAGGAGAGTGATGTTCTCCCATTGAATTCAATGGAGCCAGCAATACAGCCAGCTTCATTGAAAGCAATGGTCTGCTGACAAGTGCTGCAGTGATTTAAAATTCCTGCCTGCTGAAAGGGCTGCCTCTGATTGGCTGAGCATTTTAACAAATTAAAGGCAGCTCTCTGCTATTGAATGACAGCTGAGAGCTGCCTCTGATTAGTCCCTGCGCTCAGCCAATCAGAGGGAGCACTCACCTATTCATGAACGGGTGAGTGCTCACTCTGATTGGCTGAGCGCAGGGACCAATCAGAGGCAGCTCTTAGCTGTCATTCAGTAGCACCTCAGCTAATCAGAAGCAGCTCTTTCAGCATCCGGGGATTTTAAATCCCCCCCTGCTCAAAGAACTACATTGAACAGCCGAAGACAGTGCAGAGAGGATGCGGCTGAGCCCCGGCAGCTGAAGGAAGGTGAGTATGGGGTGTTTATTATTTTTTACATTACTTTGCCTTGTTTTTCAGGGAAGGGCTTATACCTAAAGCCCTTCCCTGAAAAACAATTACTGGGTGCTGGCAGCTGGATCCGCTACAGCAGCTGTCATCTGTGACAGTTGCAGTAGGGAATTCTTTATTCCCCACAGGGATTTAGAGTTCCTTTGCTGCATCTGTCACAGTTCTGGCAGGTGCAGCAGGGAATTCTTTACTCCCAGCCCAGATAAAGGAAACATCTGCCGCATGCGGCAGATGTGTTCTTAGTTTCGGTGAGGGACACGTCGGCGGCGGACAGGTAACTATATTTTTATTTTTTTACACTAAAATGTTTGGTTTTAAAGGAAGAACTTATATTTAAAGCTCTTCCCTGAAAAACAATTACAGGGTGCCGGCAGACCCCTGTCTTCAATAGAGGCGCCGACAACAGCCGCGGCTCCATTGAAGACAATGCGTGCATTCCCTATTGTGCACGCATGTCCTATCTTTGCAGGCGCACGCCTGTAAAGCACTGTCATGTGAACACACCATAGGGAATGCATTGCTTGTAATAGAAGCGTGTGAAGCCACCCTCAGTATGTAAAAAAAAACTAAAAATAAATCATGTATGTGGTATCACTGGATTAGTAATGATCCAGAGAAAAAATGTAGTATGTTATTTAACCCTCACAATGCACGACATGAAAAAAAAGTACAAAAACATGACAAAAATAGTTAATTTTGTCTATCTCATCTTACAAAAAACGGAACAGAAAGGGATCGAAACGTCACATAGATCAACAAATGGTGCTATTAAAAAGTATAACCCTTGCAAAAAAAAACATTCACCTCACCGCTGACAAAAAAGAAAAATGTTAGGGGTCTTTGAATGCAGCGATAGACAAAAAACACAGGGGAAAAAAAGTGGGAAAAGATTGCAAAAATCCTAAATAAATTTAGTATTGACAAAATCATACTTTCCTGCAGGACTAATTTAACATATTATTTATACTTCATGGTGAACACTGTTAAAAATAAAAAAACAGGATCATCGAATGGTAGAGTTGAAATGTACCTCCAGGGTCATCGAGTCCAACCCCATGCTCAGTGCAGGATCCACTAAATCAACTCAGACAGATATTTGTCCAGCCTTTGTTTGAACACTTCCATTGAAGGAGAACTCACCACCTCCCATGGTAACCTGTTCCACTCATTGATCACCCTCAGTGTCAAAAAGTTTTTTCTAATATCTAATCTGTACCTCATCCCTTCCAGTTTCATCCTATTGCTTCTAGTCTTTCCTTGTACAAATGAGAATAGGGCTGATCCCTCTGCACTGTGACAGCCCTTCAGGTATTTGTAGACAGCTATTAAGTCTCCTCTCAGCCTTCGTTTTTGCAAGCTAAACATTCCCAGATCCTTTAACCGGTCTTCATAGGACATGGTTTGCAGACCGCTCACCATCTTGGTAACTCTTCTCTGAACTTTTTCCAGTTTGTCTATGTCTTTTTTTAAATTTAGCATATAAATAAACTGTATAAGCTTGGGATCACTGAAATCATGCTGACCAACAGAATAATGTTATCAGATTATTTATTTTGCACATTGAGGCCTCGGTCACACAGGCGATTTTTCGCGTGATTTGCGTATGCGCATGCGATCGCCGATTTTATAGAACCATTGCTTTGCAATGGTATCGTACACATGAGCTTTTTATGCGCTTGTCCGATTAATTATAGAACAGAATTGGCTCAGCGCAGGGACCAATCAGGGGCAGCTCTCAGCTGTCCTTCAATAGCTGATAGCTGCCCCTGATTGGTCCCTGCGCTGAGCCAATCAGAGGCAGCACTCACTCACCCATTCATGAATTCATGAAAAACGCCCATGTGACTGAGGCCTGAATGTCGTAAATTTGAAATCCAAAAAACAAATAGCAGAAATTCTTATTTTTACTCAATCTCCCTAAAAAATTAATAAAAGTTATACGATATGTTATATGTACCCAAAAATGATGCCATTAAAAAATACTTGTCCCACAAAAAAACAAGCCCTGGAATGCAATGATGAAAAAAAATATATATTAAAAATTAGTTGGTCATTAGAGCACAAACAGGCTTCGGTACTAATTTACTTCTTACTGTTGTATAGAAAAATGTAAAAGAAAAAAAAAGTGCAGATAAATGGATAAAATGCAATTTTGCCATTGTTTTTAGGTTTTGCTTTTACAGGTTTTGCTGTTCCCTGCACAGTAAAAATGACATGTAACTATATTCTGCAAGATAGTACAAGAAGGTAATACCAAGTTTTCTCTGGAAATTGCTTTTGAATTCTCCTCTCATTTTGTCCCTGACATTACACGCTACCTCTGCCTGAACAACCTCCCTCTGCTTGTAGTCTGTCCACAGCCATCCTATCACTAGAGGTGTTGCCTTGGGGTTTGTTGGATATTGAATGCTTTTCACTCTTAGCCTCCAGGTACTGAGATTCTTATAAGTATTAAGTTATTATCTACCTGGCTTTTATCGTAATAGATTTGTCGAAAGGTATAGGTTAAATGAGATATAAAGTTTCAGTGTTATATGTAACCAGGCTATTAAACAAAAAAAAATACAATGGGTTGTACAAATCTGTTATTGGCCTTTTCTTTCATATTTTCATAAAACATTAAAATTAAAGGGCAGACCTTCATGTCAAAACAGCCCAAATTCCATATCAAAATATACATGTAGCAGTGGATTTTGATGTAGATTTTCACATGGATTTCCGCCTCTTCAAATGACGCGCTGTGTCGCGGCGGGAAGGGGCCAAAACAGGCAGGTCACAGCGGGGAGGAGCCAAAAACTGGGGCGGGGTCGAACACGGCTTGATGCTCGTTCAAGTAACGAGCACCATCGAGTACGCTAATACTCGAACGAGCATCAGGCTCGGCAGAGTATGTTCGCTCAACTCTAATGGACAGGCTTACTGAAATCGGAACCTTTTTGTTTTGAGCATTAATGAAAAGGAAAAATGAACTAATGTTTATGCTCTTTTCGCTAATTTAGATGAAATTGCTGTTGAATCTCACAGTTTGTTTCTTCAGGTCTTCTAAAAACTTTCATGCATGAAATAATTCATATCTAAAGTTTGCTCCATGTGGCAATACTGTGTAAATTGAAAATGAGTGGAGCAGCATTGCGCATGGAAGTCACCCATTCCATTCAATCCCCTCCTCATTAAGGGGCATGCAGTACGACTGCACTGAGGAGGAGGGGAGAGCATGGGATCCCTTTCCTCGGGATCACTGGGGGGCTCAGCAGGGAGCATGGGATCCCTTTCCTTGGGATCAGTGGGGGTCACAACAGGGAGATCCCCACTTATAAGAATTGTATCCGCTTTTCTGTGGAGAGGTGATAAAAGCCCATTATGGTACAACTAGATCTGCTGTTACCAAACAGTTGTAGAGAGGACTCTCGGATAACTGTAGTTTCTTTTAAATCCATATAATTATAGTTTTTAATTTTTTCTATTCGTGTTTTTTGTTCATATTTTAACTTATTTTTGTGAAATGAAGTTAAAAGTATATATATATTTTCACTACTGTTTCTTCTTTACAGTGAAGTAGCTTTACATTCTGTTTTTCATTTTCTTATTCGTTTCACTGCCGGGAGTCCTAAAATCTTGAATTTTATTTCTCGGAATCCTTGCTATATTTATGATCTTCACAAAGTGATACAAAGTCACCGTAGACAGTCCTTGTTTATGAGCAGGCTTTTTTTTTTACCACTGAATATTGTAATATGTCGGGAGTTTAAGTACGCCTAAGCCCAATTATTTATTCCTTTCTGATTGTTGGCGTGTTTCTAGTGCAGTCTTTATATATCACTGACTCCAAGTACAGACATTGGTTTTAGATGTTTAAAATTCATGTGCTGCTTAGCTGAGAAATGTAAGAAGTATAAATCTCCGAGATGGTTATTTATAGACTTACTGTTATGTAATATTGTTCTAAGATGGCATTTATTACCGTCCTGACTTTTATTATAGCCTTTCACAGGAAGTCATTCAGGAATAGCATAGATAAAATAACTTGATTAGGAGATTCATCTGCTTCAAAAAGCCTTGTTTCATTCTGAACTTAAATAAGAACAGAAAAATCAATCTACGGCTTCCATATTTCCTGTTTTGTTCTTTCTGAAGGTGACCATTAGAATGTTAAACCTGTAAAAGATGATTAGATTTGATCTCCTTGAAAACATTTGTCTTTTTTTCTCTCCTTCCACCGTATATTCTCACTTCATAAAGTGTTCCTGTGGTTTCTGTTTTCATTTGTCACAAACCACCAACCTAATATATCTGCTGTAAACTTGAGCCTACAAGCTGAAATATTGATTTTTTTTTTCTTGATGTACTGTAGCCAATCATTCCTTCTTGTTCTTTCTCACTAAGCTCATGTTTAGGTTGCTAAGCCTTGTTTTATCGGTCTTTTAATTGCAAATTAAACAAGCAGAAACAAAGAGTTCCATTGTTAGGCCTTAGTCAGACGGGCGACTTTTCGCGCAATTTGCGCATGCGCATGCGTCCGGCGATTTTATAAAACCATTGCTTTGCAATGGTATCGGACACATGGGCGCTTTTTATGCGCTCATCCGATAAATTATAGAACAAAAAATCGCAGATCGCACCTATCTGCGATTCCTGTTCTCTTTTGTATATGCGCTCAATGGGGCCGGCGGCAGCAGCGCCGACCCCATTGAGAACATATACTAGACAAATCATTCTTCTCTGCCATAGCTGTAACAGCTGTGACAGAGAAGAACGATGTTTGCCCATTGAATTCAATGGAGCGGCAATACAGCCGCTCCATTGAAAGCAATGGGCTGCCGGCGTGCGCGGGGTGAATTGTCGGGAAGGGGTTAAATATATAAACCCTTCCCTGCAATTCATTCTAAAATGTGTTAAAATTAAAAAAAATTGTATACTCACCTTTCCACTGCAGCCGGAGTCCAGCCGCGGCCGCTGTCAGTTCTCCTGAACTGCTTCTTGGCACTATTCAGCCGGCGGGGCTTTAAAATCCCCGCCTGCTGAATAATCTGCCTCTGATTGGTCACAGCCCTGACCAATCAGAGGCTGAAAACACTCACACACCCATTCATGAATTCATGAATGGGTGAGTGACTGCTGCCTCTCAGCGCTGAGCCAATCAGGGGCAGGTCTGACTCACATCCATTCATGAATTCATGAATGGGTGTGAGTGAGGCATGCCTCTGATTGGCTCAGCGCTGAGCCAATCAGGGGGCAGGTCTGACTCACACCCCCTTCACACCCACTGCAGGACGGCCACGCGGAGCTCCGGCTGCCGGGAGAAGGTGAGTATACAATTTTTTTTTATTTTAACACATTTTAGGATGGATTGCAGGGAAAGGCTTATATATTTAAGCCCTTACCGACAATTCATCCCGGGCTCGCCCGCAGCGCATTGCTTTCAATGGAGACGGCTGTATTGCCGTCTCCATTGAATGCAATGCGCTGGACAGCTCCGGCCCGTTTCTAATGAAACGCGGCTAGGAGCAGATTTTCGGGCGATTTGTGGGCGACTTGCGCGCACCGGTCACGCGATTTGCGGATGCGCATCCGTCATGCGATCCGCAAATCGCCCGTTTGACTAAGGTCTCAAACAGAACTTATCATTTTACATAACCTTGTGAAAACCCACAAAATCTTCCCAAAAATATACCTTAATGGATACTACACAGCCTGTAAAGTGCAATGTTTGTAGGGGAGAATGCCTAAACAATACACTATGCAAAATATAGAACCGCGCTATAACTTTTTTCTTACATGTTCCATTGGAATCTGTAAGCAAAAATTCTTTGTGCTTCTATAACAACTTGGAGACGTATGCAGGTGCAGCATGAGCTACATAGACTTCTAATTATTTTATATTCAAGATTTCAGCATATGATCAATAAAACGTAACAGGGCTTTATGACATTGATGGTAGTAGAAAGATGAGATTGTGTAAAATAAGAAACACACATACTCACCGCCGGCTGTGTGCTGCTTCTCTAATGTTGCTGGCCGCCAATTCAGTCTCTGTTTACATTGGCTGCAATGGTGGCATGGGTTGTTTACTCTTGTGACCGCTGAAGCCAATGGAAGGCCAGCAGAGATGTCATTAGTGACGTTCCATAAGCTTGCCTTTGGGTCTCTACATTAGAAGCCCACTAGACAAGTTTGCCGAATGTCACCAGGCCTTCTGGCCAGGTGACATCACCTGTCAGATGCCACAGCACTGAACTGCCAAAACAGAGGTCCAGCACTGCGATGAATATATATTTATTTTATGTAGTTTTATGCATGGAGAAAACCTAACGAAGACGCTGGATATACAACAATTCAAGGAGGAAACTATATTAATTCTGAAAATATGTCATATTGTACCATATTTTATCTAATGGACTAATCAAATTAAATTGTAACATGACTGATATCTCTACATCTATGATCTCTTTTAAACTACAGTAAAAGGTCCAAGTAGTCAGATTTGAAGTATATGGCAATGAAGCCGAAATCCACTCTATTCAGGATGAAATGTAATGAAAGCGTTTTCTCTTCAGTTGGGTTAAGAAAAAACAAGCCTCAATAAAGTGAATTGGAATTGATGTCATTATTTACATGTTGATAACCACTTCAGGGCGCCCACCCACTGGCGTTTGCGATTTTCGTGCGTGAAAAACGCAGCGTTTTCGGCGCATTTTTCGCGGCATTTTCGCAGCTTTTTCTGTTAATTTACATTGACATTCATGGGTGCATTAAGAGAAAAATAAGGACACATATGCAACTGACAGTTCCTATGTTAAAAATTGCAACGGACTGAAAAAAAAAACGCCAGTGGACAGGAGTACATTCAAAACTAATTGCTCTTGAGAAAAAACGCAAAACGCAAAGGAAAAAAAATCGCCAGTGGGTGGGCGCCCTTAAACCAATTTTAATCAATGGAATTTCTCAGCAGATTCACTACCGTATTTTACATGCTATGTTCTATACGTAAAATATGGTAAATAACAAATTGAAAGTAATCCAACAATGGGTATCACATATCAAATTGGTCTACCAGGAAAATTGACCTTGATGTTCATAGCACCTAATCACTCTGTTTCTTTTGTTTAGTAAACCGTATGAACAGGAAGATGCTAAGTAAAAAAAAATATTTTTAGCTCCTCTTGGCAGTACGCCCAGTTATAATTTCAGATAGTTTTAATAAATGAGGTCACATATCTTAATTTTGCTGCTATCGGGGGTATTAACAGGCATATTTTTAAGGGGGAATTCAGACTCCTACCTGCCCTAATCTCCTAGGGGCACAAGCCCCAAAACATATATTTTGCCCTCCAGCCCCCCAAATACTTTATGTACATACACTTGCACACATATATGTACATACACAATGTTTAATAATACTGCCATAGGGAGCACAAAAATAGAGCTATACAGGATCCAAACAGTTCAACCAGTACATAAATAACAACATTATTGCTATGCACCACATGCATATAGTACTACCTGCATAATTATAATAAGAGTCGTAAGACATATATATATATATATATAAATTAATTATAATTGTCGCATATACAGAAATTGAAACATTACATACATAAAATATATTCATTGTTTACTCACACAAATACTGTAGCTTCCTGTTATAACCACCGTTATAATCTTAGTAGATGCACTTTGGATATTTTTTAAAGTATTAATGCATATTAGACGAATATATGGGTATCTTCTGACTCTTTCCTAGCATCAGATGTTGCAGATTAGTAGGGTTGGCCAAGTTTGATCCTTTGCTTCCTCAGGAGATAAATTGGAAATTGAAAGCCACTTACTGCCTTGTCATCACTTAAAACACATGAACGAATGAACATGTACCACTAAAAAAGGGTGTCTGAAGGAAAATATGTCATACCATTGCTACTGAGGTCTATAGACTCCTTATCTTTTATGGTGCCTCTACACAGTGCATGTTCACTGTGGGTTTTCGACAGTGGAAAATCCACAGTAATTACTTAGCAAATCCGTAGTGACCAATTCCACACCTAAGGGCTCAGTCACACGGGCGCATCGGCACCCCTACACAGGCACCGATGCGCCCGTGTGACTGAGCCCTCACTGCAGGAAGAAGACGGCCGTATTTCAAGAGGGACGTTTCTCTGCAGCGCTGAAGAATGAACACATGACCGGCAATGAAGTTGGTCACATGTTCTTTCTCCCGGCGCTGCAGAGAGACGTCCGTCTTGAGGTACGGCTGTCTTCTTCCTGCAGTGACACGGGCACCGATGTGCCCATGGGACTGAGCCCTAAAGGGTATGGATAATGCAGTGGATTTTGAAGTGCATTTGACAGGGATTTCAACCCTTTTATTGTAAAATTTGAAATCCACAATCAAAATCCATAACATAAATAAGCATGCAGCGGATTTAGAATCTGCAGCTTATTTGAAATCAGTTGCAGATTCTGTGTGGAAATATTCTGTTCCATGGGGATTAGATTTCTTAAATCCTGTCCACATGGCCTGTACTGTAAATGTTGTGGAATTTCCACAAAAAAATCCACTGCGGAACTTTTGCAGCTCTTATGGCATTTGTGAAGGCACCCTTAGGGCTCAGTCAGACCACTGTATTTTTAAACACATGTTAGGTGCGTTTGCGATTCGCATCTATTAGTACCAATGTTTTTCAATGAAAGCGGTCACATGTGCGTTTTTTACATGCAAATAAAATTTGCACCTTTCAAAATTAGGGCAGCGATTCGCCAAATGCACCTAAACGTGCACACGCACCTAAAATTCGCACATAAAGTGTGGTGCCATCGCTATCCCCTGCTGTGGATGTGACAGGTGCAGCAGGGGATTCCTTGGATGTGAAACCCCTGGATGCTGTCACATCCAGGGGTTTCACCTTGTGGTCAATGGGGCCGGCGGCAGCAATGCTGACCCCATTGACAACATATAGAGAAGATTGCGATCCTCCGCCACAGCTGTGACAGCTGTGGTAGAGGATTTCTTCATCTTCACGGGGGAAGGGGGGGGAGGGGGAGCCCCTCATCACTGAATACTGTGATAGCACTGTCACAGTGTCCAGTGTGAAGGGGACTCCCCACAGAGATGTAGAATTCCCTTGCCACAACTGTCACAGCTGTGGCGGAGGATCACAATCTTCTCTGTATGTTCTCAATCGGGGTCGGCGCTGCTGCTGCCCCAATTGGCCACCAGGTAAATCCCCTGAAGGTGATAGCATTCAGGGTTTTCCCATTAAATCAATCCCCTGTGACAGCCATGGAAGGGGATTCTTTCATCCCTGCTGCAGTCCCCTCATCACTGAACACAGTGTCACAGTGTTCAGTGATGAGGGGACCTTTGTGGAGCCACTGCACTTCTACAAGCACAGCTGCTCCACACATATGTAAAAACAGCACAGAGCTTCGGTCACGCACATTTTGCACATCCACGGAGCGCCTTTTTTAGCACACATAGGCACACAAAAAAAGCTTGTCTGACGAAGCCCTTAGGGCTTAGTCACACGGGCGTTTATTGCCGCGATTTGCGCATGCGCATGCGTCCGGCGATTTTTTAAAACCATTGCTTTGCAATGGTATCGGACACATGAGCGCTTTTTATGCGCTCGTCCGATAAATTAGAGAACAGAAATCGCAGATCGCACCTATCTGCGATCTGCGATTCCTGTTCTCTTCTCTATATGCGCTCAATGGGGCCAGCGGCAGCAGCGCCGACCCCATTGAGAACATACAGAAGACAAATCATTCTTCTCTGCCACAGCTGTAACAGCTGTGGCAGAGAAGAACAATGTTTGCCCATTAAATTCAATGGAGCGGCAATACAGCCGACTCCATTGAAAGCAATGGGCTGCCGGCGTGCGCGGGATGAATTGTCGGGGAGGGGTTAAATATATAACCCCTTTCCTGCAATGCATCCTTAAATGTGAAAAAATAAAAAAAAAGGATGTACTCACCAGCTCCCGGCAGCTGGAGATCCCGGCGGCCGGCCTGCAGTGGGTGTGAAGGAGGTGTGACTCAGACTTGCCCCTGATTGGCTCAGCGCTGAGCCAATCAGAAGCAAGTCTCAGTCACACCCATTCATGAATTCATGAATGGGTGTGACTGAGATCAGCCTCTGATTGGCTCAGGCTGAGCCAATCAGGGGCAAGTCTGAGTCACACCTCCTTCACACCCACTGCAGGCCGGCCGCCGGGATCTCCAGCTGCCGGGAGCTGGTGAGTACATCCTTTTTTTTAATTTTTTCACATTTAAGGATGCATTGCAGGAAAGGGGTTATATATTTAACCCCTCCCCGACAATTCATCCCACACTCGCCCGCAGCGCTTGCATTCAATGGAGCCGCTGTATTGCCGGCTCCATTGAATGCAATGCGCTGGACAGCTCCGGCCCGTTTCTAATGAAACGCGGCTAGGAGCAGATTTTCGGGCGATTTTTGGGCCGATTTTTCGGCGCCGGTCACGCGATTTGCGCATGCGCATCCGTCATGCGATGCGCAAATCGCGTGAAAAAACGCCCGTGTGACTAAGGCCTTAAGGTGCACACTAAACAATTCAGAGAATATACACTGGATTTTTCTTCCCAAATTGCTAAGAAACAATATACATTCTATTGCAGTAACAGCAAATCAGAAACTTTGACATAGCCTATCCACACACTGCATAAAGAGTCAGCATAGAAATTGACATGGTGTGCAGATTTTACATTTGCAGCATGTCATTTTATGTTGCAGATTTTCACAGCAGATGTCATCCTTTAGGCCTCAGTCAGACGGGCATTTTTTCGCGCGTTTTGCGCATCGCATGTCGGATGCGCATGCGCAAATCGCGTGACCGGAGGCGAAAAATCACGGGAAAAATCTGCACCTACCCGCATTTATCGTCGCTGCAAAACGCCCGTCTGACCGGAGAAAAATCGCCGTGCGCATCAAAATGCGCATGAAACTTCGTCTGGCCGGCGAAAAAAATGATTTTGGTGCGCACATAAAACGGCGAACGCAGATAGGCGCGATTTGCGAATCGTCGTGTCCTATAATTTTTCGCAAAAGCGGACATGTGACCGATATCATAGCGAACTATTGGTTCTATATATGCGCGAAACGCATGCGCATGCGCAAAACGCGCGAAAAAACGCCCGTCTGACTGAGGCCTTACAATGCATAGGGTGAAATATACTGCAAATCCACAGCAAAATGCACAACACATCTGCATGAGACACAAGCACATTTTGCTATGAATATGTCATGTTAATGCGCCTTGACAGTTTGAGATACGCTGTGTACCTGGTTTTTTACATCATATATTTTACTCTTTTAACTTTCACTTATTACTGGAAATGGTTTGTTATCTGTTTTCTTTTGCTAGAAGATAATCTAATTGTTTCCAACTCTTTTTCATTCTACTTCTGGAATTGCTCTTCAATCAAACAAGCAGCACATTATATTCACTTACATTCGTTGTAATTGTGCTATCAGGAACCAAATTATTCTTGGGCTGCCATCAGCTGCGGTAACAACTCTTTTCGCACTGATACTATTTTCAGCCTGCCTCTTATGAATTTATTGGAAACATTAGCAGTTTTTCATTATCTATTATGAAGCTTGATGATAATTTTTAGATTTTTTGCATAATAGCAGCAGCAGAACATGATAACAACAATAATTCTAATAAATTATTATTATGGTATATACAGCCAAAATGGTTGAATATTATTGTAGCTCCACCACATATGAAGCAAAGAGCCATCTTGTCTATGGCATCTCCAGAAAAGATTCAATACAGTTGGATATATTTTACGCAAATGGTACCACCTATAGAGGATTTTCCTTGAAATCTAAGGTGGATCGCACATTTAGATGTCTTACTACTAGCCATAAAGGCCAAAGACCACTGTACATCAGAGCAGTTACTCTGAGGTTCTCGCTCCCACTTCATTTGGAAGGGCAGTTAAGATGGAGCATCACTAGTGGTAAATATGCTTTGGGCATGCCTTTTTCAGGTTTTTTTTGAAGTTCAAAAAATCTTCATAAGGAGAAACCTTTATGGATGGATCATAATTAACACTTACAATGAAATGTAGCTAAAAATATTTGCGAAAGTCTTTCGGAGGAAATATGAAATACTCTAGAAATGAAATAAAACGAAAGCAAATAGCTCTTGTCAAAAAAATCCTTCACCTTAAAAATACCACTGGCAATCCAATTGTGCAAATTTAAGTCAGGTATTAGTTGTTGAATTGTAGTGAGTGGGATGTTTAATAGTCATAGAAGCAAAATATTTGTTGTTTCAAGCCAAATATTGATAGCTGCCTCAATAGTGGGATAGGATTTGCTCACCGAGAGAAAGGAGATCTTAGATGTCCACAATAAAGAGGTTAAGCTAGAATAATTAGACAAGTGAGATTTGATTTCCAGCCAAAGTTTAGTTAAATCATTTATCCTCTAGCACCTGAATTGATTTAAACTTACAGCTTGATAATTTGCTGTTACATTAGGGCAACTTAGACCACCTGAGGAGATCGGGAGATAGAAAAGCATGGCTGCTACTCTAGCTCTCTGTTGTTTCAAAATAAAAGTCATAAGGATTCTTTGAATCCTTCTAAAAAGATATTTGGAGATCCGAATGGGAGGGTTTCTATAGTACAAAAATTAGTACAATAATTTAGGAAGAATTAAGATTGTTACTGCTGAGGTATGACCAATCCACGATTTGGGAATTTAGAATATGTAGTTATATCATTTTGCACATTGTTGATAAGAACCTTGTAATTGACAGTGCCTAGATGGTCAAGAAGATATATGAGGGTTTTACTTAGATAAGGATTAAAACCATCTAACCATTTATAAGAGAAATGTTGTTGCATACTTTGCTGGGTGGTAGCTGAAACACCCATATTCAGGATTAAAGATTTAGTTGAATTGACTTTATAGTAACTAATATTACTGAACTTTGCAATGACTTTAAATACTGTAGAAGGGGACAATTTTAGGATAAGAGAGGGATAAGATCATGTCATCTGCGAATAGTCTATTTGAGCCTATTTGAATACCAGTAGTATCTGGGGACGAGTTAATAGACTGGGCTAAGGGCTCAATCATCAAAGCAAAAATCAATGGTGATAGTGGGCATCCATAGCGAGTACCATTAGATATATAAAAAAGTGAGAAACGTACACCAGATACATAGACTAGAGCCAATGGAGATGTGTTCAATGCTAAAATCAAAGTCAAAATATGTTGTTCATTTATTACTTTGATTGTAGCATGAGTAGCCAGGCTCATTAGCTTGTTATGTGTTTGTATATTTTGGTTAGACCAGAGGAGGTAGTGGTCATCTATGTTTAGGAGGTCCCTTTCCATGTGCAACAACTGGAGGTTTGTGCTTGGAGTTACCAAGGAGATCCATCTAGCGATATGTATTGCCCTATGATAGTTTTGAGCATCCAGGAGACAAAAGCCACCTTGTTGTATCTTTTGTGTTAGGTAATCATGGGCTAGGCGTGGTTTGAAATTATTCCAGATGTATGCACTGAGGAGCTGACAGAATTTTTGAAAGAATTATATGGGATAGAGATAGTGACAGTTTGAAGAGTATAAAGAATAGTTGGCATATTGTAGGTTGCTACTAGATTTTTTTCTGCCCATCCAGGAGATGAAAGGTATGTTCAGGTGTTTTAGTTGGCGCCCAAGGAAGCATTATTTTGGCTCCCTTCCAAAAGCTTTACCTCAAGAAAGGATAATTTGCCAACAATCTTACTAACTGTAGCCAAGCTACTCATTCCTTTGATATGGTGTAACAAGGAACCCCCGTCTCCGGCCCAGTGGGAAAACAAAATACATAAACTTTTTCGCTTTGAGGGGCTCGTGAGCTGGGATAAAGGGCCTAGCAATAAATTCCTGAACACCTGGTCACCATGGATCGAATTTAAAAAACAATCAGATGGCCATACCACACCATTTAGACTCACCCAATCTCCCTCAACATCTAACACAGTTCCCCCAAGCATTTGAGGCCTTTTATACATTCTTTCAAACAATCTTTAGAAACATGTCCACAACTAATAAATACCAAGTCTCTAGACTTGAAACTCTTCAAAACTAACCTAGATGACGTACCCTTCCCCCACCCTTTTTACTGGTTCATAGATTAATGTTTCATGGTTAATGATTATCAATATCAATAATTTGCAATTGATGCAAAGCATAATCCTTTCAGAGCCTATTCCTATAATTGTACTTAAAACTCTTTGTACTGTAATAAAGTGTTTCTAATGCGAGACCTGCATGTCTCAATCACAATGATATATAACTTTATGCATAATTTATTAATTTGCCTTGATGTACATTGCTAGAGATGAGCGAACCTACTCGTTTCGAGTAATTACTCGATCGAGCACCGCGATTTTCGAGTACTTCAGTACTCGGGTGTAAAGATTCGGGGGGCGCCGGGGGGCGGGTGGAGTCGTGACGGAGCAGGGGGTAGCAGCGGGGAATTGCCGGCTATATTGCCGGCTCCATTGAATTCAATGGGCAAACATCGTTCTTCTTTGCCACAGCTGTTACAGCTGTGGCAGAGAAGAATGATTTGTCTAGTATATGTTCTCAATGGGGTCGGCGCTGCTGCCGCGGGCCCCATTGAGCGCATATACAGAAGAGAACAGGAATAGCAGATCGCAGATAGGTGTGATCTGCGATTTCTGTTCTATAATTAATCGGACGAGCGCATAAAAAGCGCTCATGTGTCCGATACCATTGCAAAACAATGGTTTTATAAAATCGCCGGACGCATGCGCAAATCGCGTGAAAAAACGCCCGTCTGACTAAGGCCTCAGATGGTATCGCTAACTTGATGATTATCGTTATGGGCAAAAAAAATCAAACAAATTATCTCAAATAGAAGGAGAGTACTTAGGATGCTAAAGGATGTAATTATTCAAATGCCAAATCATGTTTGGAGAATAATTAAACCTTTTGTTCACTGTCATGCAGATTGAGGCATGATCTGACTAAGTAATATTATCAATTTGCGTGGCATTAATCTTAGAAACACGAGCTCAAGAGAACATTTATATTCAGAATAGTCACTTAAATCATATGCAAGCCAATACTGTATTTTAAATTGTGAGGTAGAACCTTAAAGAACATACTTTCAAAACTCTGGGGGTATAAAAACTGCCTCCACATTAAGGCTCCTTCACACGAGCGCATATACAGGGACAGGGTTTTTACGTTTTCACAGCTGCTCCGTATAAGTGTCTGTTTTTCCGTGAACACGGAAAGTGTTTTCTCGTCCATTCACATGCCTGCGAGCATCGGTTTTAGTGGGAAAATACGTCCCACCCCGGAAAACCCTCGCTGTGTCAACATCCTCTGAATGCCTTCCAGTGCCTATATAGAGGCACATGTAAGCTTTTCACAGCGTTGGATGCTGCAAAAATGCCTCCCCCTCCCTTCCTTTTCCCTGCTCTCATAGGAGTCTATGGGACCCGCCAGCGTATATTGGTCAAAATATAGTTCTAGAACTATCTTTTTGGCCACCTTATATACGCCGGACATATTTTGGCCACTTATGTTCCATCTTACACGATGCTGATGTATTTACACGCCATATAATCGCCCATGTGAACAAATGTATTGGGAACCAATGCATCACTAGGGTAGAGTATATACGCCCATGCGTAAAAATGTGCAGTATATGCGCTCATGTGAAAGAGCCCCAAGATACAGAAAAATATTCCATATAAGAACAAATAATTAAAAAAAACACATTTCTGTGGAATACAGCGAAGACCTGGTAAAGAGGAAGAAAACATACATCAGCACTTAGCATGATGAATTGGTTTAAGACAATAGTAGCCCATAAACACAGAGAGTTAAGGCTGATTTACATGCAATGATTATCACTCAAAATTTGTCCAAATGATGGCTTTTGAGCATTACTGTGCACTTACCCTGAACTATTCCATTTGTCCATCGCTGAGTTCAGCTCAGCATAAAATCCGTCATCTCTGATAAGAGGGACGGCATGCTGTGTTCTTTGTGGGGAGCGCTGATAGCATTGTATGCAGCCAGCAGCCCGGGGCAAAACAAAAGTGATGTATTTAGAGAACAGACAACCCACTGTTCTCTAAATACATGCAAATGGGGTTAGTTAGCTACTAATGGGCTGATTAGCCCATTAGTACCTAATGCAAAATGATTGCTTAAAACTGTCAGGTTTTGATGATTTTTGAGCGATCATGTTTGTGTGTAAATGGACCTGTAGAAATAGCTATACAAATTTGCATTAATTCCAAACTGCTACAGTGTAAGTTCAAAAAGAGTCAAGGAGCAAAAAAGAAAACAAAATATCTTAATATGCATCAAGCAGTATGTCTCTTGCCATGGGGACCATATGCCACTTTTCATATATTTTTGGTGGAGGATCCCTTTTGTTAGCAGACATTGTGAGTATATCATCAAAAAGCACAAGGTTCTATTCTTTGCATAAAGTTGCTTCCATCTGGAGTAGAAGCTTTGACTGTCAAGCCATTCTTTGTGATGATAAGCTTCGCCGGAAAGCCCCATTTATTTTGAATGACATGGTCACTGAAAGAAAAAGTTCTTCTGAGGTCCGCAAAAATTGCTATAATTTGAAAGCGGTTTGGCAGATCCAGAGATTTCCTGGAAGCTTCGATTAACTTCTATTTTATATTTTAAAAAAAGTGCACTCTTGCATTATTGTTCCTCATAATGGTAGGTTGAAGAGTTTTAGGCAAGTGATGTGCATGGTCTATAATGAGGTCAGCCTGAGAAGATTTAAGACTGAGAAGGACAAAGTAATTGACTAAAAATGTTTTCAAGATCTCAGATTTAACATTTTCACATATATCTCTGAATCGCAGATTATTTTCCTAGGGTCTTAATCTACAATTGTGTCTTGTAATCACAGGCAGCTCTCGCCGAATGAATGACGGACGAGAGCTGCCTGTGATTGGCTGAGCACCTCAGCCAATTACATTCAGCTCTTTCAGCTCTTTAGAATCCCCGCCTGCTGATAGATCAGCACCACAGAGCAGGGGACAGCAGGAGAAGATGTGACTGAGCTCCCACAGCTGAAGCAAGGTGAGTATGTATTTTCTTAGTTTTTTACAGCACTTTTACTGGATTTTAAGGGAAGGGCTTATATTTAAAGCCCTTCCCTGAAATCAATTGACGGGGTGCCAGCAGCAGAATCCTTTACCGCAGCTGTCATGTGTGACAGCTGCGATAGAGAATTGAAGAATTCCTCTGCTGCATCTGTCACAGATGTGGCAGATGTAGCAGAAGGGAATTCTTTTTACTAGCGGGGATAAAGGAAACATCTGCCGCATGTGGCAGATGTGTTCTTCATCCCCGCTGGGGACACAGCAGCGGCGGAGAGGTAAGTTTATTTTTTATTTATTTATTTTTTTACACTAAAATTTTAGTTTTTCAGGGAAGGGCTTATATGTAAAGCCCTACCCTGAAAAATAATTCAGATGTGCCGGCAGACAATTGTTTTCAATGGAGCCGCCAGCAGCATCCGAGGTTTCATTAAAAACAATGGGTGCATTCACTATGGTGCACGTATGTCTTATCTTTGCAGGCACACGCCTGTAAAGCACGGACATGTGCACACAGCATAGGGAATGCATTGGGGCTGATAGATGCATGTTTTTGTGTGTGCGTATGCATGCACAAAATACACGCTCGTCTGAAGCCACCCTTAGGGTGAATGCACACACACGGATTTGAATTGCGGAATCTGGAGCGGGCAATCGCTTCTCGATTCCACAGTAAATACTGCCCATAGCATGTAATGCAAAAGTGATTCTTCATGCACATGATCGTAAACCAATTGTGGTTATCACTCGCGGATGAAAAATCATAGCACGCTCCATTTTCCTGTGGATTTTGCACTGACAGCTTCCATTGAAGTCAATGGAAGACATCCGAGCCATGCCCTGTTCTCAATTGACATTGCGGATGGGCCGCAGATTCCAAGGAAAAAGTAGAAGTTTAAAAAAAAAATCTGTACTACACATGTCTGAAGGCAAGCCGCATGGACCATCCGCAGTACAGAAAAGAAGAAAATACAGGTATGAGCAGATGCTGGCTGGACAAAGGGTAGGATTCCACTGCGGGCTCCCTCATGCGGAATCCAACTCAACCATGTGCACGTGGTCTTAATGCCTTCTCATTCCAGGACGTACATTTACATCTTGCAGTGTCGGGGTATGCATGAAGAGAGATTGCGGGGCGAACTCTCTTCATACAGCACGGGCGTCAGCTGTTTATTACAGCTAACACCTGTGGGCAATAGCTGCAATCGGCCACGCGGCTGATCGCAGCTCTTAACCCTCTAAATGTTGCTGTCAATTCTGACAGTGGCATTTAAATCCCCAGGATGATTTTTGGGGAGTCCCATGTGGCCCCCTGTGTGAGATTACAGGGAGCATTACAGGTGTCATGGCAGCTGGGGTCCTTCTGATAAGCCCCAGGGCTGCCTTAGCAGACTGTCTATCAAGCCGTCCCCATGGGGTGGCTTGATAGACTGCCTGTCAAATTGCAGTATGACGTAATGCTGTAGCATTACATCATACTGCAGGAGCGATCAAAGCATCACTAGTTGTGTTCTCCCAGGGATGCTAAGAAAAAAAAGTTAAAATAAGGTCAATAAGATCAAGTGTTATTAATTATAAAAAAAGGGTATTAAAAGTTTAAATCACCCATCTTTTGCCATATTTATAATAATAATAAAAAAAAATCATAAAAGAAAAATGCATATTTGGTATCACCGCGTCCATAAATGTCCGATCTATTAAAGTAGTGCATTATTTACCCTGTACAGTAAATGCCGTTCGAAAAAAATAAAGAATGCCAGAAATGCACTTTTTCATTCACCCTGTCTCATGGAAAAAATGCAATTAAGAGCGATAAAAAAGTCGTATATATTCCAAATTGGTACTAACTAGAGATGAGCGAGTATACACGCTAAAGGCAATTGCTCGAGCAAGCATTGCCTTTAGCGAGTATCTCCCCCGCTCGAGACCTCGAGACTGCAGGTTCAGGTGCCGGCGCGGGGGAGCGGTGAGTAGCGGCTGTCAGCAGGAGGGAGCGGGGGGGGGGGGAGAGAGGGAGAGAGAGATCTCCCCTCCGTTCTGCTCCGCTCTCCCCCGCAGTTCCCTGCCCGCTGCCGGCACCCGAACCTGCAGTCTTGAGCGGGGGAGATACTCGCTAAAGGCAATGCTCGCTCGAGCAATTGCCTTTAGCGAGTATACTCGCTCATCTATAGTACTAACGTAAACTACAGAACATCCCACAAGAAATGAGCCCTCACACAACTACGTTGATGGAAAAATAAAAACGTTTTTGTGCACAGAAGATGCAGCAAACAATAATTTTTTTAAATGAAATGTCTTTGAAAAAAATAAAAGTAGTACAGCAAAAAAAAACCTATATAAGTTTGGTATCATAGTCATTGTATTGACCCATAGAATAAAGTTATCATGTCATTTTTGTTGCAGTTTGTGCGCCGTAGAAACAAGACGCACGGAAAGATGGCAGAATGTCATTTTTTTTCCTTTTACTCCACTTAGAATATTTTAAAAGTGTTTCAGTACATTATATGGTACTTTAAATAGCACCATTGAAAAATACAACTCGTCCCACAAAAAAACGAGCCCTCATGCAGCGACGTCAATGAATAAATAAAAGAGTTACGATTTTTAAAAGGCGGAGAGGAAAAAACGAAAATGGAAAATAAAAAGGGACTGCATCATTAATAGGAGGAAGCAAAGTTTCATGATTTATCTTTTTCCTTATCTCTGTCCTTACCTTTCCCATGGTTGAGCTTGATAAACATATACAGTAAAGCCCTTTACAGAATAGATGTAAATATATTAAAACTCAATTTTATTCAAGATGCGTTAAAAATAATTGTTATAGGACTAGGACAAACACAGAATTCCTTGCCCCCTGGTCACAGTATCATGATTGTGGAAGCACAGTAGGAGACAGGAATAATTAACAATTGAGGGTCAGTAATGCACAAGAGCCCGCAGATGCATGTGATAGAGTGCCCCTCATGGTAATATCCCAATAGTATGATAGGGACCAAAGACCTCTACATAGATTTGTTACATAGAGTCAATACCTGGGAATATGTGTTTGGCCCGGATGTAGAATGTAAGTTGACAATCTCCCCTATCGGCGCACAAGGAATGAGTCCTAATACTCGGTAGTATCATGCGATTTTATAGTTCAGCAGTTCGTGGTTCAACGCGTTTCGCTGTCAATAGTACAGCTCATCAGGAACCATGGCTTAAAATATGAGGCTGCAAATATGCTCGATGAGATTGCAGATATGCCAAATGAAAAAAGAAAAAAAGATATTTTTTCTCTGATGGCACCTATACAAAAGTGTCGGCAGATCCCCAATAATAGAAGAGGGGGAAAAATATACAGCGGGTCTGGTCTTAAATAAAACCAATTGGGAAAGGACCCTCAATGTTATGGGGAGCAGAATACTATGAGCGTTGTAGCCTTCCCCAGTAAAAGTGGCTCAGCTACAAACAACCAATAGATTGCTAATGCTCCCAGCCTAAAGATACGAAAAGTTGCCGTGCAGCAAAGAGGAAACTACTCTCGCTGTACTCGAGTCCCGAGTTTGTGAGCCAAATTGACTGCTGACACTGTCTAACCAAGATAAATTAGGTGCGACAAATATGAGGCTGCAAATATGCTCGATGAGATTGCAGCTATGTCCAAAGAAAAAATTCTGATGGCACCTATACAAAATGTTGGCAAATCCCCAATATTAGAAAAGGGGAAATATACAGTGGGTCTGGTCTTAAATAAAACCCGTTTCTGTTAGATAAGGCTCCTCAATGTAATGGGGAGCAAAAACTATCAGCGTTGTAGCTTTCCCCACTAATAGTGGCTCAGCTACAAACAACCAATGGATTGCAAATGCTTCCAGTTTAAAGATACGAAACATCTACTAGAGTCCTTAGTTTGTGACACACAGTAACTGCTGACACTGTATATCCAAGATAAATTAGGTGCGGCGCAATATAATAAAGATGAGGTCTATCCTGTAACCTTGATGGTAGGCTACAGGCATTGATACAGTAAAAGCCCCATTTAGACACAACGATTATCGCTAAAAATTTGCTCAAAGGCAATCTTTTGAGCGATAATTGTAGAGTGCATTTACAGGGCAAGGTGATCGCTCAAAATTCGCTCAAACGGCAGTTTGACAGTTTTGAGCGATCACTTTGTGCTCTGAGCGAGGTATACAGAAGACAAATGGCGCTGCTTGTCTTCTGTATACTCCTGCTGTCTGGTATACAGCTGAGCGCTCCGAGCAGGGTATGCAGAACACAGCTGGAGTGCTGTCTTCTGCATACTCCTGCTGTGTTCACAGAGCGCACAGCTGGTATACAACTGTACGCTCCATGCGAATTATGCAGAACACAGCTGGAGTGCTGTGTTCTTCATACTCTGGCTGTGTTCTCCAAGTAGGATACCAGCTGAAACAATTGTATCAGCAGTATCCCGCTTTACTCAGTGCACGACACTAATAAGGCTCATTGTTCTCCTTCAGCTTGCTGAAAGAGAACAATGAACAACTCGTTAATGAAAACTGCACAATATCCCTGCAGTTAAACCCACGGATTCTAGCTCAAAAGACGGCTTTGAGCGATTTTTGAGCGAGAATCATTTCGTTTAAATGGGCGTTAACTTCTGTCAACCATACATACGTAATTGCCTTTACTAGAAGTAAGTCCCTATAAAGCATTAGGGAATATTAGACACAGATGTCACAAAGATAGTACCTTACTAGGAATAGCTACATGTAAACATACCATAAGGAAATTGGGAGGTAGTAATTGAGTCAGAATGCGATCATTTCATCAGGCTTTTAAAAATTCATTTTTCTTTTCGAGACACATAATCCAGGCGTCAGTAGGTTGACTACGACAGACTGCAAACACACATAATCATGCTTAGTCTTTTGAAGTATAATGTCAAATGGCCATAAGTAATCCAATTAATTAAAGCAGAATCTGAGAAAGGAAATCTACTGTACTTCATATGAAAATGGAGACGGACAGCATGGATACTGCGCAGAATATGAGGCTGTCAATTCGATCCTAAAACAGTTTTTTTATACAACTACAAACATTTAGTTAGAACAGCATTTGATCAGAGGTCTATATATCAGAGTTGCAAAGTATTAAAGGGTTGTCTCATCCTAGGTTGCTCTGTAATACTCTGATATTCAAGAAATTGATGCTGGTTGACCACTTGACCGGCAGTGGCTACTACAGGGAAGAAAGGGGTTATCTCAATGATACTACTGCTTCAATTTTCATTATGCGAAATATTAGGTTAGAAGTGTCACTGTCATCGTGTCAACAGGTGCCAGGCACATATGCGGGTCCAGTATGACATCCCAACATCAGCACCAACCATTTGATACGCATGTGCAGTGTCATTCAGAACTAGATGCTGAGGGAGAAACATCTCCCTTTTGTTTTTTTTATGATTGACTTGCTGAGTTGTCTATTGTCCCAGCCAGCCTATCAATGGTTAATTTGGGGTATTTTTCTCAGTTCCTCTGCTTAGAGAATGCCAGTAATACTTTTGTTATACTTTGGTATTATGGTCCCGCTCTGCTGCTTGGTATAGCCTTGCCTTTTTAGCTTTTGTGTACTTATTTGTGCTTTTCATTATTGGATTACTACTGTTAGTCTCTTCCAGGAATCTACATTTCTTTCTATTGTGCTCTGTCCTTGGTTTGTCAATGGGTCTTATCTGTCTTGCCCTTCTCTTCTGCTTACCCTTTCCTCCTAATTACATCTAGGGACAGATAGGAAATCTAGTTACATTCCAGCCTTGGAGTTGCTCTTTTCAGGGTGAGTGCTCCACTCTTTTGACAGGTCCACTATACGTTATATTGTCTAGCACTCCTAGCATATTTTTTATCCTCTGCAATATATATATATATATATATATATATATATATATATATATATATATATATATATATATATATATATATATATATATCATTCGGCCTGTCTCTGTACTAGACCTTTGTATCTGTTTGTTGGTTTTGCCGAAAGGACTGAACAGACATCACAGTTACATGAAGACCTGGGACCCACACTGAAATCTGAAACAAAGGGGCAGATTTACTAACATGGTTGCGCCTCGTTCCTGACTTCTACAGATTTTTTGCAAATTTTGTATCTATTGCTAACATTGTAATTTTGTGTCAAAACAAATAGTAAATTCTGACAGAATGCTCACCATGTTGAGTTGCACACTTAGAACATTGCCATGACTTGCTGACTCATATACCATGCTAGATTTAGTAATATGCAAATAAGGGAAATGGAACAATACCTCTGCAGCACCACCTATTGGAAGGCAGCATTACTGAGAGGCAAACACCTCTGGCTTGATTTGCAAGGCTTGTATAAAAAGTCTAACATTGACTTCCAGGAATGCTGCCTTCCAATAGGTGGCACTGCAGAAGTATTGTTCCATTTCCCTTATTTGCATATTACCCATAGGAGCATGAATGGCCTTCTGGGTCTGCTCACTCACTCACCTTCTAGGTGCTCTCCCTAAGGAGAAAAGATTTAGTATTGACATGTACAAGATTTTGGGGCGCAAAATACTGGACTAGCATATATCCCCGTTCAAGGAGTAATCTAAAGAATAAAGTCTAAAATGCGACAAGGTTCTCCAAATTAGAAAACAGTGTGCTACTCAGTAATATATTTGGCACATTGCCGGGTTGCTATGCATAGAATTTGGACATCTCACCAGTGGTGTTCTGAAGAGATTTTAATTAAAAGAGTTGTCTATTTACTGAAAAACCCCACTTCAATGGGTCCCCTTGTATTAAAATACTAAAGTCAAATACAGTTATCCTTCCACAGCTATAAGGATCCAGTACTGCAGGATAGTACTCACTATGATCCCAGTGATTGCTGTGACAGATGATGTAACAAGAAATCAGGGAACCTGTGCAGCCAATGAGAGGCTGCCTTGTCACTGCTCGTTCTCCTTACCTAGGGTTCATATTGACATGGGATTGTCCACTAACTGGACAAACTCTTTAATATTTTCATTTGTATTCCACCTTGTGGGGTCCTTAAGAGCTGAAACCCTTCAGAATTGCCTGATTTACCTGTATTGCAATTTGGTGCAGATTGGTCCAGAACAGACAATATAAATTCATTTATATATAGTTGTAATTTGCAGATTCTGCCTGGCAATACTTCTTCTTATTAATCAATAAATAGAGATGAGCGAGCATACTCGATAAGGCAAACTACTCAAGCGAGTAGTGCCTTATTCGAGTACCTGCCCACTCGTCTCTAAAGATTCGGCTGCCGGCACGGGTGAGAGGTGAGTTGCGGCGGTGAGCAGGGGAGAGCGGGGGGGGGGGGGGGGGAGAGGGAGAGAGAGATCTCCCCTCCATTCCTCCACACTCTCCCCTGCCACTCCCCGCCCCTTGCAAGCGCCCGAATCTTTAAAGACAAACGGGCAGGTACTCGAATAAGGCATTACTCGCTCGAGTATTTTGCCTTATCGAGTACGCTCGCTCATCTCTATCAATAAACTATTTTTTTATTGTTGAAAACATTATTTTATTAAATCCAATAAGAAGAAGCTTTTGTTCTGTTCCATACAATATTTCCAGCCTGGATATGAGCAATGAACAATGAGTGCTTAGAAACTGCAAACATATATTCTGTATTTGTTCCACTGTATTTGTTCTCTCACGAAAATAGGTAACGTACATGTACTTGAATTTTAATAACATGCCATTTTTTTCCTTTCTATTGTTTTTTTTAAGTGCACAAACTCTGTTTTCATTTTCTTTTTATTTTCATATACAAATTGTATGAAATTCAGAACAGGTATGAATGCATATTATAATTACAGCAGTATTATTATCTATGAGGAGTAGTTATTTTGGAGAATAAGTGCAAATTTAAACTTTTTTTCATGCACCTTTTCATGGTTACATAAAGCAAATGCAAAATAAATATTTGTCTCCAGACATTATAAAGCCACCCAAAAAATTATGTAACTAGAACTTAACAAGAGCCCAATGAAGTGCAAAACTTGAATGGTAGCTTAAACCTAAATTTCAGCCAACAGACACAAATCCTTGAATTACTCTAGGAAAGGCGATCAATGTCTGATTGGTAGGGGGCTAACTATTGAGACCTCTACCAATTCCAAGAACTGAAGTTCTGTTTTCCCCCACCTTCTCACTGCAGGCTTACTGCACCCCTATAGTGGGAGCATAACTTAATGTGATACCAATCCATCCATTTTGAATGGAACTGGTACAGATAGCTGAGTACAAGTGCTCAAATATTTACATCAGTTACATTAACCCTTTCCAATCCAATTTGTATTCTGGTTTTCCTAGGGGGCTTACTCTTTTTCTGTTGTTATACAATGCGGCTATATGCTGGCTAAAGCCAGTACTGCATGAGGTGGCACACTGGATAGGCTCTGACAGCAGGAAGACTGGCAATATACAGTAAGAGTACCCAGACAGATGTCTTCCAACATCGGAGCTGTACAGCCTTAAATCATGTCTTTAGACGTCAGACAGTGGATTGGAGAGGGTTAAAATCAATGGAGCGGAAGCTACACATGCATGGCCACCTCTCCGTTCGATCTGATATTACTGTGGGTGGGAGACGTGACCCCACAGTGAGGAAAAAAGGAGGACACAGGACCCCCCCATCATGGAATCAGTGGGTAAACTCTCAGCGGAGACCCTCATCAATCAGACTTTGCCTGAGAATAGGTGATAACAATTGATTCTGGTACAACTCATTTAAGGATCTTCTGCCAAATATCAAAGGACATCTTTATGAAGTCTTATGAGGTGCGTACCTGAATAGGTGAGAGCTATTGTAGTGGGTTAAGGGGATCAACACAATACTAGGCAGCTAGTTTTAATATTATGGCTATGGATGAGGTGGACTTTATATAGAACTCAGTTTGTGGTGCAGTTGGTGATATTTTACTGATATATTATGCTAATGGGCTTAAATAGTAATCTAACGACAATCCTTCACACAACCATAACTCTTCATTAAAAACACAAACTGCAAAATATATAAAAACCCAAGGGCTCAGCATTTTCTGTTTGTTTTTATATTGTAGCAGAATATTTTTAGTGTTTTCTGTAGGGTACATAATCATATCTAACAACCACATGACTCAGCAGTACTGCTTAAAATAAGATTTACATTTTGGCACTCACTGTGTGCTAGTACAGTAGTCTCTAAATCTTATCTGTGCCAAATTGTGAAAAAAATGTGTTTGGCCCATTCTCATGCATGATAGTGTCTAAAGGCTAGTTCATAAGTAGCTCTGCTCATGATCTGCTCTATCAATCACTATACTGTACTATGTGACATTGTTATATGGACTCGACATTAAATGATCCACAGTATTATTATACAGGGTTTCTCATAAGGCCTTAGTCACACGGGCGTTTTTTCACGCGATTTGCGCATCGCATGACGGATGCGCATGCGCAAATCGCGTGACCGGCGCCGAAAAATCGGCCCAAAAATCGCCCGAAAATCTGCTCCTAGCCGCGTTTCATTAGAAACGGGCCGGAGCTGTCCAGCGAATTGCATTCGATGGAGCCGGCAATACAGCGGCTCCATTGAATGCAAGCGCTGCGGGCGTGCGCGGGGTTAATTGTCGGGAAGGGGTTAAATATATAACCCCTTACCTGCAATGCATCCTTAAATGTGAAAAAATAAAAAAAAAGGATGTACTCACCTGCTCCCGGCAGCTGGAGATCCCGGCGGTCGGCCTGCAGTGGGTGTGAAGGAGGTGTGACTCAGGCTTGCCCCTGATTGGCTCAGCGCTGAGCCAATCAGAAGCAAGTCTCAGTCACACCCATTCATGAATTCATGAATGGGTGTGACTGAGCTCAGCCTCTGATTGGCTCAGGCTGAGCAAATCAGGGGCAAGCCTGAGTCACACCTCCTTCACACCCACTGCAGGCCGACCGCCGGGATCTCCAGCTGCCGGGAGCAGGTGAGAACATCCTTTTTTTTTATTTTTTCACATTTAAGGATGCATTGCAGGTAAGGGGTTATATATTTAACCCCTTCCCGACAATTAACCCCGCGCACGCCGGCAGCCCATTGCTTTCAATGGAGCGGCTGTATTGCCGCTCCATTGAATTCAATGGGCAAACATCGTTCTTCTCTGCCACAGCTGTTCCAGCTGTGGCAGAGAAGAATGATTTGTCTTCTATATGTTCTCAATGGGGTCGGCGCTGCTGCCGCCGGCCCCGTTGAGCGCATATAGAGAAGAGAACAGGAATCGCAGATCGCAGATAGGTGCGATCTGCGATTTCTGTTCTCTAATTTATCGGACGAGCGCATAAAAAGCGCTCATGTGTCCGATACCATTGCAAAGCAATGGTTTTAAAAAGTCGCCGGACGCATGCGCATGCGCAAATCGCGGCAATAAACGCCCGTGTGACTAAGCCCTAAGTGTGGAGATACCCATATAATGAAAACCATTTGGCAGAAGATGATCCACTTTTGCATACATACTGCGGGGAAAGAAGGAAACATGTTAGGCTTTGCCAACAAAATGACAGTCATTTGGAATGCCACTATCTTGGATTCAATGAGAAAGTAGGTATGTGAGATATCAAACTGGAAGAGAAATCCACCAGAAGAACAATATTGCGCTTTATTTTAATATAACTTAATTCATTTTCATCTTAACACAGTGATCTTACTTCATTATAAGCCTATGTGAATGATGACGTTAGCTCAAGCAGAATGTGTTGGAATCATTCTTGTCAGGGGAGCGAAGTACACAAGTCATTAGAGCAGATTTCAAGATTTTAATCAACGCCACCGAACTTGACCTTCCACTACCCACAACTGTATTTATCTGTGTTAATACATTATATTACTATATTTTATATGTACTTTAGACTTATTATGTACTTACATACATATGAACATTTTATATATTGTTCATGTTACGTTTGACACCTGACCCATTTAGGGAGGGAGGGGCTAATTACCCTCATTGATGAAGTTGTATATTCCTTGCTTTTTCATGTCGAAGACAAGTTTTTTTTTAATTTAAACATGTAGCAACTATATGAAAAAAATATGTCCTGTGCCCATGGTTTTAAATGGTTAAATAAACATGACATTTTAATATAAAACTCTGGCTGTGCTGAAGTTGCCTGCATTTGGTATATTGTTTCTTTGTGTACCTGAGAAAGAGAAGAATTGACAATAAAAATAACATACATACAGTACTTACCTCTTGCTTAGAAATTCCACTGCTTTGACCTGGCAAATTATGCCCATGGGACCTATTTTTGTGTCAAACTAAGATTATTTTTTAAAACATTTTTATTTTACTTATAGCCTTGCAGATGTACAAAACAATAAAACATCAGACAAGTCATAACAATAAACATTGCATCGGATCCTCATCCAACCCCTGGACACACAGCTAAATGTAAATGACCAATTTCTTATCTCTCAAATAAACAACTGATGAGTTTGTCCCATCTTTACCTTTGTTGGTGACCATCCAGCCATTCAATGTTCACATCTATGACGGAGGCTCTGTTAGAACCCTTTGGGGGAAATCCAGTATGTATTCCCAGATAAAATAAAACAGGATACAACACTATTTCATTTGTGAAAAATTCTGCTCACATCCTAGCAGACAGACAAACATAGTTATAGTCAATGGGGTCCATTTTGCCATTTTGCGGCATGTAGCATTTGCAGAATTCATCACTTCCAGTTTTTCTGTTGTTCAGCTCTGAGAATAATGGAAACCATTAATGTTGATGTGAACTTAGCCTAAAGAAGTTGAACCCTGTTTTGGTTTAAACTTTGCTAAAAGTTTGGTTCAGGGTGAACTCAAACCTTGGGTGGTTTGTCTTCTTCTTCTTCTTGCTTCCTCTTCTTTTTCCTCCTTTTAAAAAGACGTAAAAAAGAATAAGGACAAAAAAGGAAACAGCAGAAGAAAATAATCTTATTATTTATTTCCCCTTTTCCTTCTTCTTTCTACTTTTTCCTACTTTTTCCTTACTATTTGTCCCTCTTCTTTTTTTAATTTTTCCTTCTTTCTTTTGCTCTGCTTCTCCAACATAAAGGCCCCCAACAGTACATTTAAAGCACATGATGAGGTACACAACATCAGACGTGGAACATGTGAATATCCCCGGGATCTTATAGTCCTGCTCTGTGTTGGGGATTTGTATCCTGACTGTAATCAGTACATGTGAGCAGGTCTTGCAGCTCCTTATTATAAGGTTCCTCAAATTTGGAAGTTGCCTGTAACACAAAAGCAGAGGGTCTGCAAATATGGTATATATTTATATATATATATGACAGGCCATCACATATATATATTTGACAGGCCATCAATAGTAGGTGAACCCTGCTGATTAGCTGATGAGCTGGTGCGCTCATGCACTGAGTTGAATTCTGCAGGAAGCAGACAGCTCTGTTCCAACTGCAGTGTCCAAGCTTGATATTGCAGGCCATTTGCTTGAATGGTAATTTTGCTTGTAATACCTAGACTGGCCTCTGCAGTGGGAATGGAGCAGTCTGCTTCCTGAAGTAAAAGCACATTGGTCCAGCAAATAGCTGGGTTCTGGGGTGACAATTGGATAATACCTTTAAATAGTGGGATTGCAAGTTCCTCTGATCCTGGCTTTAGAATTTAAGAACCAAAGCTATTAGTTACAGCTTATTCTTAGAGTAGGAGTACTCAGGAAGCTGTTAACATCCTGTCCTGCAGCTAAACCAGAATATAAAACTGCAGACTGAGGAGTCTGCCACCCATTATCAAAATACAGTGGAAGGTTGTTAATAGGTTAACAATGAGCTGTACATTTGTGACAGTCCATGATAGTACTGGCTCTATTTGTACAGGATCTGATCACAATATTATGTCATTCTCTTTATCTATGAGTTGAATGATTTCTTTCAGCAATAAATTAGCAATCTGTTATATAAGGATGTGATAGCATTGATATATTCCGTAATTTTCTCATTGCAGGTCTGGAGATTTTTTGATGTAGAATATGTCTATAGTTTCGGAAACATACTTGGGCCTGTGAATGTTACAAAAGCATGAAAGTTTTAAAATCCAAATAATTTCTAGACAATACATTCGACAACAGCGTTAAATATTGCATTGTAAGTAGGAAGGACCAATGTACTTAGCAACAAGAATCTGACCTCGGTGTGATGTTATTGGGTGATACAATAGCTCCACATCTTGAGATACTAAAATCGTTGTGCTGCGCAGCTAATAATTAACACAGCTCTGGACTCCAGCATGCTATTATGTTGTGAAAGGTGTTGTTTAATTTGTCTCAGTGAGTTCCACTAATATGTAATTAAAAGAGCAAATAGTGAACATTTGAGAAAACTGTGATGCAAGAAAGTGCAAAATGTGATGGTTCTCAGTAAGAGAAATCAAGTAATCTTGTAGATATGATACCTTTTAGTTGCTAACAAAAAATCATGATGTTATAGCAAGCTTTTGAAAGTACTTAGGGTTTTTCATCAGGCTTAAATGGAATAGATTATATATATATATATATATATATATATATATATATATATTTATATAACAAGGTACATACATTAATTTGCACTTAAAATAATATTAGAACAGAATGAGCAGAGGAGTAAATATTTAGTTAGTAGAGATGAGCAAATATACTCGTTTCGAGTAATTACTCGATCAAGCACCGCGATTTTCGAGTACTTCCGTACTCGGGTGAAAAGATTCGGGGGGCGCCGGGCGGAGGGGGGGGGGCGTGGCGGAGCGGAGGGTAGCAGCGGCGAACAGGGGGGAGCCCTCTCTCTCTCCCTCTCCCCCACTCCCCGCTGCAACCCCCCACTCACCCACGGTGCCCCCCGAATCTTTTCGCCCGAGTACGGAGGTACTCGAAAATCGCGGCGCTCGGGCGAAAAAGGGGCGTGGCCGAGTAGGTTCGCTCATCTCTATTAGTTAGTCCACTGATAGGAATGTGACAGTTTTATAGGATAGGATAGTTCACTGATAGGAATGTGACTACAAAGAAACTCCATCATACCCTACATAAGGATGACTGTCTGAAAACCATGTTCAAGCCTCCCCTTCCAAGTTACAGGCAACCTTCAAATTTGAGAAACTTTATAATCGGTCTAATCACACACAGTGTCTGGAAACCTCCATAGACACTGAATATATCGCTGTTCACACCAATACCCTGGGACTTGCACACAAGATAAAACAGGACTGTTCACACACCTTGTCTGGCACCTGCACAGACCCAATGAACACAACACCAATAATACACATGTCCGGCCACCTGCACAGACATGCACAACACATCATGCATAAATGCAAAACCCTAGGGTGACAGGGAAACCCAACACAGAAACCCCACTCAGAGCTCACATGCATACAGATAACCCAGTTCTCACACCAAGGGTCAAGACACTGTGCTGACATACAGGAAACACCCATGTGACACATAAACAGAAGACATCAGATGTTTGGAGGCCACACCTGTCAAAGGGAAGGGGAGAAGGGGTCTGGATAAGAAGAAGACAGGGACTACAGATGTTCAGACCGTCCTCAGAGAAGGTGAGAGATACACGACAGACTAGACCCAGATAAAACCAAGCTCAGAGTTGGATTAACACAAAATGCATAAACATGATAAAATGACCAGCATTCTCAGGCAATAGAAGCTAGTATGTATGTGCAGCAGACGAGAGGGATTGGCTGGCTTGGGAATACCACACCTAGCCATTTCAATTATCCCAGACATGTGAACGTCTGCTCATGAAATCTCATAGAACTGCAAATCCCAGCAGCACAACCTAACAATGTGCATACACATGGCAATTCATTCATTTCAATGACAGTAACGGAAATTGCCAAGTGATTATGTCTTGGTGCAACCCCTTTAAGGATGATATTTGTAATGATTAAAAAAACTATACAAATTGAAGCACATTACTGCCAGGGGTGTTGCTTTAGAGGATAGTGGCCACATGAGTAGTTAAAACAGCACATAATGTGGGAGACGTCTGTTACAGATATAGCATTGGAAACTATAACAGTGTGTTTTAATGGAGGCTGCTGAAGGATACTTTGGTTCGCATGCCCCTTCATCAGCAGCAATGTTTATGAATGACCACTGAACTGTATAGTTTGTAGACTGTACAAACAAATGAGGCTTCACAGAAGGTGAAGTAGGTACTATTTTGCTAATAACAGTATTGCCTCTTTTACATGGAACAATAATCTTTCTGATTCTTGCTGGATTACAAAATTTTGAATGATAATCATTGAGTGTAAATGCTGCCACTGAATGAACGGAAAATGATAATTTGCTTTCTTATCATTTGTTATGACAAACTTTGAAAAACTGCCTGTTTACTGTTGATTGAAGCAGGCAGGTAGAAGCAATCTCCAGCCGGCTCCACCATCATTCACCAAGTGATCTTCACTCCTGTATGAAAGCACAAAAGCAATTGTCACTGGGACTATTGTTGGGCTCTTAAGTGCCCGACAATTCTCCCGTATAAAAGGATTTTATATTAGTAAGTGGCTTCTGCTTCCACCTCATTTCTGAAAATAAAATGTCAAACCCTTTTAAGCAACTTTATAGCAAATGGCATACATGGTTTCTTGGCCTTCTTTGACAGTTCTCGAATTCGAAACATGTCTTTTCCTTTTTAGCTACTACCAATAAACTTACAGACAAATACATTGTTGTATGCTACTCATACATTAAAATTCTGTATAAATAGCTTACTATACAGATTTTGCATTTCTGATTTGCTACTTTAAGTCATAAGCAAGTGTTAATTCAAAAACATTTTAAAGTCAAGCTACCTTAGTAGAATGTAAATTAAATGTGGAGAACCTAATTTATGTCAGATTGAAAACATGAAATGCTTTACCCCAGACCTTGTTGAGACCTGGATATGACTCACAAATTGGATTTGAGAAAAATGATTTAAAAGATTAAATTAATAAAGGTGCTCTCAAGATATTGAATCTTATAAATATTACAATGTCATTTAAATAAAGCAAATGAAATCGTAAAACACTAAAGAAGTTAAAATATAATGAGTGGATATCTATTTGTTACATTTTAATATGTCAGCAGCATAAATATGCAAGATGGAACTCCTACAGTCAGAGGCCCATATTTTGGGAATTCTTTTTAGCATGTGTATATACATATTTACAATTTGGTATTTATACTTAGGCTTAAAAAGGACCTGAAACCAGAAGCAGTAGATGTTATAGAACTTAGTGCTGGCTTATATTAACTGAGATGTGTTTGAGGAGTTTTACTGCCTTGGAAAATCCCCACTTGTTGGAAGAGTCCCTTGGCAATAAGAGCACATTTACACAGGATAACTATTGCTTTCATAGAAGAGTGACAGTTTATCAGTACATCGAGGTGGAGTGTGCCGGAGATTTCTTCTTGCCTCATACCTCCATCATCTATGAATAACTGCCTGTTTACAGTAAGCGAGAAGTCATTTAATAGTCACTTACTTTCAGTGAAATGAAGAAAAGCAACTAGGGATTAATGAGCAATCTCTCACTCAGTATTCTTTCAGGTCCTACTTTTACATGGGGTGATACACAATCGAAATCACTCATATGAGTGAGTTTCAGGCCAATAGTTGGACCATGTAAAAGTGCCCTAAGCCAATTACAAAGTTAACCCCTGATGGAATCCCCGATGTTCAGCTGTAATTAATGGGAAAGCCTTTCAGTAAGTTTTTGATTTCTCTGCATGTGTAAATAGAGGTTGGCTGTAAGAAACCCACCTTGTCCCTTTACAAAATGTTCTGTTATGTTTGTACTGAAGAAAATCACTAGTTATTGATATTGCTGTATACTTTATAAAACTATATTGCACTGTGTAATGTTTTTGTACACACAGAGTCCGGGCATTGCAGCTCCACCTATTGGATGGTAGCCTTCCTGCATCAAAGCAATGTCCCTTTATACAGGTCTTTAGAATAATGATTAATAATTAAAATCCAAGCAAGAATCTATACACAGACAACTTTTTCAGCTTTTGCCCCTGAGTATTGTTTAGTAGGATCCTGGCTTGGGCAGTGAAAGGCTTATGACATGGTTTGGGAGTAGAGATGAGCGAACGTACTCGTTAAGGGCGATTTCACAATTGAGCATCCCTATTTTCGAGTACCTGACTACTCGAATGAAAAGGGGGGCAGGGAGCGGCGTGGTGGAGCGGGGGGTAGCAGTGGGGAACAGGGGGGAGCTCTCTCTCCCCCCCGCTCCCCTCTGCAACCCCCTGCTCACCCCCAGCGCCCCCCGAATCTTTTCACCCGAATCGTGAGGTACTCGAAAAAAGCGATGCTTGATTGCGAAATTGCCCTTAACGAGTACGTTCACTCATCTCTAGTCGGGACATATGTCATCTCTCCTTAAGGAGAGTACATAGAAGGTGATTAAGGAGACTTATAAGGCCATGCATGCTCCTCTGCAAAATATATGCAAATAAGGAAGATGGAACAAAACCTCTGCAGCACCACCGATTGGATTACAACCTTCCTGCAAATCAATGCCAAGCTCTTGATGCAGGTCTATAGAACAATCATTGGGAATTGAGCACCAAGATACAGATAGAGAGAGCCCATTGAACAAAGCAATCAAGAGTGTGTATGTTAATCCTTTTGAAGTTGTTTTGTGGTATGTTACAGCAATTTGAAGTTAAAGTGGTACTCTTAACGAGGAGATAACCCCTTGAATGTTTTGACCACCATTTGATTAGGGGCTGCTTTCTTATTAAGATGCAAGTGTTGGTAGAGTATACACTGTACTGCTGTCGTCAAAAGGCAATTCCTGAGAATGGTAGTGGCTTATCTGTCACCAGGTCTCTCAGAGGCATAGGGACATCTTTGTTCAAAAAGTTGGGAAACTCTGCAAATTACACTTAAGCAGGGAAGGCCATGGAAGGTAGTAAGCTTGATTCGATTGGTAGTTGCACAGAAAGTTCAGGCAAGAGCCTTCTTGGGTGTAACTTAACATTCTGAAGGATTTGGGGTGTAGCACGCAGATCTCTGGGCCCCAGCAAGACACTGATCCTGGATCGGCAACTTTTCAACTGTTCACATGCAAACTTCTCACCAAGTATGAGTTTAACCATTAAACTGCTTTATCACTGTAAATTACTGCAACTATTAAGCTGTGAGAAGAATAAACTCTTTGTTCCTGCATGCAGTATCAACAATATTCCAGCAGGGAGTAGTCCCATAACAAAGACTTTAGCACAGTGCTGATTTTCGGGCTTGCCACAAAAGAGTTGCTCCATGAACAGCACCTCATTATCAGCATATTTGCTATGTGGGATTATGTGTTCTATTTTCTGCTTTCTTAGCCTTATACTGCCTATGTCCATTTCTGCTATACTCTTTTCCGTAGGTTTGTGTCACCTAAATTGCTCACTCAGAATCTATTCATTTGTGCTTCATGTGTGGCTACTACTATTGTTATTATGCAAGTGGCTCTTTGAACTTTAAAACTGATGTTAAGACAAGCCTCTAAAACAGATGTTTACTGTGTTTTTTTAATCTCAGATTAAGCAATGTCAAATATGGTTTACAAAGATTAATACTTGAGCCTGTAAACACCAAACACAAGATAAATCATAGTTAGTTTTCATATTACCAAAGTAACATAATGCCAGCTTAAGAGCTTAACAACTGGCTTTATTTGTTTTAGTTTGCTTTGTTTTATAAAACTGATGTCCTATATGTGTACCTTGTATTTATTGACAATAAAACATACTAAAATGTATTGCTGCCTGTTTGTCATCCCACATAATTTTTCTGACAGATTTGGCTTTAGGAGCAATAAAAGGACACATGGGAAAATGGGTTGAGCAGGACTGAATTACAAATAGTTTAGCCTTAGGTTGTGGATGTCTATGTATAAAATGTAACTTTTTCTTTTGATGGAATGCTCATATCAAAGGACAACTATCACTGTGATAATATGTCATCAGTTGTAGTGTATGTTCATTCTAGGATATAGCTACTGCTTTGAAGAATTACAGCAATATGGTGAGCAAGTTAATATTGAATTTTGAGTTGGGTGTTGACATCTATGACATTGATGAAAATGAAGTATAATAACTTAAAATAGTTTTTATCATCAATGACATATCCACAAGTTATGTTGTAAATACCAGTACAGCGGTTAACACTTATTTCTTAACAGTAGTGTTGAGTGAACCAAGACAGTAAAACTCAGTTTCAGGTAGAACTTTGCTAAAAATTCTTTTTCGTGTGAACTCAGACCTTGGGGAGATCGTCATACCCACTAAAATGGCTTGTTCTTCCTATTCCTTTTTCCTCTTCTTGTTACTTTTGCCTTCTTCCCCTTCCTCTTCCTTTTGTTTCAATGGCATTTATGAAGTTTTTAATTTTAAAACAAAGTTACAAAGATGTAGGATAAAGACATATTGAAAGTATATAAACTAATTATCCATTTATAGTACATCTAAATGTCTTACAAAACAGGATAAAGATAGTTCGAAGTTTAAGAAATAAGAATTAACAAAGAACAAACAACATGTAAATAGTAACCATGCAAAAATACGTTTCTGCAAATCATATCCTAACAGAGCTTGTTAGCTAAAAACATAAGTAATATATGAACCCACAGTATGAAAAATGAATGCATAGCTCATGCTAATGCACAAATGGCACTAGATATCCAGGCTTTTTAAGTTTGCTGAAATGTAGAGAATGTAAAGGTATTGCATGTTAGCATTTTTTCATAAACATATGTCTGGTTGATCAAGGTAATAGTTTTTCCTATATTGAGGAAATCGAAACTTGGGAATGAGAATGCTTACAGCTAAGTGGATGTCAAAACGTTTGCCAACCAAACAGAAGAGGAGATGTATTGATACATTGTATATCTATTTTCTCCTTAATAAGTTGAAATAGAATGCAATTTTCGATGACAATTAGAACTCCTCTAGATTTGGAGAAAAAATGTGATTGAAATATTGTAGGGTACTCTGGATGTTTTATTTGGAAGATGTCCTTTGAAACTGTGGTGGTCTCCTGTGCGCAAAATATATCTGGAGATAATGTATTTATAGTCATCTGCATAAGTTTTTGTGGGCTATTTCGCCCTTCAAGATTTAATGATACAACCTCAATCACCATATTTGAAATTAATTAAGCTGAACATATTAACGTAATGTCTTGTTCGTTTGAAGAGATAAGTACCTAACAACATAAGTTCATCAACTATGTGGCAAACAATGAATAAGGAAATAAACAAAGCAGCTTGGCTAGAGCTGACTAAGGTGGATGGGGGTAAAAGTTCCCAGTTGTTTTCAGATTCTGGCATTCCACTTTTACACACCATCAGGGCAAGCTGTGTCTTTCAATAATAAGTGTTAGGGTTGTGTTAGCTGGGATCTGTTGTGCCACAGTGTTTCTAGGAGCACAGCTCCACAGGTGTGGTTGATTGAGCTGGTTGGGTGTGGTTTGCTTCAGTCAGCCAATCTCACAAGTATGTTGCTTATGTATACCAGCTCCTTTGTCACTGTCTTCTGGTTTTTCCTCCTGTAGTATGAATAGCCTTGTGTTCTTGCTGTTCTGTGCAGGCTTCAGCATGTTAAGTGTGAACTGTGTTATGTTCCTTCATGTTTGTATAGTCTTCTGTATTTTTGTTGCATGTGGCTGGACATGAGGTGTGTGTGCAGCATTTAGGATGTTCAGTGTGAAGGTTGTCATGCTCTTGCCTGTCTGTGCATGTGGTTGGACATGAGGTGTCTGTGCATCATTCAGAATGTTCAGTTGGAACAGTGTCATGCTCCTGCATGTCTGTGCAACTCTCAGTAAGTGTAGTATGAGCTGTGTCTTGCTGTGGGTCCTTTATCATCTATAATGAGGTAGGTCCCTAGGTTCCAGTGTGGATGATCAGCCCACATTGTAGGCAGGTTTCCTGCAGTTAGTTGCCTCATTAGTGTAGGGACCCATGAGACAATGAGGACCCTGGAAGTTGGGCTTGCGGGCTTAACTATTTTGGCCAAAATATGAACCAATACCTCGTAAATTCTATTGTTATTCCATCTGGCTATGTGTGCAGGTATGCAGGTGAGTGTTTTGAGCATTTGTCAGTCAGTGTGTTATGTCTGTCCGTGAGTTAGGTCCTCTGTTTCTGAGTTCGCCCGCCGACAAGTTTTGTGTCCAGTTCCCAATTCTGCAGTTCCAGCACTGATAAGACTCTGCTGAGTGATCATGTCTCATTTTGACATTACATAATGCACATATACACAGATAAGGAGATATTTGTTCATGTCCCTGTTTGCCAATTTTACAATAAGGTTTCATTTCCTCCATAAATAATAAGCTGGTGTCCCATCTTTGGAACACATATTGTGCCTATAGAAAGAACTCAAATCCCAAGGACCCTGTTCTTAAAACCAAGAAGGTAGCATGCAGAGGTAGCTACACATGTGTGCTTGATTACTATTGAAATCTATTGCAGTAGAGAATAGGTCATCAATTCTAAAAGCCAAGAATACTCCTGTAAAGTCCAATATTATACCTAATGCTTTTATATTCACTATGTGAATAAATTCTAAAGGGGATGTGGCAAACTGAGTCCTTATAGATCTTTACTACAGATTAGTCAATACTGCATTGTTAGGCATCATATTTCCTTTAGAAGTGCTGCTTCTCTTTAGTATGGCATTTGATGGAGCACATGAATATTTATTTTGTGAATTTTCACTCATAAATCAGAAGTCTCATATTACAAATCTGTACAAAAGAAATCCATAATAATGCTATATGTCTGAAGCTCCACTGTGAATTACTGTAATTATGATGACCATGTAAACCATTAAAAAGATAGCTATAGGTAATGACTAAGGTTGAATTCACACGAGTGCTACGTTTTTACTTTGTTTGGCTCTGTCCTAGAAGCCAAACAGCAGAAAAAACAGAAGTGTTGGATTTAGCATGTACCATACCCAAGTTCCACCCGATGAACCCAATTGATTAAACTGGGGTTTGTCGGGCTTTTAGCATCTCACCCGAAATTTTCCCAGATTAAATAGTACAGCATGATACTCTATTTTGCCAGATATGCACCAAAGGTTTTGTAATGGAGGCTCCAGTGCAGATGTGAAAACAGCCTAGCAAAGCATACAAATAACTTTCTAAACTAAGATTTATATTTAATACTTATTGATATGAATGCATACATCCCTAGTATAGTCCTTCTAAATAGAAGTGTTGTATACTGTTACAATCCCAAATACCATATGTTCCCTGCATTATGAATTTAAGCTATTTTTCTGTTATGTTCTAATATTGCTGTCAGATATATTTTACAACTATTGTTGGCAGAGAACAGACACTAATAATTTCTGTCTACACAGGGTCAAGCAATGATGAGTGTCCATACACAATACAGTCATAGGACCTCTGATTCCACTTTTGTGGTACGGGTAATGAAGTCTAAAGCCTTTATGAGTGTTCAGTTGAGATAAGCACCGTGACACACATCAGCCCTTGATAGAAGAATTTTAGGAATGTTGAAAAACACATTTCCAAAAGCATACACTTTAAGTAATGATGCCTGCATATGTGAAAATTCAATTGCTTTGTACCTATATTGTATAATATTGTGCTTTTGAAAGGAATTAGCAAGAGACATTAGATTGATGTACAACATTCAGAACCTGAGCTTCCAAAGTAAAAAGTAATAATAATGTTATATTTTGGAAGCTACTTTTCATTTTCTGTACAGCATTTTGAAACAGCTCATCATATCAAAATGCGTTATCTGTTTTATAGGACTTCAGTTACACCTACTGAACTAATTGGGAAACCATGGTACACATACTAGTTTTAGCCATGTGCTATAAAAAATTTACAGGACAGGAAAACTAGGTAACTAGTTATAACTTACTCATAGATTTGAGACAATATGTATGTCCATCATTAATCAAAATCATAACTATCGAGGACTAATGTAAAAACAAAAAGCATTATATTATAGGATTTGTGCACATAGGCAAAGGAGTACAAAAGTAAGTGACCCCCTATGTTATGTACCTTATCTAATTCTCTAACTTCCCAGTGTCGAACAAATTTGAATTTTGACATGGTCATTATTTACATCCTAAGTAGGAAAAGTAAAGGGGTTGCAACTTAATTATTCAATTTTAAGTGTAAAAGTAAGTGACCTCCTTTGTAATGTACCTAATCTAATTCTCTAACTTCCTGATGTCGTACAAACTTGATATTCGGCATGATCTTTGCTTAGTTGTAAATAGGAAAAGTAAAGGGGCCACAATTTGATTATTCCATTCTAAACACAAAAGTAAGTGACAACTTATGTAATCTAATTAATAGCAAACATCTGTACCGCACAAACGTAAAATTTGCCACAACCATTATTTAGGTCCTAAATAGGAAAAGTAAATGGGTCACAACTTCAATATTCAGCTCTTAGTGTGAAAAGTTGTGCAAAAATCCGCGATACATTAGATCCTTTTTTTTAATCAGAAACCATAAAGCCTAAGGAAATGATTTGTATACTGAGGAGAATCTGCCTTGCCGCTATGTGTATATACTGAGGAGAATCAACTTCACAAGAAATTGAATGTGTTTGGAGGTTTTAACTCCTCCAGGCACACCCACACAGCTGTCCCTACTGATTAGCATACCCTCAGTACACAGAAGGCCTGGTTCCAGCCCCCTGCAGGCCATTCTCTGCACCGCCTTGCAACAATATAAATATATATATATTTATATATTACTAATTCAATAAACTAATTACAATCCTAATTACTAATTACAATCCAAAATATGTATTATTGTAATCATTAATACTAGAACAATTCATTACATAAATACAGCATCAAAATCGAGATGATCTATAAAATGATAAAGTCAAGTCATCTAGTTTGTGATTTCCAATATGACCTCAATAATGGTCAAGTATCACAGGAGATGTCAGTTTTCAAACAAGATCGTTATTACCCATCATTACTCTACAGCCCATACAGTGACTATATGACTGATTAGAGGTAGCTAGAGACAGAATAAACAATTAAATTGTGATTCACACATGATATCAGCTCTACTTAGCATTGTTTTTTTTTTCTCCATGCAATCCAGACTGACATGACAACTTCTTCTGGACACAACATATCTCCTCAGTGGTTGCAAAACCGATGGCTTTATTTCCTTGATTTTTCATATCCATAATCTCCGTATTAAGATACATTTTTAATAGAGCCACACATGGTTTTCCCTAAGTACTGTATAACAATGCAGATCACAGTGTCCTTTGAATCATAAATAACAAGCTGCACTGTCTCCCTGTGGTAAATAAGAAGCCACGAGTTTCCCTTGCAGTAATAAATAGCCATACTGCCCTCCTGTAGTAATATATGTATAGTCATACTGTTCCCCTGTAGTAATAAATAGCGATATTATCCCTCTGTAGTAATATATAACCATACTGTCCCTCTGTGTATAAATAGATGTAATGTACCCCTGCAGTAAATAGGGAACTATTCTGTCCTTTTGTAATAATAAATACCTATAATGTATCCTGTAGTAAAAACAATAATCTTCCCTGTAGTAATAAATAGCCATAATGCTTCCTATAGTAATAGCCATAATGCTTTATATTGTAATAAATAGCCATTGTGTCCCATGTAGTAATAAATAACTATAATGTCCCCTGTAATGATAAATAGCTATAACATCCCCTGCAGTAGCCATAATCTCCTCTTTAGTAGCAGCCATAATGCCTCCTCGATTTTTAGCCATACTGTCCCCTTTTGTAGCCATACTGTGTCCCCATAATCAAATAATAAAGTCACTTACCTCACCATAGCCCCACAGGGATTTCCATCCACTGCTAAGCTTCTTTTATCCAAATCCTGCAGAAGGATCCTGGCATGGGATGACATCACTGTGCCACCTGCATTACATACAATATACTAAGTGGTGGTGCAAGTAGCCCAGAGTGGCTTCTGGCTCTGGCACTTGAGCTGTTAAATGTATTCATGTCTTAAAGACACAAATACAATTAACCTTGAATTCTGCCAAACAGGATAAACAGGCAGCCCACTGATCACAGGCAGTGGCCCCCTGTCCTGATGTTTGGTCACAATCCCATCACTCTTCAGCCTCTCCCAATTTCTTTGACCCAATTTCTTTGGTCACAATATTTAGTCTGACTCTTTCATGAACAACAGTTATAATCGAGGGGGTTTATGCACAGAAGCAAGGGCATATGCCCACTATTGCCCACCATGGCTCTGGCAATCACTATGCTTCTTGGGCATTCTGCACACTCCTGTTCTAGCTTAATGCACAGCACTTCTCTTGTTTTTTACAGTTACCATACTTTCTCACATAGCAACTCCCATCAGAAAGCATTTGGACATCCCGTCCATTTCTGTCTGATGTGCTGAACACAAAACATGGACATATGCTATTCTCAGCTGAAAATCCAGGTCCAAGTAAAAATAAAAGCTGTGTGCATACAGCCATTAAAATAAATGGGGGCTATTTCTGTTTGATTTTTGGATGGATTTTTCAGTCCAAAAATTGGGCTGAAAAAACAGCCTGTGTGCAAGTATCCTTAACCCGAGGTAATATCATGGTGTGTTATGTTATCATCATGGTTTATTAACACTTTAAATTACTTTACTTTCCCTTCAATGGATTGTCACTTTGTCATGGTGAGAGGGCTTGTGTGTTCCTGTGAACTTGTAGGTGAAGCTGTTGGAGTCATTTGACCCCAGAAGGGCCTCCCTGGGTGGTAAGGCCACAGAGGAGGAACCAGACTAAGCACAATCTGAAGTCCTCAATGACGGAGCAGGCGGATTATAACACGGTACATGTTACAATGGCTGTAAAGATGGAGGAAGGCTGCAACAGATGAGAATCCACCAGTCGTTGGGTTAACCATGCCACTGGATGTGAACCTCATTTTGTGAAGACTGTGAGTTGATCGGATGTGCACTGATCTTTACACATAAATCAAACTCACAGTCGTCTTTCAAAAAATGAAAACGTCCCATGGGGATCACTGAGTGACGGCGGGGCAGGACTGTGCAATCTGGAAGCCCCTAGCCATAGACTGGCACATGGGCGGAGGATATGGATTCAGTTATTCTATCTCAGGAACCAAGGCAGCTGAGCAGTTCGTCAGCTGTATCCACAACTAAGCAGCCCTATTTAGGACCCACTCTGCTCACCCCACATAGGGAGGGGGCTACAAAAGGTGCCCTAAACATAGTCTGCCTCTTTCTACCCTGACGGGACTACCGCATTCAAAGGCCTCAGCACCTTGCGGTCAAAAAAGAAAAGTGAACTTTGGAACATGGAATGTTTGGACACTATTGGACAATGCAGATAATGAATGCCCTGAGCGCAGAACTGCTATTGTAGCAAGGGAGCTGAGACACTTTAAAATCAATATAGCAACGCTTCAAGAAACCCAGAGAGCAGGAGAGGGACAGCTGAAGGAAGAAAAAGGAGGCTACACCTTCTTTTGGAAGGGCCTGCCAGAACAATAATGAAGAATATACGTAGTTGGCTTTGCAATAAAAAAGACCTGATGAAGTATCTGTGTTAAGCAGCCATCAGCATCAATAAGCGACTCTGGACTATCTGAATTAATCTTTCCAAAAATCAACAGGCAACTATCATAAGTGCCTATGGACCAACATTAGATCTGACAAAGACATCAAGGAAAAATTTTACTACCAGCTGGACACCATTCTATCGGAGATACGCAAGGAGGAAAAAATCATCCTCCTGGGTGATTTTATTGCAAGAACTAGATGAAACTTTGACCTGTGGCCAGGGACTATAGGAAAAAAATGAAGTTGAAAGCAAAAACTTGAATGGCATCCTACTTCTTAACAAATGTGCAGAACATAACCTTTTCATCACCAACACATTCTTCCTCCAGAAAAATTATTTTAAGACATCGTGGAAGCACGTCCAACCAAATCATTGGCACCTCTTAGACTATGTAATTATATGTGCCAGATACTGCCGCAATGCACTTATCACAAGAGCCATGGCAAGCGCTGATGATTGATGGACAGACCACAGGTAAATTTGATCTATTGTGGCCATAGTTACCCAGTTTACCAATTTATACAAATTTACTTGGGCTTAAAATTCCACACCGTACATAAGTATTTCATTAACCTTCTCCAACTCAAAATTATTTGAAGTAGACTTTAAACCTCTAATCCCCTCGACTAAAGTAGAGTTAGATAAACTTAGAACTTACAGCATCTCCTGGCTAGGTAGAATCACTACAGTCAAAATGATGATTCTTCCCAAAATTCTTTATTTTTTCCGCAATGTCCCAATCCATTTACCAATAGCCTTTCTCAAAAAAATTCAATCACTCATCAAATCTTTTATTTGGAGGAATAAAACATCTAGAACAAAATCTGACATTCTCTTCCAGCACCAAAGGAAAGGGGGTCTTAGCTCTCCTTCAATCATACAATATTATAAAGCTTCTATTTTAGAACAGCTTAAGTCTTTATGGCTTAATGATCACTCAAAATTAGGGGTCTCACTTAAAAACTTTATAATTGGGAAATTCTCACTTAGGAACCATTTACCAGCGCACCTATTTTTCAAGTGTAACCATCCCTTCTATTCGGACACACTTCAAGCCATTACAAATATTTTGAACATATTAATTGTCCAAAAAGTACTAATTGCATTCCTTATGCATAACTTAAGTATCGATATTCTATCTATTGCAATTGAAAACCTAGATCTATCAAACTGGAAAAAACAAGGTATCTTTCAAGTCAAACAGTTTTGGACAGACCAGGGTTTCATTACCTTTCCAGATCTTGTATCCATTTTTAAAATTAACAGATTTATTCAAATATTTCTAAATTCATCACCTACTGCAAAAATCTCCCATTTCCCATTAGAATTTATGTCCACTCAAAACTAGAAGCCTGGTTGAATTTTATTCAAGGAGCCAATAAAGGAATTTCGGTATGCTACCAAATTTTAAACTCTTACACACAATATCCATTAGCACCTATAAAAAAGAAGTGGGAAATAGATCTTCAAACTCCAATAACAGATGAACAATGGCTAAATAGTTTCTCCTGCATCTTATCAGTATCCAGATGTACAAACCACTTAAAAAACCTACACAAAATACTGTCCTGAGGGTACCTCACTCCCCAGAAACCTAACAAAATTTCTCCATGCTACTCTGAAAACTGTTGGAGATGTGGTTTACCCGAAGGAACTCTAGTATACCTGTGGTTGAACTGTCCATATATTTCAGGGTTGTGGAGTCTTTCCAATTAATGTCTACTCTTTGCGATATACAGTTATTCCAGAACCCAGCTATGGCTCTACTAAACCTAGATTCTGATCAATTACCTCATAATGTACATACCCCCTTGTTACATGTTCTGATAGCTACAAGAATAACTATTGCCCAATTTTGGAATAGTAATTGTATTCCGTCTATAACAGATATAATTAAAGTTATGAATAACAATAGCTGGTTTGAATATATGCATTTCTGCACATCAAATAGAAAAGAAAAATTCATTAAAAATTTGGAAGTCTGAATCCAAAGCATTTTTTGCTACATGCCAAAATCCTATTTGCTTTGATTGCCCTTCTCTCTCTTTTCTTTTCTAATTCTAAATAGTAGACCAATTACCTAATCCAAAAGTTTCTAGTACTATTATATTTAACTTGCACATTTCCACCTCTATGTAAGAAACTCTGTAATGACCAATCCAACAAGGTTTTGTTTTCTGTTTATTATTACTTCTGTAATTGAATGTTCAAAAAAAAAGATCACCCCAAACACAGACTCCAAGGCAGAAAGATAAGACATAAAATGAACACACAAGCCCTTTAAGAGTCCTCTGCATGAACCTTTCTCCAAGCAATATTCAAAGAATCATCTATCCATGGAATACCACTGAAAATGATGAGGAACATTAGAATAAACTGAAGATCACCGTTATTACAGCCTGTGAAGGAATCATTGGATACCAAACTAAGAAACATCAAGACTGGTTTGATGAAAATGATAACGGGATCTAACAACTAATTGATAAGAAAAGGAAAGCCTTCCAAATATGGTAAAGAGACACCAACTGTGTTGCTAAGAAAAAGGTCTACACTAGTGCAAAAGCTGAGGTCCAAAGAAGGACCAGAGAACTCAAGAACATCTGTGGACAAAAAAGGCTCAAGAAATCCAAAATTTTGCAGATATTCAAGATGCACGGTGTTTCTTTATCTATGGCCCAACAAATCATTGCATTCATCCCTCATGTTCATCTGATGGAACTAAACTTCTAAAGGACAAAAAAATCTATTCACTACGTTGCAAAAGAGCAGTATCATAACCTCCTTAACTGCAGTTCTAATGTGGCTGAAGATCCTCTCTTGCAAATCTCTGCAACAACAAGTTAGAGATGAGCTGGCAGCAATTGCCTAGCTTGGAGGAAGTCAGTAAAGCCATCAGCTAATTAAAAAATAACAAAGCCAGTGGACCTGATAGGATCTCTGTTGAAATCTTTAAAGAGGGTGGACCTAAGGTGACACAACAACTCCACCAACTGATTGAAAAAGTGTGGACGACCAAGAAAATCCCGGCAGACTTTAAGGATGCCACTATCATCACTCTTTTCAAAAAGGAGGAAATAGCAGAATGTGAAAACTATTAAGGTATCTCCCTTCTAACTTCTGCTGGGAAAATCCTTGCAATAATCCTTGCAAACCGTCTTTAGCCCATTTCAGATGATATCCTCTTGAAATCCTGTAACGGCTTTCGCCCTTCTAGAGGAACAGTAGATATGATCTTCACAGCAAGACAGCTCACAGAAAAGTGCAGGGAACAAAATCAACCACTATAGATGGCTTTCATTGACCTCGCAAAGATATTTGATACAGTGAATCACAATGCTCTTTGGACTATTCTCAAAAAAATTGAATGCCCTAATAAATTTGTGAACATTCCGCGGCTTCTCCATGATGACATGATAGCAATGGTCTTAGATAGCAATGGCTAACAACGTGACCCATTTAGGGGGGAGTCAGAGGTCAATCAGGGTTGTATTATTGCCCAAACTTTATTTTCCATATTTAAAGCCATGATACTGCACTTTTTTTGATGGGAAGCTTCCCAACAGCATGGAAATCATCTATCGGGTAGATGGTAAGCTATTTAACCTTAACAGACTAAAAGCCAAATCCAAGGTCATAACATGCATCTATTACAAAGCTCGAATATGCTGATAATAATGTGGTCTGTGCTCATTCAGCTCTACAAGCCACATTGAACATCTTTGCAGAAGCATACGAAAAGCTTGGCCTCTCACGGAATATCGAGAAAACCAAAGTTCTCTATCAGCAGACACCAACTAATCCTTCTGCAATGCCAGAAATACAGCTTAAGGCCTTAGTCAGACGGGCGTTTTTCGCGCGATTTGCGCATGCGATTCGCGCATATATAGAACCAATGGTTCGCTATGGTATCGGTCACATGTCCGCTTTTTATGCGGATATGCGATAAATTATAGGACACGACGATTCGCAGATCGCGCCTATCTGCGTTCGGCGTTTTATGTGCGCACCAAAATCATTTACTGCAGCTAGCTGCGTTTTTTTCGCCGGCCATTCTAAGTTTCATTCGCATTTTGATGCGCATGGCGATTTGTCTCCGGTCAGACGGGCGTTTTGCTGCGACGATTAACGCGGCTAGGTGTAGATTTTTCCCGCGATTTTTTCCCCCCCGGTCACGCGATTTGCGCATGCGCATCCGTCATGCGATCCGCAAATCGCGCGAAAAAACGCCTGTCTGACTAAGGCCTAATGGTGTTGGAAAATGCTGACCATTTCCGCTACCTTACCAGCCACCTCTTCAGCTAACATCGACGCTGAAATGCAACACTATCTGAGTTCTGCGAGTGCATCATTTTTTTTTTTGAATGAAACAAACAGTGTTTGAGGACCAGGACATTTGTAGGGATATCAAGATGCTTGTTTATAAAGCTATTCTTCAACCAACCTTGTTATATGCCTGCAAAATATGGACCATCTACAAACCTCACGCTTCACTTCTGGAACGATTCCATCAGTGTTGCCTTCAAAGGATTCTGTAAATCTCTTGGGAAGACAGGTTGACAAATGTCAGCATTCTGGAAGAAGCAAAGACCACCATTGAAGGAATAATCCTTTATCATGAACTTTGCTGGACTGGCAACATTGTGCGAATGCCCGATTACCATCTCCCAAAGCAATTACTATATTCTCAACTCAAGAATGGAAAGCAAAATTTCAGTGGACAACAAAAGAGATTTAAGGATGGGCTTAAATCTAAGCTTAAAAACTGTGGCATAGATATTAAGAACTGGGAAGTCCTGGCCCTCAAGCGCTCAATTTGGGGGTCAGCCATTACCAACAGCATTGTGAATTTCGAAGAGGCATGAATGGAGGGCAAAAGGGAGAAAAGTATCAAGAGAAAAGCACGTCAAGCCAACCCTTATTGGGACAGTCTTCCATTTGGAAACCAATGTCCCCACTGAGAAAGAATCTGCAGATTAAGAATATGTCACTGCAGTCATCTACAGACCTGCTGTAAAGCCCCCATACTTGGAAGACAATCATGCTTTGCCACGAGTGATAGCCGATGGTGTGCTGTGCTATCACAATCAAGGTGAAATGTGTTACATCTATAGTTTTGCAACAGTGACTGAGGCATGAGACCATGCTGGAGACTGAGGTACAAATGTGGAATAGCCAAATGAGCATTCAGCCAGTCACATCAGTTTATTTAATGTGACAAGCATTCATCCAGTGCCTTATGCTATTTACATGTCCCATTATTTTCTATGGACTGCCAGGCTGTGCAAATATTGTAAGCCGGTACATTAACTACACAGCTTACTGTGAAAATCCTGTCTAGGGTAACATTTACACGTAATGGGGATGCTATGGATTTTCTGCAGTGGAAACTCCAACTGCCAAATCCTCAGCATTTCAGCATCAAAATCTGTCAAAATTTGTACTATTGACTGGGTTTCAGCTTTTGGTCTGCAGCTGATTTCAGTCTGCAACACCACTCCTCTCACCTTGGAATACTGAGCCCTCACTGTAGTGAACATCCTTCCCCTGGCAACCGCTACTGAGAGCCACCACCACCGGTCAGGTGATACACCCACTTCCGCAGCATTCCTGCTACATCTGAAGTTACCCTAGAAGTGCTAAATCTGTACTGAATACATCATTGGAATCCAGAGACTGGAACCAGGTTCTTGAATCAGTGATATAGCTACTGACTCCTTCATTACTACAAATAATCACTTTCTTCAAATTAACTCTCTAACTACCAGTAAGCACCAAAGCTTGCAAAATTGTGCAACATGTGAATCATGTTGAATATGTCTCCAAAGCATAGGGTATCAAGGGCCATTTCACTATTTGCCTTAGGCACCCTCGGTAAATTCCTATTGGCACTTTATGGACCTTTCACATGGAACAGAATAGGCCATATGACGCACTGCAAGCTGCATTAAATTCCGCACCAATATCCACAAGCTACCTGTGGATTTTGATGTGGAACTGAAAAGGGCTTAAAACCTGCTTGCAATTCTGCATCAAATCTGCAGTTATACCTGTGGGTTTTCGTGTGGAATTACAAAGATGCAGATTTGGCTACTTCCTGGGGTATAATTATGTCCCGTGTGAAAGGTCCCGTATGTGGACACTTTTGGTGCTGCAAATTGGTATTTATAGTACTGAAATGAGGTACCTCTTCCACTGCATGTGGACAATTATTGGCGACATTCTGGAGGTCATTAGTAGCCGAGAAATACATTTGGGGTGGTATATTACACTATATTATAGTGGTTTATTTTACTCTACCCTAAAGCGACACATAGAAAACAGTTGCAAAAATTTGAACTTTTCTACTTTGCTATATCTGTATATGTAACAGCTTTTTTAGAATACAATTGTTAGATTTTTTTCTACATTCTGGTGTGAACGATTACCCTGTTAAATACAAAAATGTTTTCATTTTTTATGTTACTTGCTGGAATTGGAAGTAAAAATTCAGTGCAACCTAATGAAAAATGCTCAAACTCTGGTAAACAAATTTCATTACACACGGAAAACACAGCCAGGTGCATGGAATTGGCAATCAGAGTAGAGCAGGGAACTTGAGAAGTATGTAATAAGGAAGAAAACAAGTTTGACAAACATAGATAAAACGGGCTACAGTCTATACGTAATCATATTTGTATAATAAAATACAGATGACGTCACAGAACAACCAGTCTACAATTCCAAAGAACATCTGACTTTGAATAACAATTATAACTTCATATGGAACTTCATATGGAACTTCATAAATAGAGAACTAATATGCTAATTTGGGTTAAATAATCATTGGACTTGAAGGAAAATTGCATATTCTCTGTTTACTTTCACTATACATTATGCCTCGTTCACACTAGCGCTGTTTTAGCATAGTGAAAATATTGGGTGTATACTGCACTAAAGATCGCGTGAACAGGTGATTTCCAGCTATTTTAATTAGTTGTGAAATTGCCCATTCACACGATCGAAGGTGTGGGGTATGTGTTATCAAGCTCCCATAAGAGTCTATGGAAAGCACACACCAAGGATAAGTCAGGTCCTATCTTTTCATGGACCATAGATGCAGCATTGCAGTCTCATGTCCTATCTTTGCTAGGTGAGAGTATTTAGTGCGTCTAAAATTCCTTCATCTGAACGGTTCTATAGGAAACCATTGGTTCTATTAGAAGCAATTTCTTTGTGTGCCTCTAATGCGCTAAAATAGCACTCATGTGAACGAGGCCTCATAAGTAAAATATTATTTCTATTTATAGTTATAAAATATTGGTTGTAGCATTATATGGCAGATATTCAAATGAAAGGCCATCCATTTAACCCATGGGCAAGTTGCGTCTGCTAAAATAAAAGCTGCTGTTATTGAGCAGCAGATCCTCTCTCTGAAGTGTATACAGTCTAATATCTGTTTACTAAGTCATAAATAATTAATTTATCTTTTTCTGGATTGGTTTCTGGTATTGTGCTAAAGTATTATAGTTTGTAATGCGGAAACTACAAACAATAGATGCTGCCCATAGCATCCAATAAGAACACAGCTTTTATTGCTTGCAGTGTATGAATACTTTCACAGTTTTTTCATTGTCTAAATGCATTTTTAAAAAGAGGCACTAGCGCAATTAGTCATGATTAAAATAGCCTATTTTTTCTCATTTGTCTCCACTGTTACATAATACAAACAACTCTGGTTGTTTGACATGGCAATACTACTTATATTCATTTTTTCTATTATTTAGATTTTCTTATGTGGTAAATAGGAATAAGTTTTTAAAAATGTTTTTACCATTTTTTGGTCCCACTAGGGACTTGAACATACCACTACTTGATCACTTAAACAATACTCCTGTATTGCAGTGCATTGTTCTTTCAGATCCCTCTTATTACACCCCGTTTCTGACAGTATGTAATAGGAAAACTTATGTCAGTCACTACACTGGCTGCCCATTCACTATAAAATTAAAATTAAATCTATCATTCTCATCCATAAGGGTGCTTTCACATGGGACATAATATTCTGCAACAAGCTTGTGGAATATGCCCTCTTGTAAGCTCTCCACAGTGCTGACCACACTATATCTCCTCCATCATCTCTGTCTACCACCCTACTCGTGCTCTCCAATCTGCTAATGACCTCAGGGTAAGTTCCAGTGTAATTCGAACCTCCAACTCCTGTCTCCAGGCCTTTCTTCCTGACCTACCGGAGTTCTCTGGAATGCAGTACCCCAGACAATCAAGCTAATTAAGCTAATTCCCAACACCCTAAACTTTAAGGACTCAGTCAGATGAGTGACTTTTTGTTTCGCGCCTATGTGCGCAAAAAAAAATGCACTCCAAGCATGTTGAAAATACACATGACCGCAGTTCCGTGCCCATTGCTTTATATAGGGCTAACACTACTGCTGCCAGCCCCATTGATAGCAATGGGATGCAGGCAACCCCTGCAGTGATTGGAATATAAGCCCTTCCATGAAAATCATCCCTAGCTGCTGTAAAAAATGAAAAACAAAAATATACCACCTCTCCACCACTGTCAGAGCTTTGGCGTATCTACTCGCTGGCTTCACGACACTCTTCTGAAGCTTCTTCTCCTGCCGGGGATTTTAAAATACCCACCTGCTGAAAGGACTGTGTCTGATTGTCTGAGTGCTCAGCCAATCACAGGTAGCACTCAGCCATTCAATAAATTCAATGAATCGCTGAGCGCTGCCTCTGATTGGCTGAGTGCTGAGATCAATCACAGGCAGCAATTACTTGTCATTCAATGAATGGCTGAGCGCTGCCTGTGATTGGCTGAACGCTCAGCCAATCAGACACAGCCCTTTCAGGAGGCAGGGATTTTTAAATCCTCAGCAAGAGAAGAAGCTTCAGAAGATTGTTGGGAAGCCAGCGAGTAGATAAGTCAAAGCCCAGACAGTGGCGGAGAGGTGATTTTTTTTATTTACAGCACCCAGGGATGATTTTCAGGGAAGGGCTAATATGTCAAGCCCTTCCCTGAAAATTACTGTGGGGGTTGCCTGCATCCCATTGCTTTCAATGTTGCCAGTGGTAGTAGCGCCGGCCTCATTGAAAGCAATGGGATGGCATTGCTGTTCTTTGCCACAGCTGTGGCAGGGGATTTTTTCATCCCCATGGTGAGTTGCCTTGTCACTGAACACTGTGACAGTGCTGTCACATTGTTCAGGGACGAGTGGACTCCCCCCTGTGGGAAATCTTCGTATAGGGACTCAATAAAAAGGAACAATATTATAATAATATTATAACAATCAGAAAGTAATAATATTATAACAATCAGAAAAGTAATAATATTATAACAATCAGAAACAATCCTAGTTTTTTCATTTAATATACATCAAGATCGCGTAAAAGCGCTCTAATATAAATGGCCAGAGATATTTATCCTGGTCGTCTAGGATACAGCTGATGCACAGCATAGTACGAGCCATGAAGGACTTTACACACTATTCCTACGTAGTTAACGCAAATAGCGTTAACACCTGGTTGCCTAGGATACAGCTGATGTATATCACGGCGAATACTAGGACTAAGTTTACACATTATTCGTACGTAGCTAACGCAAATAGCGTAAATACCGGACGTATTTTGATTGACGCTTCAGGAACCTATGACCGTGGATATAGAACAATCAGGGCATGTAGCTCCACCCAGATTTTACACGCGTCATCTACCCGGAAGAACTATACTGTTATCTGATCCCGACATGGCGCCTCGCACCCGACAGACGCCCAGGACGCCAATCCCCACCACTACCTTAGCGAATGGGATGCTGCCGACGAAAAGTGAGTTTTCTATATATATAGTGAATGTGTAATGCTACAGTCATTGTGCTTGACAAAGTCGTTGTGTATAACGATGAAACGCGTTGCACAGAGGATTTTTTAGAATAAAGTTTTGAAACTAGTGGTGTCCATAGCCTGACTCTGGTGTTCAGGTCCCAAAGAGCGCGGGCCGTTCCTTTTTATTGAGTCCCTATACGAAGATTCTTCGAGTGGGTCCTGCTAGCCAGCAGGACACAGGAGCCCAGCAGCCGTAAGGACACGCCAGATTATTTTAAAGCCGACGAGGATGTGGAGGTGCTGGTGAAACCTCTGCACAGGGGTACTCGCCAGACACCGGGTGAGTCCAATTGATTTATTTATTCATTTGTCTTAGCACTCTAATTTATAATTAGAGTATTAATATGAAGACTATATAGCTCCAAGCCAACACGGGTAACGCCTCCCTGCCATCCTTATTGCCCTGTGGGGAATCTTTACATGTAGCATGGACCTTCCCGGTGCACGGATGTCCGTTCTTTTGCAGGTACAAGTATTTTGCACCTATAAAAGACAGACATGTGAACACTCCATAGGAAACCAATGGTTCTATCAGATGTGCTTTTTTTTTTACTCACATAGGTGCGTGCAAAAAAAACGCTCATTTGACTTCGCCCTAAGTGCGCCTCAAAAGCACATCTCTTTAGTGATGTATATTATATCCACTAATCTAACTATTCCCCATCTATATTGTTTCTATACTCTGTTGCAACTAGATCAGAGGATATATATGGATGCACTTACGTACATATGTTGATATTGCCTGCTGACCAGCTCACACAACATCATATATAGTACCCTACTTATATAAGTTGGCCAGACCATTGTTCAAAACAAATATTAGTGCTTGGTGTGTCACCCCTTCCCTCATAGATTGTAAGCTCTTGCGGGAAAGGCCCTCACCCTTAAATTTGATGATTAGTTTTATACTGTATGTAGCACCTGATTTAGTCTCTATATATACACTCTGATTTATAAACTGCTGTGAGATATGTTAGCGCTATGTAAAGAGATTATTATTATTTTTACTACTACAGTGTATTATTACAAGCTGCCATGATATACATACTGAACCCTGCAATTGTGTCATGGGGGTAATTCAGGTGATAGAGGGATATCCCTTTTTGTCTAATGGCTTAGATGATGCAATCCCCATCTGTTATCTCCAATCCTGGCCACTACAGACAGGTGTTAGTTGTGTAACACAGGCATCACCTGCCACGTGTGAAGTGGAGCTCATGCCATTCACATCTTCTGACATATGACATCCATGAATGGCAAATGTCAGGAATAGGTTATTTCATATCTATGTAAAATTTGGGTAAATGATCATAATTCATCACACAGCAAAACACGTAGCATGAAACATTATCAGCTATACATAGATCCAATATTCTTGTCTAACCATCCTACCTCCCTTCCATTATTTAGTTAACTGAAGGTAATTAAATGTTCTAGGTTCATCAGTTGAATCTGCAAGGTGCCAATTGACATTGTGATTTACATGTATCTAATGTTTGCAGATGTAAAGTAAAACTTTCATGCCATAGGTAATTTGAAGTGGTAATAAAATATCCACAGAGCATTTAACAAAGAACACTGGCCTGGAAGCATAATTAGGCATAGCAAAATGCTTATGTTAGAACCTGGAAATGAAAATTGATTATGAAAGCCTACGTGACCCATCTGCTCCATCTAATACTTTACGTAATCATTGTGAAGGCTTAGAAGAAGAAAGTTATTATTGCAGTTGGATACAATTATTGATATTCTAAAATAAAACATAATTTTACTTCATTTGGCTTTATATTTTTTTTAGAAATGGTTTTGTTTGAATTTTTATCTAGTATTTTGATTGTAGTTTTCTTTAAGATCTGCTTATGTTTAATAATAACAATATTTTAGTCTAAAAGATACAGGTAAAATTATGATTCATTAAAAGGTAAGTAAATAATGTTAATTGCTTACAAATCTGAGAAGTAATTTTAGCATTACTCTGCTTGTAGGATGTTGAATAGCCATCTATGGTTTCTCATTCAATGTAACAATAAAAAAGGCATTCTAGAACTTTTAATTTTTTTCTATTGATAACCATTGCCAACTGATGATCTGCAGGGACCCATTGCTTGGATTCCTGTCAATCAGCTGATTCCTGGGACTCACCATGGTGCATCGGTTAAGGTTGGTACTGCAGGCACAGCTGCCATTGAATTTAATAGGAATTCAATATCAGTTTTACAAATTTATTTTATATTAGTTTCTTTTCATTTACTTCAATTTACACATGTTTTTAATGCATTTGTTTTGTATTATTTTCTCTTTTTAACATTCGGCACATGCTCATTTAAAGACTGATTTGTTAAATGGACATCAAAAACAAAACCAGTCAGATATCTTCCCAATCAGTTCCATCATCCATTGACTATAATAAAAAGAATGAAGCATTATTTCCCTTTGATTTTCATATTTTTTGTGCAAAAAAATATCCCAACAGTGTGTGCTGCTATCTCCATTTTAAAAACAGTAGTCAGATGGACTGGAATTGAATTCAGTATAACTAAGTTCAGAAAATGCCATTGAAATCAATGGAACTTGAAACCAAACAGTATTTTTTCTGTTTTGCAACTACTCTAGCAGAACACAAAAGCAGAAATAAAAAAACTGTGATAGGAATGAGCCCTTATAAAGGCAATGTCAATATAAAATGGGCAATGAGGGTGGATCTGTAAAAAAATCCCAAAGAGGGCCGTAGCAAGAGATTCCCTTTTTTAAGGGTCATTCACATGTAGGTAATTTGCTGTGAATTTTCCTCAACATAAAAAATCTGCAGCAAATCAGATAAGTGTAAACACATTCTAAAGGTTTCCTAATTGTTACGGGCAATGAGTGTGGACCCACTGTGCCAATCAACCGGTTTGGTTTCGAGCTAGACCTAAGGGTATTATCCTGATGGTCCTGCGGTATTCACCCTTTAACTCCTGTACAGGGATCTGGACTTAGCCTCAGGAAACCGAGCAGGCCACTACCTCTTGGAGTAGTCCTGGTGTGATTGGCAGCTGACCCACGGGAGTCAGAAGCATTGGTGCAAAGCACTGTGAAACAGTCAAAACTATAAAGAGAATCCGGTGCAAAGTCAGGCAGGAAGAAAACAAATGTATACAGATAAAAGTCCAAGAATAAGAGCAGACACAAAAGTCAGAGACAGGAGATCTATGCTGGGTGACTGAGGCAAACACACATCAACACTCAGGTAAAGGGACATGATCCCTAGCTCAACTAAATAGGAGGGCAATAGCCTAATAGCCTGCAGCTGGGCTGAAAGCACTGGAAAGGATTACCTCCTGCAGTACTGATGGAAAGTAGAAGCTGAGAGTCCATTTATACAAGAGGCGCAGAGCGACGCCCATGTCTGTCAGGAATAGCAAAAGGGCGGCAGACACGGGTAGCTGACCTAACACTAATTAGCAGTTTTAAACTTTGGATACAACAACTGCATCCTTCATGAACAGATTTAAACTTTAAACATTATCTAAAAAAAGGTTTGATTATGATTAGAGATGAGCGAGCATACTCGTCCGAGCTTGATACTCGTTCGAGTATTAGGGTGTTCGAGATGCTCGTTACTCGTAACGAGTACCACGCGGTGTTCGGGTTACTTTCATTTTCTTCCCTGAGAAATTTGCGCGCTTTTCTGGCCAATAGAAAGACAGGGAAGGCATTACAACTTCCCCCTGCAACGTTCAAGCCCTATACCACCCCCCTGCAGTGAGTGGCTGGAGAGATTAGGTGTCACCCGAGTATTAAAATCTGCCCCTCCCGCTGCTCGCCACAGATGCATTCTGACATTAGTTCAGGGAAAGTGGTATCTTGGTGGAGCTGCTATAGGGAGAGTGTTAGGAGTATTTTAGGTTTCAAGAACCCCAACGGTCCTTCTTAGGCCATAGAAATCGCAGATCGCACCTATGTGCGATCTGCGATTTCTGTTCTCTTCTCTATATGCGCTCAATGGGGCCGGCAGCAGCAGCGCCGACCCCATTGAGAACATATAGAAGACAAATCATTCTTCTCTGCCACAGCTGTAACAGCTGTGGCAGAGAAGAATGATGTTTGCCCATTGAATTCAATGGAGCCGGCAATACAGCAGGTTCCACTGAAAGCAATGGGCTGCCGGCGTGCGCGGGGATGAATTGTCGGGAAGGGCTTAAATATATAAGCCCTTCCCTGCAATTCATCCAGAAATGTGTTACAATAAAAATATATACCGGCGTATAAGGCGACGGGGCGTATAAGACGACCCCCCAACTGTCACCTTATACGCCGGCAATACAGTGGAGCAAAGAATAAAAATCATTACTCACTTCTTCTGACGTTCTGCAGTGCTGCTGCAGGCTGTCGCTCCCTCCTGGTTCCCGGAAGACCATTGCTTTCTCTACGAAGGGCTTTAAATCCCCGCCTCCAGAAACACACGTGCCTTCAGCCAATCACAGCCAATAACAATGATGTCATTGAATGGCTGTGATTAGCTGTGTTTCTGGAGGCGGGGATTTCAAGCCCTGCGTCCAGAAAGCAATACTCTGCCGGGAACCAGGAGGGAGCGACAGCCTGCAGGAGCACCGCAGAACGTCAGAAGAAGTGAGTAATGATTTTTATTCTTTGCTCCACTGTATTGCTGGCGTATAAGGTGACAGTTGGGGGGTCGTCTTATACGCCCCGTCGCCTTATACGCCGGTATATATTTTTATTGTAACACATTTCTGGATGAATTGTAGGGAAGGGCTTATATATTTAAGCCCTTCCCGACAATTCATCCTGCGATCGCCGGCAGCCCATTGCTTTCAGTGGAACCTGCTGTATTGCTGGCTCCATTGAATTCAATGGGCAAACATCATTCTTCTCCGCCACAGCTGTTACAGCTGTGGCAGAGGAGAACGATCTTTACGCTGACAGTGCGGGGGGGGGGGGGGGTCGGGGGGGGGGGCCACTCTTGCCGGTATTGTGGCTTAATAGTGGGACCTGTGAACTTGAGATGCAGCCCAACATGTAGCCCCTCGCCTGCCCTATCCGTTGCTGTGTCGTTCCCATCACTTTCTTGAATTGCCCAGATTTTCACAAACGAAAACCTTAGCGAGCATCGGCGATATACAAAAATGCTCGGGTCGCCCGTTGACTTCAATGGGGTTCGTTACTCGAAACGAACCCTCGAGCATTGCGAAAATTTCGTCCCGCGTAACGAGCACCCGAGCATTTTGGTGCTCGCTCATCTCTAATTATGATTAATAAATTAATAAAATCTGGTTTATGCCAAAGGAATTACGATAGGAAAATTAAAGCCTTAAAAATGCTGATCAGTTCTGACCAGCTATACAGGATTTAAGAATAATTAAAGCCAGCACAGAACTAATCTGAGGGGTTTAAGGTGTCTATCATACGTAACCCACTAAGACTGTCTCATCCTGCTGAGTAAACCCACAGAATGAGACAACAATAATGTACTCCTTTGATATTTCTTTAGCAGATTAATATGTGATTTCATTTATAGAGTGATTCTCCTATGGCAAAGCCTCAATTACAGTAATAAGAAGAAAGACAAACTGAAATGATGTAGAAGTTCTATTGTGGATTGCAGTAAACTGATGTCAATGTTGATTTCAAAATAATTCTCATACATAATTCTGCTTCTAAAAATAAATAAATAGTCCACAATATTTCTCATAGTTGATGAAGGGCACGAGAATTAACTAAATTAATGCAATTTGTTAGATTTAAATCATGATTATAAAAAAAAGATATATTCTGTCAATAAGTAAATAACAGTTTGATAAGCAAATGTTTTATAGCACGCTAATGCACAATTAATAGTTTATACAAAACACTACCTTTCAAAAGCTTTATACATGTCTGAGTTAGCAATGGAGCCAAAACAGCTAAGTCAATTTTTATACACATACTGGAAAATTTTAATAGACCTCTTTTGACTTCAATAGGGTCCATGAAGGGTTTCCACTATTTTTGATGGTAAATAGCAAACTGCTATATTTTTTGTTAAAAAAGAAAAGCAGACAAAAACCATTAACCCCTTAGTGACGGCGCTATCATAAAACTACGTCCTGCTGTTGCAGGACGTGTATGGAGGGAGGTAGCGCCGCTATCCCCCTCCATACAGCGCGGGCGTCAGCTGTTTATTACAGCTGACACCCGCGTGCAATAGCTGCGCTTGGCCGTTCGGCCGATCGCGGCTATTAACCCTTTAAATGCCGCTGTCAATTCTGACAGCGGCATTTAAATCCCACGAACGCTGTTTGGGGGTCCCGCACGGCCCCCCAGCGGTGAGATCGGGGGAGCCGTGCAGGTGTCATGGCAGCTGGGGGCCTAATGAATGGCCCCAGGGCTGCCTTACCAGACTGCCTATTAAGCCATCCACACAGGGTGGCTTGATAGACTGCCTGTAAAAAAGCAGTATGACGTAATGCTATAGGATTACGTCATATTGCAGGAGCGATCAAAGCATCGCATGTTAAAGTCCCCCATTGGGACTTCAAAGTAAAGTAAGAAAAAAGATCAATAAAGTTTTTTAAATTGTAAAAAAAAAAAAGTTATAAAACTTTAAATCACCCCCTTTTGCCATATCAATTATTAAAAAATCAAAATCATAAAATAAAAATATGTATTTTGTATCGCCGCGTCCGTAGAAGTCCGATCTATCAAAGTAGTGCATTATTTTTCCTGCATGGTGAACGTCATCCGGAAAAAAAAAATAAAGAACGCCAGAAATACACTTTTTTAGTTACCCTGTCTTCCAGAAAAAATGCAATAAAAAGCGATCAAAAAGTTGTATGTATTCCAAATTGATACTATCGGAAACTACAGGACATCCCGCAAAATTTGAGCCCTTGCACAACTACGTCGACAGAAAAATAAAAAAGTTATTGCGCGCACAAAATGACAGCAGAAAGTAATTTAAAATAAGTACTACAGCAAAATAATAACTAAATAAGTTTGGTATCGTAGTAATCATACTGACCCATAGAATAAAAATATCAGGTCGTTTTTGTTGCAGTTTGTGCGCCGTAGAAACAGGACGCACCGAAAGATGGTGGAATGTCGGTTTTTTTTTCCATTTCTCTCCGCTAAGAATTTTTTAAAAGTTTTTCAGTAAATTATATGGTACAATAAATAGTGCCATTGAAAAATACAACTCGTCCCGCAAAAAACAAGCCCTCATACAGCAACGTCGATGGATAAATAAAGGAGCTGCGATTTTTTAAAAGGGAGTAGGAAAAAACAAAAATGGAAAAAAGCAAAAAAGCTCCGTCACTAAGGGCGAGCACCCACTGGCGTTTTTTTACCTGCGTTTTGCGTTTTGCGTTTTGCGTTTTTCCTGCACAGGCATAGAGATAACATGTGTTCCTGTCCACTGGCGTTTTTTTTGCGTTGCGTTTGCGTTTTTAACATAGGAACTGTCAGTTGCATATGTGTCCTTATTTTTCTCCATGGAAATTAATGGAAAAGCCGCGAAAACGCCGCGAAAAACGCCGCGAAAACGCCGCGAAAAACGCCGCGAAAACGCTGCGGACAATGGACATTATCACGCATTATTTTTAACATGCGTACATCGCGCGTAAAAATGCCCGTGTGACTGAGCCCTAAGGCAATAATGTAATTTTGAAGTATAATGTTATCATAGAGTCATAGAATCATAGACTGGTAGAGTTGGAAGGGACCTCCAGGGTCATCGGGTCCAACCAGGATTCACTAAATCATCTCAGACAGATATTCGTCCAGCCTTTGTTTGAACACTTCCATTGAAGAAGAACTCCCCACTTTCCGTGGTAACCTGTTACACTCATTGATCACCCTCAATGTCAAAAAGTTTTTTCTAATATCTCATTTGTTTCTCGTCCCTTCCTGTTTATCCCATTGCTTCTGGTCTTTCCTTGTGCAAATGAGAATAGAGATGATCCCTCTGCACTGTGACAGCCCTTCAGATATTTGTAGACAGCTATTAAGTCTCCTCTCAATCTTCTTTTTTGCAAGCTAAACATTCCCAGATCCTTTAACCGTTCCTCATACATGATTTGCAGACCGCTCACCATCTTGGTAACTCTTCTCTGAACTTTCTTCAGTTTGTCTATATCTCTTTTAGGGCTCCTGCACACTTGTGTTTTTCTTGCGTGTTTTTTTCACGCGATTGTCAATGGGACTTCTAATGTTAAAAACGCATTGCACAAAAATAGCAAAGCACCAACTTGCGATGCGTTTTTTAACATTAGAAAGTCCCATTCACAATCATGTGAAAAAAACACACAAGAAAAACGCAAGTGTGCAGGAGCCCTTAAGGTGGGATGCCCAGAACTGGACACAGTATTCCATGTTATGTTATAACTTGTTTTACAAAGCTGCAGAGATATGGCTCTACCTGTGGTATTCCCCGTACTTAGTGCTCCATTGATATTCAATAGTTATAACCTGCATACTCTGCTGTTTTACTGGTTAGGCATTCATAGTTCCTTCAAATTCTGTAATGACAACACAGTTTGTACAGTTGTGAATGTACACTTGTAAGTAACAATGGAGCATTGCAGGAGATGGAGTTTTTGCAATGCCCGATGGCAATTTTAAATAACAATGTGAAAATCCGAAGCTGACTGGAAAGCAGCAGTGATATAGGTTGACAGAAAAAGGTATTGAAGTTCAATTTGATGACTTAGTAGAAATGTTAGGGAAATTTTGCCCAGTCTCCAAAATACCCCATTAAAGGCTAGTTTCACAAAAAGGGCAGATTAAAACAATTAAATACCTAACTCTCCATTACTTTGAATCTCATCCTCAAATTCCCCTTCCATGTTTCAATGCCTCCTTCTACCTATCTCTAATATGTGTTCTGAAGAATTAGAAAAATGTATCTTCTTCTTTTCCAGAAACAGTACCATTCTTGTTCCTGAGATCTGCCTGGTATTAAAGCTTGCTCCCATTTAGTTACATGGCAAGGAGGGGTTATGGAAACACCACCAATGATCAGAGAGATGCTGTTTCTCAGGGGAAGAAAACAGAACTACTCTTCTAATTATGCATAACTTCTTAATTGACATCCTATATTGGTGAGCACATTGTCTATAACTTCCATAGATATTCTTGAGCAAACCAAAAAAGTCAAACACTGTTTCTGTTTGACTTGCTAAAAGCTCAGCTTGGCGAATCAAGGTTGCCAAAGGAAGAAGAAGGAAAAAGGGGGAGGAGAAAGAAAATAAGAAGAACAAGAAGAAGGAATAATACATAGAAAGTAAAAAGAAGGAGAAGAAGAAGAAAACAGGAGGAAAAGAAAGAAGAAGAAATAAGGAAAAAGTAGTAAGAACGAAAAATAATAATTTTAATTCTACTTTTTCCTTTTTTCCTTCTTCCCTTTCTTCTTTTTCCTTTTTTTTGTTTCTTCTTTGTTCTTTTTCCTCATTGTCTTTGCCTTATAAGGCCTCAGTCACACGGGCGCATCGGCACCCTGTACATCGGCGCCGATGCGCCCATGTGACTGCAGGAAGGAGACGGCCGTACCTAAAGACGGCCGTCTCTCTGCAGCGCCGGAGGAAAGAACACATGACCGGCAATGAAGCCGGTCACATGTTCTTTCCTCCGACGCTGCAGAGAGACGGCCGTCTTCAGGTACGGCAGTCTGCTGGTGTCAGTCACACGGGCGCATCGGCGCCGGTGTATGGGTGCCGATGCGCCCGTGTGACTGAGGCCTAAATGTGCATAAATGCACTCCTAGGTGACCTAGGAGTGTTATACAGGGTTTTTATGGCTTTAAGACAGCGTTACCCGCCAGTTTTAGGGACATTGGTGAAATTCCAGTTTGCTCTGAACTAATTCAGTTTAAGGCCTCGGCCACACAGGCGTTTTTTCCCGCGATTTGCGGATCGCATAACGGATACACATCTGCAAATCGCGTGACCGGGGCCGACGATTCGCTGAAAAAGCTGCACCTAGCGGCGTTTTCAGTGAAACCGCCACACACTGCCCGCTATCCTCTGCCACAGCTGTGCCACAGCTGTGGCACAGCTGTGGCAGAGGAGAACGATGTTCGCCCATTGAATTCAATGGAGCCGGCAATACAGCCGGCTCCATTGAAAGCAATGGGCTGCCGGCGAGTGCGGGAGGAATTCTCGGGAAGGGCTTAAAAATATAACCCCTTCCCTGAAAATCATCCTAAAATGTGTAAAAAAATAAAATAAAATGTATACTCACCTTTTCCCAGCAGACGGAGTTCAGCCGCGGCCGGCAGTTCTGCTGAACTGCTCTGTGTAGTATTCAGCAGCTGGAGATTTAAAATCCCCGCCTGCTGTATGAGCTGCCTCTGATTGGTCACAGCCCTCACCAATCAGAGGCAGCTCTCACTCACCCATTCACGATCTTTAGTATATGTTCTCAATGGGGTCGGCGCTGCTGCCGCCGGCCCCATTGAGCGTATATATAGAACACAGCGATGTGCAGAACGCAGATAGGTGCATTCTGCGAATTGTTGTGTCCTATAATTGATCGCACATCCGCATAAAAAGCAGATATGTGACCGATCCCATTGGGATGCATTTGGTCTATAGATCTGCAGATCGCAAGTGCGTCTGCAGATCAGACCAAAAAACGGTCGTGTGACTGAGGCCTCAATCACACTTTTTGCCAACATTTGATGACCCTGCCAAATAGAACTTTTCAAAAGTTTGCTCATTCGTTGTCGTTGTTAGCTGTTTAGTCGTTCACGACTCTCGGCAACCCTAAAAGCTCCCTGTCTCCATGTTTTTTTTGTGTTGCCCTGCTTCTTTCAGTTGTGTGATATCCATGCCAGTATCAGCTTTGACAGTATCAGCCATCGTGTTCTTTGGCGGTCAGGTATTCTTTTGCCACTGATCTGTCCAAGCATTATAGATTATTCTAGCGACTCTGCTCGCATTACATGATGAAATACTGAGTCCAGTCATCTTGCCCTCCAGTGATATATCGGGTCCTATACAATTCAGAACTTCTTTGTTTGTTACTCTCGCCATCCAGGGCATATGCAGCAGCTTTCAACAGCACTACAGCTCAAACACATCACTCCTCCTTCTATCAGCTTTTTTCGCAATCCAGCTTTCACATCCATACATGGCTATAGGGAAAACGATGGTTTGCACTATCCTACGTTTAGTTGCTATACCAATGTCCCTACTTTTCCAGATTTTGTCCATGTTTAGCATTGCGCTTTGCCCCAATGCTAACCTATGTTTTATCTTTGGCATAGATGCTCCAGCCTGGTCAATTTTTGAGTTAAAGAAAATGAAGTCTCATATGCATGCCATGACCTCATTGTCAATTTTGATTTGAATTTGGCCATTTTTGCAGTTGTCATAATTTGTGTCTTCTTTAAATTTAGGTGGAGGCCCATTTTTTTCACTTTCAGTTTTAATTTTACATATTAGCTGCTTCAGACCTGCTTCTGTTTCTGCCAGCAGAGTCCTCCACATAACGGAAATTGTTGATGTTTCTTCCACCTACTTTCACCCCGATTTCCAATTCATCTAGCTCTATTTTATGCATGATTAGTTACACACAGGGGTTAAACAAGAAGGGTGAGAGGATGCAGCCCTGTCGGACGCCTTTGTAAATCTCAAGCCAATCTGTGTCCCCATTCTGTGTTCTCACAGTGGCTTTTTGATTGGTTTAAAGTTATTTTGCTAGCTTGACTAGATGTGCCGATATGTCCAACTCTTATAGAGCTTCCATAGCTCATCACGGTTGACGCAGCCAAAAGCCTTGATGTAGTTGGTGAAGCACATGTAGATATTCTTTTGGTATTCTCAAGCTTTTTCCATGGTCCATCACTGGTTTGCAATATGGTTGTGGGTGCCGCGCTCTTACAGGATTCCTACCTATGCATCAGGAAGTGCCGCTTCAACTACTGATCTTAGTCTTTCCTGTATAATTTTGGAAGGATCCTGCTTGCGTGTGGAAATAGGGTATTGTTTGGTAGTTGGAGCAATTCTGGGAGTCGCCGGCAGCAGCCACGGCTCCATTGAATCAGTTTAGTGTGTGTCCTGTCCATCCGCACTATGTAACAAGACTGTACTCATTTTACACTGTCCATTTTTTGCTAAAGTGTATGCAAAATATTATCAGAGAGTAGTTGTCAAATTCAGGTGCATGCTAGCAAAGCTTTTAGGGCAATTAGTGTTCCATAGGTCTAGTTAAAGTTAAAATATTTAACTTTTGCCTGGATTTATACTTTAAACTCCTTTTTTTTTCTCTGTGGTTCTTATTAGGTGAACAGGGGTATTCTTTTTCATTTGTACCTACAAAATGAATAAAATAGTATGACATCTACTTTAGCTTAGATGTGCTCCTATCCCTTTGTAATAGTTTAGAACTTGACATTATGAATTGCAAATTGGTGGCAATCTCCTAAATACAAGACATGAATTGAATTAGATATTCAGCTATAGAAAAGAAAAGACAGACGAATACACTAATAAACTTAATATGTCGCTCAATGTCAAGGACTTTCTCTTGTCTTATATGATAGTGATAACAAGCAGAACTGAAACTCCTTGCTCCAATCTACAGGACAGATAGTGATAGAAGAAATAAAGATAAGAAAAATGAATGACAACACTCATATTTAAAGGTTATTCCCATCTAACAAAGTAATGACATAAAGCTAGCATATGCCATCACTTCATGATAGGGGAAGGGTTCCCAACCTGAGAATAAAGGTGATAAAGTAATGCAGTGTTGGTTTATTGCTTCTTCTTTTTAATTATTTTCTTGCACAGTGCTACTCTTAAACATCCAGCTCAGCAGGGAACCGTAGTGAGCCCCTTTCACTTTAATGGGGCCATGCAGCAGAAGACCAGCCCTATGCATGGAAAACAGGGAAAAGGGAAGCAGTGCTACAACAGAGCTGTGGCCATTTGATCTTGGGATTTATGGGAGTCCCACAGAGATTGCACTTTGTTAGGGCTCATTCGCACAAGCATGCTTTTCACGCTCTAAGGCTGCATTCACACGAACGTATATCGGCTCGGTTTTCACGCCGAGCCGATATACGTCGTCCTCATCTGCAGAGGGGGGAGGATGGAAGAGCTAGGAGCAGGAACAGAGCTCCCGCCCCCTCTCTGCCTCCTCTCCGCCCCTCTGCACTATTTGCAATGGGGAGAGGCGGGACGGGGGCAGGGCTAAGTTTTGAGAATTAGCCCAGCCCTTGTCCCGCCTCTCCCCATTGCAAATAGTGCAGAGGGGCGGAGAGGAGGCAGAGAGGGGGTGGGAGCTCTGTTCCTGCTCCTGGCTCTTCCATCCTCCCCCCTCTGCAGATGAGGATGACGTATACCGGCTCGGCGTGAAAACCGAGCCGATATACGTTCGTGTGAATGCAGCCTAAGGCCTCCCTCACACAGGGCATTTTCAGCAGCGTTTTCAGCCCTGTGCTAAACGCTGTACAAGGCTCTAATTCATTTCAATGGGGCTGCCTACACAAGGCTGAAAATGCTGCTTTGAAAAACGCTGCGTTTTGAAAGCGCTGCATGTTCTATCTTTGGGCATTTTCAGCTGAGTTTCCCATTGAAATAAATGTGCAGCGTTTACAATTGTGCTGAAAACACAGCGTTTTGCATACGCCCTGTATGAGGGAGGCCTAATAGCATCGCCATAAAATCAGACTACGCTCCTTAAAAAATCATGTGAATGGGTGATTCTCAGCTATTAGGTCTCAAGCTTAATTATTTGTGAAATTGTCCATTGACACGATCAGGAGGTGCGTGGTGTGTGTTATCCAGCTTCCATAGGAGTCTATGGAAACTCCCACGCATCACACACCAAAGATACGTCAGGTCCTATCTTTTCACGCACCACAGACCTTAGATGCGTGTATAGCAGTCGCATGTTTTATCTTTGTTAGATGCGAGTATTTTGTATGTCTAAAGTTCCTTTATGTGAATGCTTCTGTAGGAAACCATTGGTTCAATTAGAAGCAATCTTTTGACACACCTATAATGTGCTAAAACCACTCTCATGCGAACAAGGCCTTAGATTGGAGCAACTGCCTAAGGCTGGATTCAGACGACCGTATATCGGCTGGGTTTTCACGCCCAGCAGATATACGTCGTCTGTCTCTGCAGGGAGGGAGCCTGGAAGAGCTGGGAGCCGTCCTCTGAGCTCCCGTCCCCTCTCTGCCTTCTCTCCACCCCTCTGCCTGATTTGCAATGCGGAGAGGCGGGATGGGGCAGGGCTAATTCCCTGGAATTTAGCCCCACCCCTGTCCCGCCTCCTTTCATTGCAAATAGTGCAGAAGGCCGGAGAGGGGGTGGAGAGGAGGCAGAGAAGGAACGGGAGCTCAGTTCCTGCTCCTGGCTCTTCCATCCTCCCCCCCCCCCTGCAGATGAGGACAACGTATATCGGCTCGGCGTGAAAACCCAGCCTATATACGTTCGTGTGAATCCAGCCTAAGATAAAAACCAATCCGTATGTATTATTACTAAATAATTCTAATATTTATTAGAAAATCACACAAAAAGTTATCGAAAGAAAAGCTAAAAGCTGCAACAAGTTCATCAATATAATTGTACAAATACAAAATATAAAAGTAAATAACAGTACAGTCAATATTAAAGCAAAAAAGATACAATTATAATGCATTCAGAATAACCACACAAAAGACGTAAAGTTGAATATATTCACTTATGCAAATAATCTTGTTGTTGAATTATGATAATCTTAAATAGATATATATTTGGCATACTAATTTATATAATAGAGTTCTGTTGTCTAACAGATGGTTAATTGGAATGTGAGGGTCCCTTTTGAATAGTGACTGCCCTTTAAGACAACTTGTGCTCATCTCATAGCCAATTGTGATACCTAGTAAAAGTCCAAATTGCTTTATTTACCTAAAATGACTAGTTTGTGCTGAAAAAGCACTAGGAGGGGCCCAATTGTGTCACACGCCCGAGTGGAGCGTTGGATCCCACAATCCCCTGGAGCACACATTGCATTCCACAACACGTTGGTGCATGGTCACGTGACACGTTTCACACGTCACCCGCGGGCACCGACAGGGCCGCCACAACTGTGTAAACAGCCCCCTGGTTATCTTGATGTAAAATTCTTTCCTTTTTTCCTATATATAGCGATTTATTTCATTTATGTATATGTTTGATAAGGGCAACAGTTGTTAGCTGAAATGCGTTGCACTTTGGCACTTTGTACCACAGGTCTCATGCCAGAGACCTATACTTCATTGTATCTTTGTAGCAATAAATTGAAACCTTCCTTATGCATACCCTGGACATGGACCCAGTGTATTTGGTATATACAAGGTTTTCCTGGACATCAAGAAGGGAGAGTATTTTTTAGCCACTTACTGATTTCCCTCCCCTCACCTGGGTAAGTAAACTCTGATCCTCCTGACCCAGTGTCTGAGCGCATTATTGGTTTTACATTGATTGCCTTTACCCCCACTATCCTGATGGGGGGTTTACTTTTCTTTCCATATGCGGCTCTCCACTGAGGTTGATAGTGTGAGGATCTGGAAGGACCATCCTGGGAATATCATGTGTCTTCATTGGTTCCAAGGCGCTGTCCTTATCCATTTCTAAATACATTGAAATAACATTCTTGAGATGGAAATACCTCTTTAAGATATACATCTCTAACAAAAATAAAATGGGAAACGTTGAAGACCAATAGAAGAACAAAGGTGACTAAGGTTCATGTTAAAGGGGCACTAGCTTTTCAGACATCTTATGCCCATCTTTTTGCTTGTACTAATTTAATAATTTCTGTAATACTTGCTTTTGAAAACTGTTTTTATTTACCATTGTAAATCACATTTGAAGTGGCTGCCACTAGCGATCTCCCTTCCAACTTCTCTTCAATCTACTCCCTGTCATTAGGTACAGAGCTTCCATAGTAAGAGGACAAAGGGACATTTCCATAGCAATGGCAGATGGGCTATCTTCATACATGGTTACCATGCACTCAGAGGCTGCAGGCTGACAGATCTGCAGATGCTAATAAGAAGAGCATCTAAAAAAATCAGACCTTAGGCTAAATTCATAAGTGGGTGGGTGCTACATCGGACCAACATGTTTTCCATGCTAATGCAAAGCGTTTTCCATTAAAAAAAATGCCTTGCATCAGTTCAGTGAAATTCCAATCCTCAGGCATGAGTTTCACATGTGTCAGAGGATAGCAAATGTTTCCCACTGATTTTAATGGGAAACATCACATCACACTTGCATGCACATTGCTCAGCATGCGAGTGTCATATGATGTTTTTGTTGGTCTTATTGAAAGCAATGGGTGAGGTGTTTTGAGGGATTGCCTAAAAATACAGCATGCTGTGAGGAAAAAAAATCACTCATGTGAAAAGAATAGAGTTCATATTCATGAGAGTTTTGTGTCCAAAACGCACAAGACTCGTTCGAGACTCTTGCCCCTGTAAGTAAGCTCTTAAAAACATGAAACAAGATATAATCAGAAGCAAATGAGAGGGTAAGGAGAACCTGGTATATTTTAGAAAACCTGCTGAAAACTCGGGTACATTTTAAACCAAGGCTTGTGACAGATGCCATACAGTGGCATCTAACACCCATAAACTACCATGTTGAATTCATATAAATGTGAATTCACAAGAGGGCAGAGCGATGATGTTACCTGGTGAGGAGCATAAGAATCACTCACACACATACACACAGACAAGTGGTTGTTAGTAGTTTGACATATATATCTATCTATATATATGGATAGATATATATGTCAAATTACTAACAACCACTTGTCTGTGTGTATGTGTGTGAGTGATTCTTATGCTCCTCCCCTGGTAACGTCATCGCTCTGCCCTCTGGTGACGCCAACGAAGGTCCTACAATATATATAAAACACAGAGTCTGACCGACAGAAGAACAACACAGTTAGGGCTCTTAGAAGAGGAAGGCAAAAATAACAAAATGAGAATACGACTAAGCCATTATTATCTCAAAAGACACAGCTCAGTGGTCCAGTAGGCTGAAAGACCTGTGGTGATGTCACTGCTGTGGGAGGAGCCAAGATGTGTGTGTAATGTGTGGGGATCAAGCTGCTGTGTGTGTGATGTGTGGAGATCATAATGCATGTACCATGTAGCAGAGCTGTGTACTATAATTTCCTGCACAACTCAGCAGTCCTAAAATAACACATTAACCTACCACCACCACAGAGATCCAGTGGGCTGAAGGACCTGTCGTGATATCACTGCTGTGGGAGGAGCCAAGCTGTACTTGTCTTTTGCGGTAATCAAGCTACTGTGAGTGGGATGTGCCACCAGAAACACTGCTACTATAATGTCCTAATAATTATATATATATATATATATATATATATATATATATATATATATATATATATATATATATCATGTTTGTTCAAAAAGGTTTAACTTTTTTACATGTATAGCTGCCTGGACACTATTTAAATTGACTTTTTTAATTAACTGTTGGCAGGGCTTAATTTTGGAGTAGGGCTTATATTTCAAGTATCCTCAAAAAGCCAGAAAAATCATTTTGCATCCCCAAACATTCTGAAAAATCATGCTATGTCTTATTTTCAGGATATGTCTTATCTTCAGGGAAACAGGGTATATATATATATATATATATATATATATATATATATATATATATATTACTGTATTACTGGATGTCTTTATATATAATTACATAGCCTTGCATTCTATTTCAAACTGTTTTTGTGGTATATTGTCATGTGCCAGTCAGATGGAGGCTGCAAGGAGTTAATGCAGCCCTATGGCTATGCTTAGCATGTACTCTTATGTTGGAATACATAGAATGTTGTAATGCACCATAAGCAGTATGAACACAGCATTGTAGACAAAGATTTTATTGTAAATAAAGGGTAAACAGGGGTACCAGTGGTTTAAAAATGTAAATATGTAGCGCATTAAGACTAGAAGCTACATATTTTTCATGTGAGCAATTTTCGTTAATCATACTAACAAGCTCTGTAAGTGTAATGGTTTGAGATCTTTCCAATGAGAAGAAAATTTAATCTTGCTGCCAATTAGAGTATGAAAACTTACTATTTTGTGAGCATATGAAAAAGAACTGCCAAATCTAAAGATAATCGGCCTTGTGCAGGGGGAAGGTTGATTTTATAACTCCACAATTGTGTTAATAAGTTTTTTGATTGCTTATGACCTTTTTGAAACTTGTTGATACATTTTACAATTAGTTAGTAAAATGCAATACACTTGAGGCATTTAACTTGATTGAGTTCTCATATTTGCTCTTTTTTTGGCTCTTTGCTTTTTCTTTAATCTCTTACTATCTTGATTAGCTCAGTTATAACAGCCTTGAACTTCTACGACTTGCCAGTTGATAATTTCCCTTATATGAGAGTACTGTTACTTAATAATAAAGTTGATGCTAGATAATTTTTACTAATTTGTATATAGGCAATAGTCATAAGCCTCTCACCCTGCCAAGCCAGCAACCTACTGTACACTGATAAGGGGCAAAAACTCCAAAACAGCTGCCTGTGCATTATTATCTTCTCCTTCTAGGGAAGACACTGACTTTCTCTTATATCCCTAGTCATGGCACAAGACCTGTTAAAAGGTCTGACATTGACTTGTAGGAATACTACCTTCTAATAGCTATACATACATTGTACCATCTTTTATTTGCATATATGGGCAATATAAACATTATTAATTTCTTCACTTTACTGTACTTCGAGACAACCTGTGTTAATAATATATACAATGTGATTATTAACAAAAATGCAAACCACTTTATTTCCCTAAAATGACATTTTTGTGCTAAAAATCCCTTTAAGATGTTGGCCAATAGGGGTCTCACTTATTTTCAATTTGCTGTCCGCTGGCTGTTGTTATGTGAAGTCTGTCTCTAGTAATTGAGACACTGAGACGATGTATAGCAAATGTGTAGTGGAATGTTGTCTTATGCTGCGGATAGAAGTCGATGGAGATGGAAGGAGGAAGGAAACTGTTGCAGATGGAGAAATTCACGTAGACATGGCTGCTGCTAATAGTCTGTATTTACTGTATAAGCAACTACTGAAATCACATCAACACTACTCAGACCTGCTGTACACTGTCCTACATGATGCTGATGTTTCTTTATGTTTTCTACAAGGGAAGCAAATTCAGTTGTTTTCTCTATGCACAGTTTATAGAAGACATCATAGCAGCTAATTTCCACTCACTAGCTCAGAGAGAAATGAAAATTTGAAATGCAGTCTGCAGAGGGAAGAACTGGTGAAAAATACAGGATAAAAGTCATGTAATAGCCAGAAAAAGTGTTATTCCTCATTGTACACACAGACCACAGCTTATTATCATAACTATTTGACAGTGTGCGTACCCTATAAGCACTCAACTGTAAGAGCCCATGCATATTACCATTTAATGGCTCTGAGTTGTACAGACCTTTAATATGACAGCCAAAGACTCCGATCGGCCTGTTCTGTACTGATTGGAATTTGTGCAAGTTGTGGCACATTCTAATGCTTGTTATATTACATATATATTCATAGTAGCAGAATAAAAATACAATTCCTCCTGAAAGCACATATAGTGTCTACAGCTATGAAATACTGATCAGCAGAGCCTTTGTGAGCTTGCTTTACTGATCAGCAGAGCCTTTGTGAGCTTGCTTATAGAGTCCAGGTAAACAGCAATGCTGTGTTTTAGGACCTTTTAAAAAATCCACAAAATATCAATTTTGGCTTTGGATCGACTTGCCTGAAAACCCTTACTTTCAATACACAGGGCATTGAAGTATAACCAAATTTGCAATTATGATGGATATTTCTACTTATTTAGTTGAAACTATGGCTATGAAGGGAAAAAGAGGAAGAAATAGAAATGTTTCGACATTGTTCTTCTTTTGATCTTCTAAAATGTGACAATGACTGCTAATATACCTCTCTTTGTCTAACTAAAACAGCTTCCTCATAGCAACGCACACAAACTCTACAACATTGTAAAGAGACAGACCTATGTCAGCAGTAGTGTTGCTTTTCTTGGGCGTCTGGGATTTAAATCAACCCAATTTTTACCAAATTGACTTGAGTAAATTTGACCCAATTTTTCGTGAAAATCACATGAAAATCACATTTCATATATGACTCCTATAGAGGTCAGTGTGCCACCAATCAGCAGTTAGTCTGCACCAGTCAATCATGATCATCCCCCTCTATTTCATCCCATGCAAAATCCCCCACAACCTCTAAAGCAGTCTACATGGATCAATCTGAGGAGCTATTTGATCATTAAGTGTCATGGATGTCAATGAGGCAGTCCAAACAATAAGAGGGATAAGACCATGACACCATGCTAAGACAGGGAGTAGGATGTAACAGACAAACAGAAGTGCTGTACTGTCACCTTTAGCTGCTACTTGTCTCAGAAGCAGCACCACCATCATGCTCACAGCTATCTCTGCTCACAGGACTTGTACAGCCTCAGCATTCTTTGAACCTGCAGTAGACGACAAAAGAGTGGTTATATGTAAGCATTTAAAATGTGACAAGAATGTAGGCAACCTCAACACACCGTGTATGAACAGTCACATGAAATCTCACTACCTACTGCCTTTGAGAGTCCACCTGGGTCAGAGGATAAACAGTCAGCCTCATCCTGCTACCTCTTCTGCTGTTTCTTCCTCCCGGTTTATGCAATATCCCTGAGCATAAAGAGGCAGTTTTGTATAGGGTCAGTAGCACAGCTATTTCAGGACTCTTCTCCACAATTGAGGATCTAGCTGCAGGCTTCGGAGCCAGGACTGGGATATAAAGAGAACCATCATTTTCTGGGATATGGAGAGAACCACCATAACCACCACTTTCACTGATATTGACATCCTCCACATATTTCAGTGTGAACGAAGTCAACAGCCAGCCCTTTATCCACCAGCTATGGGAACATAAAAGAAAAACACAACTCCAACCATCCACTGCCACAGAGCCTGAATCCTTGCACTGCACAGCTTCCTCCCATGGAAATGCTGCCTTTCAGGCTAGTGGAGAAAAACACCAATATGATGCTCCATACTAACCTACAGTAACAGATGCCCAGCTGCCATTTCTTTGTCCAATATGCTTTTCCCACCATGCACCACCATGTGAGTGATAGCGTGTCCCAGGTATTGAAGAATGCTGTCAGTGGCAGGGTGCACCTGACCATGAACATGTGGTCAAGCAAGCATGGCCATAGGTGTTACATATCCTTAGCAGCACACTGGGTTAATGTCCTACAAGTGGGATGTGAAGCTGAAAGTGAGTGTCCATGCTTCATGGTACCCTAAAGAGTTGTGAGACATTCCTACTTGTCTGTCCCCTCCGCACCTTTTCTCCTATTCATCCTTTTCTTCCTCCACATCTTCAAACCACCTTTCAACACCCTCCACAGCACAGATATCTGCATGGGACAAAATACTGCATCAGAACAGCTGTGCATGTGGTAAACACTAGAGATGAGCGAGCACCAAAATGCTCGAGAGCTCGTTACTCGAGTCGAACTTTCAGTGATGCTCAAGAGTTCATTTCGAGTAACGAACCCCATTGAAGTCAATGGGCGACTCGAGCATTTTTGTATATGACTGGTGCTCCGCTAAGGTTTTCATTTGTGAAAATCTTAGCAAATCACCAAAGTCATGTAAAAAACACAGAAATGGATAGGGCAGGCGAGGAGCAACATGCAGGGCTGCATTTCGGGCTCCGAGGTCTCACTATTAAGCAACAATAGTGGCAAGAGTGAGACCCCCCCGCACTGTCAGCATAAAGATCGTTCTCGTCTGCCACAGCTGTAACAGCTGTGGCAGAGAAGAACAATGTTAGCCCATTGAATTCAATGGAGCCGGCAATACAGCCAGCTCCATTGAAAGCAATGGGCTGCCGGCGAGCGCGGGATGAATTTTCGGGAAGGGCTTAAAAATATAAGCCCTTACCTGAAAAAGAAAGATTTTAGTGTAAAAAAGAATAAAAATACAGGCATTCTCTTCAATGGAGCCCTGCTGCTGCCGGCGACTCCATTGAAGACAATGGTCTGCTGGCACACCTGAATTCTTTTTCAGGGAAGGGCTTTACATATAAGCCATTCCCTGGAAATGAATTAAAAGTGATTTAAAAAACAAAAAATATAGATACTCACCTCCCTTCAGCTGCCGAGGCACAGCCTCGTCTTCTCCTGCTGTCCCCTGCACTGTGGTGCTGAACTGCTGATCTATCACCAGCCGGGGATTTAAAATCCCCGCCCGCTGAATGAGCTGCCTCTGATTGGTCACAGCCTCACCAATCAGAGGCAGCTCTCACTCACACCCATTCATGAATTCATGAATGGGTGAGTGCTGCCTCTGATTGGTCCCTGCGCTGAGTCAATCAGAGGCAGCACTCACTCACCCATTCATTAATTCATGAATGGGTGTGAGTGAGATCTGCCTCTGATTGGTGAGGCTGTGACCAATCAGAGGCAGCTCATTCAGCAGGCGGGGATTTTAAATCCCCGGCTGCTGAATACTACTCAGTGCAGTTCAGAAGAACTGCTGGCCAGACGCGGCTGAACTCCGGCTGCAGCGGAAAGGTGAGTATACATTTTTTTTTTTTTTTTTACAGATTTTAGGATGATTTTCAGGTAAGGGCTTATAGTTTTAAGCCCTTCCCGAAAATTCATCCCGCGCTCGCCGGCAGCCCATTGCTTTCAATGGAGCCGGCTGTATTGCCGGCTCCATTGTATTCAATGGTCAGTGCTCGTTTAATCGAGATGAGTACCGCATCAAGCTCGGACAAGTACGCTCGCTCATCTCTAGTAAACACCAAAATGCTGTCCTAAAACTCATTTGTCTAGGGGAGTGCAACCACACAGACAAATAGCTCTTGATGGCTCTACAGGTCCAGGCTGACACGTGGCTGACCCTGCACATTTTGAAGCCAGGCAATGTCGTGCGTGACAATGGGGCCAAACCGCTGCAAGCTTTTCCCCTCGGTAATCTCTCACACATTCCTTGCCTGGCCCGCGTGATAAACCTGTTAGTGTAGCACTTCCTAAACAGTTGCGCAGGTTTACATTAACTTCTGGAAAGGATCAGGAAACTGTACTCGCACTTTCTATGTTCACACCCAGCCACCTCTTGTCTAGTGAAGGTACAGAGACAGTTCAGGATCCCACCCAACAGTCTCATCTGTCGCATGCCTACATGGTGGAATTCCATGTTGCATATGTTGCTGGGGCTAAGTTAGCAGCAGAGAGTGATCACGGAGTACCAGATGGGGTTTGCCATTAGTTTGCACTATATGGAGGTCAGTCACTTGATACCTGTGGAGTGGCTGCAGATCGAAGACATTTGTGCCATTTTAGCCTGCTTTGAGGAAGCAATCAAAATGGTAAGTCGTGATGACACACTAACACAGTATTTCCATCCTATGTGTCTGCCTGCTGGAACAAGCACTACAGGACCTCAGAGACAATGGGGTGTTGTTGTCACAGGAGGAGGAAGGAATACCATTCTGCCAACTGTCTGGCCAGACCACCATTACTCAACACTGCAGGGAGGGTGGCTTTGAACAACAATGAGGGGTGTCTTTTTCAACACGTTACTCCACCCATTGGGGAGGTATAGAGGAGGAAAAGCAGGAAGAGCAAGAGGAGGTTGATAATATAGGTTGAGAAGCAAGGGAGCGGCTATGCAATGTTCCTTCCATCCATCAACAACCATCAATCAATCAATTTAATTTGGATAGTAGGACCAGCTTGATCCCAAAGAATGTGGGCCACCACCCTTGGGAACTTTGAGGCTTCTGAGTGCTTTTATGCTGCAGTGCTTGTAGAAGGATCATTGCATAGCCCACACCAAAACATCAGATTATTACTAGATGGCCACCGTCTTTAATCCTTGCTACATGGCCACAGAGACAAATCTCATTTCAGCAGTGAAGAGGGACCCCAAAATGCAGCACTATCAGGACAGACTGTTAAGCAGCTTGAGAGGAGCATTTCCCCATGGCCACAGGGATGCATTCATAATGGATCACAGCTCTGCTGCTCATGGTGAGAGAGCAGGAAGTCAGTACAGCAGCACCACCATCAAGGGCAGGGGAAGTCTAACAGAGATGTGGCATAGTTTTTTTGCAGCCCATCGCAGTCTGCAGCAACAGCACCGAGTTGGACTTAAAGGGTTTGTCCCGCGCCGAAAGATAAAAAATTTTTTTTGCCCAGTCCCCCAGTACCTGCAAAGGAAAACCGCTGATATGTGTTATTAAAAAAAAAAATTCCCTTACCTGAATCACCGTTCAGCAACTTTAAAAAATCTTCTGTCCAAGATGGCTGCCGCTGGTCTTCTCCCACAGTGCACCGCGGGTCTTCTCCCATGGTGCACTGTGCATGTTCATCTGCTGTCTACGCTCCACTGCCGATTCCAGCCACCTCATTGGCTAATCGGCACCATGTGATGGGGCGGAGCTACGCGATGACGCTGGGAAGGGGGAGGAGCCAGGACGCAGCTCGTGAGCCCGGACCATCTAGGAGAAAAATCCTCAATGAGCAAGCGCGACTGTTCCTGCGACCAGAGAAGACGTTTGTTCGTCGCCATGGAGACGGGGACGCCAAAACCGGGAGGGGGTAAGTATATAACTTCTGTATGGCCAATAATTAATGCACGATGTATATTACAAAGTGCATTAATGTGGCCATATAGAAGTGTATAACTGCACTTGCTGTTGCGGGACAACCTCTTTAAAGTCTCCGGTAGCACTAATCTATGATGATCTATGAGTATGTCAGCTCCCACATTCATGTAATCAGACAAGACGTTTGCCTCTTTGACTTCCGAGTGTTTAAGCTGGATGAGTGGCCAGAGCTTGCACAACATGCTTTAGAGGTGCTTGTCTTCCCCACTGCCAGTGTGCTATCAGAAAGGGTGTTCAGCACAGCTGGGGGTGTTGATAACTTACAGATGCAATTGCCTGGCGGTGGTGCTGCTGCTCTTCTTTTTCTGCTTTCGCCATGTTTCCTACTCCTCCTCTCAAAATGAAAAGTATCCAAAGCACAAGAAACAGCTGTAGTTCTACAGCTTTTCCTTCGGGAAAGCCCTGCTTGGCTGTTCTGCCCACCTACTAGAATTTGTCCTTTGCAAACTATATGGTATTGTTTTTAAAACGAGCACCACAACTGCCTTCTCCCTTGACATAATTTTTGGAAACTCTACTGGAGGATGAGTAGCAGACCCATGCTTGAGTTTTGTGTTCTCCTTGCAGGATTTGTCCTTGTAAAATTTATGACATTTTTTTTAAAACAAGCACCACACCTGGTGTGTTCCTTGGCACAATTTTTGATCTAGGAGACCCTATGTGGGCCTTCTTTTGTTTTCAGTGACATCCCTGCACTACAATGTATCCTTACACCACTCTACACAATTTTGACCAATTTTTGGTAGGAGCACAGTGTTTCCAGATGTGTGGTTGTATCCCCATGCAATCTGGGCGGCTATGACTGCATTGGAAACCTTCTGGAGGGCAAATTAGTGAACCCAATTTTTTATTCCTTCTGACTCTAATGAGAGTCAGAAATGATCATCATGATTCATGAAGATTTTGGTTAAATGGTCCAGATCCCGACACGAATCGGTTATTCCACTAATTGCTCATCACTAGTCAGCAAGTCATTGCTGATCCTCTGACTGATAAACTTTAACTATAGAAATCTTCTTAGAACTGCCACACGGTGTCTAAGCATTACGATTCTTGATGTCTTGCCGATTGTACATTTGATTACTTACTATTTTGATGTAGTTATTCTGACTCTACCTTGGGATTGCAGCCTGCCCTGACATTTTTCTGGTTAAGGCCTTAGTCACACGGGCGTTTTTTCGCGCGATTTGCGCATCGCATGACGGATGCGCAAATCGCGTGACCGGCGCCGAAAAATCGGCCCAAAAATCGCCCGAAAATCTGCTCCTAGCCGCGTTTCATTAGAAACGGGCTGGAGCTGTCCAGCGCATTGCATTCAATGGAGCCGGCAATACAGCCGTCTCCATTGAAAGCAATGCGCTGCGGGCGAGTGTGGGATGAATTGTCGGGAAGGGCTTAAATATATAAGCCCTTCCCTGCAATTCATCCAGAAAAGTGTTAAAATAAAAAAAATATATGTACTGACCTGCTCCCGGCAGCCGGAGATCCGCACGGCCGTCCTGCAGTGAGTGTGAAGGAGGTGTGACTCAGACTTGCCCCTGATTGGCTCAGCGCTGAGCCAATCAGAGGCAAGTCTCAGTCACACCCATTACACATTTCTGGATGAATTTCAGGGAAGGGCTTATATTTTTAAGCCCTTCCCGAAAACTCATTGTGCGCTCGCCGGCAGCCTATTGCTTTCAATGGAGCCGGCTGTATTGCCGGCTCCATTGAATTCAATGGGCAAACATCGTTCTTCTCTGCCACAGCTGTTACAGCTGTGGCAGAGGAGAATGATTTGTCTACTATATGTTCTCAACGGGGTCGGCGCTGCTGCCGCCGGCCCCATTGTGCGCATATAGAGAAGAGAACAGGAATCGCAGATCGCAGATAGGTGCGATCTGCTATTTTTTGTTCTATAATTTATCGGACGAGCGCATAAAAAGCGCTCATGTGTCCGATACCATTGCAAAGCAATGGTTTTATAAAATCGCTGGACGCATGCGCATGCGCAAATCGCGGCTAAAAACGCCCGTCTGACTAAGGCCTTATTATGCATTATCTTTACTGGAACTGTACCAGCCCAGACTCTGATCAGCCTTGGCTTCAGTTATACCTTCTGCAACCCATAAACATTTGCTATTTAGAGATGAGCGAACCTACTCAGCCACACCCCTTTTTCGCCCGAGCGCCGCGATTTTCGAGTTCTTCCGTACTCGGGCGAAAAGATTTGGGGGGCGCCGTGGGTGAGTGGGGGGTTGCAGCGGGGAGTGGGGGGGAGAGAGGGAGAGAGAGAGGGCTCCCCCCTGTTTCCCGCTGCTACCCCCGCTCCGCCACGCCTCCCCCTGCCCGCCCAGCGCCCCCCGAATCTTTTCACCTGAGTACGGAAGTACTCGAAAATCGCGGTGCTCGATCGAGTAATTACTCGATAAGAGTATATTCGCTCATCTCTATTGCTATTAGAGACTACTCTGGGATGTGAGTGATGAAAATAGAAAAATACCTTATACCTAACCCTCTGGTTTAACCCTAGCCATGTCTTATAGTGACACAATGGGTGTACACTTTTATCCCAAGACCTAACTGTGACATCTTCCAAATCTACGATTCACAAAAAGTAGCAATGGGAGGAGATACAGATCATGTGACACTCCTAAATGCCAACTACAGTTTAGGAATTTATGTCAATAATCTAAACATCACAATTTATTGGCTTCATTCTCTGTTATGACAATTATTGTATTACAATAAAGAATTTATGTGGAACTATTTTTGTTTCGTAGCATGCACATCAAGCTTTATGGTTTAAATCAAATACCAGCTACACAAATTCTAAAAGCGTACTAAATCAAAACATCACCTACTAATAATGCGGTAACAAACACAACAAGCAATCCTAGTTCTGTCCAGTTTTATAATCAGCATTCACAGTTAAAGTGAATTATACTTTAGGAAGCACAGCGAGATACAAAGAACTACTGTATGTGATCCAAACAGTAAGTGATACGTTAATGCTTTATAGTGGCAGATGGAATCTAATGCCTGAAGATTGCACTTGCAGTTAGGCAATCAAGGCTAAATGCATATATTGTAAATGTGCATAGATTATATAATTGCTGTATATTTGAACAGCAATTCTACTGTCAAATAGTAATGAAATGGCTAAACCTGATGTGTTACTGAAATCTATGGCACTGAGAACCACATTTGACTGTATGTTTTCTGGTGTTTATATGTAGCAGCTGTTAAAAGTATTTCTAAATGAGTGGTAATTTCACTAACTAGCTAAACAAGCGAGTCTGGGCCCTAAGCATGGACTGTCTTGACATATGAGGACACCATCAGTCTTTAGCGTTCATTGCTGGTTATTAGCACTTTCTCTCTATGCCTGAAAGAACAGCAACAGTCTCTGGTATCAAAACAGACAGATGTTTCTGCTCAAAAATATAGCTGAACTAAGTGAGTTCATACGGAGGAGTTTCTTTTTTAGAACATTTAATTTAAGTGAGAGTGTACAGTCAAAAAAAAAACACAGAAAGAGCTGTAGCTCTTCTAATATGTCTAAATAAAGTCTTGGGGTGCATTAAAAGAGGTATAGGGGCGAAGGACGAGAACATTATCCTTCCATTAAGGAAGAGCAACTAAACTAATACATGGAATGACGGTACTGGCATACCCAGAGAGGCTATCAAAATTGGGATTATTTACTCTAGAAAAAAGACGGCTAAGGGGCGACCAAATAACTATGTATAAATACATGAGGGGACAATACAAGGATCTCTCCCATGATCTGTTTACACCCAGGACTATGACGGTAACAAGAGGGCATCCGTTACGTTTAGAGGAAAGCAGGTTTCATCAACAACATAGGAAGGGGTTCTTTACTTTAAGAGCAGTGAGACTGTGGAACTCTCTGCCTGAGGACGTGGTGATGGAAAAATCCATAGAGGAGTTTAAAAGGGGACTTGATGTCTTTCTGGAGAGGAAGGATATTATAGGTTATAAATCTTAGGTTAATTTTACTATGTTACTATGTAATGCAATGCACCCCAAAAGATGTCTCACCTACAATGCCAACACTTTTCTTCCCCCTTCTCTGTTAACCTTCTGAACACAAGGGGAATCTTGAAAGGGTTGTAAAGAAAATGGACGGGTGCTATTCTTCTTCCATAAGCTCAACCAATATTCAATCCATTCCTGTGTAGTCAGCCAGTCAATCTGCCCTGTATGGAGGGCTTCCAAGCAACTACATGATTACATCACCATAGGGCAAATGTATTCAGGCAGCTCTCAAACACCTTCTCTCCCCACCAACCTTCACTCTCTTTGTTCCCCTGTGTATCCCTTTAAGTATAAAATGCTATTACTCTCCGAAATAGAAGAAAAATCTGGTAGGAATTATAGTTTTTAATGGCTAACAAAAAAGAAATGATAGTAACAGCACAAGCTTTCAAGACTACTTATTATGTCTCTTCATCAGGTATGTTTTTCTTAGGGCTCGTTCAGATGAGTGCTGTGGGTATGTATTAGCACACAGAAAGCGCTTCTATAAGAACCTATTGGTTCCTATAGAAGCGGTCATGTGAACAGTTGTTAGACGCACAGAATTAGCGCATCCAACAGATAGGACATGCGAGTGCAAACTCGCATGTCAGCTCTGAGGTGTGCGCAAAGATAGGACACTCCTATGGGAGACGGAAAGCACCTCGGATTGTGTGAACGGGCTACATAAAAGTAGTTTGAATTATCCCGTTCACTCAAATTTTAGAGCGGTATAGCCTCGAGCTTTGCGTGCGGTTATACAGCGGATGGACAGCACTCATGAGAGCAATAACATTTTGTACTACTGGAAAATATGGTACCAAACTTTTTCCTTTCATACATAGTGTGCTGCTCAAGATATAATTTTCTTCTTACCTAAGGGACCAGCAAAGTAGTAATATAGTAGATGAGTCCATAAAATGTTTAGCTGCTGAGTTATAAAACTCCCATAATTTACACTACTCAACGCTATCTATGAGTATTGAATCCCCAGTATATCCTATGAGATACTGCTTCACACCCCTCTCTCCTGCCTCCTGCTGCAGATGCTGATGGAGAAACCTGTCGATCATAACAGGAGAGACAGGCTGAAGCTGTATTATACACTGAGATGTATTTTGGCAGTGTAAATTAGAGGAGCAATGTTCACTATTACTGAACTATTACTTGCTGCCCTAACATAGGACTCAACATATTAAGTACAGTGTGATGAGACTCTGAAGAGCCAGAAGCATAATGGGAAATGTAGACTGCAGGGCTATATGTGAGACTGTGTTAGGAGATTTACATCACTCGGAAAAAAGGAGCCAAGGTGGCCGATGGCCCATATATGTCACATCAAATAAAACTAATGTACATAGGGAATACACAAGAACTTCTTTATCATTACTTAACCCTTTCCAATTCACTGTCGGGGCTGCCCCGACATCATAATTTTCCTCTACTGCTCCGATGTCGGGGCAGACCTGACATGCTGTTTCCTCCCACGATCTGCTGACAGAGGCCACCCGACACACTTATGTGAATAAGTGAGATGCAAACAGCACTGATCAGCGCTGGATTCTTCATTTACTGAAAGCCAGATGTTCCTTCTCCTCTGCCCTGCTGCCCTGTATTCTCCCACAATACAGGAGGGGAGAAAGAACATGAGTGCAGGCAGTAAATGAAGAGCCCAGCGCTTATCAGTGCTGATAGTGAATGCCCGAATGTGCTTCCCTCCCCCTCTCTGCTGCCGGAGAACACCCGACACACTTTTATGTCAGTAAGTGAGCTGGACAGCGCTCCATTCTGCATTTACTGAATGCCCCCCTGTTCCCAGCTCACTTACTGACCTACATAGTTTCCCTCTATATCAGAGGCGTAACTTGAAGCTCCTGGGCCCCAATGCAAAACAGGGCCACCAACTATAATGCTTTATTCATAGTACTGGGCTCCCTCTATAGAGAAGAGAGGCCTTATGGGTCCCTTAAGGCTCCTGGGCCCGGGTGCAACCGCATCCCTTGCATCCCTATAGTTACACCAGTGCTCTATATGTTAGGGAACCATGCATTTATCCCTACTACACTGTCTGCTTATCGAAGTACAAACTTCTTTATAAGTTAAATATTGACAAAGCATATATTGCAGGCTTTGTTCACACTAGCATCATGGCTTCTTTTTTTATAAAACAGCAATGAAAGTTATCCTGAATCCATTTTCAACCTTGATTGATGTAATTGACTTTAGGTGAATTTCAATAAGAAAAGAATAGTGCAACATCACAAAAGGGGTTTGGAAAAATAAGGATTTTGTTTTAATCCACACATGCATTTTCAGCTTACATCTAGCCACTTTCATCCTTGAAAAAGTTAAATAGAAGCTGAAACATTGCATTTATGGATTAAGGCCTTAGTCAGACGGGCGTTTCTTCGCGCGATTTGCGCATGCGCATGCGATTCGCGCATATATAGAACCAATGGTTCGCTATGGTATCGGTCACATGTCCGCTTTTTATGCGGATATGCGATAAATTATAGGGCACGACGATTCGCAGATCGCGCCTATCTGCGTTCGGCGTTTTATGTGTGCACCAAAATCATTTTTTTCGCCGGCCAGTTGAAGTTTCACGCGCATTTTGATGCGCACGGCGATTTTTCTCCGGTCAGACGGGCGTTTTGCTGCGACGATTAACGCGGCTAGGTGCAGATTTTTCGCCCCCGGTCACGCGATTTGCGTATGCGCATCCGACATGCGATGCGCAAATCGCGCGAAAAAACGCCCGTCTGACTAAGGCCTAAAAGAGAATCCATATTTCCCCAAGCCTCTTTCTAAAGTTTGCTTTCTTCTTCTCTTCCTAACATGTGTTGGTTTGAGTTTTGTTTGGACTATTCCCACATTGGGAGTGAGTACTCTTCACTCTACAGACAAGGTCCTGGTGTATCATTCACCCTGCCTTTCCATACTGACTTTTGATGGAGTTTCTTAGGTTTCTACTATTGTTGGTGGAAAGAATAGCACTAGTTATTCTACTATTCTTGCTGTCAAATATACTGCAAATACAACATGTACAACATGATAGAAAAGAGTCCATTATCTGTCCAGACCAGTTTTAATTTGATGTGTTTAGTACAAAAAAGTAAATTATTGCTTTTTGCAACTTTGTACAATGAAATTAAAAGAATCATTTTTATATAGAAAATATGAATGTTATACTGGACCACTGACTTTTTTCTCAGAGGAAGGAGGTACTAAGTTGGTGAACAAATATAACAAAAAGTTGCAAACTACAATATTTCCTTTTCAAAAGGATTTAATACATTATGGACATTGTGTAAAACTCCTCTAGTATTTTATTTAATTATTTACTTTCTCGATAAGCTTCCGTCTTGCAGATGTAAATGAATTCAGTTGTCAGTAGTGCCCTTTATTTTATTTAAATAGAACCTCTCATTGCAAAGTGAAGGGGGGGAAAAAAAAGTCCAAAGTAATTTACAGTCGGAAAAGCTTGTTACAATAGTACATTAAATATATATTGTGCTTCTTTAGTTTTACCCTCTATTTAAAACATTCAACATACATTAATGTATTACAATTAGTTGTCATTAAGCCAGGGCTTTACTTTATTCGTGGTTTATAGACATTAGAGTTGCCATACTCAAGAGACTTCCTTTGTGTTTTCTTTAACTGTCAGAGATGTCTTAAATCTTGTTGCTATGGTTACTGAAAAGATACAGTAACAAGTTGGCGAAGCTGATTCTCCTTCTACATTCTTTCCAATTCACATTGCAAATTCAGTTTAATAACCCAATTTAATAACTCGTCTGAACGAAGAAAAAAAAAATATGCAAGGTTTGTTAATAATGTAGTATTTCCATATTCTCTAGACTCTGGAAAGATTGTTTAAATTGTTATCATATCATGTTTATCTCATTTTAAATGCTGAGCAATTTAGTCATCTTTATGCGAAAGCTTCACATTTTTATCCTCCTTTTTTTCTCTTCTTTTCCTGCAAACAGTGGTGTTAAATCTAGAAAATAATGCGCTTGGTATCAGAGGTGAGGAAACGGAATTGTCAATTTTATTTTTTTAATGTGAGCTTATTTCATTTTAAGTACCACCAAACTCTTAAATATTATTTAATTCAAGTTCCCATGGTCTATTTTATTGACTTCTGTGAAACAAAACTTACTATGTTGAATGCAGAAGCTGCACTTAGTAAAATGGTTGATAGTTAAAACTGCTCTTATTTCTAATATTACAGAAAGTTTAATCCGCCAGATAGAATAGGAAGTAAGCAGATAGTTAATTCTGCCTATTAGCACTACCGTGTGATATTCTTACTCATAAGAATACTAATTAACAGAAGTTCATCAATACGAAAGTAAGATTTGGCCCAGTGATTAGTACTGCTGCCTTTAGGTACCAGGCTCAAATCACCATCAACAGCAGCACCCATTCAACACAGCTGTCCTTTCTGCTTTAAATAGAAAGCTGATATTTATTTTGTGATTTTTGATTAAAATTGGTTCAGACTTGCCTGCTCCAATATGGCGAAAATTGTGATAATTGTGTTGCCCAGCTGGTCAAGAAGAGCAACACTAGTTTGCATGGCAACCGGGTGTTAGTCTAGTGTAAAAAGAATTCAGGTAATATACTGCAGTACAAAAGTACTGCAGTGTATTATCTGAGTGATCATATGATCACAGGTTTAAGTGACATGCAAGGACACAATAAAGGTAATATTAAAAAAAAGCATGAAAAAAATGTTAAAAAATCGTTGTTTGCACACTTCTTTATTTTATAGAATTTTTTTTTTTTTTTAAATACATGTTTGTTATCACCACATCTTTAACAATATATACAATAGCTTGGACAGACTTTTTATCCCACACATCAACTGCTATAAAAGAAAGCAAAAGAGGAGCCCTAATGCTTGTTTTTTTTTAATTTCACCTCTCAAAAATTGTAATAAAAGTGATTGAAAAATTATTATTTACTCCAAAATGGTACTAAAAAAAAGGTACAGCTAGTCATGCAAAAACCAAGCCCCATCACAGCTCGTCCACGGAAAAATAAAAATGTCATTGATCTTTGAATGCAGCTACAGTGTGTAAACAGATAAATTAAAAAGGTATGGTTTTTGAACAGTGTTTATGGAAATCCCTAAGAAGTGCACCCTTTAATACCAAATTAGGCCACAAACTTAAGGGTTTGATTGGGTTGTTTTTTGTTAATAATTAGAGATGAGCGAGCACACAAATGCTCGGGTCCGAGTCGAGCTTTACGTAAAATTCAAGAGCTCTACTCGAGTAACGAGCCCCATTGACTCGAGCATTTTTGTATGTGAAACGCAGGGTCCCGAGCTTTTTTTTTTTTCTTGGTTCGTCTCTCTCTCTCTCTCTCTCTCTCTCTCTCCCCTTCCTGCCAGACCAAAAAATTTCAAATAGCGCGCGCTGCGTCGCAGCAGTGAAGGGCCAAAACAAGCACGTCACAGCGGGGAGGAACCAAAAGCTGGGGCGGGGTCGAACACGATTTGATGCAAGCTCGAGTAACGAGCACCATCGAGTACGCTAATACTCGAACGAGCCTCAAGCTCGCCAGAGTACGTTCGCTCAACTCTATTAATAATACCAAAATAAAATAGTCAAATGATTGCACTCTTCTGGGAAGGAAGTGTCTATGCAGAGTGGGTGACCATGCGGCCACAGAAGTTACCTGGACCTAAACTCCATGTGAGAGGTGAGCCACAAGTCTGCTGTTGAATGGAAGAAAGCAGCCATGGTTTTCTAGTCCTTAGAAATCACTAAGCATTACACAGTGTTCTTTAAAATCACTGTACTGATTGTGTAATACATGATAGGTCTTTTGGTCTTGAATTAGAAACTCTTCTATATGGTTTAACCCCTTAACGACGGCCCCATCGGGAAACTACGTCCTCAGAAAGTGGGCCTTAATCCTAGAGGACGTAGTTTTATGCATCCTCTTTGGATTGATGCCCACTGGCCTGAGGACGTGACAGCTCCATGCTGTCGGTGCCCGCAGGTAGCCGACAGCATGGAGCTGTCATCCCAGGATGCGGGCAGTCCCCCCCGGCATTGCGATCGGCGCTATAAAATGAATAGCGCCGATCGCAAAAAAGCAAATAAAACAGTGTAAAAAAGTAGTAATTCAGCTGCTATGATGGATCGGATCCATCACGGCAGCTGAAAATACTCACACGGCTTGTCGGCGGTGTCCCCCGGAGATCTGGTCCTCCCGGACCCGCCGGCGGCCTTCTGCGCATGCGCGCCTGACGATGACGTCACGCGCACGCGCAGAAGCCCGGGTGTCCCCGGCAAATTTAAAATCTCCTGGCTCCCGGCTCCTGAAGGTAGCCGGGAACCAGGAGGTGTTACCGGGGACCACTGTGAGCGGTCCCCGGGCCCGCGATCACCGCTATCCATTGCGATAGCGGTGATCGCGAAAAAGTTGAAAAAGTAAAACAAAAGTAAAGTTTCACCTCCCCTCATGGATCGGATCCATGAGGGGAGGTTAAGATACTCACCCCCGGTCCTCTGCGATGTCCCGATGTCCGGGGACCCGAAATCCCCGTCTGCGCATGCGCGCCCGATGATTGACATCGGGCGCGTGCACAGAGGGGCTCGAGCCCCGGGAAATTCAAAATTGCTCTGCTCCTGGCTGCCATGTGTAGCCAAGAGCAGAGGGATGTCACCAGGGACATGATCACTGTCATCCAATGGATGACAGTGATCATGTAAAGTAAAAAAAAAGTGCAAAAAGTTAAAAATAAAAAATAAAAGAAGGGGTAAAAGGTAAAAAAAAAAAAGTGCAAAAAGTAAAAAAAATTTTTAAAAAGTTTTAAAAAGTTAAAAAAACCTTGCGTTTCATCTCCCCCCACGGATCATATCCGTGAGGGAGGATGAAATGACATACCTAAGGCCTGCGGATTTATCCGCGGACCTCACCCCAGCTTCTGCGCACGCGCCCTTCGCCAATGTGGCAGGCGCATGCGCAAAAGCCATGGTTTTTTAAAATCTCCCTGCTCCTGGCTACAAAACTTAGCCAAGAGCCTGGAGATTTCACGGAGAGCTGCGGTGAGCGGTTCCTGATCACGTGTTCGCCGTTATCCAAAGAATAATGGCGATCACGTAAAAGTTAAAAAAAGGGGAAGGTTCATGTCCCCTCACCGATGCGATCAGTGAGAGGAGATGAAACTTTTTACCGGAGGCCTCCATATTTGCACCCCGACGCAATCTTCTTCCGTGAACTTTCCCGTATTCTGCGCATGCGACCGCCGGCAAAACACCGCACACATGCGCAGGAGTCGGGGAGCCCAGGAAACTTAATATCTCCTTGCTCTCGGCGCGTTGGTCGCCGAGAGCCTGGAGCAGTGACGGGTGGCCTCGTTGAGCGGTCCCCGGTCATGTGATAAAAAGGTAGCGATCTACCTTTGGCCGGTCTCACATGACCGGATAGGAATTACGGATTCCGCATGCGTTTTAATAGCGGTAATACGCAGATATCAATCGCATTGGATTACACAATTCCGCTCACATTAGCGGGTCGGAACTGCGTAATCCACTCGCAGAAAAGAGAACGCAGCATGTTCTATTTTACCGCGGATATCAGCAACACAGAGCCCATTGTGCTCCATGGTCGTGGATATACCCGCAGCCCATACGCAACTACGTTGTATACGGGCTGCGGGTACCCGCGTCATCGCTAAGCGACGGTGCGGGAAATACAAACAACAACAACAAAAAAAAAAGTACTGCGCATGACCGCCCGTGTAAATACGCAGTTATGCGCAGTACATTACGCGGCCGTACGCAGGGTCACAGCCGGGCTCACAGCCGGGATCCACCTACGGCTGTGTAAGTCCGGCGTTATTCAGACTGCTACCTGTAATACGCAATTTACAAGAAGCCCCGGGAACACTCGCCTTCCTGCAGTTCCAGGAGCACCTTGTTGAGCGCCTTCTGTGTGAGACCGCCGCACCTCATCAAGCTTACGGAGACTCACGGAACGCCTCTTTTTACACCCCATAACTGCCACTGAGGTCAAAAAATGACCCCCAAAAAGCATGAGAGGAGGGGGGATACCCGATTTTATTGCCCTATGTGCCCATCCCAACCACCCTCCATAATTACCCCTCTTTGGAAATACCACACAGTTCACATTATTACTTTTATCTAAGATTTGGGGAACGCCGAAAGGGGCGTGGAGGGGGGGGGGATTTTTAGGGAGTCAATTTTTATTCCGTACAAATGAGCAATGGGGCCTGGAATGTATTCAGTTGTGCCCTGCAATCCAACGGGTGTTCCCTCCATTACAGGCCTTGCCATGTTTCCTGTAAGTAGATTAGGGCCACAATGGGTATGTTTTTGAACACGGGACAAACGGGGGTATCCATTTTGGGGTGAAGGTCTTCATTCCTATGTACACTGTACAAAAAAAACCTGTTTTTAAATTGACAAAATTGCCAAAAAAATGAAAATCGTAATTTTTTCTTTCTGCTTTGCTGAAATTTATTCAAATACTGTGGGGTCAAAATACGCAGTACACTCCTAGATGAATTCTTTAAGGGGTCTAGTTTTTAAAATGGGGTCATTTGTGGGGGTTCTTTATCGTTTTGGACGCTCAATGGCTCTATAAGTGGGCAATGGGGCCTGGAATTTATTCCATTTTACCCTAAAATCCAACGGGTGCTCCTTCCATTATAGGCCTAGCCATGCGTCCTTTAAGTAGATTAGGGCCACAAGGGGTATGGTTCTGAACACGGGACAAACAGGGGTATCCATTTTGGGGTGAAAGTCTTCATTCCTATGTGTGCTGTACAAAAAAAACAGTTTTTAAATTGATACAACTGCCAAAAAAATGAAAATTGTAATTTTTTTCCTACTGCTTTGCTTAGATTTATTCAAAAATTGTAGGGTAAAAATACACAGTGCACCCCTAGATAAATTCGTTAGGGGGTCTAGTTTTCAAAATGGGATCATTTGTGGGGGTTCTCTGTCGTTTTGGCCGCTCAAGGGCTCTACAAGTGGGCAATGGGGCCTAAATCACCTTCATGCTAAATTTCTGTTCTGAAAGCCACCGACTACTCCTTTCATTTTGGGCCCCGTTGTGCATCCAGACAAGAGATTAGGGCCACAATGGGTATGTCTCTGAACACGGGAGAAACAGGGGTATCCACTTTGGGGTGCAAGTCTTCATTCATGTGTGTGCTGTACCAAAAAAGCAGTTTTTAAAACGACAAAATTGCCAAAAAAACGAAAATCACAATTTTTTCCTTTTGCTTTGCTTCAATTCATTCAAAAACTGTGGGAACAAAATGGTCAGTACACCCCTAAATAAATTCGTTAAGGGGTCTAGTTTTCAAAATGGGGTCACTTGTGGGGGTTCTCTTTGATTTTGGCCGCTCAAGGGCTCTAAAAATGTGTTACGGGGCCTAAAACGCCTTCAAGGAAAATCTATGTTCTGAAAGCCACCGACTACTCCTTTCGTTTTGGGCCCCGTTGTGCATCCAGACATGAGATTAGGGCCACAATGGGTATGTCTCTGAACACGGGAGAAACAGGGGTATCCATTTTGGGGTGAAAGGCTTCATTCATGCATGTGCTGTACAAAAAAAGCTGTTTTTAAAATGACAGAATTGACAAAAAAACGAAAATCACAATTTTTTCCTTTTGCTTGGCTTGAATTCATTCAAAAACTGTGGGGTCAAAATGGTCAGTACACCCCTAGATAAATTTGTTAAGGGGTCTAGTTTTCAAAATGGGGTCACTTGTGGGGGTTCTCTTTGGTTTTGGCCACTCAAGAGCTCTACAAAAGTGCTATGGGGCCTAAAACGCCTTCAAGCAAAATTTATGTTCTGAAAGACACCGACTACTCCTTTCATTTTGGCTCCCGTTATGCATCCAGACATGAGATTAGGGCCACAATGGGTATGTCTCTGAACACGGGAGAAACGGGGGTATCCATTTTGGTGTGTAAATCCTCATTTTCATGGGCTCTATAGGAAAAAATATGTCTTTAAAATGACATATTTGCAAAAATATGAAATTTTATTTTTTCTCCCCTAAATTGAACTAATTCCTGAAAAAAACTGGTGGGGTCAAAATACTCATGACCCCCCTCAGTGAATACACTGAGGAGTGTAGTTTTTAAAATGGGATCATTTGTGGGTGTATCTATTATTCTGACACTTATGAGCCTTTGCAAACTTGCCTTGGTGCAGGAAAACAAAGTGCTCCTCAAAATGCTGAAAAGTAATGTTAAATTTGTACGTCCTCTAAATGGTTAAAAAAAACACAAAAGTTTTTCAAGTGTGCATTCAGAATAAAGTAAACAGATGGAAATACATATCTTATCAAAAATTTGTACAGTATGTTTGGACATATTTGAGATATTACGGTTGAAAATGTGAAAAAATGACAATTTTTTTCAAACTTTTTCCAATATTGGTACTTTTAATAAATATACACAAATTATATCGGTCTCTTTTTACAATCTAAATGAAGTACAACATGTGGCGAAAAAACAATGTCAGAATCACTGGGATATGTAAAGCCTTTACGGAGTTATGCCACGTTGAACGACGCATGTCAGATTTGCAAAATTTGGCTCCGTCACTAAGGCGCAAACAGGCTTCGTCACTAAGGGGTTAAAAGGTACTAGAAAAGTATTTTAATATGGTTTTATGATTTCACATAAAACAAAAGTTATAAATTGCACCAAACTAACTCTGCTTAAATGGAAGAATACTGTCTCTCAAGGTATATTTAGTCACTTCTATGTAAGACAAAGTCCATGTTGAAAACTGACATACTGGCTAGCTACTTACAGATTACAAAAAAAGAGATGGTTTTCTACTCTTCTGGAGGACAATTTGAATAATTCTTCCCTTGGAGCACTGGAGTCTAAAAACTCCCTACCAGTTATTTATTGTAAGGCTTGCATGGTTTATAACTGTTTAATGATAGCATGATGTTGTTTTCTTTGTAATGTAATGTCTTCTTTAAGAGGGGCGGGAATGGAGTAATAGAATTGAGCAGTAAGAAGAAACAAGGGGTAGTTGAAAGAAGTCCTTGGTGCAGGATGGAGGTTGAAGCAGGATTTTCTCTTGGTGTACTGCAATGTCACAGATGCAGTTACAAGGATGGTTCTCTTCGAGACAAAGAGGTTCAGCTATAGAGATACCTGCAGAGTGTGCAGGGAGAGCAGCTTAGCTATGGACCTGGGGAGATGGGAGTCTCTCCTGGTTTGGGCTACGGGGCTAGAGCAATTGTCTACAGATAGTTTTCATTTTCTGAACAGGAAACAGAGTGCTGAACAAGGATAGTCAGTGCCAAGTGGTTCCTCCATTCCCTCACCTCTGACAACTTTGAACCTATACTGGCATCTTGTGCTGACAGGCCTAAATATTGTTTAGTGAGACCATATTCATTTATTGCTGTTGCCAGTGAACCAGGCTAGGAATTTCATTAACATGAGGACTCTTGAACTTTATTGACTGATATACCAAGGATCACAGGGTCACCAATTTCCTGTTTTACAGTTAATGAAGAGTTGTCTCTTCGGCAATAGTGACACCTGCATGCTATGTCCATCAGGCTGTACAACAAGGTAGAAAAGGACCCCGTGCTCCTTTGCAATTTGGATAATGCAAGAATAGTAGATCTATTAATGGAAATAACTTAAAGAGCATGGGGTCCTTTTCTACCTTGTTTTACTGTGTCTTGACTGGGTTCATCTCCACCTGCGGGCTCCCCCTCAGACTCTCCCCCTAAGGATTAGGGATTCTGCTCATTTGGCTTTAGCTGTAAAGATGGAGTGAACGCCTGTCATCGGACAGGTGCTCCACACCAGGTGAGTCCCATCCTTTGTATCTTTATATACTCTCGTATCACTCCACAGTCACCTTCTCTAAGGATTCATCTAGATTGGAGCAATAGTCCGCTGATTTTTTTATGTATGTCCATCAGGCTGATATCAACACTGAAAATTATGGAAGCTCCAAGTTTGCTGCTTGTGGTTCCTTACAGTATCGGCAAAAAAAAAAAAAATCGGTACAATCCGAGAGCATCAGTTTTTCAATATATTTTTCATATCAGTTTACTTCAGGACTTTAAAAATGTATCCTCCTGATGTGATGGACTCACAGAGCAGTCATCAGAGCTCTACCTTGATATGAGCCAAGTGTCCTTTAAATCATCACATGACCAGGACACATTATTATTCTTTAGAAGTAAACATTGTAGTCATTTAAAATGAATGACCACAAACAGAAAACTTAAAGGGGTTGTCCCACGCCGAAACGGGTTTTTTTTTTTTCAATAGGCCCCCCCGTTCGGCGTGAGACAAACCCAATGCATGTGTAAAAAAAAAAAAACGTTTAGTACTTACCCGAATCCCCGCGCTGCGGCGACTTCTTCCTTACCTTACCAAGATGGCCGCCGGGATCTTCACCCACGATGCACCGCGGGTCTTCTCCCATGGTGCACCGTGGGCTCTGTGCGGTCCATTGCCGATTCCAGCCTCCAGATTGGCTGGAATCGGCACACGTGACGGGGCGAAGCTACACGATGACGCGTAGAAGGGGGCGGAGCCAGAACTCCGCTCGTGCCGAGACCCAAGAGAAGGGAGAAGACCCTTCTGCGCAAGCGCGTCTAATCGGGAGATTAGACACTGAAATTAGACGGCACCATGGAGACGGGGACGCCAGCAACGGAGCAGGTAAGTGAATAACTTCTGTATGGCTCATATTTAATGCACAATGTATATTACAAAGTGCATTAATATGGCCATACAGAAGTGCTTACCCCCACTTGCTGCCGCGAGACAACCCCTTTAAAAACCATGAGCAATTGATCTAGAATGTGTATCCGAAAATTGTGTAACTTTTAAATCTACAACAACCTTTATTTGCTCAGACCACAATATCCCTATCTGAGAAATCTACTTGACAACTGTAAATAAGTTTTGACTTTTCAAAGATCTTTTTAGCACTATGAGAAGGAACAATGTACCTCTGTGTGTTCCTACACACAAAATGATGACACAGTAGTTTGTGTGACAGACTCTTAAGAGGAGGTGGGATAACGTCATGCCTGCTCTATAGAAGATGTCTCATAGCAAAGAAAAGTAAAAAGAAGGAGGTATGTTTTCATGAACATGTCAGGTGGATATGCTATTTCTGAGTTTTAGAAAAAAAAAAAAAGACTGGTGTCAAATAAATGATGTAGTCATTAAAATACCTGTTTAAAAGAGTTTTATCTAAAGTATAAATGCATAGATAATATATGAAAATCAAATCACTTCGGAATAGCAAAGTAGAGTACGTTGCTTTACTCATCAATATGTACAACATGGTATCTGTGTATTATAAGTATATTTCAGGATCATGTACTTACATATATTTAGAAAAATTAAAATTTTAATTTGCCTATTTACTATTCATCTCTTCTTCATGTGGTGGTTAGTATTGTATCCTAACAGTGTATACTGATGTATAATGTACCAAACAGTTCACCTGGCTTTCATTATGTCATAGCTGCCAACGTAGCTAGCGGATGCTAATCACAATTCAACACCTGCTACATCTGTAACTAAAAAGTTGGTTGGATGATAATTTTCAACATTAGATCGTCAAAAAAATGGACATCGAGAACTAAAATAATTAATTATTATGTAATAATAACGTTCCCCTATAAGTAATGAACAAATAATAGCAAAATGGATTTAGGGCAATCTGTTTCTAAAGGAAATCTCAGCCTTTGGTCATGGCTATAGATGAGCGAGTATACTCGCTAAAGGCAATTGCTCGAGCGAGCATTGCCTTTAGCGAGTATTTCCCCCACTTGAGACTGATGGTTCGGGTGCCGGCAGCGGGCATGGAGCTGCGAGGGAGAGCGGGCCGGAACGGAGGGGAGATCTCTCTCTCCCTCCCTCCCCCCCCCCCCCCGCTCCCTCCTGCTGACAGCCGCTACTCACCGCTCCCCCGCGCCGGCACCCGAACCTGCAGTCTCGAGCGGGGAAGATGCTCGCTAAAGGCAATGCTCGCTCGAGCAATTGCCTTTAGTGAGTATACTGGCTCATCTCTAGTCATGGCCATTGTGAAAATCACATTTTTTAAGTTTTATAGAAATTGGCATAACTGGAAATTTTATGTGGCTGGCTCAAATACTTTATAGCAAATGCATGTGTACGAGAAGCGGGGCTTTGTATTAAACTTCAAAATTGGATGGTGTTTATTTTCTCACCCACACCTTTTCCATGACCCTTAGACCAATTCCTGTACTCCTTGATTGCTATCAAGGTAGAGTGGAATCTTGCACAGGTCCCAACCTGCTAGTGGGAAAAAAGAGAATGAAACTAACCAGAGCCGTCACCCTATTCTTCAAGGGCTCCATAGGTGCTACATGAGCTGCCTTTATTGCATGCATGCCTTTGCTTCAAAGGATATCATCACCTAAGGAACATCAGTGGAAGCGACTTGACATATGCTGAAGCTGAACTAAAATTGAGTCTTATTCAGATAGGCAGGTTTATCAATGTTTAGTAGAGATGAGCGAGCGTACTCGGCCACGCCCCTTTTTCACCCGAGCGCCGCGATTTTCGAGTACTTCCGTACTCGGGTGAAAAGATTCGGGGAGGTGCCGTGGGTGAGTGGGGGGTTGCAGCGGGGAGTGGGGGGGAGAGGGAGAGAGAGAGGGCTCCCCCCTGTTCCCCGCTGCTACCCCCCATTCCACCACGCCTCCTCCCGCCCCCCGTTGGCCCCCGAATCTTTTCACCCAAGTACAGAAGTACTCGAAAATCACGGTGCTCGATCGCGTAATTACTCGAAACGAGTATACTCGCTCATCTCTAATGTTTAGCTTTAAGATTCCTTTTATGTTGATCTGTCAGCACTTTTGCATATAAGATATTGTGATTCTTAACTAATCTAAAATTGGAACGGCTTTATTTCATATCATACGTAAACAAGAATAAAGTATTCTGATTTGGCTTCTACATCCAATAGACATAGTAAGAGTCATTTATAAAGATAGTCGGAGCTATATTTAAGTATGAGTTGCACGGCAGAATATTGGACACCGCATATTTCTATTGGGGAATATAGTTCACAGTACTGAATAACATCATGTTTTCAATACAGTTATGTGAAAAATGACTGCATTGATACATGACCCTAAACATCTTTGGTCATTAACCCTTGGAGTCAGTGCTGCTTTAACCGTAGAGAATATGATGCATCTATACTGGGCCCCCTGGCAGCACCAGACTCACTGACAGTGACACCACTTTGAATTATATCTACGTAAAAAGTATTGTCAAGCTTATAAAATAGCAAAACAACATATACTCACCCCTTGCATGTCCCAACTACTCCTCCCCTGTGGTCTCCTGGGTCCAGCAGTCACATATTCATCTATGAATATGACTACTGTGGCTAATCACTGGTCTCAGTAGTTTTGAGCCCAGTAATTTGCCCTAGCAATCATGTGCTTACCTGGGTACATAATTGAAGAACCCAAAAGCAAGTGGAGACTATGAGGCAGCCACACGGGGGCTTGCAATCAGCTGGGTTTGTGAGTGACTTCTTACTTTTTTAGCAGCTATAAAAAATTTTGGGAAAAGAAGGGGGTTGGGTGATGACACAGAAGACGAGTTGATGTTGGTGAGGGGGGGGGGGGGCATTTTAATATCTGTGCACTGAGCACACTAGAGTATTAAAATTGCCCTAGTTGGTGTAGTTACTCTACAAACTCATGGGTAGCTTATGGCAGTGCAGTTGGGTTGTGCTGTTTCCATGGCTGGTATACAATAAGCTTCAGCTGCAGCCTAATAGAAGACAGCAGATGATCTTTGGGATGATGGCAGAAGATATCTCCATAACTCAGGTCAAAAGCTGAAACTTTAATTATTTGTCTGGAATGGAACTTTTATAAATAGCAACATGAGCAAGCCACTGTGATCATAAATGTATAAATCAATGATGGTGCCTTATAAGCATCAAGGCTGTGGACGCCTAATTTTACTAACTAAATCTAGAGGACACGAAGAACTTTAATTATAAAGTCTCTCCCGCGAGCTGACTTAACTATATTGAACTGACTTCTTTATAATTGTTTTCAGAACAGCCAGTTCAGTGACAAAGGTGAGGGAATTAACTTTTCCTTACTTATGACAGATTCACATTACCACTTTTTAAAAATATATTAATACATAGTGCATAACCTTCATACATCTGATGTCATCTGAAATGGTAATTAATAAATGACCATTGTGTTGGCATTTTAATATGTCAAAATCTACTACAATTCTATGCTTACAACTTTTCAATATTTCTTCAATATAATTATAAATCAAACTAGTTAAAATGTAGTTAAAGGAGATGTCCCGAGGCAGCAAGTGGGGTTATACACTTCTGTATGGCCATAATAATGCACTTTGTAATATACATTGTGCATTAATTATGAGCCATACAGAAGTTATAAAAAGTTTTTTACTTACCTGCTCCGTTGCTAGCGTCCTGGTCTCCATGGTGCCGACTAATTTTTGGCCTCCGATGGCCAAATTAGCCGCGCTTGCGCAGTCCGGGTCTTCTGCTGTTCTCTATGGGGCTCCGTGTAGCTCCGTGTAGCTCCGCCCCGTCACGTGCCGATTCCAGCCAATCAGGAGGCTGGAATCGGCAGTGGACCGCACAGAAGAGCTGCGGTCCACGAAGATAGAGGATCCCGGCGGCCATCTTCAGCGGTAAGTATTGAAGTCACCGGACCGCCGGGATACAGGTAAGCGCTGTGCGGGTGGTTTTTTTAACCCCTGCATCGGGGTTGTCTCGCGCCGAACGGGGGGGGGGTTTAAAAAAAAAAAAACCCGTTTCGGCGCGGGACATCTCCTTTAAAGAGTAAGGCCTTAGTCACACGGGCGTTTTTTCACGCGATTTGCGATCGCATGACAGATGCGCATCCGCAAATCGCGTGACCGGGGCCGAAAAATCGCTCGAAAATACTGCTCCTAGCCGCGTTTCAATAGAAACGGGCCAGAGCTGTCCAGCGCATTGAATTCAATGGAGCCGGCAATACAGCCGGCTCCATTGAAAGCAATGCGCTGCGGGCGATCTCACGATGAATTTTCGGGAAGGGCTTAAATATATAAGCCCTTCCCTGAAATTCATCCAGAAATGTGTAAAAACAAAAAAAATATATATACTCACCTTGTCCCGGTAGACGGAGATCAGCCGCGGCCGGCGGCAGTTCTCCTGAACTGCTCAGGGTAGTATTTAGCAGCCGGGGATTTAAAATCCCTTCCTGCTGAATGAGCTGCCTCTGATTGGTCACAGCCTGACCAATCAGAGGCAGCTCTCACTCACACCCATTCATGAATTCATGAATGGGTGAGTGAGTGCTGTCTCTGATTGGCTCAGCGCAGGGACCAATCAGGGGCAGCTCTCAGCTGAATGACAGCAATGGTTTTATAAAATCTCCGGACGCATGCGCATGCGCAAATCGTGGGAAAAAACGCCGTCTGACTGAGCCCTAAATGTACTTTTTAAAAGCTTTGTCAGAGTGTCATGCCAAAAGTTTAGATCAGGGAAGGTCCTCAGGCTGAGATCCCGGCTGATCTCTCAAATGAAGGGGCTGCAGCGCTCACTCAAGTACTGTGCTCTGTTTGCCTTTGTTGCTTGTTGGCTGCTTTCTGCAGCTGAAGATGGACGCAAATATGTCCATGGAAGTCTATGCATCTGTGTTCAACTACTAAGGAAAGCCACTAGGCAATGAAGACAGTGGAAGGGACATGACACTGCAGCGCTGCAGCCCCTTCATCTGAGCGATCAGCAGGGGTCTAGGAACCCGGACTTCACTGATCAAAATTTTGACATGACACTGTGACTTGTGAAAAGTTTTTAAAAAGTGCATTTACTCTTTAACTACATTTTAACTGGTTTGGTTAATAATTATAACTTCCTCTGACATGTCAAATTGTTAAAAAGTGCAGTTACTTTTTAAATGTATAAATTTATTTCTAGGCTCTAAAGTTGCATTTTATTACCTGTGGATAGGTAATTTAGTATCACTGAACCTGCAAGTCAAGGCCCATTGGCACAGGACTAATGTCAGGCAAACGATGCCCGACACTTGTCCCCACATACACTTGCTCCTGTGCTGTTACACAGGAGTGAGTATTGCTCGCTCACAGAACAACCAGCAGGGGGCTGGGATGGCTGGAGAAGATTTCACTCCTCGCTCTCCATTCCCTTAACATAGCGGCCGTTCAGTACTGAATGGCTGCTGTTTACCCTGAACAATCATTGTTCAGGATTTTATGCAGCTTAAAATCCTGAATGATGATCATTCAGCTTAAACAGGTAACAGCAGCCATTCAGTACTAAACGCCTGCTGTGTTAAGTGAATGGAGAGGGGCGGGGGAGGGCGAGGAGTGAAATCTCCTCCAGCCACGCGCCCCTGATGAGCAAGCCAGTGATACTCGCTCCTGTGCCGCCACACAGGAACAAGTATATGTGTGGACGGGCATCGTTTGCCCGACATTCGTCCCGTGTAAATGGGCATTCAGTTACACAGCTTTATTAAACTTTAACAGACAGTAAATGCACAAAATTTATTATAGTTACTCAGAATGGATGATAAATTTGGTGTATTTTAAGGCACTCTTGCTTAAGTTTACACCACCGTGTTAGCTTTAGCTTGAGTCAAACTTGTACGAAAAAATTTTGGCACAATTTTGCCGCATGATGTTACATTTAGCTCACGCTTCTTAGTAGTGAATCTGCCTTCATTTTCCAATAAGACATTCACCTTGTCAGATGCAAGGCAGAAATTGCCTAAAATGCATAATAAATGTAATGCAAGGCATGTACCGTAAGCCAGCTTTTTGTTGAACATTGAGCCAGATTTCTGTTGTCATGCTCTAATGGACATTGTATTATGGAGGTATAATCTACTAAAACATTGTGTCTAGGGAAAAAAAGATCTGCAATACCGTGTTATGTGCATGAGGCTAAAGATACTCAAACCCTGCATGCCTGGAAACCTCTCAGGAAAGTGTAAAAATCCATGGATTTTGTCATAGATATTGCATTACTATGATTATAGGATCTCTGTCTTTTTGCTTCATCTGTCTTAAGAAACTTTTAAAAAGTTGCAAGTACATCTCTCTACGTGTAATTCACTGGCTGCATAGGTTGGATAATATCTCACAATATTGACTCCTTCATCAATTATTCTGTAGAGCACATCATAAGCAATTGTGTAATATGTGATGCCCGAAGTTCTGTGCTATTAAGAATTTGAACTTTCTAGTCCGTTACCCCATTTGTACTTAATAACACTTCATTTATTGAGATTATGAGGGATTTTAAACATTTATGGTATGCAGTATTTTTAGTCATGTTTTATTTACCAATCTTGTCACATTTTGCTAATGATGCCATTAATTTTTTTTTCATGTACCTATAAAAGTTAAGTTTAATTTGGTTCTTACCTATTAAACTTGCAAATTAAATAAATTCTAGTCAACGTGTAATGAGCTAGACTGCAGTGTTTGTGATGGCTTGAGCTGATGACAGATTAATCAAGATGTAAAATTAAGGAAATACGTGCCTCTAAGCTGTGAAGATGCTACAACACACAGGAAAAATCTTGTCTTTTGATACTTGCATTTCATTATGCAAACTTTAAAGAACCGGCTTTTCTTCAAAATCTTAACCCTTTTGTAAAAGTATCAAATTAAAAATCCATCTCAGTAAGGGAAATGGGATTTTAATAATAAAATAAATTTAATTGAAAGCAACAAAATTATGTTACAAAAATGTACCAGTAGATGAATTTTGGTGTCATTGAATGTTCCTTTCATTGAAGTTTTACATTCAACACTATTAAAAAATAAGAAATTGTGGAATTGTTAAAAAGTTTTCTGTCTTTGAATTTTATGAGTTGAAGATTGTTTGTTTTTTGCAGTTTATGAAATTGTAAAATTTAAATTTCAGATTTTCACAATAAGGCCTCAGTCACACGGGCGCATCGGCACCCGTACACTGGCGCCGATGCGCCCACGTACCTGAAGACGGATGTCTCTCTGCAGCGCAGGAGAAAAGAACATGTGACCGGCTTCATTGCTGGTCATGTGTTCTTTCCTCCGGCGCTGCAGAGAGATGGCCATCTTAAGGTACGTCCATCTCCTTCCTGCAGTCACACGGGCACATCGGCGCCGGTGTACGGATGCCGATGCGCCCGTGTGACTGAGGCCTAATACATTCTAAATATTTTTCCATGTGAACAAAAATATTGTGAATTATTCAGTGCAGGGATTACCAGTAGAGATGAGCGAGCGTACTCGGCCACGCCCCTTTTTTGCCCGAGCGCTGTGATTTTCGAGTACTTCCGTACTCGGGCGAAAAGATTCGGGGGACACCGTGGGTGAGTGGGGGGTTGCAGCGGGAAGTGGGGGGGAGAGGGAGAGAGGGCTCCCCCCTGTTCCCCACTGCCACCACCCGCTCCGCCACGCCTCCCCCCGCCCCCCGGCGCCCCCCGAATCTTTTCACCCGAGTACGGAAGTACCCGAAAATCGCGGTGCTCGATTGAGTAATTACTCGAAACGAGTAGGTTCGCTCATCTCTAATGACCAGTTCACTATCCAGGTAACTTCCCTTATTAGCAACGAAAGCTGATGTTAGCAGCTGAAATCCTAAAAGTAGGATCTTGCCTTCTTTTGATAAAGTGATGGAAAATAAGTGCAATTATGTTATTTTGTAAAATGTCATTATAGAAGATAGGATTTTATTCAAACATAAGAACAAGAACTAATACAACTGTACAACAAACCATAAGCAGATATATAAAAAAGGGCCGACATAGGCAGTGTTTTTGCTGAGCTTAAGAACCTTTATGGTCAGTATAATGAGAACTCATCACATCATTACAACCTGCTAACATAATTGGAAGAACCTTTCCCTGCAAACTGCATTTTAAAATCGTATAGTTTTCAGATAGTCCAGCTAAAGTGAATGTTCTAGTCATGTATCTGACATTCAGTAGGGAATAACAGCATGGTACTACTACACATCTGCACACAGTTAAGTCTTATATATTGAGATAGACATGTGTAGTGCACCATGCTGGCTAGCAGCCTATTAGTAATGTTCAAACTATTGGATTAGGACTAGAGATGAGCGAACGTACTCGTCCGAGCTTGATACTCGTTCGAGTATTAGCGTGTTCGAGATGCTCGTTACTCGAGACGAGTACCACGCGATGTTCGAGTCACTTTCATTTTCATCTATGAGACGTTAGCGCGCTTTTCTGGCCAATAGAAAGACAGGGAAGGCATTACAACTTCCCCCTGCGACGTTCAAGCCCTATACCACCCCCCTGCAGTGAGTGGCTGGCGAGATCAGGTGTCACCCGAGTATATAAATCGGCCCCTCCCGCGGCTCACCACAGATGCATTCTGACAGAGATCAGGGAAAGTGCTGCTGGTGCCGGAGCTGCTATAGGGAGAGTGTTAGGAGTATTTTAGGCTTCAAGAACCCCAACGGTCCTTCTTAGGGCCACATCTGACCGTGTGCAGTACTGTTGAGGCTGCTTTTAGCAGTGTTGCACAATTTTTTTTTTTTGTATATCGGGCGTGCAGAGCATTGCGTCCGCAGTCTACAGTCATTGTACAGAGTATAGGGCCAGTACTGGTGAGGAAGGGAAAGAGATATTCAGGCTATATAGGCAGTGGGCTTTTTCCAAAAAATTGGGGAAAAATACTATATTTGGGCTGCCTGTGACCGTCTTCCGTTTACTGCGTGTCTGCTGGGGGTATTAGTCCTAATTAATACGCAGCAAAGCGTTACAGCAGGCTTGCGCAAAATTGTTTCCTGGATCTGCTGTCTCTGTTACATCAGCGCCGTCATCCCGCCAGAGGGAAACAGTATACATAATATTATACGCTGCCTACAGTATCTATCTGCTGGGGGTAGTAGTCCTAATTAATACGCAGCTAAGCGTTACAGCAGGCTTGCGCAAAATTGTTTCCTGGATCTGCTGTCTCTGTTACATGATCGCCGTCATCCCGCCAGAGGGAAAGAGTATACATAATATTATACGCTGCCTACAGTATCTATCTGCTGGGGGTAGTAGTCCTAATTAATACGCAGCTAAGCGTTACAGCAGGCTTGCGCAAAATTGTTTCCTGGATCTGCTGTCTCTGTTACTTCAGCGCTGTCATCCTGCCAGAGGGAAACAGTATATATAATATTATACACTGCCTACAGTATCTATCTGCTGGGGGTAGTAGTCCTAATTAATACGCAGCTAAGCGTTACAGCAGGCTTGCGCAAAATTGTTTCCTGGATCTGCTGTCTCTGTTACATGATCGCCGTCATCCCGCCAGAGGGAAAGAGTATACATAACATTATACGCTGCCTACAGTATCTGTCTGCTGTATCAGCTCAGCATTTTAAAAAAATAGAAGCAAAATACTTAAGGCCTACTACTGGCCTTTGGCCACTTGACTGCTTTTGCGCTGTGAATTCCAGTAGCTCAGTCATACGCACCTACGTCTCACTACAGGCGTGCGCAAAATTGTTTCCTGGCTCTGCTGTGCGTTCCGTAAGGGAGGTCAGCCTCCAACCACAGGCCAATAAGCGGCACATTTAATTACAGCGTTCTGTTTCTGCACTACTGGTAATACAGCATGCTGAGGGGTAGGGGTAGGCCTAGAGGACGTGGACGCGGGCGAGGACGCGGAGGCCCAAGTCAGGGTGTGGGCACAGGCCGAGCTCCTGATCCAGGTGTATCGCAGCCGACTGCTGCGGGATTAGGAGAGAGGCACGTTTCTGGCGTCCCCACATTCATCTCACAATTAATGGGTCCACGCGGTAGACCTTTATTAGAAAATGAGCAGTGTGAGCAGGTCCTGTCGTGGATGGCAGAAAGTGCATCCAGCAATCTATCGACCACCCAGAATTCTGCGCCGTCCACTGCTGCAACTCTGAATCCTCTGGCTGCTGCTCCTCCTTCCTCCCAGCCTCCTCACTCCACTACAATGACACATTCTGAGGAGCAGGCAGACTCCCAGACACCAAAATGCTCGGGTGCTCGTTACTTGAGATTAATTTTTCGCGATGCTCGAGGGTTCGTTTCGAGTAACGAACCCCATTGAAGTCAATGGGCGACCCGAGCATTTTTGTATATCGCCGATGCTCGCTAAGGTTTTCATTTGTGAAAATCGGGGCAATTCAAGAAAGTGATGGGAACGACACAGCAACGGATAGGGCAGGCGAGGGGCTACATGTTGGGCTGCATCTCAAGTTCACAGGTCCCACTATTAAGCCACAATAGCGGCAAGAGTGCCCCCCCCAACAACTTTTACATCTGAAAAGCCCTCATTAGCAAGGCATACCTTAGCTAAGCACCACACTACCTCCAACAAAGCACAATCACTGCCTGCATGACACTCCGCTGCCACTTCTCCTGGGTTACATGCTGCCAAATCCCCCCCCCCCACGACCCAGTGTCCACAGCGCACACCAAACTGTCCCTGCCCAGCCTTCAGCTGCCCTCATGCCACGCCACCCTCATGTCTATTTATAAGTGCGTCTGCCACAGGAAAAGCAGGCACACACTGCAGAGGGTTGGCACGGCTAGGCAGCGACCCTCTTTAAAAGTGGCGGGGCGATAGCCCACAATGCTGTACAGAAGCAATGAGAAATCGAATCCTGTGCCACCTCCATCTGGAGCTGCACACGTGGGCATAGCAATGGGGAACCTATGTGCCACACACTATTCATTCTGTCAAGGTGTCTGCATGCCCCAGTCAGACCGTGTTTTTTTATATATAGTCACAGGCAGGTACAACTCCGCAATGGGAATTTGGTGTGCACCCACAGCATGGGTGGCTCCCTGGAACCCACCGGCGGTACATAAAAATATCCCATTGCATTGCCCAACACAGCTGAGGTAGTAATGTCGTGCTTAATGCAGGTGGGCTTCGGCCCACACTGCATGCCCCAGTCAGACTGGGGTTCTTTAGAAGTGGACACAGATGCATTTACAACTCCCTGTGGACCCACAGCATGGGTGGGTGCCAGGAAGCCACCGGCGGTACATAAATATATCCCATTGCATTGCCCATCACAGCTGAGGTAGTATTGTCGTGTTTAATGCAGGTGGGCTTCGGCCCACACTGCATGCCCCAGTCAGACTGGGGTTCTTTAGAAGTGGACACAGATGCATTTACATCTCCCTGTGGACCCACAGCATGGGTGGCTCCCTGGAACCCACCGGCGGTACATAAATATATCCCATTGCAGTGTCCAACACAGCTGAGGTAGTATTGTCAGTTGGTGGATTATTCGGTCTGGCCCTGCCTCTACCCCTGGCCACCGCAGTGGCTCGGCCTGTGCCCACACCCTGACTTGGGCCTCCGCGTCCTCACCCGCGTCCACGTCCTCTAGGCCTACCCCTACCCCTCAGCATGGTGTATTAGCAGTAGTGCAGAAACAGAACGCTGTAATTAAATGTGCCGCTTATTGGCCTGTGGTTGGAGGCTGACTTCGTTTACGGAACCCCAGGAAATAATTTGGCGCAAGCCTGCTGTAACACTTAGCTGGCTGCGTATTTATTTGGAGAAATACTACCCGCAGCAGACACGGACCCAGAACACTGAGCAGAGTGACAGGCAGGCCAAATAGATTTTTTTCAAATATTTTTTTCAAAAGGACCACTGTGTATATTCAATCTATAATATGTCTTCTGGCCCTGCCTACACAATTCTGTCCCTCATGTGTGTGTCACGGAACTGCAGTGTTGCACTGTTATTAACTGCAACAGACCGGTGATTTCAGAGCCAGGAAATAATTTGGCGCAAGCCTGCTGTAACACTTAGCTGGCTGCGTATTTATTTGGAGAAATACTGCCCCCAGCAGATACGGACCCAGAACACTGAGCAGAGTGACAGGCAGGCCAAATAGATTTTTTTCAAATATTTTTTTCAAAAGGACCACTGCGTATATTCAATCTATAATATATGTCTTCTGGCCCTGCCTACACAATTCTATCCCTGGAGTATTACTGCAGGGCGCAATGCTCTGCACGGCCGATATACCAAAAAAAAAAAAAAGTGCAACACTGCTAAAAGCAGCCTCCACAGTACTGCACACGGTTAGATGTGGCGCTGAGAAGGACCGTTGGGGTTCTTGAAGCCTACAATAACTCCTAACGCTCTCCCTGCCTCCACACTTCTGTCCCTGGACTATTACTGCAGGGCGCAATGCTCTGCACGGCCGATATACCAAAAAAAAAAAAAATGTGCAACACTGCTAAAAGCAGCCTCCACACTACTGCACACGGTTGGATGTTGCCCTAAGAAGGACCGTTGGGGTTCTTGAAGCCTACACTAACTCCTAACACTCTCCCTATAGCAGCTCCAACACGATACCACTGTCCCTCAGCTATCTCACAACGCATCTGAGGCGAGCCGCGGGAGGGCCCGATTTTTATACTCGGGTGACACCTGATCTCCCCAGCCACTCACTGCAGGGGGGTGGTATAGGGCTTGAACGTCGCAGGGGGAAGTTGTAATGCCTTCCCTGTCTTTCAATTGGCCAGAAAAGCGCGCTAACGTCTCAGAGATGAAAGTGAAAGTAACTCGAACATCGCGTGGTACTCGTTACGAGTAATGAGCATCTCGAACACGCTAATACTCGAACGAGTATCAAGCTCGGACGAGTACGTTCGCTCATCTCTACTAGTGATATATTGAAATATATAGGATTATATTTGCTCTATGAAAGTAAGAGTCAATATATTGTTTATGTTACAGCCCTGATGACTAAGGTAATGTTCTGTATTAACATATATTTGTGTCATACATAGTGTTGAGAAAATCAAAATGTCAAACCCTGTTTCTGGCTAAACTTTGCTAAAAGTTTGGCTCTGCCTGAACCCAAACCTCATGCTGTTCATCTTGGTCAAATCCATTAAAATGATCTTCTTCCTTCTTCCTTTTCCTGTTCCTCCTCTTTTTCTATTTCTCTTCCTTTTCCTCTTTCTTCTCTTCACCTTCTTCTTTTTCTTTTTCTTCTTCCTTAAAGGGGTTGTCCCGCAGAAGCAAGTGCAGTTATGCACTTCTGTATGGCCATATTAATGCACTTTGTAATATACATCGTGCATTAAACATTGGCCATACAGAAGTTATACACTTACCCCCTTTGGTGCTGGCGTCCCCGTCTCCATGGCGACGACTAAAGCCTTCTTCTCTGGTCTCCGCAACAGTCGCGCTTGCGCAGAGAAAAATCATCTCCTGGAGGCTGCGGGCTCACGAGCTGCATCCTGGCTCCTCCTCCTTCTCAGCGTCATCGCGTAGCTCCGCCCCCGTCACGTGGTGCCGATCAGCCAATGAGGTGGCTGTAATCGGCAGTGGAGCTCAGACTGGAGAAGAACATCCACGGTGCACCATGGGAGAAGACCTGCAGTGCACCATGGGAGAAGACCAGCGGTGCACCTTGGGAAATGACGGCGGCCATCTTGGAAGAAGATTTTTATAACTTCATGAAACAGCTTCATGGTGAGTAGAAACACTCTAAAAAAACGATTTACATGGGTAGTTTGTAATGCTTGCTTAACATGGGGGACTGGGGTGTGAAAAATTTTACGTTTTGGCCGCGGGACAACCCCTTTAACTTTGTCCCAAAGACATCTCAAAAGTACTGGAATACACTCCTAGGTGAGCTAAGAGTGTGGTACAGGGCTTTTATGACATTAGACAGTGTTATACGCCAGTTTTAGAGGTATTGGTGAAGCTTCGGTTTGATTCCAACTAATTTGGAACCAGACCGAACTTTTGAAAAGTTCCTTCATCACTCGTCATGAGTAAAGTATAGTATGATTATATGGTGGACGCTTGCTATTTTCTGGTGTGTGAGTTTACAAAGAAGCTCATTCATTTTGTGTTTTAGCAGCTCACTTCATCGGGGCCAGTGGCACCCCCTTTATTAGTAATAGGTGATGTGCCCCGTTCAGCTACACTGCCTATCCCTAAAACCTAAAGTTTCTAGAGCTATTTAAGATCTGAAAGAAAGTAATATATATTTTTTTCTGATATCTTACAGTCCCTTCAAATTGTGAGGTTATCCAAGCACTGTGAGTTGTCACTGTGCACAAAAAGAATTACATGTCAAAGTGGGTGCTGTCACATCTGCATATGGATTTCTATGATGAGCTATAGTATATCACAGACACTTGACAACTACCTGAATGCATGTGCTCTCACTCTCATTGCTGTCTGTATATTTACTGTGATTAGGAGGGAGCCAGTGCCATGAATATGTATACTTCACTATACCTATACCAACTGAGCTGTATTACGCTGCTAGCAACAAATATTTCTTTTTGTTTGAATAGCATTTGTCACAATCAATTTAATTTCTTTGTATCAATAAACAGTACAGAATGTGAGCAGTTACCACCGATTTATACTATGTACACACCAGCATAGATTAAATTGGTATTTGGTTTTCTTCTCATTCTGCCATTTTCTTTCTGTGGATAGACTTGCGGACAAGAGAAATGAAAATGTATGGTAATAACTATGATTCTAAGTATATGTTGACAGGAGCTTTGCATTCAACAGAGATTCATTATGCGCTGTTATGGGAAAACTTCTTGGAGTCGGACTTACAGATTTCAATTGAAATTCAAAGTAATATACTAAGCTGCAACTTGTTAAAAAATGTTCCATTTTTATGCAGTAATGTTCAATATCTAATACTGTAATGCTAAGAGAAAATAATAACTCTTTATCACTTAGACCTTGGTTACTCGATAAGTACAACATTATTCAGTTATGGACAAATGCAATTTTCCTGGACAAAACCTTAACATATTAAATTGATGTTTGGAGAGATACAATAGAAATAGGAGAATTAGCAAAATGCATTATGTATTCCTTAAAATGTGCATGGTCATCATGTTATAGTCCCAGCAGTATAATATTGTAGCTCTTGAACTGGACCTTATTTCTAAAATATATAATACATGCAGATAAACACAAAAAAGTCACATATACTGTATTTTACCTGAAAGACCTGTGAGTAACCATACCATGGCTGTTGAGCTCCTCCATCACCATCAAGCAGTCTTCAGTAGTCAAATGCTATAGACTTGTGAAATGACAGTGATAAAGGGTGCATCCTATGAATTTCATCATAGTTTGGACATTCATTCTGACCTAAACTGCAGTAAAAGCCTCAAATGTTGTCAATAAAGTTAAGTGAAGCAAACCAGGATAGCCCTGTTTTGGGTTGAACTTTGCTAAAAGTTCAGTTTGGGAAGAACCCAAAATGCAAGTGGTTCATTTCAGCCAAACTGGAAGTTTATAAAAACTCCTGAAACTAATATTGAATGCTGTCTAAAGAGCCCAGTGGTGGTTTAATGGATGTGGCTCAGTGGTTAGTATTGTCAGCTTGCAGTGCTGAGGTCCTAGGTCCAAATCTGACAACAGATGACATCTGTATGGACTTTGAACAACTCCATGGAGATATGCCTGTGGTCAGATTTGAGCCTAGGACCTCATTGAACTACAAGACAACAGTGCTAACCACTCAGTCACCATGTTGCTTTTTCTTTCTTCTTGAAGGAGAATGAGAAGGTGAAGAAACAGGAGAAGATCTCCCTCTCCTTCTCCTTTTATTCTCCTTCTTTTTCTTCTCCTCTAGAGGAAGAAGGTAAACAAGAAAGAAGATCTGTGATTCAGTGCTTTACACTGTTGTCTTGCAGGATTCTAGTCCTAAGTTCAAATATGACCAAGGGCAAAATTGCATTGAGTTTCTATGTTCACCTTATGTTTCTTATTATTCTCCTCCTCCTCTGGAATAGGACAAAGGAAAAAGAAGGATATGAAGAAAGAAGAGGAAGCAAGGTGGTTGAGTGGTTGGCAGTGTTGCTTTGCAGTGTTGCTTCTGACCAAGGAGAGCCTCTGCATGGAATTTGTATATTTGCTTTATGTTTGTTCTCCTCTGCAGAAGTAAGAAGTGTGCTGCTTTAGTGCTTAGCATTGTTGCCTTGTAGGGCTGGAGCTCTAGGTTCAAAACTGACCACATACAGCATCTGTATGTAGTTTCACATGGAGGAGAAGAAAAATAAAAATGCATGCAAAGAGAACAAACAAACTCTATGCAGATGTTGTTCATAGTCAGAGGGGAATCTCCAATGCTACAAAGCAACAGTGCTAGCTACTGAACCACCAAGCTTATTCCTTCTTGATTTGTCTTTATCTTAAGCAGTAGGAGAAGAAGAAGGAGAATGATCAAAGCAGTATATTATTCTCCTTCTCTTCCTTCTTCTTCTCATCCTTTTCGTTCCCCTCCCCTTACTACTTCTTCTTCTCCTTTTTTCTTCTCCTTTTCCTTCACTTTCTTCTTCATGTCCTTCACCGATAAAGGAAAAGGAGGAAGAACAAGGAAGAGAAGGAAAAATAAGCATGGTGGTTCAGTCATTAACACTGTCACCTTGTAGCTCTAGAGTTATATGTTCAAATCTGTCCCAGGGTTAAATTCTGTATAAAGTTTTTACACTTTCTTTGTAATTATTTTTCTTTCTTTGACTCATACGGAGAAGAAAGAACAAGCGTGAGGCTTAGTTGTTAACATTGCTGACTTGCAGTGCTGGAGCTCTAGATTCAAATATGTACAAAAACAATATCTGTATAGAGTTTTTATGTTCTCTTTATGTTTATTCTGTTCTCTTTTCACCTCATCTAGAGAATAAAGGTAGGGGCTCGGTTGTTAGCACTCCTGTCTTGTAGTGCTGCATTTTTAGTTTAAAATCTGATAAAGGGCAACATTGGTAGAGTTTTTCAAAGTCCATGCAGATGTTTTCCTTGATGAGATTTGAACCTAGGACCCGAGCACTGCAAGGCAACAATGCTAATCACTGAGCCACATTTAAAAGAGGTGCAGTTAAAGCCTTGTGTTTCAAGAATTAAATTCTGCAACAGAAATCTGCAGCCTAGATAGACATGCTGGGGATTTAGAATCCACAATACTTTTCAAAAATGCTGCCAATAATAGCAAGAAAGGAGGCCTAATATAGTTTGGTATTCCTGTGATCTCTACACTAAGGCTACTTGCATATGGACTTAAAAAAAGTTGTGCCCGAGATTCTCGGATGGTATTCGGATCAGACAGCATTAATATCGTGTCTCTCCGCTATCCAATTCATGGGACAATGCATATGTACATATGCTATTTGTTATGAGAATTGGACAAGAACAGGACATGCTGTAATTTTTTTACTCAGACTTTCTATCAAGAAGAAAAGAAAAAAAAAACAAGGGCGTACGCCCATTCAAATGAATGAGTTCTAGTTCTGTCTGATTTTTAGACAGGAATATTATCCGTGTGCAAATAACCTAAGATTTACAAAAAAAGAAAGAAAAAAAATACAACTTCTGGAATTTATTGGTGAAGGTTCTCTTGTTTCTAGGAAGTGCTTTCTTAGGCCTTAGTCACACGGGCATTTTTTCCCGCGATTTGTGGATTGCATGACAGATGTGCATCAGCAAATCGCGTGACCGGGCCGAAAAATCGCCCGAAAAATCTGCTCCTAGCCGCGTTTCAATAGAAACGGGCTGGCGTTTTCCAGCGCATTGAATTCAATGGAGCCGGCAATACAGCCGGCTCCATTGAAAGCAATGCGCTGCAGGCGATCTCACGATGAATTTTCAGTAAAGGCTTAAATATATAAGCCCTTCCCTGCAATTCATCCAGAAATGTGTAAAAATAAAAAAATATATATACTCACCTGGTCCCGGCAGCCGGAGTTCAGCCGCGGCCGGCGGCAGTTCTCCTGAACTGCTCTCTGTAGTATTCAGCAGCCGGGGATTTAAAATCCCCGCCTGCTGAATGAACTGCCTCTGATTGGTCACAGCCTGACCAATCAGAGGCAGCTCTCACTCACACCCATTCATGAATTCATATATATATTTTTTTTATTTTTACACATTTCTGGATGAATTGCAGGGAAGGGCTTATATATTTAAGCCCTTCCCGAAAATTCATCGTGCACTCGCCGGCAGCCCATTGCTTTCAATGGAGCCGGCTGTATTGCCGGCTCCATTGAATTCAATAGGCAAACATCGTTCTTCTCTGCGACAGCTGTTACAGCTGTGGCAGAGAAGAATGATTTGTCTAGTATATGTTCTCAATGGGGTCGGCGCTGCTGCCGCCGGCCCCATTGAGCGCATATAGAGAAGAGAACAGGAATTGCAGATCGCAGATAGGTGCGATCTGCGATTTCTGTTCTATAATTTATCGGACGAGCGCATAAAAAGCGCTCATGTGTCCGATACCATTGCAAAGCAATGGTTTTATAAAATCGCCGGACGCATGTGCATGCGCAAATCGTGCGAAAAAACGCCCATCTGACTAAGCCCTTAGAAAGGAACACTGCAACACTGTACACTTGTTGCTATGCATTGCTTTTGCAGTAACATCTCACTTGTCAAAATCCTTTTCATCTTGACAGAAAATAAACCGGTAGAAACTGTTACCATAGCCATGTCTTACTTTATGTGGAAATGTCTTTCTTTAATTGTCCACTATTGAAGCTTACAATCTGTAGCCATTATACATAAAAGCAGCCATAACACTCTATTGTATGTCCAACATTGTTTCCGCTCAACTCATTATTTAAAATTGTACCATTTCAGACAAACACAACTGCGCTATAAATACTGTTGTAAAGCTCTAGGTAAAGCCAATTCCCTACCTCCTCAAGATTGCCTAGTCAAAGTAAAATGTTGTTTTGACATTGACCGTTCAGAAAATAGCTTTCCATATGACCAACTTGTTATTTAACAATTTTCTTTTTCATCAAATCTATTTCAGATCAAATAACTTCCTTCAAATGGATCATTAAATGTTTTTACATGAATCATGCTGTTAAGTTTATCAGTTTCTACGTGAAGACTTAACATTTTTATAGTGATGAAGGCTTCCACAATGCTATACGTTTCTTCAATTCCTGCGTAAAAGTAGATAACATATTGGAAATTAATTTTGTACTGTTTAGCTAGAAAAAAGCATAAAATGAGCAATAGCTTGACTGTTCATCGTAACTTTTAAAAATCCATTTGATGAGTAGATAATCACTTTGAAAAACAACATTAGAAAGCTAAAAGAGTTCCAAGGAGGCCAATTAGTTGGTTCAATTGGATTGGTTATAAAAAGAGATGAGCGAACGTACTCGGTTCTGGTGTTTTTGGAGTCGAGCACCGCTTTTTCCGAGTAACTGACTACTCGGACGAAAAGATTCGGGGGGCGGGGGGTAGCAGTCTGGAACAGGGGGAGCTCTCTCTCTCCCCCCCCCCCATTCCCCTCTGCAACCCCCCGCGCACCCCCGGTGCCCCCCGAATCTTTTTGTCCAAATAGTCAGTTTGCTTGAGTCCAAAAACACCTAAACCGAGTACGTTCGCTCATCTCTAGTTATAAAACATAACAAAAAATATTCATGTGTCAATAAAGCAAAAAGTCATGTGACAACATATGACAAATGTGAATAAGCAGCTTCTGCAAAGACAAAAAATCCTCTCAAGGTAAAGCAACAGCGGTGTAAATGAAGAGTAAACAGGATAGTTGCTGAATGCCATAAAAGTAATCATGAAATCCCATTCACAGGGCTGTAAAAACAATCATATGAATGAATGTCAACTTCCTAAAATGGTATAGGAACTATAACTAGGAAATAATGTGTGTCCAAAAAATGTTGCCCAAAATACATAAATATTGTGAAAATTGTTGTTCCCAGTATCCTCACTTTAGATGTTCCATGAAGGCAACCCATGTTTATATGATTTTTTAGGACCATGGCAGGGAAAATGTATGGGCAGTAGCAACTCGCATTGGTGATAATAACTGATTAATGGGAACCCTAGGATATTCATCCTGGCTTTTTGAGGGAAGAGAGTTTACTCATGAGATAAATCTTTTGATGTAAAACTCAGATGAACTATGAATTTTCCACTTTAATTATTAGAGATGAGTGAACTTTTGAACAGCTCGGTTCAGCTAAAATCACAGAGGTGAGAAAAGCAACAAAGACATTATTCACAGAAAAAGCCAAAATTGCAATACCTGATAGTCTTCAAAGCAGACACGGTCGCCATAGGCACAATCGCCATAAGGCAGGCACAATCGCCATCGGCACAATCGCCGTAGGGCAGGCGCAACGGCCATAAGCCCTAAAAATATGCAGTCAGCCAGACAATAGTGTGGAGGAGCATCTTGTTCATGGCAGGCTAATATGCAGTCACTCACTCAACCCAGCCCTGATTGGGGAGGGGCGACTGCATATAATCATAGCCTGCACATGTGAACGATACCAAGATGCCAGCCAGAGATGGATGGTGACCCACCATACAGGATATCAACCTTTACTGATATAACAGTGGGTTGCCCTGTATCTCCAGGTGGGCCACACTGGCTGACATCTTGGGCTCCCCCAAGAACTCTAGCAAACTACATACAAAAATACTAATGCATACTGATAACATGCGGGTGTTGGTACTGCATTTTGGCCAAAACGCATAGGCTGACGGGCCACGTCGAGGCCACACTGCGTCCGTCAGTACCTACGCTAACTCACTATAAAAATTACATAAAATCACAGAGGTGAGAAAAACAACAAGCTGGTTCACCGAATTTTAGAAATGTTAGTTTGAGTCAAACCTTTATCAATAATAATGGTCTTGGCCAACCAGTGGTGGTGGTTCTTTTTCTCATGTGGCTCAGCAGTTAGCATTGTTGTCTTGCTGGGGTTCTAAGTTCAAATCTAACTAAGGGCTATACCTACAGGGAGTTTGTATGTTCTCCCGGTATTTGTGTCGGCTTATTCTTCATAATAATCACCCTTACTTATGTAATGCATACATTTATTTATTAAAAAGAAGGTGGAAGAAGTAGCATGGTAAATTAGTGGTTACCACTTTTGCCTTGCAGCACTGGGGTCGTAGGTTCAAATCTGACCAAGAACAACATATACAAGGAGTTAAATAAAAGTGATTACTTTGAAACACAATAAGCACATACAAACTCCAGGCAGATGTTGTCAGTTTTGAAATGAGGACCCGAGCACTAGCAACAGTGCTAACCACTGAGACACCAGCAATAATCTGTGGCAAATTTACACAGTGACCCTGGGGCAGATGTGCAGCCAAAATATGTTGTGGATTTTGGTGAGGATCCGCACTGAAATACGCTACGTGTGAACGCAACCTGAGACTATTAATTACCTCTTTATTGTTTCCCACTTATGAAACTTTAGGGTATACTGTATATTACATAGTCTAGATTTTTTGTAAAAGCAATGAATAGCATTGAAATCTAGCTGAAAACTGTGATAGTCAATGACAGCCTCATCACTACTTAAATTTATACCAGATGCTTGATGACTACTTTAGGAAAAATATTGTAGCTTTTTATTATTATTTTCATTAACAACAAAAAAAGCTAAACTTTTTCCTGCAACATTTTAGGCAAGATCACATTACAGGTGGACAAAAAAAAGTTCAAATTAAAAAAACAGGACGGCACTCCAAAATAGTGACTGAAACAGATTAAACAAACTCACCCAGTGTTGTGGAAGGAAACAGGCAAGTGGAACCACCCCAGTGACAGAGTCAGACTAGCCAAAGGATATCCACAGAAGGTATACATCTCTTGTCACTCAGTTGTCCACTAGAGAGCGCTCTGTTTTGTCTCCAAGGAGCCCTCGGCTCTCACACATATGTATTGATGCAATACTAGCTTGAGAAAGGAGGTATTGTGTCAGTCCTCTGAAATTTGTCGCCAACTATCCATGTGGCACTTAGGATACATGCATAGAGCTGTTTAAATGTACAGTCCGGGAGTAACAGGCTAAATTAACCCTGACCCAGATTTAACCTGGGTATAGTTTGGCCTAGGATATAATATACCCTGAGGGATAAACTGTCTTAGGCCAAACTATACTCGGGGGTGTAAAATAGCCTAGGCTAAACTATACTCCTCCAGGCAAGAATATATCCATCTATCATGGTAGTCAATCTCTGGGTATAGTTTGGCCCAGGCCAGAGTAAACCCCGGGGGATAAACTGTCCTAGGCCAAACTCTACCCAGGAGTGTAAAATAGCCTAGTCTATACCCTTCCAGGCCTGAATATATCCATTTAACGTGGTAGTCAATCTCTAACATTGTCTCGTTAATTAATGTGTATCAGCGAAGTCGTGGACTATGACTTTACTTTAACAGTAAATTTGTTATGAAGGAATGACAAATATTTGTTATCTTTTTTGATAAAATGGTCACAAACTGAGAATATTCGGCCAGTGCCAAAATAATTTAAAATAGTGTGTGATGTGCAAGTCCATGGAGGGGTTTTGTGCAATACTCTTGTCACAGTGGCTCTACAGTTCCCCTTGCTGATGTCAGCTACCGAAAGAAATGTAATAAAAATAAAACTCTATCTGCAGTTGGGCAGAGTATGGTGGTATTAAAGGTTTTGCCAAGTTTGTGACACCAGTCTGTATACAGACCAGAACCTGTGCAAGACAAAATAATAAGTAAAAATAATAAAATAAAATAAAATTGGGGTTGTAGCGCATTCCCCTCCATTGTGGTGTGGTGCCTCAGTGTTGATGTTACGTTGGTGGGAAGGGAACTCCAGGAGTCAGGATCAACATTAAAACAGTTAACCAGTTTATTTCTTAGAGAAAGTTAAGTACAGGAACATACATCTGTACACGTGCAGGTGTTAAGTGCAAGAACCTCATCTGTACACTTGGGCGCTATGATAATTTCAAATACAAGAATTTCTTCTGTAGATTATGCTTTGCCCTTCTGCTTCTCTCTTCCTTTTTTACTTTAAATTTAAAGCCTCTTCCTTCTCTAGTTACTGTTACTCAAGCTGTTTCCTTGTACTTTTCTGTTTCTTGCTGTTATGACATAAACTGATCCTTCTTTCCTTTTTCTCATAAATATACTTCCCCTTGTTGTACTCACACCTTCTTTCCCACTGCACTGGTTGTCCTCTGTTCTTGCTTTTTTACTCCTTAGACTTCTCTCAGACTCCTCTTGACTCCAGACTAACTACTGCCACTCCCCTTACTCCTCTTATCTGACTCCTCTAAACCAACCCATGTGTAGGGCTCTTCTACGAATCCCAAGCCACCTATCTCCTAGCTACCTGACCAACCGATAGAGTACAGAGTGAACTACTAAAGTAAACTATGGTTGAAAACCAGCAAGTTAGGAACATCCTAAAGTAATATTTGCACATTTAGGAAGTAACCACATTTACTTATGGAGTGTACAACTCTGGTGCACTACATAGTGCGTTATCTTTTTACCTTAACATACTCAGGAAGGACGGCACACATGAGACATGTGAGTCGTCATCAATAGACGCTCCGATCCCAGAACTCCGATGAGGCGTGCCTTTGAATTCCGCCAGGTACCTAATTAAGATGTATGTGTGTGTGTATATATACACAATGGTCTCTTTTCTATATGTATGCTTAAAAAATGCTTTATGTAAGCCAAAACGCCTTGCAAGAGTGTTTGAATAAAAGGATGTGTTTTTGAACTCAGTGAAGTCTGCTACCATCTTGTATGCCGTCTACTCTCAAGCGGATACTCAGGTGTTACAGGTTTAGGGGTGCACTCGTCCGAGGCACCTCTGTAAAGTAGGTTCTTCACCACCTCTCACGCTAAATTGTATGATCTGCAGCACTGTGGCTTTATAGGTTTTACCTATTCTATTGTGTTCTTTCCTTACTTCAGTCATAGCAGTGGTCCCATGAGACTTAGAGAAACGTGGAAAGCGCATTTCTGCTTCTCACATGCTATTGTTCAAATTTGCAATTGGGTTTTACTCTTTGTCTTACAGGGGGCACAACAAAAATGGAAATACATGTTCTAAGGTCCCCAGGGCAGTGCACCATACCATTGTGTTGCAAATCCATGCCTTTCTATTCAACAATGCTATTGTTATCATAGTATAGGACACCAGCACTGAGATATAGCGCTCGATCACTCTTTTTTTGTATATGTAGCTAAATTGCCAATGAAAATGCATTACTTTTTACGCTCTTGTATTCATCTGATAACATTCTGGAAACAGTTAATAAATCCGAACAGTCTGGCACCATGAAATCATTATAGAGATCATGTCAGTCCTGAAAATCAATTTTAGCTAATTAAAATGCTTAAAGACATTTTCTTTAGCACTGAGAAAAAAAACTGTGTAACATTTTATGTATATAGTCAATATTAATTAGCCTCATCTCTGTTTCAACCTATGAAGAATTGCTTTAATCAGTAATGCTGATTGAGTTTCCACAAGTATTTTTAGTTATGACTTATGCGAGGGAACTACATTGAGCTGATTTTCTGTTTGCTAAATATCTAACACTGATTTTCCTTAATAATACGGTCACTCTTACACATGAACGAATCCTTTGTGGTGCAGTTGACTTTAATCTGAAGAATTGTCATTGTTCCCGTTGATTACATAAATGTAATAATAAATACATATGCCTGTAAACTGGGGCACGCTTGTTATCTCTGTTCAAATAAAAGAAGAAACTGGAGACTTCTTATTAACACAGAGCCGTGGATTATTTTACCTGCAGGCCATAGATGGTCTAGAAAACAAGAGCTAGATTGTCAAATAAATGTTCTCATTATCGAGATGACACATATAGGTAAAGCACATGATACATACCATGGTGCATCAACCTGTGGCGTTCCATATGTTTCTTCAGCATGCTGAGAGCTAGAGTTCAACAAAATGGTAAACCACAATTTACAAAAAATGAATTTATTTCAAATGTATTGATTTTGACTGGGGCCAAATACATATAATTGATGAAGGCAAAACCAATGTATTTCTTAAAGGGGTTGTCCCGCGAAACAAAGTTGGGGTTATACACTTCTGTATGGCCATATTAATGCACTTTGTAATGTACATTGTGCATTAATTATGAGCCATACAGAAGTTATTCACTTACCTGTTCCGTTGCTGGCGTCCCCGTCTCCATGGTGCCGTCTAATTTTCAGCGTCTAATCGCCCGATTAGACGCGCTTGCGCAGTCCGGTCTTCTCCCTTCCGAATGGGGCCGCTCGTGCCGGAGAGCTGCTCCTCGTAGCTCCGCCCCGTCACGTGTGCCGATTCCAGCCAATCAGGAGGCTGGGATCGGCAATGGACCGCACAGAAGACCTGCGGTCCACCGAGGGTGAAGATCCCGGCGGCCATCTTCGCAAGGTAAGTAAGAAGTCACCGGAGCGCGGGGATTCGGGTAAGTACTATCCGTTCTTTTTTTTAAACCCTGCATCGGGTTTGTCTCGCGCCGAACGGGGGGGCTATTGAAAAAAAAAAAACCCGTTTCTGCGTGGGACAACCCCTTTAAGCTTTGTTCACACTAATGATAGTATTATTGCCAAATCCGGCACATGATAGGAAAGAACGGCACTTTGCATTTTTCCAGACAAGATAGGTGAGCATGCTGCACTATTTTGTTTGTCACTTTCTGTCAGATCTTCACCAAAAATTCAAAATGCAGCCCCCTAAGCATATGTGAATACAATTTTACATAATTTCAACACACATTAACAATGTTGTTGTTGTTGGCCATTTAGTCATTCAAGACCCTCAGCAATGATAAAGGCTCCCTTCCTATATGTATTTTGGTTTTGCTCTGCTTCTTCAGTTGTGTGATATCCATGCCAGTATCAGCTTTGACAGTATCAGCCATCATGTCCGTTGGCAGCCAGGTCTTCTTTTGCCCCTGATCTGTCCGAGCATTATAGATTTTTCTAGCGACTCTGCTCTCATTACATGGCCAAAATACGTGCTCCTGAGCTGGGCCATCTTGCCCTCCAATGATATATCAGATATTTTATGATTCAGGACTTTTCTATCTGTTACTCTCACCATCCAGGACATACGCAGCAGCTTTCGTCAGCACCACTGCTCAAATGCATCAATCCTCCTTCTATCGGATTTTTTCGCAATCCAACTTTAAGATCCATACAAAGCGATGGTTTGCACTATCCTGTGTTTAGTTGCTATGCCAATATACCTACTTTTCCATATTTTGTCCATGTTTAGCATAGCGCTTCGATCCAATGCTATCCTACATTTTATCTTTGACACAGATTCTTCAGCCTGGTCAATTTTTGAACCAAGGAAGATGAAGTCTCGCACACATTATATGACCTCGTTGTCGATTTTGTTTTGAATTTGGCCATTTTTTGCAGTTGTCATAATTTTTGTCTCCTTTAAATTCAGGTAGAGGCCCATTTTTTCACTTTCAGCTTTAATCTTGCATATAAGCTGCTTCAGACCTGCTTCTGTTTCTTCAAGAAAAGTTGTGCCATCCATATAACAGAGATTGTTGATGTTTCTACCACCTATTTTCACCCCGATCTCCAAGTAGTCTAGGTTCATTTTCCACATGATCATTTACGCATATGGGTTAAACAAGAAAGGTCAGCGAATGCAGGCCTGACAGACGCCTTTGCCAATCCCAAACCAATCTGTGTCCCCATACTGTGTTCTCACAGTGGCTTCTTGATGGGTATAAAATGATTTTATCACTTTGACTAGATGTGCCGATATGCTAAGCTCTTGTAGGGCCTGCTACAGCTTGTCATGGTCAACACAGCAAAAGGCCTTGATGTAGTCGATGAAGCACATCTACATATTCTTTGGGTATTCTCAAGCTTTTTCTATGGTCCATCACAGATTTGAAATATGGTTGCAGGTGCTGCATCCTTGCTGGAATTTTGCCTGTGTACCAGGGAGCGCCCGCCACTTCAACTATTGATCTTAGTTTTTCCTGTATAATTTTGAAAAGGATCTTTCTTGCATGTGGGCTATTGTCATGTAGTTGTAGCAATTCTGGGAGTGGCCTTTCTTTGGTAGAGGGATGAAGACAGATCTTTTCCAGTCCTATGGCCATTGTATAGATGCCCATACTGACTGGCACAGCGCTGTGATGGTTTTCACTGGTACTGGCAGCACTAGCTCTCCTGCTATGTTATCTATGCCTGGTGCTTTGTTTTTGTCTGGTTGTTTCATTGCCATAACCACTTCTGACTCTATAATGGAGGGCTCTCAAGTCCACAGGCTCCGCCTGATGCAATACTCCAGGTATGTGGTTGCCGGCATATTGTTCCTTTACCTATCGTTGATACTCTGTTGGTCATTCAGTTCCTTCCCATTTTTGCCTTTACAATATCTAATGCTAACTACTGTATATGTGATGTAAGAATGTATAAAAGGGCCTCTCGGATATTTTTTTTTAATACATTATGTAACTAGCCTCCAGTATATGGAGTATGTGGATCTGATATACGCCTCTTGGCAGCCGACTGAACCAATTTTCTCAATTTTTTTTCGTTAATTTTTGAACGACGCCCAGTTCTGGTTAATGACACTGTTGTGTCAAATTAATCCACTTCTTGATAACCATCTTCACTGTGTTCTATGGTATATGTAATGCCTTTAAAACTTTTTGGCAACCTTCTCCCGACTGATAACTTTCAAGAATTAGATCTATTTAATCTGTTTTAAACTTTTTACAGACCATGGCATTTACTGTAAAATGCAACTAAGAAAAATGTCTGCAAACTCCTACCAGAATAGCTGAGCTTTATATGGGGTATATCAGAATCACTAAATAATGGCAGCTATGTACTGACTACTCTTTAAAATGAGTTTAAATGTGATTGGCTAATTCTAAACACAACCGCATCCCCAAATATAAGAGGGCGTTAACACTTATTTAACCACATAATTTTAGTTTTTGTTATTTTTATTTGATGTTAATGCAAAAGAGCAAGAGTGTATTTCAAGTAACTCAGGAATTTGCGACGCGGAAAGGAAAAAAAAAATTTCGGGTGCCAGGCTGTTAATGTTGCCTGCAATTGAAACATGGAAGTAACATAGAATGAACATTGTCAAATTAGACATTATAAAGAAAGAGATGCAACAATTAAACATCGACCTTCTGGTGATCAGCAAACTTCACTGAACAGGGAAGGAAAATGTTACCAGCGGTGATTTCACAGTTTTCTACTCAGGAAATAAAAACATCTGAAGGAATTGTGTCAACCTAATCACAAACAAAAAGATTTGTAAATTTGTCCATGGTTTCTGTTAGAGTTGAGCGAACATACTCTGCCGAGCTTGATGCTCGTTCGAGCATTGGTGTACTCGAGGGTGCTCATTACTTACATGAGCATCAAGCTGTGTTCGACCCCGCCCCAGTTTTTGGCCCCTCCCTGCCGTGACGAGGCGCGTGTCATTGGCAAACATTTTGTCTGGCTGGCGAGAGAGAATGAACCTAGGAAGAAAAAAAAAAGCTCGGCACCTGGCGTCACGCATACAAAAATGCTCGAGTCTCCCATTGTAATCGAATTTTACGAAAATCTCAACTCAAATATTGCGGACTCGAGCATTTGGGTGCTCGCTCATCTCTAGTTTCCGTGCCATAAGTAATGGAATCATGACCATCCGTATCAACAGAAAAATTTGTGCCATATCTGTAATACAAATTTATGCCCCTACCAACTGACATAACGTAGTAACAAATTGAAGAATTTTATAACTGACGTCCAAGAAACCTTACGGCAAATCACCAAAACTGGCATAGTTTACATTGGCAATTTTAATTAAAAAATTGTCCCAAACGAAGAAACACCAATACAGTTAGTCCCCGACTTGCGAACAGGTTCCGTTCCGGGAGCCCGTTCGCAAGTCCGTTTTGTTCGCAAGTCGAACAAATGGTTGTATGGAGGGGATCGCGGGTGGACCCCGCTCCATACAACGTCGGGTGCCGGCTGTTCTTACAGCGGGCACCCGGCGGCAGCAGTTCCGATGAGCCGCGCCGCTTGTCGGAACTGTTAACACTTTAAATACCGCTCTGACAGCGGTATTTAAAGTGTTAACAGTTCTGACGAGCGGCGCGGCTCATCGGAACTGCTGCCGCCGGGTGCCCGCTGTAAGAAACAGCCTGCACCCGACGTTCAGGGGGCCCGTACAGCGTCCCATGATGAGATCGTGGGACGCTGTGTGGTTGCTAGGCAGCCGGGGACCTCCTGAAAGGCCCCAGGGCTGCCTATGCAGAGTGCCTATCAAGCGCACGGCTTGCTAGGCGCTCTGCATAGACAGCCCTAGGGCCTTTCAGAAGGCCCCCGGCTGCCCAGCAACCGCGATGTGACCGGACTGGCTTCTATCAGGCTTGATAGAAGCCTGTCCGGTCCCTGCACAGTATGATGTAATGCCATAGCATTACATCATACTGTGCAAAACAGATAGTTCGTATCTAGCGAAATTCGTAAGTCGAATGTTCGCAAGTCGGGGACTATCTGTAGTAGGAAATTCAGCTTAGGGGAACAAAATATGCCGGTGACTGACTTTTCCAATTTTGCCAAGTAAACACATTAACAATTATGAGCAACTTGTTTGCATGACCAAAATGTCACTTGTACACCTGGACATCTCCTAATGGAGTTCACTGCAATCAAATTGATTACATCTTTTGCCTGCAAAAGCGGAAAAGTTCAGTTCTGGCAGCAAAAACATTCCCAGGTGCAGAGTGCGGCTCTGACCAACAACGGCTTTTTGCCAAAATCAAACTACGTTTTTGTAATAACAAAAAAAACCAGCAGCAACATTAAAGTTTTTTCGCCCGATTTGCGCATGCGCATTTTATAAAACCATTGCTTTGCAATGGTATCGGACAAATGAGCGCTTTTTATGCGCTTGTCCGATAAATTATAGAGCAGAAAACGCAGATCGCACCTATCTGCGATCTGCGATTCCTGTTCTCTTTTCTATATGCGCACAATGGGGCCGGCGGCTGCAGCGCCGACCCCATTGAGAACATATACTAGACAAATCATTCTTCTCTGCCACAGCTGTAACAGCTGTGGCAGAGAAGAATTATGTTTTCCCATTGAATTCAATGGAGCCGGCAATACAGCCGGCTCTATTGAAAGCAATGGGCTGCCGGCGATCGCGGATGAATTTTCGGGAAGGGCTTAAATATATAAGCCCTTGCCTGAAACTTATCCAGAAATGTGTAAAAACAAAAAATATATATATACTCACCTTGTCCCGGCAGACGGAGTGCAGCCGCGGCCGGCGGCAGTTCTCCTGAACTGCTCAGAGTAGTATTCAGCAGCCGGGGATTTAAAATCCCCGCCTGCTGAATGAGCTGCCTCTGATTGGTCACAGCCTGACCAATCAGAGGCAGCTCTCACTCACACCCATTCATGAATTCATGAATGACAGCTGAGAGCTGCCTCTGATTTAAGCCCTTCCCGAAAATTCATCCCACGATCACCAGCAGCGCATTGCTTTCAATGGAGCCGACCGTATTGCTGCTTATAGAATTCTTTGCAAAGTGTATCATGCAATATATACCCAGCGCTGAGCCAATCAGAGGCAGCACTCACTCACCCATTCATGAATTCATGAATGGGTGTGAGTGAGAGCTGCCTCTGATTGGTCAGGCTGTGACCAATCAGAGGCAGCTCATTCAGCAGGTGGGGATTTTAAATCCCCGCCTGCTGAATACTACAGAGAGCAGTTCAGGAGATCTGCCGCCGGCCGCGGCTGAACTCCGTCTGCCGGGACCAGGTGAGTATATATATTTTTTTTATTTTTACACATTTCTGGATGAATTGCAGGGAAGGGCTTATATATTTAAACCCTTCCCGACAATTCATCCCTCGATCGCTGGCAGCGCATTGCTTTCAATGGAGCCGGCCGTATTGCCGGCTCCATTGAATTCAATGCGCTGGACAGCTCCGGCCCGTTTCTATTGAAACGCGGCTAGGAGCAGTATTTTCGGGCGATTTTTTTTGGCCCCGGTCACTCGATTTGCGGATGCGCATCCATCATGTGATCCGCAAATCGCGGGAAAAAACGCCCGTGTGACTAAGGCCTGAGGGTGGTTTCACAACAGCGAGAAAATCGTGCGATTTTTGTGCAATTTTCCCCTGATGTGTTAGTCAATAAAAAGCAGTTTAGGGAGCCAATGATTTACAATGGTTTCCTCCCTATCAGCAATGTTTTCACTGATGCAATGTTGAGAGATAAAAAAATCACAGCATGCTCCATTTTTCAGGGATGTGTGATTTTTTTTATCTCCCATGTATCCCTATGGAGCCTGCGTTTTATCACCGCAATTTTAACGATTTTAAAATTAGAAAGTCCCATTGATTTTTTTGATAAAAAATGTGCAGTTTTATCGTGGGCGGCAGCAATGCGATGCCAGATTATTCTACAAAAAAAAAAAAGCATCTCTGAGGCTCAAAAATTGCTATTTATTCGCAACAAAATTGTGATCACCCGTTTGAAACGAGCCTTAATTAGTGCCTTTCGCTTATGCAGTATAAGTAGAGAATTGTTTCTAACTGCTTTTACTTTTGAAAAAGAGCCAGATTAACTATGGACGAAAATTAAAAGCATTACAATCAAAACAGCAAACAAAAACATACCATGCAAAAAAGCAACAAGAAAAACAACCTGGCCATCAGCAGACACCATCCAAATGGCCGACATGCAACATGAAGCAAAAGCTGCTGGAAACACGGACGAGTTTCAGTGGCTAAATGCCCAGCTCCAGCACAAAGTGAGGAAGACGACGAATGGTGTTGGAATGCATTCTGCACGGAATTGGAAGAGAGCTCCTCACTCATATTAAAAAGGCTTGTGCTCGTTTTGCATCGTGCAGTGCAATCCCAATTTTTGATCAGCATGCCAAAGAATTACATAGTCCCGAACAAATCAAGCACAGAAGAAGGGAAATACAGAATAACTGTACGCAAATGATCAACCGCAAATAGAAGAATTACCTGAATTAGAACCTGATATCCTGTTGGATGAAGTTGAGTATGCACTGAAACAGCTACCAAATTGGAAAACTCCTGTAATTGATTGCATACCTGTTCAACTATTCAAGCCCCTGCCAGTTCAGATGGTAACAGCGTGCTGTCGCAGGATTTGGGAAATCCAATCATAGGCAAAAGTTTGGGCAAGGTGAGTTTTTGTGTCACTTCCCAGAATAGTGACCCGAGAGAATACTCAAACTACCAAATGATGGCCCTCTCATGCATGCAAGCAAAATCCTACTTAAGATTATTTAAAAAAACACATGATGGCACGTAATGATAACTGTCCTTTCAGCAGGCAGAACTGGTACAGACTGTAGCTGATCATGTAATGCTGTGCTGATGCATCATGGGATTGATAGTACAGAAAAGTGAAAGCAGTTTCAATATGGTGCTTGGTAAACATCACACAGAAGGCTTCACTGCTTGGAAGTGACTACTGTATAAGGGCTTGGTTACACGAGCGTTTTTTGGTCCGATCTGCAGACGCGCTTGCGATCTACAGATCTATAGACCCAATGCATCCCAATGGGAGCAGGCACATGTCCGTTTTTTATGCGGATGTGCGATAAATTATAGGACACAACGATTCACAGAACGCGCCTATCTGCGTTCTGCGAATCGTTGTGTTCTATATATGTGCTCAATGGGGCCGGCGGCAGCAGCGTCGACCCCATTGAGGACATATACTAAGATTGTTCTCCTCTGCCACAGCTGTGCCCCAACTGTGGCAGAGAAGAACAATGTTCTCGCAATGAAGTCAATGGAGCCGGCAATACAGCCGGCTCCATTGAAAGCAATGGGCTGCCGGCAAGCACTTGATGAATTTTTGGGGAAGGGCTTAAAATATAAGCGCTTCCCTGAAAACCATCCTGAAAATGTGTAAAAATAAAAAAAAAAGTATACTCACCTTTTTCCTGCAGCCGGAGTTCAGCCGTGTCCGGCCAGCTTTTGAATGACAGCTGAGAGCTGCCTCTGATTGGTCCCTGCGCTCAGCCAATCAGAGGCAGCACTCACTCACGCATTCATGAATGGTTGAGTGAAAGCTGCTTCTGATTGGTGAGGGCTGTGACCAATCAGAGGCAGCCCATTCAGCAGGTGGGGATTTTAAATCTCTGCCTGCTGAATACTACAGAGAGCAGTTCAGGAGAACTGCCGGCCGAACGCGGCTGAACTCCGGCTGCAGGAAAAAGGTGAGTATACTTTTTTTTTTTTTTTTACACATTTTCAGGATGGTTTTCAGGGAAGGGCTTATATTTTAAGCCCTTCCCCGAAAATTCATCCAGCGCTTGCCGGCAGCCCATTGCTTTCAATGGAGCCGGCTGTATTGCCGGCTCCATTGAATTCAATGGGCAAACATCGTTCTCCTCTGCCACAGCTGTGCCACAGCTGTGGCAGAGGATAGCGGGCAGCGCTGGGCCGTTTAGCTGAAATCGCTGCTAGGTGCAGATTTTTCAGCGAAACGTCGGCCCCGGTCACGCGATTTGCGGATGCGCATCCGTTATGCGATTCGCAAATCGCACGAAAAAAAGGCCCGTGTGACTGAGGCCTAAATAGGATACAGGCAATCAGGGGTACAGGGATGGACAAATGGGATTTTGTTTGAGTGGCCCACCAGATGAACTCGCAAACAACTCCTTTAAGGCTAACATGAAAACATTTTATTTGTCAATTTTATAGATGGCTCTTCTAAATAATAAAGTCATGATTTCTTATGCCTCTCTAGACTTTCAACAATTATAAGTGAAGATCTAGGATTCCATGTTGTTAGGAATGGAGGAGATAAAAGGAACGGATAAGGGTTAGAGTTAACCAGGAGAAATATTACTAGTCAGGACTGCAGCTTTCAAACATCACCCACAGTGTTTAGTCTTTGTGTCAATACTATATTGAAAATGGCTTACTTATTCCATCAAGTCCGCATCAAAATCTACAGATACACTTGCAGGTTATGTAGTGGAATTCCAAAGTGGCAGATTAACCCCCAACAGTCATGTTAAAATTGGAAAAACCCTTCAAAAATCTCACATTTTTTAATTGTAGATTTTGAATTTCTGTCTCATGTAATAGTATTTGACGCAGAACTCTGTTGTCTAAAGTGCATTTTAACCCATTAGTCTAATTGCACAGGGGCGATTTAAAATTTGCACCTGAGCTTCTCTGGCACAGCTCGAATCGGACAGCACTCGGACACCCCATCCGTGCTCTGCCCAATGTACTGAACATCACACATTGACGTGCTATTTTTGTCTGAAAATTGGACAAGAATAGGACATGTGGTGATTTTTTCTACTCGTACTGTCAGTCCGAGTAAAAATAAAAAGCCCATGTGCACACACCAATTCAAATCAATGGGTCGTATTTCCATCCGACCTTCGGACTGATTTTTCAATTTGAAAATCGAATGGAAAAAAGTCCAAGTAGCCGCAGTGACACAACTAATTTTAGCCTTAAAGGCCAGTATATTGGTTCCCCTTTTATGTTCCATTGGTGATAACTTTTTTCAGCAATATAACTATATGACACCTTTTATTTTGCAGGATGAGTTTTAATTTTTATAGGAACCAATTTGGGGTACATACTGTATAACGTATGGAAAAAGTTTACATTTTTTTGCTGGGAGCAACGGAGAAAAGCTATTTCACTACTGTTTCTTTTGTGATTTATTTTAAGAATTAATTTTCTGTGCTTGATAAACAATGTAATATTTTACAGTATGGGTTGTTAGAGATGTGGCAATACCAATTACGTGTAGTGTTTTTTTAGTTCTTTTCATTTTTTCAATATTTAAATCCTTGTGTAAGGTGAAAAAGTTTTCGATTTTTTTTCTGTTAAAACATTTAGATGACACAGTCAACAACGACTATAGCATCTGTGGAGTTAAACTGTATATATATATATATATATATATATACATATTTATATATATTTGTCAATGTCTGCTTGTTGGAGCATCACGCACAAACTGTATGACTGATTGATATGATATTTTGCACATAGTATAATCTTGACCCGGAGAAGGTTATAGGCTAAAAAAAAAATCAGAAATGTTGCTATCTTAGCTACCTTATTTGCTTTTTTTTGCCCTTGCTTGAATTTTAATGCAGCAAACCCCAGATTTGCTTTCACCATTGGATTCTACATACTAGATATAGTATTGCTGGCTATTTCCAACAAGTAATTTCCACTAGAGGAGTCATACTGAGCATTGAAAATTTGTGTTTGAGGATTGCTTTTGAGCCACAGTCTAACCCCGGTGGAGCCACCAATCATTAGCCCATTTTGTCCTTCCTAATTCCACCTTAGATGTCCGCGTGGATAACAGTTTGCAAAAATGATTTCCCCAGACAGAAAAACATGGAGAAAATGTATGAAATCCAGCGCTCATTTATCAAAACTGTCTAACAGTTAATTAACAAACATTAAAAAAAACTGTTTTTGGTGCCCATGCCAACCAATCACAGAGCAACTTTCATTTTATCTCAGCACTGAGGATTGAATACTGTTGCCCATAGCAACCAATCATAGCACAGGTTTCACTACTATTTTGACCGGGTGCGCAAAAGGGGAGGATGAATTAATTCTCAGAATGCTAATGATTCTGTCAGACATTTGATTCAAGCGTCTTCAGTTCTCGGGTCGTTTGGCATTTTCCATGTCTGTCAACAAAGCACAAGGCCAAAGCTTGAAGGTGGTGGGAATTAACCTGGAGGAGTCCAGCTTTTCCCACGGTCAGTCGTACATGGCGTTTTTAAGAGTTGGGAATGGAAAAAATCTTTTTCTTTATGCTCCTGATGGAAAAACCACAAACATTGGGTATCTAAAGGCCTTGCAGTAAAAGTTATATAATAAAAATGTTAAATGCAAGGATCATTGAATTTGTCTATTTTAAGTTAATATATTAACATAGCATTAACCAGCCTAGGTGTCCTTCGACGTATTTATGCGTACATTCTAATATCATCTCTTTTTACTTAAAATGTCACGTTTTGTATTGCACGTATTCTATATCGGGTACCCGGGCTGATATTTATATATATATATATATATATATATATATATATATATATATACACACACATACACATATGTGTGTGAAAGAAAACATGCTCTCTGATTGATGGGGGTGAAGGCATGAATAAAAATGAATGTCACCCCTCTAGGAAAGGAGTATCACAGAACTGCTCTTCTGCAGGCTAGTCTCCCTTCCCGTTGCCCTCCCTCTATCTTCCACACACACGAACTGAACCTGCCAGTTGTAAATTTAGTATTTCCAACTAAATTGCAAATGGTTGTAGTTCCTGTTCTGTAGGAGCTATGGACATGAGTGGAGGCGTAACTAAAGGCTCAGGGGCTCTGATGCTAAAGGTGAGCTGGGCCCCCCCTCTATCTTTATCTGTACCCGTACCCATACCTAAACCATGCTGCACAGAGGCATAACATGAAGCTTCTGGGCCCCAATGCAAAACCTGTAACAGGGCCCCCAACTATAATGCTTTATTCATAGTACTGGGCTCCCTATATGGAGAAGAGAGGCCTTATGGGCCCCCTAAGGCTCCTGGGCCCGGGTGCAACCGCATCCCCTGCATCCTCTATGGTTACGCCCCTGGACATGAGTTATTTAAAAGCCAATAATCTTAGCCAGAGGCGTAACTTGAAGCTCCTGGGCCCCAATGCAAAACCTGTAATGGGGCCCCAGCTATAATACTTTATTCATAGTACTGGGGTCCCTATATGGAGAAGATAGTCCTTATAGGCCCCTTTAGGCTCCTGGGCCCGGGTGCAACCGCATCCCCTGCATCCCCTATAGTTACACCACTGATTTTAGCTTAAAAATTACACCAAAAGGTGTTTGGCAACCACAACAGTTTGAAATAACATAGTAATTTATGGAAATATTTGATTAAATGCCATTAAAACTGCTTTAAGTTCTAAAATGTGCTGCACCCTTCCCTTCATCCAAATTCTCTCCTTCAGTAAAAACGTGTAGATACCTTGGTCAACAATGACTGCAGTATCTACAAGGTTAAACAGTGTAGAGGAGTGATTACAGGAGCAAGTCCTCGTCATTTTACTCCTTTTTTGGAAATAACCTCAAATATGACACAGAGCAAATATGCTCCCTGATTGATGGGAGGGTGATAACAGAAATTCATGTCACTTCTTCCCTCGACAGAGAGCTATACAGAAGAATTACAGATCTTCTCTGCTGTGCGCTTGTCTCCCCTATTCCTCCAACTCTCTTGTGCACCCACACTAAAAAATGAGATCTGTAAATTCAGTATTCTCAACTCTTCTTCAAACAGCTGTAACTCCAGATCTGTAGGGGTCTGTACATGCTTAGATTTGAAATGACATCAAAAGCATGTTGGTAGCCCTGATAGAACCAGAGCTGCAATAGTTTAAGGTAGAACAGGCTCTGTTCATTCTACACTGTAAGGGCACCTGCAGAGGAGCATATGCGTAGATGTGCTTGTGATAGTATGATGTAATATTGCTGTGAAAGGAGTGTAATCGCGTGCAAATCTGCCCATTCTACTGTACTTTTCTACACTGCCAGACCCGTTCACATTGGTGCCACAATTGAATCAGCTGGGCAGTTCAATTAGTCCTCGGTGTTATCAATTAACACCGCAAAATTGTGCAGTTCGGTATGTAATTTAGAGGGGATAATATAGATTTCCATGGTGCCTTAGGTGAGCAAGTGTGTATAAATATAGAGCATCTCACATATTTTCACGCATGCAAAAATTGAGCGCAAAAACGCATAATGTGAGGGAACCTATTGAAATTCTCTGTGATTTGCTCGAGTGATTTTGTACGCCGAAAAATGTATGCAAAATTATCCATCTGCAAAAGCCCCAATGTCCTTTTCCTGCAGAATGAACAGAGCTCGTCTTAAAGGGGTTGTCCCGCGCCGAAACGGGGTTTGTTTTTTTTCAATAGCCCCCCCGTTTGGCGGGAGACAAACCCGATGCAGGGGTTTAAAAAAAAACAAAAAAACGGATAGTACTTACCCGAATCCCCGCGCTCCGGTGACTTCTTACTTACCTTGCGAAGATGGCCGCCGGGATCTTCACCCACGGTGGACCGCAGGTCTTCTCCCATGGTGCACTGTGGGCTCTGTGCGTTCCATTGCCGATTCCAGCCTCCTGATTGGCTGGAATCGGCACACGTGACGGGGCAGAGCTACGAGGAGCAGCTCTCCGGCACGAGCGGCCCCATTCAGAAGGGAGAAGACCGGACTGCGCAAGCGCGTCTAATCGGGCGATTAGACGCTGAAATTAGACGGCACCATGGAGACGAGGACGCTAGCAACGGAACAGGTAAGTGAATAACTTCTGTATGGCTCATAATTAATGCACGATGTACATTACAAAGTGCATTAATATGGCCATGAAGAAGTGTATAACCCCACTTGCTTTCGCGGGACAACCCCTTTAAGCTGCTGGGGGATTAAGCCATGTCTTTTGTTGCATATTGCAGAATTATTCCTCTCTTGGGAAAGTGCCCCTAAAACTTTGATTGTTTGATAACTCTTATTTGGACTTGGTTTGTAAAAACTGCTTGAAAGGAGGGGTTATGTGTCATAAAAGGGTCGTTTTGCGTAGCCTAGGAGTAAAGGGTAAAGTACTGTTTGTCAAAGCCTATTGTAAGTTCAATTTAAAATACAGATTTTTATACTGCATCTTACAGTGTCCTTAAAGTAAAGTTATACTACTATAGCCCCATAGGGTGATATTGACCTCTAGTACTCTGGCAAGGATCCTATTAGAGGTTAATAATATCTCAGCTTCCTGCCAGAATTCATTAACCCTTTCCAATCCACTGTCTGACCTCTGAAGACATTATGCTTTAAGGCTGTACAGCTCCGATTTTTGGAAGACGTCCAGCGGGGTTCTCTTACTGTATATTGCCAGTCTCTCTGATGTCGGAGCCTATCCAACGTGTCACCTCATGCGGTACTGGCTTTAGCCAGCATATACTGCCGTTGTATAATGGCAGAAAAAGAGTAAGCCCCCTAGGAAAACCAGGATCCAAATTGGATTGGAAAGGGTTAAAAGACCTTCAAACTACAATTGTAATGCTTATAAACAGGAACAGTGATTTTAACAAGATTTCAGTTTTTAAGGCATCTTAGGGACCTGTAGCACGAGACAGAATTAGGACACGCTCAAATATGCTGTTGTAGAATCCAACACCCAAATCCACAGGTGTAACTGCAGATTTCGGTGTGGAATTTCAGGCAGGGTTTAGGTTATTTTCAATTTCACATAAAATCTGTTGGTAGCCTGCAGATTTTGGTACAGAATTTACTGCAGCTTGGCATTCGAACTGCAGCCTAATTCCAGCCCATGTGAAAGATCCCTAATAAGTTGATCTGAAATTGCGGGAAGGGTGTAAAGAGGTGAAATTAATTGAGGGTTGGGGAGTTATGGGTGCAGGAGTTTGCAAAGGGGATATATGATGTCACAGATCAGTGCAAAGGCCTCTAGGAATTTGCATTCCTGGAGTTTTTCCTTCCTACTGTTTTGTTTGCTCTTTTGCTATTTTCTTATTAATGGAGATTCTTGCTCATAGAATAAGGCTATGTTCGCATGGCAGAATCCGCAGCAGAAATCTGTGACTATTCTGCCACATTTTTGCAGCAAATCTACATTTTCATTAAGTTTCGTCAATGGGCAAAATCCATGTGCGGAATTCTGACACATTTCCTCATGAAGAAGTGATATGTCATTTTATAGTAAACTGAAGACATGGTGAAATTCCGCGCATGAATTTTGCCCATTGACATAGTTAAATCTGCATGCAAATATATGGCAAAAGCTATGGCAGAATAGCCAGAGATTTCTGCCATGGTTTTACAGACAGAATCAATGGGGAAAATTCCATGGCAAATCCAGCCATGTGATGATAGTCTAAAAACTTGTGTTATACATTGGGCCAGCTGGATGGAGGGATATATTCAATCCCAACTTTTTAATGCCTATGTTTGTCCATATGTTCTAGACACTGAGGCCTTAGTAAGACGGGCGTTTTTTGCCGCGATTTGCGCATGCGTCCGGCGATTTTAAAAAACTATTGCTTTGCAATGGTATCGGACACATGAGCGCTTTTTATGCGCTCGTCCGATAAATTATAGAACAGAAATCGCAGATCGCACCTATCTGCGATCTGCGATTCCTGTTCTCTTCTCTATATGCGCTCAATGGGGTCAGCGGCAGCAGCACCGACCCCATTGAGAACATATACTACAAAGATCATTCTCCTCTGCCACAGCTGTAACAGCTGTGGCAGAGAAGAATGGTGTTTGCCCATTGAATTCAATGGAGCCGGCAATACAGCCGGCTCCATTGAAAGCAATGGGCTGCCAGCGAGCGCGGGATGAATTTTCGGGAAGGGCTTAAATATATAAGCCCTTCCCTGCAATTCATCCAGTAATGTGTAAAAATAAAAAAAAATATATATATACTCACCTTGTCCCGGCAGACGGAGTTCAGCCGCAGCCGGCGGCAGTTCTCCTGAACTGCTCTCTGTAGTATTCAGCAGCTGGGGATTTAAAATCCCCGCCTGCTGAATGAGCTGCCTCTGATTGGTCACAGCCTGACCAATCAGAGGCAGCTCTCACTCACACCCATTCATGAATTCATGAATGGGTGAGTGACTGCTGCCTCTCATTGGCTCAGCGCAGGGCCAATCAGGGGCAGCTCTCAGCTGAATGACACGGGACAAGGTGAGTATATATATTTTTTTTATTTTTACACATTTCTGGATGAATTGCAGGGAAGGGCTTATATATTTAAGCCCTTCCCGGAAATTCATCCCGCGAACGCCCGCAGCGCATTGCTTTCAATGGAGCCGGCTGTATTGTCGGCTCCATTGAATTCAATGCGCTGGACAGCTTCGGCCCGTTTCTATTGAAACGCGGCTAGGAGCAGTATTTTCAGGCGATTTTTCGGCTCCGGTCATGCGATTTGTGGATGCGCATCCGTCATGCGATCAGCAAATCGCGGGAAAAAACGCCCGTGTGACTAAGGCCTGAGAACGTACTTCTTTTTTAGGGCGTATTTAGACAGACAGGTTTTCTCCTCTTATGCAGACGTGATAATCACGGATCAATGGATTTCAGTGGTTTCGGTTTTTTTTACTATCGGGATTCTCGCCTATTAATTAGATGCCCGAGAAGAAAAGATGTGTGGAGACACCTAGGAGGTAAGTAAAGAGACTTATAAAGCCATGCAAGCTCCTCTGAGTCCCATATGCAGAGCAGCTTGCATGACCTTATAAGTCTCCTCACTCACCTTTTTGGTGCTCTCCTTAAGGAGATATGATATTCTTCCAGACCCACATTATAGGCCTCTCACTAGTTAAGCCAGAAGCCTACAGAACACTGGTGAGGAGCAGAAACCCCCAAAACAGCTGTATGTGTATGTTTTTTTTGGCTTCTCGTTAATTCCCAATCATTGCTATAAAGATTTGTTTAAAGGATCTGACACTGATTTGAAGGAATGCTGCCATCTGAAAGGTGGCACTGCAGAGGTATTGTTCCGTCTTCCTTATTTCCATATTATGATCAGTAACGTGGTAGCATGTGATGACAGTGTGATGGTCTGTTCTCGGATAATGTGCTGACTTCTCTGCACAGCAGAAAGAAGCAGCTCGTAGTTTTATGCAAATTAATAGTAAATCAATTACTTTGACCACAAGCAAATTGTTGTCACCTGGAGATGTGACACCAGTATTTCTGAAGCAGTCACATGTGTTAGCTGTTCCTAAATCATTGGTATCAGGAGTGTACCAAGACTAGTTGAACCATAGACAGACATCTGAGAGAGGATCACACAGTGGCAGGTCATGAGTGATTGATCCTAGTGGCATGTCTTGTATCCCAGCAACAATGTGCCACAGTAGACCAACTGAATCAGCAGTGCAACAGCAGAGAAATTGGACAAATTTTCACAATGACCATGTGGCATACCTTGCATCAACTAGGGTTCAGTAGCCAAAGGCTGACATGGGTGCTCTTGATGCCAAAAGTCCCTTGTATGAGCCAGGGAAAGTTGTCAATGGACCTTGGACACACGGCAAAAGGTTGCCTAGAGCAAGGAGTCCTGTTTTCTACTGAACAATATGGATGTCCTGGTCTGCATCTGTTCTAAGCCATACCTTATGGGTACATCATTGAGGTTCAACAGTCTCGTCGTAGCAGTGTCATGATCCGAGAAATATTTTCCTCGGCATTGTCTTGGGCTGTTGGTCATCATACCATAATCCTTGAATGGTGCACACTAGAGTAACCTGTTAGCTGAACATTTGTTCCCATATCTTCAGGAAGTCTTTCTCGGTCACAGTGACATCTTTCAACAGGACAACTTTCCTTGTCATAGAGCTCAGATTGCAATGAATTCTCTACACTGCCTTGGCCCCCAAACTCAATTGACTGTAACTTCATTGAGCATGTTTGGGATATGCTGAAAAAAGCTGTGAGATCTACTCTCACTTATGCACAAGATATGCTACAAATTAATGAATTTGATGTAGTTGAGTATAGTCGATGTGTACCACCTTGTGCAATCTGTACCCACGACACCTAAAACCACAATTGCCAAAATATGTAGACTAACCTACTATTGTGCAGCTGTTAATGTAGTAATTGTTCTGTGTATATTGTAATTATACTGATACATTACTGTTTCTCATCCCGCACTTTCTTCTGTATATCTGTATGAAGAATATGGTTCCCTGTGGTTTTGCACTTAACATCATTTCATATGGTGGTGCAGAAAATACTAAAAATGGATGCCTCCCAATATAAAAATGTGAGTATTAGTATGAATTCTGGTTATATATTCCATTTAGTTAGAAGAAAAAGTATATTTGCATCATGTTAGCCAGTAACAAAAAATGTTTTCTACTGTTCTTACCTTTTAATAGCTAACTGAAAAAGTTAATGACAAATACTCTCTAGAAAATACCAGGGTTTTTATGTGCTTTTTGCCATTTTTACCGCATGCAAGATGTCTGTGTTACGATCATGTGTGCAAACTAAGCACAGAGCCCACATGATCATGACCAGAGAGATACACGCACACGGATTTCAAGCAACTGACCCTATGCTATCGGGAGGTTGACCTGGCCCTACCTAAATGGGGACATTGCCCTAATAAGGGCAGCTCAGCGGTCTTTGGATCTGGGCCCTAGCTGATCCTAGGAGCCATGCACCAGAACAGGACGCATTTACATGCCACATGACAGGGACTGAACAACAGGACACAGAGTCAGAATACACAGCATACAGCAGCCAAAATGCAACCACTAATAGCAGATGATAAGCTGAATATAAATACCAGGTATTAGTTGACATTTTGTACAAAACATGGAAGCTAGCGGGCCAAACTTCACAGCTCCTGGTTATACCGCTAGTCCCTACACTAACCAGGAATCCATCAGAACCGGATGCAGTTCACACAGAACGCTGCAACAGGACAGGACACAGATAGCAGGTCACATAGCAAGCTAACACAAAACTGACAGAATATAAAAGAACAAACGGACATGAACCAGCGAGACACAGATCACACAGCAAACTTCAACAGACCAGGATTCGTGACTGCTCACCCTGAACACCAGACAGAGACTGACCAGGAGCTGGGTTTATATGTGAGCACAGACTCAGGAGATTGGCTAGCAGGAAGTACCACACCCAGCCAGCTCAATCAATTAACCCTGTGAGGGCTGTGCTGCTAGGAAGCTTAGAACTACAGATCCCAGCAGCACGTATAACAGTCTGATTTCAGAAATTACAGAAATTATTTAAGAAATAAAAATAATAAATCTTGTTATTTGTATAGTGTCAAATTATTCTGCAGCACTTTCAGATCATTTATTTATTATCCCCCTCTTAGCTGGGTACTCATTTTGCATGGGTCAACCTTGAGCCGGCTATCTGAACCATGCAGGAAATGAACCCGCAATATTCAGGTCGTGAGCTTAGAACTGCATTTCTGCTGCCTTAGCACTCTGCGCCACACAAGGCTCCTAACTTGATAGCTACTCTGGTAGTGAAAGAGTTAATACACTTTATGTGGTGCCATACTTTATGTGGTGCCATTGACATCACTGAATGTTTGATAGCTTAGTCTGGAGTTTACCTGGCAGTGTCAATATGAAACATGCTATTAGGACAGCCTCCATTATACCTCGCAAAGCATGAACATAGTCAGTAGTAACACTAACATCTGTTTCATAGGTGATAGGAGAATATTATTTTCTCTTTCTGACACCATCATGACAGATACATAACAATATAAAGTTATGTAGGATTTATTCTTACCCTGAAACTAAAATAGTAATCTAAATGATTCATCACTTCTAGTAGTGCATTGAGTACATAAGAACTATTTTCGGGTATGAAAATCCAAGCTGTTTCCATAGCAACACACTTGTTTTTCAATTATGAAAAACTGAACATTTAGGTGAGTAGCATATAAACTCTACTGATCACATTTTAGAATTATATTTTATTATCATTTTTGATTAATTTGCTGTTTGGTTATTAACCGTTATGCATTTTAAGATTAAGATGAAATTTCATTAATTCTTGCTCTCAAGATAATATATTTTGAAATATATTCTGATTGATGCTGGTTGATGAGAAATTTGCAATAGGTTTTCACTTAAGCTTGTATTGACAACTTATGCAGATGCCATGGCTGTGTGCTCAGAGCCTGTACGGAAGCACACTGAGTCCCCACTGGTCTGTCTTAAGGATCCATAGACACTCTATATGCTGCCTTAGGCCTTAGTCAGACAGGCGTTTTTTCGCGCGTTTTGCGCATGCGCATGCGTTCGGCGATTTTATAAAACCATTGCTTTGCAATGGTATCGGACACATGAGCGCTTTTTATGCGCTCGTCCGATAAATTATAGAACAGAAATCGCAGATCGCACCTATCTGCGATCTGCGATTCCTGTTCTCTTCTCTATATGCGCTCAATGGGGCCGGCGGCAGCAGCGCCGACCCCATTGAGAACATATAGAAGACAAATCATTCTTCTCTGCCACAGCTGTAACAGCTGTGGCAGAGAAGAACGATGTTTGCCCATTGAATTCAATGGAGCCAGCAATACAGCCAGCTCAATTGAAAGCAATGGGCTGCCGGCGTGCGCGGGATGAATTGTCGGGAAGGGCTTAAATATATAAGCCCTTCCCTGCAATTCATCCAGAAAAGTGTTTAAATAAAATAAATATACATACTGACCTGCTCCCGGCAGCCGGAGTTCCGCGCGGCCGGCCTGCAGTGGGTGTGAAGGGGGTGTGAGTCAGACCTGCCCCCTGATTGGCTCAGCGCTGAGTATGTATATTTTTTTTATTTTAACACTTTTCTGGATGAATTGCAGGGAAGGGCTTATATATTTAACCCCTTCCCGATAATTCATCCCATACTCGCCCGCAGCGCATTGCTTTCAATGGAACCGGCTGTATTGCCGGCTCCATTGAATGCAATGCGCTGGACAGCTTTGGCGCGTTTCTAATGAAACGCGGCTAGGAGCAGATTTTCGGGCACCGGTCACGCGATTTGCGGATGCGCATCCGTCATGCGATCTGCAAATCGCACGAAAAAACACCCGTCTGACTAAGGCCTAATGCTGCTTTTATAAGGCACTTTATTGTACCCTGTAATCAGGGGAAAATACCCAAGTAATCTTAGGAAATCCATGAAGAAAAAAAAATAACTCTTGTGTGCCCATAGTGTAAAACTAGAGGATATCAAAGGCCCAGCAAGGTCTTACAGAATTCTTTGTAAAGTGATTCATGCAATATATATCTATCTTCTATCTATCTATCTATCTATCTATCTATCTATCTATCTATCTATCTATCTATCTATCTATCTATCTATCTATCTATCTATCTATCTATCGATCATATTTCAACCTACTACTACAAGAAGAAAGTAAAGGGCTGCAGTTAACTTATGCCCCATTAACACTGGATGAGCTTTTGGGCAAACGATGCCTGGCAGCTCCTCCCAATGACGCTTGCCCCTACGCTATTAAACAAAATCACAAAAAAGGAATATATAAACAGACAAAAAAAATCACAGAAAGCGGGCATATACTTACTGATATACTGATCCAGGAGGGCAGGTAAAAACAAGCCATCCCTCAACATGCAGACAATCAAACTGCTAAATGGCGGAGCAATAGCACAGGTGCATGGTACTAATGAACAACCACTCACACACTTTCCTTATATTTAGGAGAGTGGATGCTTAGTACTATTCTTGCACAAAAACAAGGCATATGCAGGGTATCAGGCCACATGATTAAAGATGAGCGAACACCAAAATGTTCGGGTTCGCGTTATTCGAAACGAACTTCCCGCGATGTTCGGGTGTTCGTTTCGAATAACGAACCCCATTGAAGTTAATGGGCGACCGGAACATTTTTGTATTTCGCCGATGCTCGCTAAGGTTTTCATGTGTGAAAATCTTGGCAATTCAAGAAAATGATGGGAACGACACAGCAAGTTCTCCTCTGCCACAGCTGTAACAGCTGTGGCAGAGAAGAACGATGTTAGCCCATTTAATTCAATGGAATCGGCAATACAGCCGACTCCACTGAATGCAATGGGCTGCCGGCGATCGCGGGATGAATTGTCGGAAAGGGGTTAAATATATAAGCCCTTTCCTGCAATTCATCCAGAAATGTGTAAAAATAAAAAATATATATATACTCACCTGGTGCCGACAGACGGAGTTCAGCGCGGCAGGCTGCAGTTCTCCTGAACTGCTCTGAACAGCTGTGAGTAGTATTCAGCAGCCGGGGATTTAAAATCCCCGCCTGCTGAATAAGATGCCTCTGAATGGTCACAGCTCTCCTGCCCCTGAGCCAATCAGAGGCAGCCCTCACTCACCCATTCATGAATTCATGAATGGGTGTGAGTGAGGGCTGGCCTCTGATTGGTCAGGCTGTGACCATTCAGAGGCATCTTATTTAGCAGGCGGGGATTTTAAATCCCCGGCTGCTGAATACTACTCACAGCTGTTCAGAGCAGTTCAGGAGAACTGCAGCCTGCCGCGCTGAACTCCGTCTGTCGGCACCAGGTGAGTATATATATATTTTTTATTTTTACACATTTCTGGATGAATTGCAGGAAAGGGCTTATATATTTAACCCCTTTCCGACAATTCATCCCGCGATCGCCGGCAGCCCATTGCATTCAGTGGAGTCGGCTGTATTGCCGGTTCCATTGAATTCAATGGGCAAACATCGTTCTTCTCTGTCACAGCTGTTACAGCTATGGCAGAGAAGAAGGATTTGTCTTCTATATGTTCTCAATGGGGTTGGCGCTGCTGCCGCCGGCCCCATTGAGCGCATATAGAAATGATTTCTCAGGGAAGAAAGTTAAAGTAACCCGAACATCCGAACATCGTGTGGTGTTCGTTACGAATAACGAACATCCCAAACACCCTAATATTCGCCCGAGCATCAAGCTCGGACGAGTACGTTCGCTCATCTCTACACATGATACATGTAGTGCACTATGCAGGCTTACAACATATTAATCATGCCATGTTTCAACCCAGCGGGCTGCCCTGCACCTCATAGGCGAACCACACTGGCACTGGCACCCTGGGCTTCCCCAGCATTCAAGGTCGCGCTGCGTGTTACTGATTAATACTGATAAGTGCAGGAAGCAAGAGCTAGATGGGAGATGGACCAATATGGTCAGAAAACAGACTAGATGATAATAATTGACCCAAAGTTGGGCCTTTCTTAGCTACATTCCTGTGACCATTACGGAGAATAGATGTGAAGATAGGATCAATATGCATATTTCCTGAAATTTGGAACTAAATGCAAGGGAAAATATTGCGCAGGATTTTTTTTTACATATGAAGGCATATATAAGAGATCAGATTGATCCCTATTGTCTACAATGGATTTGTCTCTGTTTAACATCCATGATGGATATTTGAGTTCTTTCGAAAGATGAATGATTTTATGAATCTCACTATTTAATTGAATAGCGAAAGAACAATTATGTTTTACATGAAGTAACTTTCCAAAGGAACACTCTTGATAGTGTGAGTGGAGGAACATGATGAAGCATGCAACACCATAAATAACAGGCCATACCAGGTGAATGCTGCATTAAAGGGATTGTCACTGGAAAAAAGGTACTGTCATTATCATCAAGCCATACAAATTATAACAATAGAAGAGGAAACTTCTGCTCCCATACGGGCCCCGGTACACGGAAAAAAAAAACTACCAACTGATATTATAAGAAAAAAACTTAATTCACAGGTATAATTTCTACATACCTCTAAAAAAACCCTCTAACACCAGTTTAGCCAAATTATGAGGAATAACCATGTCAGAGAGTTCACATCAACCATTATCCACATATAACTTGGCTGCCAGGAAAAACACTATAGTTGGCTGAAAAGATCTTTAGAATCTTCAATGTAACCAGGGATATTGGGGACGAGAGGTTGTAAGAAACTGTCCACCCATGCACACGGGTTCTTATTGAGAGAACCAATGCTTGCAACTATTGCACGAAAAGGAGGAACACCAGGCTTATGGATTATTGGGTAGCAAATGGAAAATTGTCATGATAGGATGTTGTAGCTTAATGCCATCTGCCTGTTTGGATGTGAGAACACCCGGACTGCAATGCTCATCTGTCAAAAAATATATATTTTTTGAAGTTGAAAAGTTGGGTCAAACTGCAGTTCACAATTCTGGATGTGTCAGATAAAATATCCAGATTTTGCTGTTTGTGGAATAAAGAATTATGACAGAACCCCCTTTGTCAGCCTCATGTATCACAATATCAACTGTTTGACAGCCATGAATTCCTGTTGGGTCAAATTATTGCCAGAAAGCCTGGATAACATATTAGAACAAAGAAAATTCAAATCACGTTTGACGACTCCAAAAATTGATCAAGAGAAGCCGAATGGGATTGGATGGGATTAAAAGGCTCTTGGGAATACAAAACCAAGCTGGGCAAACTCTCAGATAGCAAGTGATGAAGATCTGAGAATTCAGATATATTCTGAAAAGAGAACACGCCTGGTGTGGTAGCCACCTCATCTGAAGGATTCTACTGGGTATTAAAAAATGTTTTTTAACTGTGAATTTCCTAGAAAAAGGGTTAACATCAAGTTAAGTTTTATACACGTCAAAATGACAATCCACAAGACAATAAGGAAATTTGTTCAGAAGTCAAACGTTTGGCGGACAAATTAATATAACCTGATTTATCTCTGGGTGCGTTTGGGATATTGCCGATCCACGTCTGTGCTTCCTCCCTGCCCTGCATTTTTGGAAACTTACGTCTAACAACCACAATATTATCAGCATTGTGTGACCCTGAGGAAAAAGACACGCGCAAAGCAAATATCGAAGACGCAGTGTAAGAAGATTCAATGTCCGTGGAGCTAAAAATAACCATAGATTTATTATTTTGACCCTTCTGCTTATTTTTGAGAATAAAGGGAAGAGTAAAAACACAATTTTGCTTAATAAACCAGGTATATCCATACAATAGTCTTGCATGTCAAGAAATATTTTTCTTCATTTTAAAGTCCAGATCCTTGAACTTTTGTCCGGAAAATGTCAAAACAGGCTCTTGCATCTGCTTGATATCCAGACGTATCTGTTCTGAAGCATCTTGTTCAAACTTGACTAGTAAATGCATTAATTAGTTAATATAACACAAAAAGAAAACCCAACAGGAAAAAAAAGCAAAAACACACAGTGCATGTCAGCAGCCTCAGACGTCGTTCAAAATTGCCTGTTCATGAGGGCGTGGCCTGACTGAGCTCTGGGATGGATATCTCCTATAGGGATGTATAGCAGCTCTTTATTGGATCTTTCTGGTCTTATCCAGGACCTAATACAAGGGCAACCTTCAATAACACGGTAAAAGGCAGCAAAGAAGGCACTCACGTGGCTCACAAACTTTTTTCCATCCTGTGGCTTGCAGCATGTGCCAGAAGAAAATGGCCCCTCTATGAGTAGCAGTAGTTCAGAGCATATAGCAGGGAAAAGGGGCTTCCAGAGCCAGACCTCCTCACTGGCTCAGCTATCATCCGGCCATGTAAATTCTAAGGATGGCTCCGATTCCCCTACAGCAAATGGAAGCACATATCCCACCATTGAGTCGGTGCCCACACATGAACCAGCAATTAACCCTGCATGGTCCCTATCTAACCACTAAGAAAAGCAAATGCCCAAATTAGATGACTCATCAGCACTGAGTAAGTTATTTAATGCAAAAGATGCAGATCCTATTACAGCTATACCATTTACTGCTAATGCTGCTTCAGAGACTTTTGTCACTGAAAATGTTATACTTTCTCCATACCATTTCTTTACCTATTCTTCATCCCATTTTGCATGCATTCCAGAAACACTTGAGTTCATTTATTTGGGGTTGCGAGTGGCGGAATAGACCAAGAGTGGCACTCTCTAGTCTACAGAAACATGGGAAGAAAGGAGAAGTTGGTCTCCCTAGCCTAACAGCAAACTACCACTCCTTTATCTTAAAACTAATTAGGGAGTGTTGGTCTCTTATACATGGTGTAAGCTGTCCCTCTTTAGGACAAAGTATGGCAGGGAGAATATCAATATGTTCTCAACTCACTGATTGATTAATCCAAAAATGACATTGTCACAGGTTGCTACATTAAAAGCTTCAATTTTAGCATGACTAACTATCTTTTTTAGACTCCTTTAAAGTCACTTTAATTAAGATTTCAGTTCCATTAGCTTTGGAAAAAAATATAATGTTTCTACCAGGCCTGTATATTGAACCCTGGGAACATTCGGTAATACAACTCATTTGTAACCTTTTTTTCTTTTGGCTCTGTCAGGTCCTTTGAAGATTTTACTTGGGACTATAATTTACCTAAACAAGATTTTTTTTAGTTATTTACACATAAAACATTTTTTAAGCACTCATCCAAATACTCACATTGAATTGTCTAAACAGATCTATGATTTCTTGTTTTAAACCCAGAAACTGGAGTTAATTAGTGCAAAGAGAAAATATGAATATGTAAATGGAGAAGTGGAGATCTCTAAAAAAAATGCATATGCTAAACTGGGAAAAAAGATATAGGCAAGATAGTCTTGTTAGAACAATGGTTCGAGGCTATAAAATGGTCCCTTAGCGCGTCTTTATGTGCCAACTTACGAGAAGTTTATCATAAGCCCTTGTTGCAATGGTATCATGATCCCTCCAAACTAGCATATTTATTTCCCAGTACATCCAATAAGTGCTGGCGACAGTTTGGCAAGGTAGGTACTTTATTTGACACAGATGTCACATTTGTAAATAACCTCAACACAACATATACGAACAGCCACATGAATTCCCACCACCCACTACCATGCACAGCCCATTTGGGCCAAAGGGCAGAGTCTCATCCTGCTTCCTCTTCTGCTGTTGTAGTTTCCTCTTCCTCCATCTCCCACCCTATTTATGCAGAAGCCTCTGAACACAGAGAGGCAGTTCTGTGTAGGGGCAGTAGCACACCTACTTTAAGCCACTCCTGCGCAATTGACTGGGCTGCGGGCTTCAGAGCCAGGAATGGGAAATGGAGAGCATAAGTTGAGCACCAACCATCACCACCACCTTCACCAACATTGACATCTATTCCATATTCCAGCATGTCCCATATCAGCAGCCTTCCTTCCATCCCCCAGCTATGGGAATGTAAACCAAATAATACTCCAACCATCCACGAGCACAGAGACTGAATACTAGCATTTCACAGCTGCTTGCAATGAAAATGCTGCCCTTCAGGCTAGTGGACACAGATGCCTTCCGCAATTAGGCAGGATGCATCTTGCTATGGACATGTGGTCCAGAAAGCATGGCCAGGGACACTGCATATCCTAACAGCACACTGGATTAATGCCCTTCAAGTGGGGCATGGAGTTGAAAGTTTAATTTCAAAGAAAAAAATCCAATATAAAAAAATATACATTTTCTCCACAAAAACCTTATCTCACATAGTGAATGCAATAAAAATATTTTTAAAACTGTTTGCCAAAATTGCAATTTTTCTTCAGTTAGCATCCAAAAAACACAATAAAATGCAATCCAAAAATCACAGGCACCTCAAAATGTTACCAATAAAAACTACAACTCTTCCTGCAAAAAATAAGACCCACACACAGTTCTGGTGCATTAAAAGAGGTATACGGGCAAAAAATAAGACCCACACACAGTTCTGGTGCATTAAAAGAGGTATACGGGCACATGATGTCAACATAGTTTTTCCTTTTTAAAAGTCACTGGTCAGACCACACATGGAATAATTTTGCATAGCTTTGAGCACTGGTACTCTAAAAGGAAAGATCAGAGCTTGAGCAAGTTCAAAGGCACGCAACTTAAGTAATAAATGTAATTGGTGGACTACAATAGCCAGAGAGGTTATAAAAACTGGAGTTATTTAGTTTAGAAAAAAGACACTTGAGGGGCGACCTAATAACTATGTATAACTATAACAGGGGTCAATGCAAGGATCTCGCCCATCATCTATTTATACCCAGGACTGTGACAGCAACAAGGGGGTGCCCTCTACATCTAGAGAAGAGAACATTTTTACCCAAACATAGAAGGGGATTCTTCACCATTCACCATGTGGTGATGGTGAGCTCAGTAAAACAATTTAAGATGTGCCTTGATACTTTTTTTGAGTGTAATAATATTACATTTTGTAGTTAATGTTGCATGTTATAGTCTCTGACTGTTACATTCGTGTGGACAAGACACCTGGCCCACATGAACATTATGGATAGGGAAAACCAGGTAATACAACCACCAATTAATACCTCTCCCTACCTTCTACAAAGGAAGGTTACCAAGGACCTACCTGAGTCGGGACATCACCCCAATAAGGGGTGCCCCAGCAGTCTTCGGATCTGAGCCCTTGCTGCCCTTAGGAATCCATGCACCCAGGCTAGGACGCATACGCATGCCACCACCGACAGCGACAACTGGACAGGATAAGAAGGTACACAGAGCCATAATCAAACCATACAGCAGCTAATACACCAATACTAGTAGCAGATGTTAATGCTAGAAATGCAAGATATTTGTTAACATTTTGGCCGAAATATGGAAGCTAGCAGGCCACGTCATGGCTCTCAGCAATTCCGCTAGTCACAACACTAACCAAGACACAAGCCTTTCTTGCAACCACCATACATAGAACCTGCTTACACTACACACAGAGAGAAATGGGAACAGAGAATGCTGACCATACCTGGGAAGACAGCTCTTATGTGTACTTTCCTGGAGTGATTGGCTGACTGGAGACACACACATGCCCAGCCAGCACAATGCTCCATCACCTGAGCAGGAGAACTCCAGAGCACCTGTAGAGCCGCAGGTCTCAGAAGGCAGATGTGACACTGACTACTTCCAAAGGGTTGTTGATACAGGGAGTTATTTTGATTGCTTTTAACTCAATGTTTTTTTGCCTTCCTCTGAATTAACATTGCAGGAAAATAAGCTGAACTGGATGGACACAAGTCTTTTTTTCCAAATTAAAAAAACTATGCTACTATGTAATATTAAAATCTTTATATGAGTTACCTATAGGCCACCAAATATTACAGAATACACTGAAAATCTATTGCTAAGGCAAATAGATGACACAGCAAATCACAATTAGGTAATTATTATTGAATGTTCCTTATATGAACTGGTAAGATAATTACCTGTCCCAGCTTGTACAAGATCCAAGGAGGTAAGTTCTAGAATGTACATCAGAAAGTCTCTGGATCTTGTGCATCTTGACTTCTCGAAAGCACAAAATATTGTGCGGCATAAAAAGTTGATGTATAAAATGAGAATACTTGGTCTGGGGATATAAAAAGTCTACACACCCCTGTGAAAATGCCATGTTTTTGTCATGTTAAAAAAACCTGACAAAGATGAATAATTTCAGACGCATTTCTACCTTCAATGTGACACGTTATCTGTACAATTAGACTAAAAAAGAAATTAAAATCGGATCCCACAGATATGCGAGAAAGCAGGAGATTCAGAATTTTTAAAAAGGCACAGTGTATGCGCTGGGGCATCGGTTGGCGTGCCCGGATGCATCCACCGTGCTGAAGAAAGAAGATCCAGCCGTGACGGAGGAGACCCGCACTGGATTCAGACATAAGAACCTGTGTTTTTATGCTCATGTCAGTGGGCACAGATGGATTCCGCTGCGCGATTCAGCAACAGAATCCATGTGTTCCTGTGTGCATGAGGCCTAACTCATAGAATAAAGATATCATAAAAATACATGATGTTATAGCGAGCTTCCGAACCTCTCAGGTTCTTCGTCAGGCTGAAATGGAATAGATCCAAAGAGGCATGCATATTTATACACACTCATGACACACATACTTATGACAAATCACAGATATGAATGTGATTGGTTTGCAGACTTTTTATATCTGCTGTATAAATACAGGGTGATTGAAAAGTTAGGGCCACCCTTAATATCTTTTGGAGAAAAAGAAAACTTGTACAACACTTAGATAATTTCTATTTCTGAATTTAAAAAAGTCTTAGCTTGCAGCATTTTTTCCACAGCTGCCTAAAAGTTTTGCGCAGTACTGTACAGTAATGAGACGACCTTGAGAAAGGACTGAGCTGACATAACCTCTAAGAAAAAACCCGACACCTGATAATCCTGCACCAATCCAGTAACACACCGGTACTATTAAAGGGGTTGTCCGGCCATAAACATTAGGTCTCATTACTTCTGTTTGCCCAATACAATGCACTTTGTAATATACATTGTGCATTGTAAATTAGGCAAACAGAAGTTATTCACTTACCTCTTGGCTGCCCCCCCTGTGTTGCTCCTCAGTTGCCATGGTTCCTGGTTCCGACAAGTCTCTTCTCCTCTTCTTGTCGGGACGACCGGGGACGCGCCTCTCCAGCACAGCTCTGCGCATGTGCAGAAGTTCAGCCTGGGAAGCTCAGTTCTGCCTGAGGAGGCGTGGCTGCTGGCTCTTCAACTCCTAGGTAAGAATGAGAGGAGGGGCGGGCTCTCGTGGGGGGAGGGGGAGGAGGGAGGGAGGGGGGAGGATGGATGGATGAATGGATGGATGTGTGCAAGTGGCTATCAGAAGTCCGGGGGGGTGGCAGTGATGTGTGTCTGTGCAATGTCAGGATGGATGGATGGATGTGTGCAAGTGGCTGTCAGAAGTCCGGGGGGGGGGGAGGAGGGGGGGGGGCAGTGATGTGTGTCTGTGCAATGTCAGGATGGATGGATGGATGTGTGCAAGTGGCTGTCAGAGGCCCGGGGGGGGGAGGGGGGGCAGTGATGTGTGTCTGTGCAATGTAAGGATGGATGGATGGATGTGTGCAAGTGGCTGTCAGAGGTCTGGGGGGGGGGAGGGGGGGCAGCGGCAGTGATGTGTGTCTGTGCAATGTCAGGATGGATGGATGGATGTGTGCAAGTGGCTGTCAGAGGTCCAGGCGGGGGGGGGGGGGGCAGCGGCAGTGATGTGTGTCTGTGCAATGTCAGGATGGATGGATGGATGTGTGCAAGTGGCTGTCAGAGGTCCAGGTGGGGGGGGGGGAGGAGGATGGATGGATGTGTGCAAGTGGCTGTCACTTGCACACATCCATCCATCCATCCCCCCCCCCCCCGCCTGGACCTCTGACAGCCACTTGCACACATCTATCCATCCATCCTGACATTGCACAGACACACATCACTGCCGCTCGCTCCCCTCCCCCCTCCTGACATGAGTGTATAACTCAGTCTCCCCTTGCCACACCCCCTCTGATTATAGTATGCAGCAGGGGGCGGGGCCTGGGCGGGGAGAGACTGTAGAGCAGTTCAATAGAGGTGGGCATGTCGTGGGCGGGGCTAGGACGTGAGCTGAGGGAGGCCATGAAATTTTGCCTGTTCATGTCTCTTACTACCATCGGGAGCGCGCACACAGAGGCGCCATCTTTGAAAGCTACAATGAACATCAGAGTCTAAGGTAAGAAACTGACATTGCAGCTGATCTGCCGGCCAGTTTGAGCCCCTGTATGCTGTCTGTTACTATCCTTACTGAAAGGAAAGCAGCAGCATTATAAAAATTTTTACCCTGTGTGGCCGGACAACTCCTTTAAGTACAGTACCCCTACTGCAGTGTCCTTGATGGAAGTCTGTTTTAGGTCCAAACTTTTTTTCATTGTAATATCTAAAGCTTAAGAATTGTGATGCGATTCACGCATTCGCTGCAAATCCTCTTGCCACATTTGCTTTTTATCACAAGCCATTCTCTTTAGTGTAATATAAGAAGTTTTCTTCAAACCTCTTGCTTTTATAGCATATCTTACATTGCTTGATTTCTTCTTCACTGCTGTGTACTAAATAGCAGAAAAACTCTAGTAATAAATTACCATGTAATAAACATTTGAATGATATTCCCATCCATGGTTACGGCACGGCAGTATTGCTCAAATCAGAATTGGATAGAAATTTAATGCGCTCATCATTTGTGTGTGTTTCAAGACATTGTTCAGCAGTCAATTCATTACATACTCATTGAGCAAAGCATAAAGTAACTAACTCAAAGAGGCAAAAACACCATGCCTTATTAATATAGGATATGAAAAGAGACTTGGATGAGAAAAACGGTAATTTACTATGTAATGTGATTTACGATTCCAACTAAATGTACAATAAATTGTATCTTCTATTAAGGAGTTTTAAACTACTGTGACTCGTCGCTTCCCGTGGCGTTCTACCATAAATTCTTGCTTCAGCCCCACAAAGTTATGTAAATGAAGAAAAGTATTTCTCGACTTTTCAAAGACATTTCCTTCCTGCACAGTACATTCTTAAATGCGTATGGAAGTATATGAAAACAACACAATACACAATTACTTGTATTTTTCAAGAAAGGTAACTGAAATGCAAAACCCAACTGTGTTCTTGATTAGAATCAGTAAAACTACTTTTTTCAGTATCATTTTCATTCCAAATGAAGCCGTTTTCTTTTTATTGTTTGTACTCCCCCCCTCCCTTCCATCCTTTTCTTTTCCTTTTTCTTTGTACTTGAGAAATGTACATTTTCTTGCTATTATAAATCAAGTGTAAGATTTGACTCAATTGTACGACATTGAATAAAATTTAGATAAATTAGGTGTTATTCCTGTTATTTAAATCCTACTGCAGGAATATTTATTCATTACCGTGACATTTCAGTAAGAATATGTTCAAGTTAATAGGAAATGTGGGAAATTATTAATAAAGGAGCGCTATGATCTCAATACAGTTAATCAATACACAGTATGAAACGGATTTACTAAATTGATTGCTACAGAAAATGGTAAGGAAATAATGTCTCTCCTTATGTCTCTCCCACTTAGCTCATTGTAAAATAAAATTGCTCACCTTACATTTTCTGCTCCACTTTTGAGGGCAGGACCAGATTGATATTCTTGAAGAATTGGCTTCAGAGCCCACTCGCCCATTGGCTCAGGGGAACTCTGGGCATATTTTTGTATTCTGCAATCTTGCAAATTGCTATTTTGTAAAATTGCTGCAAAATCAGCACACATTTACCATCACTTAATTGCTCAAAAATGTAAATGTTTTTGCGGCAATTTTGTGCGATGGTGACAAAACTGCAACTAGAGGTGGATCTTTGGTGTCACACAGCAGGTGTGGATCCACTGTGCATCATACTAATTTGATTTTGGGCTACTCTAAAGAGCAGCACCTATGGGTTCCCTGATTTTCACCTTTCAACAGCTCCAATTGGAGATTAACAGCCTTCATGCCATTACTCTAAGACTACTCTCGGTTCAGTGGCAGCTGATAAAGGCAGGTCAGCTGCACAACATCATGTACCAGAAGGATAGACAGGAACAATGTAGGGAATGCTATCTTTTCTCCTTAGGGAGAGCACCTAGACGATGAGTAAGAAGACTCAAATGGCCATGCACGCTCCTCTGGGTAATATGCAAATAAGGGAAATGGAATAAAACCTCTACAGTGCCACCTTTCGGAAGGCAGCATTCCTTTAAGCCAAATTCAGAGTTTTTATACAAGCCTTGTAACAATTTAATTCCCAGTCATTGTTACAAGGCTTGTATAAAAAGTCTGTCTTTGGCTTGAAGGAATGTTGCCTTCCAATAGGTGGCACAGTAGAGGTTTGATTCCATCTACCTTATTTTAATGTAGGGAATTAAGCAGGCCAGGGTCAGGAGTCGGACAAAGATATGAAACTGAAGAGACAGGCAGAGATTAAAAGCCAATTTAAATGGAACATTATCATTGAAAAATCATTTAAACAAGTGAAAATAAAAGATAATGTTCCATGTAAACACAGCAAACGATTAAATGATGAAAAATAATTCATTCGCTTCTGGTTCAGCACTCATTTCATTCAAGCATGGCACAGTGAATGTGAACAACTGAACGATTTAGTAAGTGAATGAGCAACGATTTATCTACCTGTATAAATAGGTTGCACAAGCGAACTCTGACATTGCTCTCTCATTAGCTCATGCGAACAGCAAATCGATAGGGCAGGTGACAAAATGTTACAATTTGGTTGAGATACTACCCAAGATCAGGAAAGAAGTTTTAAAAAAAAGTCTGCGTATCTAAACAAATAAATGAAGGAGGTGAACATTAAGCTGTAACAAAGGAAAAAAAAGTAGGAAAAGCTGGTGGAATGGGTATGGTTCGAAACCTAGAGTCAATCACTAAAGTACAGCACTTTTGCAGAACCTTATTGAACTTATTGCCATGTACCCACTAGTCGAGGGAAGCGTCTTAAATAATAAGTGAAGCATCATGATTAGTTGGGGATTGTAAAGCTGGGTTCTTTAAGAGCTGAATTGAGCACTTACACCCTATGGGTATATCAGACTTCCGGAGGGGACACTGGCAAATACCATACTAGAAAGACAAAAAGGATCGACAAACACATGGCAAGAACACTCAAATAAATTTTTATCAAAAAATACAAAACTCTAATGCATATACTAGACACATTAAAAAATGCAAGGTTCTTAGTATATAGTTTGATCAAAGTATATTGGCCTATCCACCAATGTTCAGCTTAGCATGATTTCAGAAGGGTCCTAACTAGAGATGAGCGAACCTACTCGTTTCAAGTAATTACTGGATCGAGCACCGTGATTTTCGAGTACTTCCCTACTCGGGTGAAAAGATCCGTGGGGTGCCGGGGGCCGGGGGGAGGTGTGGCAGAGCAGGGGGTAGCAGCATGGAACAGGGGGGAGCCCTCTCTCTCTCCCTCTCCGCCCCCCCTCCCCGCTGCAACCCCCCACTCAACCACAGCGCCCCCCGAATCTTTTCGCCCGAGTACGGAAGTACTTGAAAATCGCGGTGCTCAGGCGAAAAAGGGGCGTGCCGGAGTACGCTCGCTCATCTCTAGTCCTAACACCAATACTAGGCGGTTTAAATATAACCTGGGAAAGATGGGTTCCTACATTTTAGCTTACATTTCTCTTGGGCCTAAGACTACAAATAAAACCAGGGAAATTAGGATACCAATTTATATGGGGATTGACAGTCATGACAAGATGAGGAAAAAGTAAGAGTTTTAGTGTAGAGCGGTTTAGAGGAGATCACATTGTCTTACTCATTTGGGTATTTTTTCCTTCATCTGGATCAACAAGGAAGGGGAGGCGGGTGGAAACAGGCTGAACTGGATGGACATTTGTCTTTTTTCAGCCTTGCATTATATGTTACTATGTTACATGACTGGCGGGGAAGCTGAGGGTTTACCTCTAATGCAGCCCTTTAGTATGTGAGTGTGTGTGTAGTGTTTGCATGTGTGTGAATGGTAAATTAAGATATCAGGGGTCTGAGTTTGAGTTAAGAAAGCAATAGACATTTTAATTTCTAAAATGTAAAAAACATGACGTCCATGGTCGACATTGGGGCGGTTTTGTGCACGCATGTTAGGTGCATTTGCGATTCGTATCTATGGAACAAATGCTTTCCAATGAAAGCGGTCACATGTGCGTTTTTTACATGCAAATAAAATTTGCTCCTGCAAAAGATGGAACATGTGAGTTCTAATGCACCTGGTCATGCGATTTTCTCTACACAAGTTGTGTGATTTTTTTTTTCCAGTACCTGTAATGTTTGAAAAATTTGCTAATCTGACTGAGCCCTTAGAGTGATAGAATTCAACCTAGCAATCACATGACTGCCAGGTGCCTCCTTCCACAGCTGAGCTGCAGGCTCCTAGCAGACCCAGATTAGCCCTGTTAGTGACTACCGTTACTACAGGAGATGTTTTCCCTTTTAACTGGGACTCCTATGGATACCCCAGCTAGAGTGTAAAAGTATGAAATGTAAAAAAAAGACAATGTTAATGACCCTCAAAGGTCTTATTTGACATTGTAGGGGACACAGATGTTGAAAAAAATAGTTACAGAAATAAGTAAAAAAATATTGAAAACAAAACAAAAAAAAAATATATCTATCTATAAATATATATGCGCCCTGTAGTCTGTACTGTTTTAGCATAATGAACTAATTTTAAAGTGAATACCTGTAAACTTAAAAAAAAATGTTTTTTAAGCTTTTTAGCCCTAAGGCCTCGGTCACACGGGCGTTTTTTTCCCGCGATTTGCGGATCGCATGACGGATGCGCATCTGCAAATCGCGTGACCAGGGCCGAAAAATCTGCTTCTAGCCGCGTTTCATTAGAAAAGGGCCGGAGCAGTGCAGCGCTGTCCAGCGCATTGAATTCAATGGAGCTGGCAATACAGCCGGCTCCATTGAAAGCAATGGGCTGCGGGCGATCTCATGATGAATTTTTGGGAAGGACTTAAAAATATAAGCCCTTCCCTGAAATTCATCCAGAAATGTGTAAAAGTAAAAAAAAATATATACTCACCTTGTCCCGGCAGACGAAGTTCAGCCGCGCCGGCCGGCAGTTCTCCTGAACTGCTATGAGTAGTATTCAGCAGCCGGGGATTTAAAATCCCCGCCTGCTGAATGAGCTGCCTCTGATTGGTCACAGCCTCACCAATCAGAGGCAGCTCTCACTCACCCATTCATGAATTCATGAATGGGTGAGTGAGTGCTGCCTCTGATTGGCTCAGCGCAGGGACCAATCAGGGGCAGCTCTCAGCTGTCATTCAGAGGCAGCAGTAACAACCGAGTATAGAAGCCTCAGGGAGGAGGGAGGACCTGAAGCTACACGGAGAGAGCGAGGGGGGGGGAGGAGGAGGGAGTGCAGGCACCATCTTCTCCCCCTGAAGCACCCACACACAGCAAAGACAAAAGAGCCATCAGCTCCCCTAGCAAGAGCCCTGATAAAAGACGTCCTAGAAAGGACCCACTATACAAGCCCTCTAACAATATAATAGAAAGGGGACAAGAAGAAGAGGAGGTTATTGACCCACTATTAAACATTGAATGCACAGACCAAATGGCCTCACAGTGTTTCATAAGAGACATGGTGATTGCTCTAAAAAGTTCAATTAAAAGTGATCTTGCTGATATAAACACCAAGATAAACAGGAATCTTAACGTATTAGAAGAAAGAGTTGACCACCTGGAAAATAAAACTGGCGAAATCACCACCTCACACAACGAGCTTATCGACGCTCATTATAAACTCGAAGTGGAAGTGACATTCCTAAAAAACAAAATGGCCGATCTCGAAGATCGAAATCGCCGTAACAATATAAAACTCAGAGGCATCACTGAATCAGTGAAACCAGAAGACCTAAATGAGTATGTACAAGACTTGATTAAAACGCCACTTCCCAACTCAAAAAAAGATGAACGCATTCTAGATAGAATCCATAGGCTCCTGAAGCCAAAAAACATCCCCGATAATGCACCAAGGGATGTCATAGCTAGAGTGCACTTCTTCCACACAAAAGATAATTTGATGAGAGCAACAAGAAGCATAAGAGACCTCCCGGCTCCTTACAGCAATATAAAAATCTTCGCCGATTTTTCCCAGACCACAATGCTCGCTCGAAAAAAATTCACGGCTATTACTAAGGTTCTGAGGGATAACAACATAACCTATAGATGGGGTTTCCCCACTAAACTGCACATCAACAAAGACGGAAAGATCACCACAATTTTAACCTATGAAGACGGTTTACATCTCCTGAAAGGATGGAACCTCTCAGAGCCCAAAGAACATCACCCGTCACACATCACTAAAGATTTGTCACGCAAACAAAACAACAGACTAAACAAAGACAAAACCTCATACCGTTGAAACACCTTAAAAAAGAAGACCAAACTCACAATTAAACCCTGGGCACTATAAGCACGTTTATGCTTGGGCACAGGCTGAACTTTCCAACCCCCGAAACAAGACCTTCCCAGGGCTTTAGATCCCATTGAAGGAAAGGTCCTTTTCTGTTAACTTTACTCACAGCCGACAATGGCAACAAAAATTATGTTGCACCACCTTTACAGAGTTATTTTACCCCCCAACTTACCCTACCAGCAAAATCCTTGCACACCCCTCTATCAAAAGATGACATCCGCACAGAATTCCAATTCCTTCCGTACACACTACTGGAATAACGAAACATCTGGAACTTCTAGGATAAATTACAAGATCCAACAAAACTCCTCAGCAAACACTCAGACCCTAAGATGGACCTGAAACTAATCTCTCTGAACGCTAGAGGTCTCAATTCTCCCTTTAAGAGATCGTGTCTATGGAAAGAAGCCATTACATCCCATGCAGACATTCTTTGTGTTCAAGAAACACACTTAAAGGAACCCAACCATCCCAAAATGGCTCACCCTTTGTTCTCCAGATGCTTCTTGGCCAACGCATCCAAGAAAAGAGCCGGCATCATGATCGCCATCAGAGATTCGGTGGATTTTCAGCTACTCTAAGAAATTAAAGACACTGAAGGAAGGTATCTAGTTTTAATCTGTAAAATTGATGGTTTCCTCGACACCCTGGCCAACACCTATGCTCCAAATTCACATCAAATTAGATTCTTGAACAGAGTGACGAGGAAGATCAAGAGGGCACAGAAAGGTTCACTGATGTTATGCGGCGACTTTAACACAATCACTGACCACTCCCTTGACTCCAACCATCCAGAGAGAAACAGAGGAATAAGCCTTTCATCTTGGATTCAGAATAACGATTTATTTTATGTGTTCAGGGTATTGAACGTAAACTCTAAAGAATTTACATTTTACTCCTTTAGACATAGCTCATCATTGAGAATAGATATGTTCCTAGTGGACTTTCATATGCTGAATAAAACCCAAGAGGCTAAGATAGGGGTAACAGCATGGTCAGACCATGCTCCGATCTCATTAAAACTAAAAATGGGCCCCCCAACAAACACGTCAAACACCTGGAGAAACAACACATTCTTAATGAAGGTACCAAAATTCCAACAAGAAATTAAAGAAGCAATGGAAGAATACTTCCTATTCAATGACAACCCAAAAATGTGTCATTTTACACTATGGAACGCACACAAGTCTGTCATCAGAGGAGTTATGATTAGAGATGAGCGAACGTACTCGTAACGAGTATTTACGCACCCGAGTACCGCCATTTTCGAGTACTTCAGTACTCGGGCGTAAAGATTCGGGGGCGCCGGGGGGCGGGGAGAGGTGCGGCAGTGCGGGGGGGGGAGCAGCGGGGAACAGGGGGGAGCCCTCTCTCTCTCCCTCTCCCCCCCACTCCCCACTGCTACCCCCCGTGCCGCCACGGCGCCCCCCGAATCTTTACGTGCGAGTACTGCAGTACTCGAAAATGGCGGTACTCGGGTGCGTAAGTACTCATAACGAGTACGTTCGCTCATCTCTAGTTATGATCCAACAGGGGTCAATTTATAAAAAAGAAAAAAACATCCTCCTCATAAAAGCTATAGAGGACTTAAAAAATCTAGAGAACCATACTCAGTCCAATTCCCTCCCCCCAACCAGCAATCACATAAGAGAAGCCAGACTTAAAGTCCGCAACATACTAATTGACGAGCACGAAAAAAACATAAAACATATGAAGACCACCTACTACACTGAAATTAATAATAACACAAAATGGATGGCCACCAAAAAACAAAGAAAGTCGAACAAAAAAGAATTAAAACCAAAATACCCTATGTGATAGAAAAAACCTCAAAAAACAAAATACTTAATCCCAAAGCTATCGCAGAAGAATTTAGGAAATTTTACGAGGAATTATACAACCTCAACTAAAACCCGAATATTCATCCGCCCTCAAAAAACTCTATAGATACATTCCTCTCAGATCTACAACTCCCAAAATTAAACGAAGAGCAACTCAAGAAATTAAACTCTAACATCACACCTCATGAGATCCTTCAAGTCATAGATAAATCCAAAAAAGACAAAGCCCCAGGCCCTGATGGCTTTTCGTGTGAATACTTCAAAACATACAAAAAGATACTAATTCCCCACATGGTAAACATATACAATAAGGCAATGCAAACAGGTTCCCTCCCAGCCGAAATGTTACAGGACACTATAGTAACCATCCCCAAACCGGGTAAAGACCCGTCAGCCGCAGCTAACTATAGACCCATCTCACTTCTAAATAATGACACTAAGTTCTACGCAAAAATCTTATCCCTGAGACTCTTAGAATTTACACCATATCTCATACACAGCGACCAGGCAGGATTCGTCAAAGGTAGGCAAGCGTCGGATGCTACCCGACGACTGATAGACATAGTGGGGGAGGTGGAAAGCTCTCGAATGCCTTCTCTGCTCCTAACTTTGGACGCGGAGAAGGCATTCGACAGACTACATTGGGGCTACACCTTCTCAGCTCTGGAAAAATTTGGGCTCAAGGGTAACATAATATCAGCTATCCAAGCACTCTACAAAAACCCGTCAGCTAGAGTCCTCACTAATGGAATACTATCGGACCAATTTCTGATAACCAATGGGACCAGACAGGGCTGCCCCCTCTTGCCTACACTGTTCATACTAACTATAGAACCATTAGCGGAGGCAATCAGACTAAACAACAGGATCAGAGGAATACCCCTGGCAGGCAGGGACCAAAAAATGGGTCTATTTGCTGACGATATTGTGCTGATGCTATCCTCCCCTCTAAGCTCCTTCAGGGAAGCATATAACCTCTTAAGGTTGTTTGGCACTATTTCATATTATAAAGTCAACCCATCAAAATCAAAAATTCTTCCCATCAATCTACACTCAAATCTACAAAAGATAATAAAAGAGGAGTTTCCTTTTGACTGGGACCCTATAGGTATTCAATACCTAGGGACAACAATCAACCTTCCCATAACAAAAACCATGGACACTAACATAACACAACTTATCCAGGCTACCCGCCAAGACCTGATTAACTTCAGCAAAACAGATCTAACTTGGATGGGAAGAATAGTGATCTACAAAATGATGATACTTCCCAAGATTCTTTATTTATTTAGGACTATCCCATTAAGATGCAATCCTAAACTACTAAAGGAACTACAAAAACAGCTAATGTCCTTTATATGTGATAACAAAAGACCGAGAGTTGCCGCCACCATACTTTATACCCCCAAAAGGAAAGGGGGCTTGGGTGTCCCCAATATCGCTGCCTACTACGAAGCAAACATCATCCAACAATCTAGACCTTGGGGAACCTCCCAACCAGGAATTAGCTGGCTATCCGTAGAACAAAATAGCTTGGGCAACGGAACACTAAACGATTTATTGTTGATCACAAGTTTGAACTGGAAAACTAGCCTAATAAAAACCGAATAATAACAAACACACCGACAGTGTGGAAACACCTTCTCCATATCACGAAAGACTTGCATCCCAGATCGCAAATACCCCTCCTGATAAGTTATGTAGAATTCGTACCGAGCACCATAAACACTAAACCCTGGAGAATAAAAGGCATCAAACTGATTACAGACTTAGCAGATGGGAAAAAAATAAAACCCTTCCATCAACTTCAAAAAGAATTTGGCTTACAGGGGGAGACTTCCTTCTATACTCCCAACTAAAAAGTAGATGGCCCACTCTGGCACTTGAAGGGGCCTCTCTGCCCAGAATTTTAACTAATCTCCTCTTTAACCCCTCCCCTCACAAACCCCCCCTAAGGGACATCTACGAACTCTTCTGCGGGGAATCAGACTCCCAACCGCACCAAAAGAAAAGAGCACACACCCTAAACTGGGAAAAGGAAATGGGAAGAACCTACTCATCAGAGCAATGGAATAGCTCATTTAAGTGGGCAAACAAAGCATCTTTATGCGCCTCACTGATAGAAGTACACTATAAACTAACCACCTGTTGGTACCGATCCCCAGTAAGATTAGCGGACTTCTTCCCAAATTCCTCAGACCAGTGCTGGAGACAATGTGGGCAGACGGGTACCTTATTACATATCTTTTGGAGTTGCCAAAAAATCAAGGGGGTATGGAGAGAGCTCCTGCATCTCATAAAAACAATTACGAAGATAGAGATCGCCCCGTCACCAGACAAAGCCTTATTCCTACTAGACATAGAATTCATACCTCAAAAAATTAGAAAACTTATTATCCATAGTCTCTTGGTATACAAACTCCTGATAGTGAGGAATTGGAAATTCCCACCTTATACCCTCCCTGTCCAATATCATCCAGCTAATGTCAGAACTAGAGATGAGCGAACGTACTCGTCCGAGCTCGATGCTCGGGCGAATATTAGGGTGTTCGGGATGCTCGTTACTCGTAACGAGTACCACGCGGTGTTCGGGTTACTTTCACTTTCTTCCCTGAGAAATTTGCGCGCTTTTCTGGCCAATTGAAAGACAGGGAAGGCATTACAACTTCCTCCAGTGTTGTTCCAGCCCTATACCACCCCCCTGCTGTGAGTGGCTGGGGAGATCAGATGTCACCCGAGTATAAAAGTCGGCCCCTCCCGCGGCTCGCCACACATGCCTTGTGACTTAGCTGAGGGACAGTGGTATCGTGCTGGAGCTGCTGTAGGCAGAGCGTTAGGAGTTAGTGTAGGCTTCAAGAACCCCAAAGGTCCTTCTTAGGGCCACATCTACCTGTGTGCAGGCTGCTGCTAGCAGTGTTTTGTTTTTTTTCTTCTCAAAATCAGCAGTGCAGAGCATTGCACCCGGCATTAGGGACAGAAGTGGTGCTTAGGCAGGGAGAGTGTTAGGAGTGAGTGTAGCCTTCAAGAACCTCAACGGTCCTTTCTAGGGCCAAATTTAACCGTGTGCAGTACTGTGCTGGCTGCTGTTAGCAGTGTTGCATATTTTTTTTTCTTCTAAAAATCGTCTGTGCAGAGCATTGCACCCTCCATTGATACTACAGGGACAGAATTGTGTAGGCAGGGCCACAACACAGTTATTGTTCATTGAATATACGCAGTGGAGCCTTTCCTTTGCAAAAAAGGGAAAAAATTATATTTGGCCTGCCTGTGTCAGTCCTAAAGTCTCCGTGTACGTGTGTGCTGCGTGGAGAACGTACAAAAATCAGACGCAACCAGCTACGGTTTACTGCAGGCTTGTGCCATTTTCTTTCCTGACTGGCAAATACCTGCTCTGCCAGAGTTAATAACTCTGCTACACTAAAGTTGTGTGACACTTTTTCTGGGCCACACCACAGTTATTAAACGTATTGTTCATTGAATATACGCAGTGGGGCCTTTCCTTTGCAAAAAAGGGAAAAAATTATATTTGGCCTGCCTGTGTCAGTCCTAAGGTCTCCGTGTACGTGTGTGCTGCGTGGAGAACGTACAAAAATCAGACGCAACCAGCTACGGTTTACTGCAGGCTTGCGCCATTTTCTTTCCTGACTGGCAAATACCTGCTCTGCCAGAGTTAATAACTCTGCTACACTAAAGTTGTGTGACACTTTTTCTGGGCCACACCACAGTTATTAAACGTATTGTTCACTGAATATACGCAGTGGGGCCTTTCCTTTGCAAAAAAGGGAAAAAATTATATTTGGCCTGCCTGTGTCAGTCCTAAGGTCTCCGTGTACGTGTGTGCTGCGTGGAGAACGTACAAAAATCAGACGCAACCAGCTACGGTTTACTGCAGGCTTGCGCCATTTTCTTTCCTGACTGGCAAATACCTGCTCTGCCAGAGTTAATAACTCTGCTACACTAAAGTTGTGTGACACTTTTTCTGGGCCACACCACAGTTATTAAACGTATTGTTCATTGAATATATGCAGTGGGGCCTTTCCTTTGCAAAAAAGGGAAAAAATTATATTTGACCTGCAGGCTTGCGCCAATTTATTTCCTGCCTGTGAAATCAAATCACTGGTAATTCAGCATGCTGAGGGGTAGGGGTAGGCCTAGAGGACGTGGACGCGGCCGAGGACGCAGAGGGCCAAGTGAGGGTGTGGGCACAGGCCGAGCTCCTGATCCAGGTGTGTCGCAGCCGACTGCTGCGCGATTAGGAGAGAGGCACGTTTCTGGCGTCCCCACATTCATCGCCCAATTAATGGGTCCACGCGGGAGACCTTTATTAGAAAATGAGCAGTGTGAGCAGGTCCTGTCCTGGATGGCAGAAAGTGCTTCGAGCAACCTATCGTCCAGCCACAGTTCTGCGCCGTCCACTGCTGCAAATCCGAATCCTCTGTCTGCTGCTCCTCCTTCCTCCCAGCCTCCTCACTCCACTACAATGACACATGCTCAGGAGCGGGAAGACTCCCAGGAACTGTTCTCGGGCCCCTGCTCAGATTGGGCAGCAGTGATTCCTCTCCCACCAGAGGAGTTTATCGTCACTGATGCACAACCATTGGAAAGTTCCCGGGGTCCGGGGGATGAGGCTGGGGACTTCCGCCAACTGTCTCAAGAACTTTCTGTGGGTGAGGAGGACGATGACGATGAGACACAGTTGTCTTGCAGTGAGGTAGTAGTAAGGGCAGTAAGTCCGAGGGAGGAGCGCACAGAGGATTCGGAGGAAGAGCAGCAGGATGATGAGGTGACTGACCCCACCTGGTGTGCAACGCCTACACAGGACAGGTCTTCAGAGGGGGAGGCATGGGCAGCAGCAGGGCAGGTTGCAAGAGGCAGTGCGGGGGCCAGGGGTAGAGGCAGGGCCAGACAAAATCATCCACCAACTGTTTCCCAAAGCGCACCCTCGCGCCATGTCACCCTGCAGAGGCCGAGGTGCTCTAAGGTCTGGCAGTTTTTCACAGAGACGCCTGACGACCGACGAACAGTGGTGTGCAACCTTTGTCGCGCCAAGATCAGCCGGGGAGCCACCACCAACAGCCTCACCACCACCAGCATGCGCAGACATATGATGGCCAAGCACCCCACAAGGTGGGACGAAGGCCGTTCACCGCCTCCGGTTTGCACCGCTGCCTCTCCCCCTGTGCCCCAACCTGCCACTGAGATACAACCCCCCTCTCAGGACACAGGCACGACCGTCTCCTGGCCTGCACCCACACCCTCACCTCCGCTGTCCTCGGCCCCATCCACCAATGTCTCGCACCGCACAGTCCAGCTGTCGCTAGCGCAAGTGTTGGAGCGCAAGCGCAAGTACGCCGCCACGCACCCGCACGCTCAATCGTTAACCGTCCACATAGCTAAATTTATCAGCCTTGAGATGCTGCCGTATAGGGTTGTGGAAACGGAGGCTTTCAAAGCTATGATGGCGGCGGCGGCCCCGCGCTACTCAGTTCCCAGTCGACACTACTTTTCCCGATGTGCCGTCCCAGCCCTGCACGACCATGTCTCCCACAACATTGTACGCGCCCTCACCAATGCGGTTAGTGGCAAGGTCCACTTAACTACGGACACGTGGACAAGCACAGGCGGGCAGGGCAACTACATCTCCATGACGGCATATTGGGTGAATTTAGTGGAGGCTGGGACAGAGTCAGAGCCTGGGACCGCTCACGTCCTACCCACCCCCAGAATTGCGGGCCACAGCTCGGTGGTGGTATGTTCGGCGGTGTATGCTTCCTCCACTAAAGCACCCTCCTCCTCCTCCTAAACCTCTGTCTCGCAATTTAGATGTGTCAGCAGCAGCAGGACGTCGCCAGCAGTCGGTGTCGCGCGGCGTGGCAGCACAGCGGTGGGCAAGCGTCAGCAGGCCGTGCTGAAACTACTCAGCTTAGGAGATAGGAGGCACACGGCCCACGAACTGCTGCAGGGTCTGACACAGCAGACCGACCGCTGGCTTGCGCCGCTGAGCCTCCAACCGGGCATGGTCGTGTGTGACAACGGCCGTAACCTGGTGGCGGCTCTGCAGCTCGGCAGCCTCACGCACGTGCCATGCCTGGCCCACGTCTTTAATTTGGTGGTTCAGCGCTTTCTGAAAAGCTACCCACGCTTGTCAGACCTGCTCGTAAAGGTGCGCCGGCTCTGCGCACATTTCCGCAAGTCCCACACGGACGCTGCCACCCTGCGCACCCTGCAGCATCTCTTTAATCTGCCAGTGCACCGACTGCTGTGCGACGTGCCCACACGGTGGAACTCTACGCTCCACATGTTGGCCAGGCTCTATGAGCAGCGTAGAGCTATCGTGGAATACCAACTCCAACATGGGCGGCGCAGTGGGAGTCAGCCTCCTCAATTCTTTTCAGAAGAGTGGGCATGGTTGGCAGACATCTGCCAGGTCCTTGGAAACTTTGAGCAGTCTACCCAGGTGGTGAGCGGCGATGCTGCAATCATTAGCGTCACCATTCCTCTGCTATGCATCTTGAGAAGTTCCCTGCAAACCATAAAGGCAGCCGCTTTGCGCTCGGAAACGGAGGCGGGGGAAGACAGTATGTCGCTGGATAGTCAGAGCACCCTCCTGTCTATTTCTCAGCGCATTCAGGAGGAGGAGGAGGAGGAGGAGGAGCATGAGGAGGATGAGGAGGAGGGGGAAGAGACAGCTTGGCCCACTGCTGACGGTGCCCCTGCTGCTTGCCTGTCATCCTTTCAGCGTGTATGGCCTGAGGAGGATGAGGAGGAGGAGGAGGAGGATCCTGAAAGTGATCTTCCTAGTGAAGACAGCCATGTGTTGCGTACGGGTACCCTGGCACACATGGCTGACTTCATGTTAGGATGCCTTTCTCGTGACCCTCGCGTTGCACGCATTCTGGCCACTACGGATTACTGGGTGTACACACTGCTCGACCCACGCTATAAGGAGAACCTTCCCAGTCTCATTCCCGAAGAGGAAAGGGGTTCGAGAGTGTTGCTATACCACAGGACCCTGGCGGACAAGCTGATGGTAAAATTCCCATCCGACAGCGCTAGTGGCAGAAGGCGCAGTTCCGAGGGCCAGGTAGCAGGGGAGGTGCGGAGATCGAGCAGCATGTACAGCCCAGGCAGTGCAACAGTCTTTAAGGGCCTGGACAGCTTTATGGCTCCCCACCAAGACTGTGTCACCGCTCCCCAGTCAAGGCTGAGTCGGCGGGAGCACTGTAAAAGGATGGTGAGGGAGTACGTAGCCGATCGCACGACCGTCCTCCGTGATGCCTCTGCCACCTACAACTACTGGGTGTCGAAGCTGGACACGTGGCCTGAACTAGCGCTGTATGCCCTGGAGGTGCTTGCTTGTCCTGCGGCTAGCGTCTTGTCGGAGAGGGTGTTTAGTGCGGCTGGGGGAATCATCACAGATAAGCGTACCCGCCTGTCAACCGACAGTGCCGACAGGCTAACACTCATCAAGATGAACAAAGCCTGGATTTCCCCAGACTTCTCTTCTCCACCAGCGGACAGCAGCGATACGTAAGCAATACGTAGGCTGCACCCGCGGATGGAAGCTACGTTCTCTCTCACCATCCAAAACGGGGACATTTCTGCTTCATCAATCTGTATCTAATATTCCTCCTCCTCCTCCTGCTCCTCCTCCTGAAACCTCACGTAATCACGCTGAACGGGCAATTTTTCTTAGGGCCACAAGGCTCACTCATCTAATTTTTCTAAACAATTTTTATATGTTTCAATGCTCTTAAAAGCGTTGAAACTTTAACTTGAACCAATTTTTCGTTAAACTGGGCTGCCTCCAGGCCTAGTTACCACTTATGCCACATTAACCAAAGCGATTAATGGGTTTCACCTGCCATCTTGGTTGGGCATGGCCAATTTTTACTGAGGTACATTAGTACTGTTGGTACACCAATTTTTTAGGGCCCTCACCTACAGTGTAATCATAGCAATTTGTATGTTCTTCGCCTGCACTCATGGTACAGAAGTGTGTGTGGTGTTGGCCTACACTTTAGCTACATAAATGTAACTTGGGCCTTGGCAATACTGCAGCTACTGAAATGGAACTAAGACTGCGCTCCCACTATACTGCTACTTCGGAATTGTTACTGGGGCCTGTCTTGAGTGCTACTATTGCTGACATGGAACGAACACTGCGCTCCCGCTATACTGCTGCTTCGGAATTGTTACTGGGGCCTGTCTTGAGTGCTACTATTGCTGACATGGAACGAAGACTGCGCTCCCGCTATACTGCTGCTTCGGAATTGTTACTGGGGCCTGTCTTGAGTGCTACTATTGCTGACATGGAACGAAGACTGCGCTCCCGCTATACTGCTGCTTCGGAATTGTTACTGGGGCCTGTCTTGAGTGCTACTATTGCTGACATGGAACGAAGACTGCGCTCCTCCTATAATCCTGCTAGTGATATGTTAGTGGGGCCTGGCCTAATGCTACGGCTGAAATGTTACGAATTCTGGGCTCTGCCTATACCGCTGCTAATGGTATGTCTCTGGGGTGTGGAAACAGAGGCTTCCTAAAGACATGATGGCGGCGAGGCCATTTCCCACCAACGCGGTTACTGTTAAGGTGCATATAACCACGGACACGTGGAGAGGACACGTAGTGCCTCAAAAACATCCCCCTCCTCCTCCAACAGGGAAAACATTCTTGGCAAATGCCTTTGCATTGGTTCGTCTGGTGGCAGTCCAAGAATTTCACCTTTACCGACACTACAAGAGAGCCCCCCCCACCATCCCCCCGCCACGGCCCACTTAATCCTGGCCACATTCCGAAAACCAACAAAATAAAACCGCGCTACTAGGTCCGCAGTCACCACCACATTACCACCAACGCGGTTACTGTTAAGGTACATATTACCAGTCTGACTGGGGCATGCAGACACCTTTACAGAATGAATAGTGTGTGGCACATAGGTTCCCCATTGCTATGCCCACGTGTGCAGCTCCTGATGGCGGTGGCACAGGATTCTATTTCTCATTGCTTCTGTACAGCATTGTGGACTATCGCCCCACCACTTTTAAAGAGGGTCGCTGCCTAGCCGTGCCAACCCCTCTGCAGTGTGTGCCTGCGGTTCCTCCTCATGGCAGACGCACTTATAAATAGACATGAGGGTGGTGTGGCATGAGGGCAGCTGAAGGCTGCGCAGGGACACTTTGTTGTGCGCTGTGGACACTGCGTCGTGCGGGGGGGGGGGGGGGGGGTTGGGCAGCATGTAACCCAGGGGAAGTGGCAGCGGAGTTTCATCCAGGCAGTGATTGTGCTTTGTTGTAGCTAGTATGGTGCTTAGCAAAGTAATGCCATGCTAATGAGGGCTTTTCAGAAGTAAAAGTTGTTGGGAGGGGGGGGGGCCCACTCTTGCCGGTATTGTGGCTTAATAGTGGGACCTGTGAACTTGAGATGCAGGCCAACACGTAACCCCTCGCCTGCCCTATCCGTTGCTGTGTCGTTCCCATCACTTTCTTGAATTGCCCAGATTTTCACACATGAAAACCTTAGCGAGCATCGGCGAAATACAAAAATGCTCGGGTCGCCCATTGACTTCAATGGGGTTCGTTATTCGAAACGAACCCTCGAGCATCGCGATAATTTCGTCCCGAATAACGAGCACCCGAGCATTTTGGTGCTCGCTCATCTCTAGTCAGAACACATGTTCATGGAAAAAATCTATGCCATAAGAGAAAACAGAATCTCCAATTTTGTGGAGACATGGGATCCCTGGATAAGATACTTTCATCCACACCAAACCACGCTAAACCTGAACTCATAGAGCCTAATAAACGGGAATCTAAAGTCTCTAGCTAACGTTCAATTACTCTAGCCTAGAAGTCTATAGAAACTGTTAAACATAGTTAAAAGCCTAAATATGCACGGAACAGAAATAAATGGAAATAAACTACTAATTGGTACCAGCAAGGAATGTCCCCTTCTCCACTTCCCCCTTTACCCCCCCCCCTCTCCCCTTCCTCTCCCACTTACCTAACCCCCCCCCCCCCCCCCCCCCCGTCCTCATGTTACTAGAAATTTAAGAAAGTTTTATTTCATAAGGAAGCTGGCAACTGCCTCATGCACAAAGATGTTTCAGGAAATGTATCGTTCTTCACTCCATCTAAACACTGTATGGACTGTTAAATACTGTATGCTCAAAATTGTTATGCCTTTTTCCTTTAATAAAAAACTATTGAATATTAAAAATAGTCCTAAATGCAATAGAAAAAAAATGCAGCAAAAATAATTTTGGTTACTGAAGAAAGAAAATAGGATAGTAAAACTACCACATTGGTAAAATTGCTAAAAAGTGTCTGGTCCTTTAAGATTAAACCCTCTAGTCCACACGGGATTAATATGTAACTTTTTGTTTAGAATCTGTTTGCTTATAATTAACTTTTCAGAAACTCTTCACATTTGTTCTTTCTGATTTATACTATTGCCTGAGTAAATGAAAGAACTTTCAAAGACATCTTAGTAATTTCACACGACTATTCTGAGGGAAACTTCTGTGCTCTGATATACTCATGCTCCCTAACAGCACTTTTACACGCCATGATTATAATAGATAATTATCATTCAAAATTTGTCTAAACGGCAGAAAATGAGCGATAATTGTTGCATGTAAATGCTCTGCACACAACTCGTAGAGGTCCTTTTACATTTAAATGAAGATGATAAAGTATTAATGGCCATTAAAGTCATGAACACTTTATGCAAATAGATCGCTAAATCTTTCAATCTTTTATTTGTTTGAAAGATTTTCTTTGCATGTAAAAGGGCTTTTAAGAAGCATAGGAACATCAAGCACATTGATTGCAGTACAATGTTAACTGCAGCATGACACCTGTGAATTATTGTTATCAAAGATTTCATTATTTACTATTTAAAGCATTGTTTTAAACAATACTATGCTGCCAACCTAGACAGATCATGCTATTGCTATAGGGCCCATGGGATAGAGGGGCCCCAGCCTCTGTCCCAAATGTTTCCTAATTACCTTCAATGTCTGGCCAGCAGTAGCAGATATCTCATATTCTAGAAGGTCAGGACATTTTTCTCAGTTAGTGTAGTGGCTGCCCCTCCTTCCTGCTCTTGGTGTAGTATTGCCAAGAGAGAGAGAGAAGGATGTAGCCTCTGCCCTGACTGAGAGAACTGTTCTAACCTGCTATAATGTAAATGAGGCAGACTTGTGCTGCTATTGGCAGGACTTCCAGGCAAAAGAAAAACACAGAGAGGGGGCTAAAAGCTTCAGGTGCCAAAGAGGAGACACTATTACTGTGTGGGACTATAGAAGGGACACCAGGGCTTTGTGGGACTACATCACAAAGGAGACGCTTACGTTTTTTGGGGCCATAAAGAGGATACCAGGATTTGAAGAGGCTGCAGAGGGGACTCCAGCAATTTGTGGGGATGCAGAAGAGACCCCTAGACTTTATGGGGCCACTGAGAGGGTACCAGGACTTTTCAAGACTACAGAGGGGACACCAGGACTATGTGGGCCATAGATAGGCCACCAGGGCTTTGTGAGGATATAGAGGGGTATACATGGACTTTTGGTGGCGAGTGAAAACTTTATTGGGGTAGTGTTGTGTTTGTGTGGGTAAGTAAGCACTGGGTCCCCACAAACGTTACTATGGTTATGGAACACCAGGTGAAGCAACCACCAATTAACACCTCTCTCTATCTTCTACATCAACCCAATAAAGGGCAGCCCAGTGTTCTTCAGATCTGGGTCTTTGGTGCCCCTTGGAACTATGCACCCAGGCTAGGGTGCATACTGATGCCAGCACCAACAGGGATGACTTTACAGGAAAAGGAGACACACAGAGCCAAAATCACACCACGCTGCGGCCAATACACAAACACTAGTAGCAGATGTTAATGCTATAAATTCCAGGTATTTGTTGACATTTTGGCCAAAATATGGAAGCTAGTGGGCCGTGTCATGACTCCCAGCAATACTGCTAGTTCCTATATAACCAAACAAAATACAAAACAGCCACCACCATAGACTCTGCTCACACCACACACAGAGAAAGCTGACCACACCCACACCTGGGAAGACACCTGATTGGCTGACTGGAAACACACACAGGCCCAGCCAGCACAATGCCACACTTGAGTCTGTAGAACCACAGATCTCAGGAGAAAAATGTGACAGGTAGTAGTAGGATAGAGAGAGTGTGAATAGATGAATTGTGGCTGGAGGATGTCTTCATGGTCATCTGGGTCCAGATAAAAAATAAAAATGAAAACAGATGGGGGAGTGTGTGTCCTAGCTTGTGAAAAGTGAGGACGTGTTCTTTACAGTTCCTCAGGCAGCCCTTCTAAAACTGCAGAAAAAGCATAGTAATTTGGCTCTTATTGACACAGGAGTTCATCTCTTAGCTGACAGCTAGCATTAATGGCTCCTGAAAAAGAACTGAAGTACCTCCATGCTCCGTAACAGGAGAGGGGATATTGCGGACTGGTGCAGCTTCCTCATCTCCAATCTACAGTGCCGGACCGAACGCCCAAGACCACGGCCACAAGAGAGCTCAGCTGCACCTCTCCTTACCACCCAGGATGGTATGGAACAGCGGAGGGCACCCCATCTATACCTAGACACTGCTGACCACGGGCCACAGTAAGTCCATGATCCATGCGCCCCCAAGACCACGACAACAAGAGAGCCTAGCTGCACCTCTCCTCACCACCTGGAACAGCACAGGACAGCAGAGGGCTCTCCATCTCTACCTGGATGCTGCCGAATGTGGGCCGCGATAAGTTCATGATCTGCGGAGACTCATTCCACATAGCACTGCATCTGAAGGTACAGAAAGACACTTACCCAGCAGTTGGGGACCCCTGTGTCCTGTCTGGCATTCCCTGCTCACAGGCATAACATTCCTGCATGAGGCTGCACAGTACAGAGTACATAGCCCCCAGACACCATAGTGGCATCCATCTTCCTCTGTGGGGGCACCATTTTAGGTTTGGAAGAGAGAGGAATACAGCACCTTCCTCCCTTAATACATTTAGAGAGGAATTAATGGAGGGGATGAAGAGGATAGAACACAGGAAGCAGTGGAGGGAAGTGATTGTTGTAAAACGTGTCATTGAACTTGGGATACAGAGAGAGATTGCCTGGCTAAACTGCTTCACCCTATTAAAAAGCTTAGTCATCAAGGAGAAAGAGAACAAACTTTGTGTGGGGACCTCCCTTGGGTTCCCTGAACCCCCCACCCTGAACACTGCACAGGAGATATACACAGAGACACTACAACAAGGCTCAGGAATTTGGAGTGCAGATTCTGTGTGTCTCAAGTTCAGCCTAAATTGCCATACTCATACCAAACAAATACAAGAGTGTTCAAGCAGAAGCACAACCAGTGCTAGCATCCTATCCTTTCTATACCGAAAACCCTTACAATCCTATTCCTTAAAAGGACACTGCAAGAAAATAATTATGCTAACAATTGTGTAGACACCATTGAGACCTCAGCAAATTATAATACACAGACCAAACCCAAGATGGTTAAAACTAACAGACCCTCAAAACAGTTTAAACCCTCAAAAAATGCCTTCCTACCATCTTGATCACAGCAGCAAAACTTTTTACCCCACTTTTTTGTAAGGGAAAAAGACGCCTTCAATGTCACACTGGAGGGATAAAGTATCAGAAATATATAGATTTGAGGAACTTGCCACGTGGGAATCTGGCTCAAGAATAGCTTTTCTTGAGCTTTGATCACCATGGATAGCATATTTAAAGGAACAGACAGTGTAAACTAGCCAACTATTTTTTACCATAGTGATGCTTTAAACCTACCCAATAATAAAAATTTCACCTTAATGACCCTCCTATTGACCAGGTTCTACCTTTCAATGTTCCAATTCTATTCAAGCTCATTCTTTCTGCTAGAATGTTTGTTTCAATGTCGCATTGCTACTTAGCAATCTCTCCATCTGAGAATTATGGACCAGAGTATTCACAATATGGTGGTACGCACTTCGGATGAGTAGCTGCTGTCCCATCACAGTTAATTAATGTGAAGGAGTAATTACCCCACTATCACTTAAATACCTTTACCTAACTATTTACTGACTACCTACAAACTATTGCGGGTCTAAGTTCTCAAAGTTCAGTTTTAAGGGCAATAGTCATTAAGAAACCCGAGAGGATGTCAATCAGAATGACACACGTAATTTTTGCAGGGTGCTTGGCCCAGCGTTCTGCTGTAGTCATTATTGTTTTTTAAAACTTGCTTTGTAATTATGTACTTGCTCGCTGCTCCCTTCTCTCATTGTGGGTTGGGGCAACTATTTGAATTGTTTCTGGCACGTGGGTGCTGGGATCCTGGGGCCCAATTAGCTAGGTCGTTATCGACGTAGGATTTAACTTAACGTGTTGTATGTCTCATTCGACACTTAAAAGGGTTGTCCCGCGCCGAAACTGTTTTTTTTTTTTTTTCAACCCCCCCCCCCCCCCATTCGGCGCGAGACAACCCTGATGCAGGGGTTAAAAAAGAACACCGGACAGCGCTTACCTTAATCCCTGCGCTCCGGTGACTTCTTACTTACCCGGTGAAGATGGCCGCCGGGATCTTCTACCTCCGTGGACCGCAGCTCTTCTGTGCGGTCCATTGCCGATTCCAGCCTCCTGATTGGCTGGAATCGGCACGTGACGGGGCGGAGCTACACGGAGCTACACCGAGCCCCATTGAGAAGAGAAGAAGACCCGGACTGCGCAAGCGCGGCTAATTTGGCCATTAGACGGCGAAAATTAGTCGGCTCCATGGGAACGAGGACGCTAGCAACGGAGCAGGTAAGTGAAAAACTTCTTATAACTTCTGTATGGCTCATAATTAATGCACAATGTACATTACAAAGTGCATTAACCCTTTCCAATCCACTGTCTGACGTCTGAAGACATTATGATTTAGGGCTGTACAGCTCCAATGTTGGAAGACGTCTGTCAGGGGTTCTCTTACTGTATATTACCAGCCTCTCTGCTATCGGAGCCTATCCAATGTGTCCCCTCATGCAGTACTGGCTTTAGCGAACATATAGCCCCATTGTATAATGGCAGAAAAAGAGTAAGCCCCCAAGGAAAACCAGGATACAAATTGGATTGGAAAGGGTTAATATGGCCATACAGAAGTGTATAGACCCACTTGCTGCCACGGGACAACCCCTTTAACATCACCAATTATTGCTTTACGATAGATTATACGCCTGTTTCGGACTTCTTGGATCACAGTTACCACTTGCCAATAAGGTTTTTATAGAAAGTCTCTATCCTTGTTGGTACTGCTCATTTCCTGAACTGATATCCTCTGCCTTCCTACTGTACTGAATTCTTGATCACCTTAGCTTGCTAGTTCAGTTTACCCATAACAATGCCGACTTGTAATGTATATAATCACTATATAGAGCTGTTATCTGACTATATTGCCTGCTTTAGGGCTAATGCCCACGGCCGTATTTCCACCGTGTGAAACGCGGCAGAAATCTGCAGTGTTACACCGCAGATATTAGGTACTATTGAACCTAATAGCTGAATGTTCACGCTATGGAATATGTGCTGCCGGCTTCCATTGTAGTCAATGGAAGCCAGCTGTCACTCTATACTTCCGCTGTAGCACAGCTGAAGTATAGCGTGAATATGCGCCCTGCTCACCACCGGCCACATTATATGACACTGCCGGCGCGTCATGCGCTGTACTGCGCTTGTGCGCCATGCGGGACTCGCACAGTGGATCCGGGAGGTAAGTATGAGGTCTTTGAGTGGGCGCCGTGACGGACTCTGCTGCGGTATTCCGCTTGCGGAGCCCACCACGGCCATGGGCACGGGCCCTTATTTAGGTATATGCTAGAGCTCAGCTGCTGTCTCTAAGCCCACCACAATATAAATATGCTATCTCTAAAATAATTGTATTTCTTGTTTTGGTGAGGAGCAATTCTGAGTGTTGTTATGCTGCCCCATTAGTTGTATGTATGACCCTGGTTTTATATTACCATTGAATCTATAATAAATTGCACAGTATCCAATTTCTGTTTGCATATATTCAGATCTCTTGAAATGTGTGTCACAGACAATGCTATGGGCAGAAATAAGAAGCATCTTGTTAATTTTTTTTTCAATGCACGGCAAGTTAAATGACTGCTTAGTATTGTATTATTCATTATTTTTTTATTGTGTATTTATCCCATAGGCTTCATGTTTAATTAGGCAGACATAGCATATTTGATTGGTGCTCCCATTAAGAAAGAGGACCAATGCTCTAAAAGATGTTTGCTTATAGATAATAGGCATTCTATGTATGTTTCCTCTTATCTTGCTCTTTCATACAGCTATGAACTGTGCATCCATTTATGAAAATGTAAATTATTTCTAAATACGAAATACAGAACTACAAGGAAAACTCATACACGCCTGTGACTAAAAAGAACTTTAATTCTTCTTAATTATCATATTCCTTTTATGAGAATGACTCAGAGTCAAGAACATTAAGTATTCCATTGGTCATTAAAAGCACCATGTGTCATACAGTTCAGCAAATCCTCTTTACGAAAACCCTGAGCAACTGGAAAGCATAGCTGCAAATATGGAATTATGTTAACTTTATGATGTTGAGAAAAATAGTATTGTACCATGATAGCTAGAAAAGCCTTTGTAAGTCTTTGAATTAAGAATAGAAAAGCATTATGAAAGTAATACCTTTATTGGCTCACCATAAAAAAAAAATTATATATGCAAGCTTTCAAGGCTGCGTGAGGCCTCTTTGTCAGGTTGTGGCCAGTTTATATCTGAGGAAACACTGTATTTGGCAGATTATAAAACAAATTTGACTATAAGACACACTAAAGTTTAAACAATAGAAAATAAGATAAAACATATTACATACTTATGAAAAGTAGCCTGGTGGTCGAAAGAAGCAGAGGGTTTAGTTTTAAGTGGATATGGATAGCCACAGTGGCCCCAATAGTAATCATGTCTCCTAATAGTGGCCCTATAGTAATGATGTTCCTTCTCAGTGCCCTTAGTAGTAATAGTGACCCTCAAAGTAGTACTAGTGGCCCCAGTAGTAATAACGGCATCCAGTGGACCAAGTAGTAATAGTGGCTCCCAGTAGTAATAACGGCATCCAGTGGTCCAAGTAATAATAGTGGCTCCCAGTGGTAATAGTGCACCTGGTAATTGTGCTCCTAGTGCCTCCAGTGGGGCAGTTCTGGTCCCGGTGCCACTTAGTATCACAGGCTCTGATAATTCCTCCCAGCATCTGCAATACTGCACTTCCTGTATATTCAGCGTAGACACAAGGTGGAAGTGTTAAAAGTCATAGCTGGTGATACTCAGCGATGCCCGGATTGGAGCTTTGCAGGAAGGGTAACTTTATGCCTGGTGGAGTTGCTGATCATTAGAGACACAGTCAAACCAAAAGACGCACACACTGACTGTAACCTGATGAAAGGCCTTAGAGGGGTTGTCCGAGCTGTTTTTTTTTTTTAAAGATGTCATGGGGTAGATCTGGAGGGGCAGTGCGGGATACAGCTGGGAGCTAGGGGAAGTGAGTATATGCCTGTTTGTTATCTTACTACATGAAGCATATTTTTACACACACAAAAAAACTTAGGCTACCCTTTCAAGTAGCCTCCAAAACTTGTATATACATTATGTCTGGTTAGCTAATAAAGGTGTCATCTCTAAAATACTTTTGTCTTTTTATACTACAGTATTTAATATTGTAAGCTTTCGGATATTTCACAACAGGATTGTGGAAAATGCCCTCCTGCAGAATATTCAGCTCCAAAATCTGCACTACCAACGAACAGAGCTCGATGCAGATTTGAAAATATCAGAGTCCTGTCGGCAACTCTCCTTCAAGATCCGCAGTTAGCCATGAAGCATTTTCTGCGGAATTCATGGATAGCATTTTTGCAATGCTGTTGTAGAATATTCTGCCCTGTGTGAAAGAACCCTAAATATTGTAAAAAATAGTCCTGTAATTTAGTTAAAGACTAGACAATCTATAAAAGATGCAAATCTTATACAGAAAAATAAACACTGGCAACCAGCAGACAACCAACTGTTCCTGTGGTTTATAGGACACCCCATTAACATACTACACTAGCTTATATACCATATATACTCGAGTATAAGCCTAGTTTTTCAGCACTTTTTTTTGTGCTGAAAAAGCCCCCCTCAGCTTATACTCGAGTCAGGGCAGGGTTAAAAAAAAACCTCCATACTCACCTCACAGCTGGCATTTGTGTCCCCGGCAGTGGTGCGGCAAGCTGCTTGAATTCCTGTGTTCCCGGCAGCGATGTGGCAAGCTGCTCGAAATCTCCCTACTGTCATCCCCCACCGTCCTCTCTGCTCGACTCTGTCTTCCCCCGCCGTCAACACTGTGATTGGATCGAGCTCCAGCCAATCACAGCCAGCGCTCGATCATTCACAGCCAATCGCAAGCTGCTTTAGAATTTTCCCCCGCTGTCAGCACTGTGTAAGTAAACGCTGTGATTGGATAGAGTGCCAGCTGTGATTGGCTGGCGCTCAATCCAATTACAGTACTTAATTACACAGCACTGTCAGAAATGACAGAGCCGAGCAGAGAGGACGGCGGGGATGACAGCGGGGAGAATTCACGCAGGTTGCTGCACAGACACAGACGCTGGCTGGGAGGTGAGTATTGCGTTTCTTTTTGTTTTTTTTAACCCAGTATATACTCAAGTATAGCTAGGCTTGCACTCGAGTCAATAAGTTTTCCCATTTTTTTGTGGTAAAACTTATTGACTCGGCTTATACTCGGGTCGGCTAATACTCGAGTATATACGGTATTTACAGTGGTTTTATGAGTTTTTCTTGTTTGCTTTTTTAAACTTGGTAAAGTAAAGAGAAAACAGTAATAATTTCTTAGGATGCCTTCACACATTGACTAAATGTTGCAGAAATTCTGCAGAATTAGGGCACGGTCAGACAAGCGGGGTGTTACACAGTGCTACAGCAGCGTGTAAACCACGCTTCTAAAGCAACCCATAGGTTGTTATGAAAGCGCTCACACAGACCCTTTTTAGAAGTGCAAAAAAAGAACGGACAGTTGAGTGCCGACTTGCCTGCCAGCTCTGTGGTGCGCACTGTCCAGGGTGCTTACCATAGGATCCTATGGGAGCCGTGGAAGCAGGCTGCCTGCACCGCGGACATGTGACCAGACTGCTCCACATACCTAGAGACAGCCGCACCCGTGATCTTTTCCTGCATGTCAGGAGCATGGTTTACACATTGCTTAGCAGCTCATCTGACCAATCCCTTAACAGTATAAGCCATGTGGACAAGATTTCAGAAATCTCGCCACATGTTCTTTGGCAGATTTCCAACTTGATTTTGTCTTGAAATTTTAAATAAAAAGTAAAATTAAAATCTCGTCCAATTGAAACAGGAAATTTCCGCACAGTATTAGCAGTATGCCTATTTCTGCTGCAGATTCTGACTGTGGATTTCAACCCTTAATATAAAAGGTTAAAGCCAGTACAAATCCACAACAAAATCCACACCATTTAGTTGAAGATTTTGGCACTGTGGATTTGCTGCATATTTGCAGTGGGTTTTCTGCTTAGAGAACTTCTAAGCATTAATGTGATGTATAAAGGCACCCTTAGGACTCAGTCAGACAAGCATTGTTTGTGGGTGTGCAAAAAGAGCACTTCTAAACGAACCAATGGGTTCCTATAGAAGAGCTTACATGAGAGAATGTAGTAGTGCAAAACAGAGCGCACCTAACGAAGATAGAACATTGCCTATCTTTGGTGTGCTGCCCAGGAGTTTCTATTGACTCCTATGGGAGCAGGAGTTTATGCATACTTCTGCGCTCAGAATAGTTTTCCTGCAGCTTACAGCAGGACATTAAAAAGGTACTGGCCAGAAGCACATTTTAAATCTCCCGCTGAAAACTCCCGTTAGTCCCTGCAGGGATGAGGGGACTCCCTGAGGATTCCCTTAATCCCTGCAGGGACTAGCAGGAATTTTCAATGGGACAGTGTGCCTCTGGGCAGCACCTTTTAAATGCCCTGCTGTAAGTTGCAGGGTATTCTTCCTGCCCTTTCTCCCCAAGAAATTTTCCTATAGTGTGGAGAGAAAGGTGGGCAGGGTTACAGGGCTTTCCCTGAAAAATGTGGGAGGAGGGGGTAGGGCTAGAGGGATCCACCCCATAGCCCTGCCCATCTGGCCCCGCTCCCTCTATGTTTTTTTCTATGGGGAATCTCTGAGAATACCTATAGCCCCATCCACTCTCTCTGTGCTATGGGGATATCCCTCGGGGGTCACAATAGCAGGGAGTGAGAGAACAGGACTATACATAGCAGGGAGAAAGAGTGGAGCAATGGGTGATTAACTCATAGCCCTGCTCTGTCTCTTTCTGCAATAGGGAAATCTCACAGCCCTGCGGGGCTTCTTCCCTCTCTTCTCCTTGAGCAGCTGTGCTTCTCCAAGCACAGCTGCTCCAGTGAATGGTCAAATTTCCTGCGCATAAAGCAGGGGTCTTCTGTGCACGAAAAAAATTGCCCGGTCATGTGATTTCGGCAGATGCAAGCTGTGCTTTTTTTGGTGCACAAAAAACACCCATATGACCGAGGCCTTAGGATGGTTTCACACGGGCAAGAAAATTGAGCAATTTTTGCCTAATGCGATAGTCTGTAAAAAACAGATTAGGAAACCAATAATTTACAATGGTTTCCTTCCCATCTGCAATGTTTTCACTGATGCGATGTTAAGAGAACAAAAAATCTTTCAGCAATGTGTGATTATTTTATTTCCCATATTTCTCTATGGAGGCTTCTTTTTATCGCAATGCAACAAACACACGTTGCAATGCAATTTTAACATTAGAAAGTCCCACTGACTTTCATGTAAAAAAAAAACCATGCAATTTTGTTGCGTGATTTTAAAGCGGGCGGCAGCGATGCGTTGTGAGATTATTCTCAAAAAAAGTAGCGCCGACACTCAAAAATTGCAGGAACGAGATGCGATTTTGCAGCAATTTTCTCACGGCAAAATTGTGATTGCCCTGTGAAACTAACGTTAGGCTGCCTTCACCACAATACAAGTAAATGACATATAACAAATCTCCTTCACACAATGAGAATTTTTTATGCTGCAGAAAAGCATGACATTTGCAAAATGCAATAATTTTATAATCGACTGCATGTCTACTTATGTTGTGGAAACTGCATGTGTATGCTGAGAATTTTTTCCATAGAGATCAATGGGCAACATAAAATAGACACTAAAATCTGCAGAGTTTTGTTGCATGCAAAACAATTTGGACCAGCTGTATCCTTCTGTGCTTTTTCTGTGCATCAGGGTCCACAATACACTAAGCAATTCCATAAAAATATAACACATCTGGAATTAGGCTGTTTATTATATAGCCATTTAAATCGGGTCATATTTGTCTGCCACGCGCAAATGAAGATGAATGGCTTGCATGTGCAAAAAGTACAATGGGTCGGGATGGGTATCATTTTAAGGATGGCACCTAGGAGGTGAATGAGAAGACTTATAAGGCCATTCATGCTCCTCTGAGAAAATGTATGCAAATAAGGAAGATGGAGCAATACCTCTGCAGTGCCACCTATTGGATGGCAGCATTCTTGCAAATCAATGTCAGACCTTTTATAGCCAGAAAACAATACACATACAGCTGTTTTGGGGGTTTTGTTCTCATCAGTTTGCAGTAAGTTTCTGACTAGTAAGAGGCCTATGATGTAGGTCTGGAAAAGTATCATTTCTCTTGAAGGCGAGCACCTAAAAGGTGTGTGAGGAGGCACCTAGGAGGTGAGTCAGAAGACTTATGAGTGAGCTGTGAATGCGCAGCGAACTTACAGGGTTATAGTCTGTTCAGAAGGAATCGTAAAAAACAGAAAGGGGAAGGGTTTGTCTTTATGCAAAGTCCTGTTTAAAGCCCACAATACGGGAAGATATATAGGAGAGAGATAAACATTTGGAGTCGCTATGGGTGTAAATACATAGAAGGAAAAACAACAATACAATCCTCATAGGGGTTTTCTATAGACCACCAAATATAACAAAAGCTACTGAAAATCTATTTTTGAAACAAATTGATGAAGCAGCAAATTACAATGAGGTAATTATTATGAAGGGCCTTTAACTATCTCATAAAGATAACAACTTTCTGTCAATTACTAAAGATAATCACCTAACCCAATTTGTACAGAACCCAACTAGAGGGACAGCCTTTTGTACTTATTATTAATAGTGATGAGCGAGCATACAGGGCAATTACTCGATCGAGCATTGCCCTCAGCGAGTACCTGCCCGCTCGGGAGCAAAGATTCGGCTGCCAGCGGCGGGCAGGTAGTTGGGGGGGAGAGCGGGGAGGAACGGAGGGGAGATATCTCTCTCCCTCTCTCCCCCCGCTCCCCCCTGCTGACTGCCGCAACTCACCGCTCACCCGCGCCGGCAGCCGAACCTTTGCTCCCGAGCGGGGAGATACTCGCTAAGGACAGTGCTCGATCGAGCAATTGTCCTTAGCGAGTATGCTCGCTCATCTCTAATTATTAACCAATAGACCTGACAAAATAACAGGGGTGTAAATTGGGGGGCACCTGGGAAATAGTGATCATAACATGATACATTTCAACTTGTCCTTCAAGAAAGACTTTTATAGGGGAGCTACGAAAATTCTAAAGTTTAGGAAGGCTATAGTCGATCAGCTTAGTGATGCCTTTGACCTTATTGACTGGAATAATGTCCTCAAAAATAGTACAAACAATAAATGGGAAACATTTAAAAACATTCTAATTACTTTTTGTGATGGGATCATACCTTACAGGAATAAAAGGGCTAGTAATAGGAGAAAATCAATAAGGATTAATAGAGATGTACAGAGGGCAATAAACAGTAATAAGAAAGTGATTACACTAGTAAAACAAGAAGGCAGCGAAGAAGCACTAAAAACATATAAGGGAAAAAATAAATTATGTAAAAATCAGATAAAAGCAGCAAAGGTGGAGACAGAGAGACTTATTGCTAAAGAGAGTAAAACTAAAGGCCCACATACATGCAACTGTTATCGCCCAAAATTCGGTTAGATGACTGCAAATGAGAGATCATTGCTGCGTGTAAATGCTGCAATTGTTTATTTTTCAGCTGAACGACGATTTTACGGAGTGCTTAAAATCGATCGTTCAACCAGAGAGAAGATAACGGACCGCACGCTGTGTTCTGCGCGGGAGTCAGGGATTACATTGTAATCTGCTGACAGCCCGTGCAAGAACAAAGGAGCTGTGTGCAGAGCTCAGACCACATGCTGTGGTTTGCAAACAGGTCCCGGAGGCCCTTTTACAGGCAAATGAAGCTAATAAAGTGTTAGTCGACATTAGTGTCCATTAACACTTTATGCAAAACAATCGTTAAAATTGTCAATCTTTCGATTGCTTGAAAGATTGTCTTTGTGTGGAAATGGGCCTTAAACCTAAACTTTTCTTCAACTATATAAACAGTTAAAAGATTAATACTGAACGTGTTGGCCCTTTAATAAGTAATGAAGAAGAAATTGTAGAGGGTGATGAGGAGAATGCAAATCTATTAAATAACTTTCACTCCAGTGTATTCACAAAGGAAAAAGAAATGCCAGATGAGATGCAGAGTCATAATTTAAACTCTCCACTAATTATCACCAGGCTAACACAGGAAGAAGTGCAGAGCCGTCTTAGGGCTCAGTCACACGGGCGCATCGGCGCCTGTGTAACTGCACCTAGTAGACGGCCGTACCTGAAGACGGCCATCTCTCTGCAGCGCCGGCGGAAAGAACATGTGACTGGCTCCATTGCCGGTCATGTGTTCTATCAACAGCGTGGAGAGAGGCGTCCGTCTGCAGGTACGGCCGTCTTCTAACTGTCAGTCACACGAGCGCATCGTGAATAAAATAGACAAATCGCCGGGTCCAAATTGCATACACCCCTGGGTTTTAAAGAAATTAAGTAATGTGATAAACAGACCCCTGTTTCTTATATTTAAGGACGCTATCGTGACAGGGTATTTTCCACTGGATTGGCGCGTAGTCAATGTGTCGATATTCAAAAAGAAGTCAAAAAGCAAACCTAGAAACTACAGGCTGCTAAGTCTTACTTCTATTGTGGGTTAAATGTTTAAAGGGTTTCTAAGAGATGCTATCCTGAAGTACCACAAGGAAAATAGGAACCAATCAGGGGCAGCTCTCAGCTGTCATTCAATAGCTGAGAGCTGCCCCTGATTGGTGAGGGCTGTGACCAATCAGAGGCAGCCCATTCAGCAGGCGTGGATTTTAATCCCCAGCTGCTGAATACTACACAGAGCAGTTTAGGAGAACTGCCGGCTGGCCGCGGCTGTACTCCGGCTGCAGGGACAAGGTGAGTATATATTTTTTTTTATTTTTACACATTTTAGGATGATTTTCAGGGAAGGGCTTATATTTTTAAGCCCTTCCCGAAAATTCATCCCACGCTCGCCGGCAGCCCATTGCTTTCAATGGAGCCGGCTGTATTGCCGGCTCCATTGAATTCAAAGGGCGTACATCATTCTTCTCTGCCACAGCTGTTACAGCTGTGGCAGAGGAGAATGATCTTTGTAGTATATGTTTTCAATGGGGTCGGCGCTGCTGCCGCCGGCCCCATTGAGCGCATATATAGAACACAAGGAATCGCAGATCGCAGATAGGCACGATCTGCGATTCCTCGTGTCCTATAATTTATCGGACATCCGCATAAAAAGCGGCCATGTGACTGATCCCATTGCGAAGCAATGGTTCTAAATATGCACAGATCGCATGCACAAATCGCGCGAAAAAACGCCGTCTGACCACGGCCTCAGGATTCATTCACACGAGCCTGTGCATATGCGTACATAGGTGCGAACAAAACCGCGCACCCACGTACGTGCACAAAACGAGCATGAATGCAGGTCTGTGCGCATTACCTTCAATGGGGCTGCCGACTGTGGCAGAGGATCGCACTGTTTTGCCATTGCTTTCAATGGGACCGGTGCTTCTGCAGTCCCATTGAAACCAATGGGCTGCCGGCAACACCTGCAGTGATTTTTGGGGAAGGGGTTGAAATATAAGCCCTTCCCTGAAAATAATAATGATTCCTGGTTTAAGTAAAGAAAAAAAAAAAAAATATATATATATATATATATATATATATATATATATATATATATTCACCTCTTTGCCACTGCTGTGCAAATATTCCCCAATCACAGGCAGCACTCAGCCATTCATTGAATTCAATGAATGGCCAAGCTTAACTGGAACAACCAGTGTCAGGCAGCTGCTGCCAAGGCAAATAGGATTATGGCATCCATCAAAAGAGGTCTAGGGGCGCATGACGAGAACATTGTACTCCTCTTTACAAGTCACTGATTAGACCACACATGGAATATTGTGTACAGTTTTGGGCCCTGGTACTCAGAAGGGATGTATCAGAGCATGATCAGATACAAAGGTAGGCAACAAAAGTATTAAATGGAATGGGCGGACTACAATACCCAGAGAGGTTATCAAAATTGAGTTTATTTGGTTTATAGAAAAGAAGGCTAAGGGGTGACCTAATAACTCTGTATAAATATATCAGGGGGCAATACAGAGATCTCTCCCATGATCTGCTTATGCCCAGGAATGTGACTGTGCCAGCGGGCCATCCTCTACATCTAGAGAAAAGAAGGTTTCTACACTGACAGATAAGGGGGTTCTTTACTGTAAGAGCAGTGAGACTATGGAACCCTCTAGCTGAGGATGTGGGGATGGCAAATTCAATAAGGGAGTTCAAGTGGGGCCTGGACATCTTTCTTGAGTGATACAATATTATATGTTATAATCATTAATAACTTCAAAAGGGCTGTTGATCCAGGAATTATTCCAATTACATAATAGAATGAGGGAGGAATTTGTTTCCCTTTAATTGGAAAAAAATGGCTTTTTTGCCTTCCTCTGGATCAATATTGGGGGTTAATAGGCTGAACTGGATAGACATATGTCTTTTTTCGGCCTTACTTACTATAATTCCTTATAAAGGCATGCAAGCTCCTCTGGAAACTATATGCAAAAAAGGAGATGGAACAATTCCTCTGCAGCGCCACCTATTGGATGGCAGCATTCATTGGCCAAGCTTGAAACCTACTGCAAACTGATGAGGGGCAAAAACCCTGAAACAGCTGTATGTTTAGGGTTCTCTGGCTTTTGGTCAATTCCCAGTCATTGTTATAAAGACCTGTATAAGGGATCTTACATTGATTTGCAGGAATGTTGCCATACAATATTTTGCAGGTAAAAGAAACCCAAAACACAGGAAAATAGGTCCTGCCCTATATATTTTCGCATGTAGAAAGTCCTTTTTTTTTCCTTGTGCGAGAATCTCACTAGTCAAAACAAAACCATTTAAATCACTGGTTTTGTTTTGTCATGTTTTGCGTTCGTGCAAACCGGGTATGAGGCTTTTTAAATGCATGAGAGGGAAATCACAATGCAAAAAAAGCAGATAAATGCATCATTTTTTCTGCAGGGGCTTAGTAAGATTTATGTGTATTGACTTTTCCTGTACAAACATTTTCATAGCCTTTAATTAAAGAAGAAAAATAAATAAAAATGTTAGAATGAATTTGCATGTTCTTTAGAGTGATAAATTAAAGGATACATTAGGTGAAAAAAAAAACTAAAACGATACATAGGTAAACTTGCACAATCAAGAGATTCAAAATGTGACACATGGGCTCAAATAGTGGAGTAAAGAGAAAAATACCAGTACTTACTTGGGAAGGGGGTGATCCCCCTTGTGTCATTAATTTTTCCTCTTTTTTGAGGAATACGGGCCACCTATTGACTCTATGGCAAAACCTTGTTTGGGGAAATTCTTATGTGTGGTGCTCTTTGGATGTGAGTTCACTTTACTCCAATATCCAAAACCATTCGGGCCTTGGGGCTGTGGAGAGCTGTCTAAAAGAGCCGCGGGCGGGACCAGTTTAAGTACTCAGCGGTCACCTGATCTCGCCAGACACACACTGCTGTTGGCAGGCAGAGGGCTGGCACATCACAGCAGGAAGTGGTAATGCCTTCCCTGCATGTTTATTGGCTAGAAAATGGTGCTAAACATGCGGGGAAGGAAATGCAATTGACTCGAGTACTGCGTGGTGTTCGTCTCGAGTAACGAGCATTTCGAGCACCCTAATACTCAAACGAGCATCAAGCTCGGACGAGTATGCTCGCTCATCTCTACAAGTAATCCAACAAGATAGAAAATCTATCAGCATAGATCGTAAATAGAGTTGAACGAACGTACTCTGTTTGAGTATTAGCGTACTCGATGGTGCTCGTTACGCGAACGAGCATCAAGCCGTGTTCGACCCTGCCCCAGTTTTTGGCTCCTCCCTGCCATGACGTGCCTGTTTTGGCCCCTCCCCGCCACGACGTAGCGTGCGTCAATGACAAATTTTTTATCTGGCAGGCAGGGGAGAAAGAGAAAAAGAGAGAAAGAGAGAGACACAAACCAAGAAAAAAAGAAAAAAAAAGCTTGGGACCCGACGTCCCACATACAAAAATGCTCAGGGCTCCCATTGTAGTCAATGGGGTTCATTACTCGAGTAGAGCTCTAGAATTGTACGAAAAGCTAGACTCGAATAACGCATTTGGGTGCTCGTTCATCTCTAATCGTAAACAAGAACCAATAAGAATTAATTATTTTTTGAATTGCAGTTTGGAATTCATTTTATTTAACAGAGAGCACATGCGGTCTCAGATACATGGGGCAACTCACAAAAGCACTCAGATCCAAAGTGAACAATCACAAGTTCAACATTTTGAAAGTTTTTATGAAGCATAGCGTGTCAAGACACTTTTTAGAAAAGCACAACTGCGATATGAGCCATTTTAAAGTACACCCCTCGAACGGGTTTACCCGAAATCCTTTTCTCATCTAAAGGCCCATGAGATGTTTTGGGTCTTTAGGCTAGACACTTTTGGCCCCATTAGGTCTTAATGAAGTATTGGAAAAAATCGGTGAGATTAATCTAGGATTGTGTAACCCAGAAATGTGATTCATTAAATTTTATATTATCTAGGTCTGGTTGAAACTATTTAAAATCCTTTCAACTTCACTGCATACAGTTTTAACCATGTATTTATCCTCATGACATAATGAAATGTAATTTTTAATAGATAATTCTTAAGAGGCGGCCACATCCTGATTTTGAAGCATAATACGGTTTTAAACGTTATTAGGGCTCAGTCAGACAAGCATTTTTTCATGCATGTATAGGTGCGTAAAAAAAAATGCTGAATGCATGTGGGGAAAAAGGTGTGGCCGAAGCACTGCCTCTGATTGGCTGAGTGCTGTGACCAATCACAGCCATTCAATGAAGAACAACAGTGATGGGGACTTGGGGAGTACGCGCATTGGAGCCAGACAGCACTTGTAGGTGATGTTTTGGTTTTCTTTCCTGCAGCTAGGGACTTATTGAAGGGCTTTGACAGTAGGATTTATTACTGTTAAAGCTGCATCGATTCGCACTAAACTGCAAATCGAAAAATGCGTTCTGTTTTTTCCCGGAGCATATTTTAAACGCATGTAAAAAATGGACATGTGACCGCTTTCATTGAAAAGCATTGGTTATAATGGATCCATTTCAAAAATGCACCTATACATGCGTTTAAAATTCGCTTGTCTGACTGAGCCCTTGTATTCATTATGTAATCTATTTATTGTTGAATTAAGTTTACATTTCATAATTTTTCATTTTTATTTAGTGATATATTATAGTGGCTCTATATCATTAATTACTATTAGAGATGAGCGAACGTACTCGGTAAAGGCGATTTCGCAATCGAGCACCACGATTTTCGAGTACTTCACTACTCGGGTGAAAAGTACTCGGGTGCGCCGGGGGTGAGCGGGGGGTTGCAGAGGGGAGTGGGGGGGAGAGGGAGAGAGGGCTCCCCCCTGTTTCCCGCTGCTACCCCCCGCTCCGCCGTGCCCCCCCTGCCCCCCCGGCGCACCCGAGTACTTTTCACGCGAGTAGTGAAGTACTCGAAAATCGCGGAGCTCGATTGCGAAATCGCCCTTACCGAGTATGTTCGCTCATCTCTAATTACTATGTATCAATCACTTGCACATGTAGTTTTTATCTTGCATTAGCTATAAAGTTTGTTCTATGTATCCAAATGGGGAGAACGTGATGATGTCATCACATCGAGCTGGGGAACGCACTTTTGCATCCCACTTGCAATGCTGCGGGTCAAGCGATTATATTATACTAAACCCATAGAAATTTAAACGCAACAATAATCCTGAACAATCATATCCCATCAGCAATTTTGCTATTTATAAGTGATCCTCCATTTTATTTATGGCAGATTTTTTATTTTAAAACTCTCTATTTTTATCTGATAATGTTCAATAGCCGCTGCATACCATTGATCATCCTGCACTTGTATGTGTTATTTGTACTTTGGAGAAGTGAATAAGCTTGCTCTATGTTTTTCAATGGGTATGACGTGATGATGTCATCACGTCGAGCTGAGGAACGCATGTTTTGCTTTCCATTCACAATGCCACAGGTCATGTGACACACGACAACCCCAATTACGTCATCAAACAGCGCTGGACGCTGCGGGAGTGACTGATGGGCAATACTAGGCTATGTAAGTACCGTATGTAATGTAAGTACCGTATTTTTCGCTTTATAAGACGCACTTTTTCCGCCTCCAAAGTGGGGGGGGGGGAGTTGCTGCGTCTTATAGAGTTAATTTGCAAAAAAATTTGTTCCGGTCGCCATTTTTAGCGCGATCGCGATTTAGTTAGCGCGATTGCGTGTTAAACTCGCGATCGCACAAACAAATGTGCGACCAGTCTCCTCCCCACTGCTGCCCATACATACCTCTGATTAGTCGTGAGAGCCGGCCGGTACTACTGCTGCTCCCCGCCTCCACCAAACGGCTTCCTTCCTTCCTCCTGCTGCACAGACGCGCCGCTGTGATATGGAGCGCAGTTTTTTCGGACCTCTGCTGCTCCCTCTGCTCCGTCACCCGGCACTAACCCTGCGCTGTCCCTGGGTGAGTTCAAATTTTTTCCCCCCTATTTTCCCGCTCTAAACCGGGGGTGCGTCCTATAGACCGGTGCGTCTAATAGAACGGAAAATACGGTAATAGCTATTTATACCCTCCTTTTTTATGAATTGGTCATGCTTGAAAAAGGCTCTTGAAGAGCTGAAATGCATTGCATGTTCACCTCTATTTTGTGGATTTATCGTATGTGTTTAGAACAAAAATTGTAGAGAAATAATCCATCTCAGACAGATGTGGAATTTTTTCTAGTAGCTACCTTGGGAAAGAGATCTACTCTATTTCCTGACACCACGGAAATCTCCCCATACCTGAGTAACTACTGGTATTTTTCTCTTTACTCCACCTTTACTCCACCTTTTGAGCGCGTATGTCACATTTTGATTGTCTTTCACCCCACTTGCTGGGGGGCCTTTTCTTTTTATGCATATGCTTCTCTCCACAATTGTGGATTCTGTGAGGGGTTGAGAAGAATCTCCAAAGGGTCATTCCGTGGGAACATCATTGGCATCATTTCAACGCGCTGTCCTTCTCTCTGTATATATACAATCAAGAGATTGTCCAGTGAGGAGCCATTTAAGATAAGTGGCGGGTCAGTAATGTACAAAAACACAAAGATATTTTGAAAGGCTTCTTGCCTAAAAAAGATACATGTCCTGTCAAATATTTAAGACAAAAAAATACAGCTGTTTCTGCTTTGCAAAAAATCGTGCGTCCAATTATCAAATCAAAGAGTGAATTGACTGCAGCTCCATTAATGTTGTATATTTGCTCAAATGGGAATGCAAATATCATTATGTGGGTGGGCAGGATGGAAAGAAAGCTTAAAACTAAAATGAGCAATTTAATAATATCCGAAAAGGACTGATGCCATATAATGTTTCTGCACATTTCCACTTAAAACACAATAATAACCCAGGTAACTAGAAAGAGATATGTCACTTAGAGAAAAACTGGAGGCGAGGGTACATTGTATACACATTAGCACAATAAACAAATAAAGTACAATTATTTGCCAAATGCAATGTCCTCAGTACTCAATACTAGTAATTATTAGGAAATTATAGTAACACTGTTTCTGGTGGCGCAATGCGCCACACACCTTTGCTACATGCACGTCACACACACAACTTTGGTACTTGACATGCGCCTGAGAGACATGACATGCACATGGTACAAACACACCTCTGCTATATTATATGCGCGTGACAGACAGAGCTGTGCAACAGTACATGCACATGTTACAAATTCAGCTCTGCTACATAACATGTGCGTCATAGACACAGCTTTGGTGCATGACATTTGCTATATGACATACTTTCTATCAGCTTATCCAGTATGCAGTACTACCAAACTCCAGAATGGCTCCTCCCACAGCAGTGACGTCACCACAGGTCTTTCAGCCCATCGGATCTCTGTAGTGACGGTAGGTCACTTTCTCCTGTCAGAGCTGCTGAGTTGTGCCTGACATAATAACAGCTTAGTTGTATTCTCAATGTGTTAGAGCCTGCCAATTTGGTGCCAGGGGGCAGAGCTATGACCGGGCCAGAGCTGTGACATCGCCAGGGAGCCGAGCTATGAGACTCATTCACACACATACTTCCATACATACAAACAGACAAGTGGTCGTTAGTTTGATTAATCTTTTTCTGCTGCAGCCTTTTTTTAATTTTCAATTTTTCCTTCTCCTTTTCAAAAGATTTTTCCTTTTTTTTTTTTCCCTGTAACATAGTTACATGAGGGCTTGTTTTTGTGAGATGAGTTATATTTTTCAATGGTACGATTTAACGCATCATGTAATATGTTGGAAAACTAAAAAATTTCTGAAATGAAAAAACAAAACACAATTGTATCATTTTTAGGGAGTTATCTCTGCAGCGTCAAGTAAAAATGACATCTAACTATACTGTGGATCACTATGATTGTGGCAATACCAAATTCATGAAGTTTTTTTTTAATGTTTTACTACATAAAAAATACCCTCTAAGGCCTCAGTCAGACGGGCGTTTTTGCGCCCGATTTGCGCATGCGCATGCGTCCGGCGATTTTTTTAAAACCATTGCTTTGCAATGGTATCGGACACATGAGCGCTTTTTATGCGCTCGTCCGATAAATTATAGAACAGAAATCGCAGATCGCACCTATCTGCGATCCCTGTTCTCTTCTCTATATGCGCTCAATGGGGCCGGCGGCAGCAGCGCCGACCCCATTGAGAACATATAGAAGACAAATCATTCTTCTCTGCCACAGCTGTAACAGCTGTGCAGAGAAGAACGATGTTTGCCCATTGAATTCAATGGAGCCGGCAATACAACCGGCTCCATTGAAAGCAATGGGCTGCCGGCGTGCGCGGGATGAATTGTCGGGAAGGGCTTAAATATATAAGCCCTTCCCTGCAATTCATCCAGAAATGTGTTAAAATAAAAAAAATATATATACTCAGTATATATATATATATATATATATATATATATATATATACTCAGCGCTGAGCCAATCAGGGGCAGGTCTGACTCACACCCCCTTCACACCCACTGCAAGCCGGCCGCGCTGAACTCCGTCTGCCGGGACAAGGTGAGTATATATATATTTTTTATTTTAACACATTTCTGGATGACTTGCAGGGAAGAGCTTATATATTTAAGCCCTTCCCGACAATTCATCCCGCGCTCGCCCACAGCGCATTGCTTTCAATGGCGCCGGCTGTATTGCCGGCTCCATTGAATGCAATGCGCTGGACAGTTCCGGCTCGTTTCTAATGAAACGCGGCTAGGAGCAGATTTTCGGGCGATTTTTGGGCCCCGGTCACGCGATTTGCGGATGCGCATCCGTCATGCGATCCGCAAATCGCGCGAAAAAACGCCCGTCTGACTAAGGCCTCAGAGCAAATCTTTGCTTTCTGTTGCCATCTTTTAACAATCATAAATTGTATTTTTTTTTTCATTTACATGTTTGTATGGGGTTCATTTTTTGATTACTTTTAATTTATTTTTTCTTTGAGAAAGGTTGGCTAAAAGCATACAATTTTGCCATTGCATTTTTGTTTTTTTCTGAAAGTGTTCAACGTGCAGCCTTAATAGTGTGATATTTTAATATATTGGATTTTTATGGATGCAGCAATACCAATTTCATTTACATTTTTTTTTAATTTTGTGATCTGATGATTGGGAAAACATTTTTAATCTTTAAATATTTTTTTCTAATAATCAAAAAATCTTTATTTTACTTTAAATTTATTTGTTTATATTTCGTCATAGGGGACCTGAACCTTTAATCTATTGGTATTGCTTTTTACTGAATGACTGATCATAGAATTGCATTATACTGAATTTTTATTGGCACTCTGTTAAGACGTGCCACCAGCAAATCATAATAGACGAACAGTCATGGCAAGAGTCCCATGACTACGTGACAGCTGGATGGTACCCCATGAACTAATTATGGGGACCATTCGGGACATCTCTGGGCCGCTTAGGACATGAAATGCCACTGTCAGAATTGACAGCGGCATTTAAAGGGTTAACAGCTGCAATCAGAGTTATCTTCGATCGTGGCTGTTACAGACAGGTGTCAGCTGTCAAAGATGACCACCAACAATAATGTATGGAGTGAGCTCGCTCTATACAATGACACCCCCATACAGCACACCCATGTACATATGAGGCACATATCAGGAAATGGTTAAATGAGACATTAATTGTTTTGTTGGAAAAATAGGCTGTGTGAATTTTGATATATTCATTAATTTTACAGTTTTATTTTCGCTCTCTAGACGTATTTGAACTCGAGAACCTCGAGAATTAAGCAGAACTCTGTCTATCCCTTTAATTCCAAATCCAGAGCTAGCACAATTATAAAAAAGCTTAGCTGCATTAATACCGAGGATATATGTTCCCTCACTTTTCATCTAAATCCCTGTGAGGACTCTAAATGGCATACAGCATGCTGTCAGCTGACCTATACAGCAATGGTCACTGCATACCTTCCTCCTATGTACTGCATACTTCTTGATCTATCCCTCTGAACCAGTGGGTGGGCCTACTTGTAAATAAAAGAGACAACAGACACTAGTGACCTCATTTAGCAAAACTAACAGTAAAACTGTCTTTCAGAGGCGTAATGTAAAGCTCCTGGGCCCCAATGCAAAATTTGCAACAGGACCCCCCAAATATAATACTTTATTTAAAATATTGTGCTCCTTCTATGGAGAAGAGAGGCTTTTTTGGGCCCCCTAAGGCTCCTGGGCAATGTGGGTTGACAAGCCAAAGCCCTTATCCATGACAATTATGAATGGGACTTGTGGACCTGAAGAACCAGGAAGCAGCCATTGCTTTGGCAGGGCCAGCTGGTTAGAAAAAAACACAGCCCCATTCTGGAAGCCCTGAAAATGTAAGCAACCACAATGCTTTCGTAGGCCCCGATATCCACAAGTAAAAAACAACTAGTTGCTGTCAGCTACCATCAACAGAACTATGGCACAGTACTGCTTACAGTTGTAATATCGGGACCTTGAGTGGGTGGTTCTTCACACAGATGTGCTTACCATCTAGGGTGCTGATAGTTTAGAGACTGCATAGCAGCTTGAAATCCCTCAGCAATGTCCATCCATGCTTGCAGAGAGGGCAGCAACATCACTGATGGCTTCAGCTGTTCTTAAATAACAATGCAGGTCTTTCTCATGGCCCCACTGATGGTGGAGTGCGCTAAGAGGAACTCAAAATGCAGTGATGCAAATGAGTTCCTGGTGGTGAGGAATCTGTAACGACAAGGCAGGCACAGATATTATAGGGGAAAAGAATCTATAAACCACAAAACACATGGAAACCAGATTTCTTTTCAGGGCTCAAACCATGACCTGCTGTACTCTAGTCAGTAGCTCTCCCCAGTGAGCTATCCAGCTTGCTGGACAAGCTCCCCTGCATAACCTTCTTCTTGTCCATAGCTCCTGCTCCTGGTTCCCTATTGGCCCCTCCCTGTTCCCTGATTGCACTTCCTATATAAGCCTGGCCCTGCCAATCCCTCAGTGTGTGACTATTCTGCTCCGAAGCATTGATTGATCTAGCTCCACTTTTGCCTGATTCTCTGCTATTGTGACAAGACCTCCTGCTACCAACTTCTGGCTTTCCATCTAACTACATTACCTGCCTCATCCATTTGTACTGCAAACCATGACCACCCGTTACTGACTTCTGGCTTTCCATCTGACAATGTTACCAGCCTCATCATTTGTACTGCAAACAACAACATTTAGTTTCTGACTTCTAACTTTTCCCTGATTACCCTCTAGACCTGCAGCTATTACACCTAAGGCCCCCCTTAGTGCCTGAATCGCTACATTTCTCTAACCTCAGGGTGACCTGCAGACACTCCTCAGGGAAGATACATTGGTGCATGTTAGTGTCAGAATAGCTCAATCCAAAATGCACCTCCTCCAGCAGCTTGTCGAATGATGACACGGACATGCGACAGAAAGCTTTGAACATTTCTGGATGCATGCGCAAGTCGTAGTAAGGACCACTGAAGTCACCCTTACTGGGTCGCTGAAACACCAGAGAGTGAACCCAGAGCCTCTGCTTCTTTCTGCTTGGCTCTTCTTATAGCATTGGCCGTGATGCTTCAAAAAAGTATACACCAGCCAAGCCAAGAGAGCAGTATCCCGTTCTGAAGGCATGGTTCTAAGAGCAAAGTCAACAGCTCTCACCATGACAAAAGCACAACCGAATGTCATCTGGGTGTTCGCCTTTATAAAGGGTTTTTTTCTAGGGAGTTAAGTTAACTTTTTGATGTAATTACCTGCCTGCGATTTTTCTTCCACATGAACGATACATTGTGCATACATATACACCTGTGCGGAAAAACATTCACATTGTGATCGTTTGCAAACATCCACAAGTCATTTCCACAATGTCTCGCAGGCCTTCTGCTGCGGAAAAACGCATGCAGAATCCGAGCCGCCTATGGGAGCCCAGCCTAATGGTTACCAATACGCTTTTAGTGTAACTTTAAAGCCACAAATTGTAGCTTTACAAAGTCACCAAAATATATAGCCAGAGCTACAGATATTGAAAATAGAACAAGCTTTGTTCCTCTTAAACTGCAATGTCAAACAGAACAAACAAAGCTCCTCCAACACTACTAAGGAAATGTTACATTTTAATGTTAGATTTAAGTGGTTTTGTTACTGTTTTTGGCCACATTATGGTTTATTTAATCAAAGAATAACAGTAATACTATATTTTATGGTCAATCAAAGAAAAATGGCCGTTACTTACTGACTGAGGAGTGCAGATAGATGCATCCTCCTCTCACCATGCAGGTAGCTCACTACCAAATCATGTCGTCATTAATAGGTTGCTGGTCTGCATGGTGAACTACATATATCAGAATGGTCTGGCACCCTGTATCCACTATGTGTGGGTGTGTACACCAAGCATCCACCCCCCTCATTATCAGGAGGCAGTGTGAGTGGCTGTCTTATCGGTGTCCTGCACAGGTGTAATTCGCTCCCTCATTTGATAGTCAGCTACCTGCATGGTGAGAGGAGGATGCATCTATATGCACTCCTCAGTCAGTAAGTAACGGCCATTTTTCTGTGCTTGTTTTTAATTCTTGATTTCCCCTTCTGTGATGCATTTATATTAGTGTAGGGACCCACTACCACGCAAGGAACCGTGAAGTGGTTAGTGGGCTCATGTATCTTGGCCAACATCCAACCAATGCCTTGCATTTATTATCTATCATTCACATGCAGCGTGGCATTAATACTCCAGGGGGAGCCGAGGGAGGCAGTACCAATGTGGTTCACTGATGGATATGCAGGGCAACCCGCCGAATTATCATGGTGTCATTAATAGGCTGCTGGTCTGCATGGTGAACTACATATATCAGAATGGTCTGGCACCCTGTATCCACTATGTGTGGGAGTATACACCAAGCAGCCACCCCCCTCATTATCAGGAGGCAGTGTGAGTGGGTGTCCTATCGGTGCCCTCACAGGTGTTATTGGCTCCTCCATTTGGTAGTCAGCTACCTGCATGGTGAGAGGAGGATGCATCTATATGCACTCCTCAGTCAGTAAGTAACGGCCATTTTTCTGTGATTGTTTTTAATTCTTGATTTCCCCTTCTGTGATGCATTTATATTTTATGGTCAGTACAAATCCTCATGGTGTCCAGCGCAGGACTTGACCCTGATTTCCAAGTAATGTACATGTTTGTAGCATCCCCCAAAGGCGGTTGCCTATTCTATGTGTTTCCTCATCTCTGCCCTTCTAAATTCTTATGGGATTTATCTCAGATTGTTATTTTACAAAGTGTTATTGAATATATAAGACCTAGCAAAATAGGTGATCCGGCATTTTGCAACAGATTTCTTATGCAGATCAATATTTGCTGCTTATGATGTATTAGAAGCTGAAATATGAATTCCTATTTTTGTATGACATACATGTCCTAATAAGAAAAAGTTATTTATCCACGAGATGCAGGAAAAGCAAATTTTCAAAGTTTTACTCAATCAGTTTCTCTAATCAGAGCTTTTTCAGACATGCTTCAGGCAGCTCAAATCTGAGTTGCATGTTCTTGGAGAGGATTGCTAATGACTTCTAATGAACTGAATCTTTTTTTAGAAGAAACTCTTTGGCATTTTTTAGAGAATCAGTCACTCATTGATTTTGTTATGGGATCCTTGGATCTAGTACATTTTCCTATTTACTTAGTTTCTGAATTAAATCCTTTGGATCCCCGGGACATTTTTTTTTCTTTCTTTCATTTCTATATGATTTTTTTCTTTGTCTTTTTGATCTACTTAGGCAAATGATATTATTAGATATGGCCGTCAATAAACATATATCCAAATACACAAACATCTGTATGTCCTTTCCTTGCTGAGTGGAAAGAAATAAGTGAGTTTGGCCTATCATTTCTCTCACATTAAAATGAAAGGGATTTTCCAGAAAACATTAATATGTAATTGCCCTTTCTTTTAGGGGTTAGCACATACTCACTAAACTACCTCTCTCCAATCTATCCCTGCACTTCCTATATTTGGCATCCACAGCCTATCCTGGATGTACAAGCAGTCTATTTAGCCATTGTGACAAAGTCCTTGTTAATGGGGCATTTCAGGTTCTGATTCCTGATTGATTCCTGACAATTCTGACTTCTGTGCTCCCTGACCTCACCTCTGTTTACTGAACTTTGTTATTGCTTGTCACCTGACCTGACATTCTACCTGGACCTCTAAATTGCTACTGTGCCACCAGCCCCAACCTTTTCTATGCTACTGGATAAGCACCTGTTCACATCATAAGGTACTATGCTTTGGCCTTGTGCAGTGTCAGCAGCAATACAGCCATAACTATCTGCATGTGTAATAGCTTGGGGACTCTGCAGCAAAGACCGTATCCTGGTTAGAGGGGTCAAAGGTGAAAACTGGGGTTCCTTAGGTGCTGCCTTCTCACATAGCCCAAAGCCAAACCAGCATCTGGCAAGGTAAATCCACATCTGTCTTACAACTTCATTTCTCCTTTGGTGGTGCTACAAGGAAATTTAGCATTCACTGCCAAGTTTCTCACAGTTAATATCTGATCATTGGGGGTCCCAGCAGAGGGACACCTAGTGATCAGCTTATTGTTAAGGGACCCTTATAATAAGTAAGAATTGTCCAAACAGGAAAGCTCTGTTAACCCTTTCCAATCCACTGTCTGACGTCTGAAGACATTAAGATTTAAGGCTGTACAGCTCCAATGTTGGAAGACGTCCGTCGTGGTTCTTTTACTGAATATTGGCAGCCTCTCTGCTGTCGGAGCCTATCCAACGTGTCACCTCATGCAGTACTGGTTTAAGCCAGCAGATAGCGCCGCTGTATAACAGCAGAAAAAGACTAACCCCCCTAGGAAAACCAGAATACAAATTCGATTGGAAAGGGTTAAAGGAGCTCAACTGCAGTACTAGGCATAACAGCATGAAGAATGGCAAAAACCACTTTGTGATGGATAAGCATTGAAGGTGCTGCAGCTCCTCTATAGTTCTGATCATTGAGGCTGCTGGAGGTTGAACAGGCTATCAATGTTTTTGTGTTTCCACAAAATCCCTTTAGGATACTAATATGAAAAGAAGAAATTAAAATCCTTAACCAAATGTGCTTTTGATGAATCCTAGTCTTTGCTGAGCTGACTATTACTATTTATTTCTAAACATTTGCTATATGTAATAAAATAACTATGAAGTATTGTGGCTTGAGGTGGGAAATGCTAATATAGAATTACGGATTTGCTTATTGAAGTATATATCTTGAAGCAGTGAACTCGGTTGGGTTTATTTTGTTGTTTTAGGCTTGATTCATTGACCTCAGGCTTATTTAACTGATCTGTAAACATAAATGCATTAATTTTCCTGAAGTATGACTCTAAGTCTAGCGTTAAGCAAACATTCTACCCAGAACACAAACAAATAATAGATGATGACCAACTAGCTGGTCTTTTGAAAATGTTTTAATCCACAGCGAAATCTGTGTTGTTACTTCTATAATATCGTTAATGATAATACTGTAGATAGTGGAACTCTTATGTAGGATTTGAGATTCAAAGGAAATAATTCTGATTTTGATCTCGGCAAATCAATGGCGGAGAGAAGAAAGAGTTCACATATTATATCGTTGCCGTGTCTTAGCATTCAAGACATTGGAGGATGAAATAAGTATCTAAAATATTATATTTCAACCCTCACTGTCTTATATTTGGGAAATAGTACTTTATATATTGCTGCAGCTCCTTTGCCTTTGTGATAATAGCAGCTCATTTAATATAAGCAAAGTTATGTTCTAAAATGTCTAAACTAGATAGACTATTTTTTTCCATTTAGTCAGTAATCAAAATGTTCTGATATATTGTGCAATATATCAGTTCCTCTGTGTAATCTCATAATTAGTGATGAGCGAATTTTAGAAAAGTTTGGCCAGTTTGTTAAATTCCTTCAAAACATTCAGTTTGATATAAATTAGTTTGAACCGAGCCGGAACTTCACTAATACACTTAAAAAAACTGTATAACACTCTCTAAGAGCCATAAAAGCCCTGTATGACACTCTTATGTCACCTGGAAGTAATTTTGAGTAGTTTTTAAGGCAAAGTTCATGTAGAAAAAGAAAGAAAACAAAAGAAAGAAGGAAAAAAGGAGCAGCAAGAAGATTAGATCATTCTTCTTCTTCCCCTTCTTTTTTCTCGTATTTCCTTCTTTTCCTTCCCTCTCTTTATTTCTCTTCTCCTTTACCTTTTTTCTTCTCCTCCTATTTCCTTTACTTTCCTTCTTCTTTTCTGTTATTAGCTGGTTCAGTAGAAACAAATCTGTTAAAAAGTTTTAAGTGAAGTGTAATGCATATAACCCAAGTATGCCATTTTTTAGAGGCTCAAGTCTTAAAGGGGTGGTCTCGCGAAACCAAGTGGGGTTATACACTTCCGTATGGCCATATTAATGCACTTTGTAATATACATCGTGCATTAAATATGAGCCATACAGAAGTTATTTCACTTACCTGCTCCGTTGCTAGCGTCCTCGTCTCCATGGTTCCGTCTAAATTCGCCGGCAGCTTGCTTTTTTAGACGCGCTTGCGCAGTCCGGTCTTCTCCATTCAGCACGAGCCGCTTCAGTGTGCTCCCCGCTACAGCTCTTCTGCGCATGCGCAGACGAGCTGTCACTGCTCGGGAGCGCGCTGGAGCGGCCATTCTGTACCTTCCTCTGTTAGAGGAAGGTGCAGAAACTGGAGCTGCCCAGCGGAGAAGCCCAGCCCAGCCCAGCAGCCCCGAGAAGCGTCCCAGGTAAGTGATGGGTCGGGGGGGGGGGGCTGCCGCTGCGCCGGGCTGCCGCTGCGCCGGGGGAACTAGCGCTGGGCCGGGGGGCTGTCGCTGCGCCGGGGGGGCTGCCGCTGTGATGGGGGAACTAGCGCTAGGCCGGGGGGGGGGGGGCTGTCGCTGCACCGGGGGGGCTGCCGCTGTGATGGGGGGGCTGCCGATGTGATGGGGGAACTAGCGCTAGGCCGGGGGGGCTGTCGCTGCGCCGGGGGGGGGGCTGCCGATGTGATGGGGGAACTAGCGCTAGGCCGGGGGGGCTGTCGCTGCGCCGGGGGGGCTGCCGCTGTGATGGGGGGGCTGTCGCTGCGCCGGGGGGGCTGCCGCTGTGATGGGGGAACTAGCGCTAGGCCGGGGGGGGCTGTCGCTGTGATGGGGGGGGGGGGCTGCGCCGGTTACCTTCTGCCTGGCGGTGGGTGACTGGTCGGCGGCTGCGGGGCGTCCGGTCGGCGGCTGCTTGGCGTCCGGTTGCCATGGAGACACAGCTGGCAGCGTCTCGGGAGCGCGCACGTCGGGATGCAGCGAGCGACGGGGAAAGAGCCGGCGGCCATCTTGGGGAAACTTTTATAAGTTGCTGAAACGCTGGAACGGTAAGTAGAAACCAGCTAGGAAAGTAATTTACAGGGGTAATTAGTAATGTATGTTTAATTAGGGGGACTGGGCAAAAAAAAAAATCACTGCTTCCTCGAGACAACCCCTTTAAGGACAAGTATAGTGCAGTAAAAATGGTATGTCAACTTTATTCTGTGAGCCAATACAGTTCTGGTAATACCAAGTATATATATATATATATATATATATATATATATATATATATATATATATATATTACTACTTTCACAAAATAAACTTTTTTATTTAACAAAAGTTGCTTTCCATTGCCATATTCTTATCTTTTCATCAATTTGGCCATGTGAGGATGCATTTTTTGCTTATATACATCTTCATGATTACTCTTTATTCTTTTCTTAGGGAGCTGGGTTACAAAGTAACCGTAATTCTTGCATTCTGTACTTTTTTTTTACTGTATTCACTGTGTGGGATAAACAGTGAAATAGTTTATTAGTGTTGCCTGGCTTGATCAACTGATTTTCACTTAATCTCCTTCTCATCCTTCTTCCTCTTGTAATATGTATGTGCTATGTATATAAAGGTCATTATTATTAAGAAACCCACAGAGAATATAGAAAACAAGAAAGGAGAGACATAGTGGCTCAGTGTTTAGTGCTGGTACTGTCCAGCACTATGGTTCCAGGTTCAAATCTGGCCAAGGATAATTTTTGTATGGAGTTTCTATGTTCTCTGTGGGTTTCATAAGAATGACCTTTATTTATATAGCATATACATGCTACACAGGAGGAGAAGGATGGAGGAAGAATTGGGAAAAGGGAAGGAAAAGCTTTCTGTTTATAGCTGTTGATTTCCAGTACTGGGGTCCCAGGCTCCAGTCAGGCCTAGGAAAACATCTGCATGGAGTGAATATAGACTGTGAGCCGCAATAAAGATGATCATTATGAAAAAAGAAACTCATGCAGATATTGTCTTTGGCGAGATTAGAATCTAGAGCCTGAGGGCTGCAAGGGAACAATGCTAGCCATTAAGCCACAGAGGAGATGGTGGCAATTTTTATAATATAGCTGTATTAGAGACCTTCTGGAGGCCAAATTAATTAACACAATTTTTACTCCCATTGACTTTAACGGGCATCGGGATCATGCAAATACAATTTTTAATTGTTTTTGGAAAATCAGGCCAGTATCGACTGTGGCATCTAACTATTTAGCTGCCATGACTGGTGTTAACCGTCTGAAGAACACTTGGCTGCAGAGCCCACTCCATGCATTCCTTATGACTGCCTAATGTATATTATTTATGTGCTCTAGTCAGGGATTGGTTAAAAGGACAAATTGGGAGCTCTAGGTGTATAATGTAGTTCAGCTAGGATTAAGTTCGAACTTTTTCTAACACATTTTCTCTCTTTGTACTTTTGGAGCATGAAGATGCTGTACACATATTTCCATCATGGCTAAGACTTGAATGGCTTCACTTTTGTGGAACGCAGTAAGTATGTGTATACCAAGCCAGTGCTTCTTGGGAAGTCAGAATATACAGTCCTATCACAGTGGAAAATTTTCATTGATATTTCCAGAATTCACTGTGTGGGAAATAACTTTGCATAAAATGCCTGCATCCTTAAATAAAGTATATATTTCTAGCTGTGAGTAAAACTTGGCTGCATAAATTAGAACACCAACACAGTATCCCTCTGCCAAGAAAAGGCTTCAAAATATCAAAGAAATATTTTTGTTAATGAGCCAAGATAATGAATGTATAAAAACAAAGTTGATTAACAAGTTTGTGACAAGAAATGGCATTCAATATTGTCTGCATGGTCTTGATTTGCGTTAAAAGAATATTGTACTATTTCTATATAATCGTTAATTAAAAGAACCAAAAACAAAGTCATTGGCACAGTACAGACTTTAGAAGTAAAAGGTGAACTTTTACTTACAGCAGAAGTAAAATATTTTCTCTAGGCAAACATATAAGTAATAATACCAATCCTTCTTTACTAGAGATGAGCGAGCACCAAAATGCTCGGGTGCTCGTTACTCGGAACGAACTTTTCGCGATGCTCGAGGGTTCGTTTCGAATAACGAACCCCATTGAAGTCAATGGGCGACCCGAGCATTTTTGTATTTCGCCGATGCTCGCTAAGGTTTTCATGTGTGAAAATCTGGGCAATTCAAGAAAGTGATGGGAACGACACAGCAACGGATAGGGCAGGCGAGGGGCTACGTGTTGGGCTGCATCTCAAGTTCACAAGTCCCACTATTAAGCCACAATACCGGCAAGAGTGGGCCCCCCCCCTCCCAAAAACTTTTACTTCTAAAAAGCCCTCATTAGCATGGCATACCTTTGCTAAGCACCACACTAGCTACAACAAAGCACAATCACTGCCTGGATGACACTCCGCTGCCACTTCTCCTGGGTTACATGCTGCCCAACCGCCCCCCCTCCCCCCCCACAGCGCACACCAAAGTGTCCCTGCGCAGCCTTCAGCTGCCCTAATGCCACACCACCCTCATGTCTATTTAGAAGTGCGTCTGCCATGAGGAGGAACCGCAGACACACACTGCAGAGGGTTGGCACGGCTAGGCAGCGACCCTCTTTAAAAGGGGCGATAGCCCACAATGCTGTACAGAAGCAATGAGAAATAGAATCCTGTGCCACCGCCATCAGGAGCTGCACACGTGGGCATAGCAATGGGGAACCTATGTGCCACACACTATTCATTCTGTCAAGGTGTCTGCATGCCCCAGTCAGACTGGTAATATGTACCTTAACAGTAACCGTGTTGGTGGTAATGTGGTGGTGACTGCGGACCTAGTAGCGCGGTTTTATTTTGTTGGTTTTCGGAATGTGGCCAGGATTAAGTGGGCCGTGGCGGGGGGATGTTTTTGAGGCACTACGTGTCCTCTCCACGTGTCCGTGGTTATATGCACCTTAACAGTAACCGCGTTGGTGGTAATGTGGTGGTGACTGCGGACCTAGTAGCACGGTTTTATTTTGTTGGTTTTCGGAATGTGGCCAGGATTAAGTGGGCCGTGGCGGGGGGATGGTGGGGGGGGCTCTCTTGTAGTGTCGGTAAAGGTGAAATTCTTGGACTGGCACCAGACGAACCAATGCAAAGGCATTTGCCAAGAATGTTTTCCCTGTTGGAGGAGGAGGGGGATGTTTTTGAGGCACTACGTGTCCTCTCCACGTGTCCGTGGTTATATGCAGCTTAACAGTAACCGCGTTGGTGGGAAATGGCCTCGCCGCCATCATGTCTTTGGGAAGCCTCTGTTTCCACACCCCAGAGACATACCATTAGCAGCGGTATAGGCAGAGCCCAGAATTCGTAACATTTCAGCCGTAGCATTAGGACAGGCCCCACTAACATATCACTAGCAGCATTATAGCGGGAGCACAGTCTTCGTTCCATGTCAGCAATAGTAGCACTCAAGACAGGCCCCAGTAACAATTCCGAAGCAGCAGTATAGCGGGAGCGCAGTCTTCGTTCCATGTCAGTAATAGTAGCACTCAAGACAGGCCCCAGTAACAATTCCGAAGCAGCAGTATAGCGGGAGCGCAGTCTTCGTTCCATGTCAGTAATAGTAGCACTCAAGACAGGCCCCAGTAACAATTCCGAAGCAGCAGTATAGCGGGAGCGCAGTCTTCGTTCCATGTCAGCAATAGTAGCACTCAAGACAGGCCCCAGTAACAATTCCGAAGCAGCAGTATAGCGGGAGCGCAGTCTTCGTTCCATGTCAGCAATAGTAGCACTCAAGACAGGCCCCAGTAACAATTCCGAAGCAGCAGTATAGTGGGAGCGCAGTCTTAGTTCCATTTCAGTAGCTGCAGTATAGCCAAGGCCCAAGTTACATTTATGTAGCTAAAGTGTAGGCCAACCCCACACACACTTCTGTACCATGAGTGCAGGCGAAGAACATACAAATTGCTATGATTACACTGTAGGTGAGGGCCCCAAAAAATTGGTGTACCAACAGTACTAATGTACCTCAGTAAAAATTGTCCATGCCCAACCAAGATGGCAGGTGAAACCCATTAATCGCTTTGGTTAATGTGGCTTAAGTGGTAACTAGGCCTGGAGGCAGCCCAGTTTAACGAAAAATTGGTTCAAGTTAAAGTTTCAACGCTTTTAAGAGCATTGAAACATATAAAAATTGTTTAGAAAAATTAGATGAGTGAGCCTTGTGGCCCTAAGAAAAATTGTCCGTTCAGCGTGATTACGTGAGGTTTCAGGAGGAGGAGCAGGAGGAGGAGGAGGAATATTAGACACAGATTGATGAAGCAGAAATGTCCCCGTTTTGGATGGTGAGAGAGAACGTAGCTTCCATCCGCGGGTGCAGCCTACGTATTGCTTACATATCGCTGCTGTCCGCTGGTGGAGAAGAGAAGTCTAGGGAAATCCAGGCTTTGTTCATCTTGATTAGTGTTAGCCTGTCGGCACTGTCGGTTGACAGGCGGGTACGCTTATCTGTGATGATTCCCCCAGCCGCACTAAACACCCTCTCCGACAAGACGCTAGCCGCAGGACAAGCAAGCACCTCCAGGGCATACAGCGCGAGTTCAGGCCACGTGTCCAGCTTCGACACCCAGTAGTTGTAGGTGGCAGAGGCGTCACGGAGGACGGTCGTGCGATCCGCTACGTACTCCCTCACCATCCTTTTACAGTGCTCCCGCCGACTCAGCCTTGACTGGGGAGCGGTGACACAGTCTTGCTGCGGAGCCATAAAGCTGTCCAGGCCCTTAAAGACTGTTGCACTGCCTGGGCTGTACATGCCGCTCGATCTCCGCACCTCCCCTGCTACCTGGCCCTCGGAACTGCGCCTTCTGCCACTAGCGCTGTCGGATGGGAATTTTACCATCAGCTTGTCCGCCAGGGTCCTGTGGTATAGCAACACTCTCGAACCCCTTTCCTCTTCGGGAATGAGACTGGGAAGGTTCTCCTTATAGCGTGGGTCGAGCAGTGTGTACACCCAGTAATCCGTAGTGGCCAGAATGCGTGCAACGCGAGGGTCACGAGAAAGGCATCCTAACATGAAGTCAGCCATGTGTGCCAGGGTACCCGTACGCAACACATGGCAGTCTTCACTAGGAAGATCACTTTCAGGATCCTCCTCCTCCTCCTCCTCATTCTCCTCAGGCCATACACGCTGAAAGGATGACAGGCAAGCAGCAGGGGCACCGTCAGCAGTGGGCCAAGCTGTCTTTTCCCCCTCCTCCTCATCCTCATCATGCTCCTCCTCCTCCTGAATGCGCTGAGATATAGACAGGAGGGTGCTCTGACTATCCAGCGACATACTGTCTTCCCCCGCCTCCGTTTCCGAGCGCAAAGCGGCTGCCTTTATGGTTTGCAGGGAACTTCTCAAGATGCATAGCAGAGGAATGGTGACGCTAATGATTGCAGCATCGCCGCTCACCACCTGGGTAGACTGCTCAAAGTTTCCAAGGACCTGGCAGATGTCTGCCAACCAGGCCCACTCTTCTGAAAAGAATTGAGGAGGCTGACTCCCACTGCGCCGCCCATGTTGGAGTTGGTATTCCACGATAGCTCTACGCTGCTCATAGAGCCTGGCCAACATGTGGAGCGTAGATTTCCACCGTGTGGGCACGTCGCACAGCAGTCGGTGCACTGGCAGATTAAAGCGATGTTGCAGGGTGCGCAGGGTGGCAGCGTCCGTGTGGGACTTGCGGAAATGTGCGCAGAGCCGGCGCACCTTTACGAGCAGGTCTGACAAGCGTGGGTAGCTTTTCAGAAAGCGCTGAACCACCAAATTAAAGACGTGGGCCAGGCATGGCACGTGCGTGAGGCTGCCGAGCTGCAGAGCCGCCACCAGGTTACGGCCGTTGTCACACACGACCATGCCCGGTTGGAGGCTCAGCGGCGCAAGCCAACGGTCGGTCTGCTCTGTCAGACCCTGCAGCAGTTCGTGGGCCGTGTGCCTCCTATCTCCTAAGCTGAGTAGTTTCAGCACGGCCTGCTGACGCTTGCCCACCGCTGTGCTGCCACGCCGCGCGACACCGACTGCTGGCGACATGCTGCTGCTGCTGACACATCTAGATTGCGAGACAGAGGTTGAGGAGGAGGAGGAGGAGGAGGGTGCTTTAGTGGAGGAAGCATACACCGCCGAACATACCAGCACCGAGCTGGGGCCCGCAATTCTGGGGGTGGGTAGGACGTGAGCGGTCCCAGGCTCTGACTCTGTCCCAGCCTCCACTAAATTCACCCAATGTGCCGTCAGGGAGATGTAGTGGCCCTGCCCGCCTGTGCTTGTCCACGTGTTCGTAGTTAAGTGGACCTTGCCACTAACCGCATTGGTGAGGGCGCGTACAATGTTGCGGGAGACGTGGTCGTGCAGGGCTGGGACGGCACATCGGGAAAAGTAGTGGCGACTGGGAACTGAGTAGCGCGGGGCCGCCGCCGCCATCATAGCTTTGAAAGCCTCCGTTTCCACAACCCTATACGGCAGCATCTCAAGGCTGATAAATTTGGCGATGTGGACGGTTAACGATTGAGCGTGCGGGTGCGTGGCGGCGTACTTGCGCTTGCGCTCCAACACTTGCGCTAGCGACGGCTGGACTGTGCGGTGCGAGCCATTGGTGGATGGGGCCGAGGACAGCAGAGGTGAGGGTGTGGGTTCAGGCCATGAGACGGTTGTGCCTGTGTCCTGAGAGGGGGGTTGTATCTCAGTGGCAGGTTGGGGCACAGGGGGAGAGGCAGCGGTGCAAACCGGAGGCGGTGAACGGCCTTCGTCCCACCTTGTGGAGTGCTTGGCCATCATATGTCTGCGCATGCTGGTGGTGGTGAGGCTGTTGGTGGTGGCTCCCCGTCTGATCTTGGCGCAACAAAGGTTGCACACCACTGTTTGTCGGTCCTCAGGCGTCTCTGTGAAAAACTGCCAGACCTTTGAGCACCTCGGCCTCTGCAGGGTGGCATGGCGCGAGGGGGCGCTTTGGGAAACAGTTGGTGGATTATTCAGTCTGGCCCTGCCTCTACCCCTGGACACCGCACTGCCTCTTGCAACCTGCCCTGCTGCTGCCTCCCCCTCTGAAGACCTGTCCTGAGTAGGCGTTGCACACCAGGTGGGGTCAGTCACCTCATCGTCCAGCTGCTCTTCCTCCGAATCCTCTGTGCGCTCCTCCCTCGCACTTACTGCCCTTACTACTACCTCACTGCAAGACAACTGTGTCTCATCGTCATCGTCCTCCTCACCCACTGAAAGGTCTTGAGACAGTTGGCAGAAGTCCCCAGCCTCATCCCCCGGACCCCGGGAACTTTCCAATGGTTGGGCATCAGTGACGATAAACTCCTCTGGTGGGAGAGGAACCACTGCTGCCCAATCTGAGCAGGGGCCCGAGAACAGTTCCTGAGAGTCCTCCCGCTCCTGAGCATGTGTCATTGTAGTGGAGTGAGGAGGCTGGGAGGAAGGAGGAGCAGCAGACAGAGGATTCGGATTTGCAGCACTGGACGGCGCAGAACTCTGGGTGGATGATAGCTTGCTGGAAGCACTTTCTGCCATCCAGGACAGGACCTGCTCACACTGCTCATTTTCTAATAAAGGTCTCCCGCGTGGACCCATTAATTGTGCGATGAATGTGGGGACGCCAGAAACGTGCCTCTCTCCTAATCGCGCAGCAGTCGGCTGCGACACACCTGGATCAGGAGCTCGGCCTGTGCCCACACCCTCACTTGGGCCTACGCGTCCTCGGCCGCGTCCACGTCCTCTAGCCTTACCCCTACCCCTACCCCTCAGCATGCTGTATTACCAGTGATTTCACAGGCAGGAAATAAATTGGCGCAAGCCTGCAGGCCAAATAGAATTTTTTCCCTGCTTTTTACAAGGAACACCCACACTGCGTGTATTCAATGAATACTAAGTTTAATAACTGTGTTGTGGCCCTGCCAATTTGTCCCAGAACTGCAGTGATGCAAAGTAATTCTCTACCTACAGCAGATCAGGGATTTCCCATGCAGGAAAAAAATTGCTGCACGCCTGCGGTAAAACGTAGCTGACTGCGTCTGATTTTTTCTGAACGTTCAGCGCACAGCACACACGTACACAGAGCCCTGAGTACTGTAAGAGGCAGGCCAAATAGAATTTTTTCCCTGCTTTTTACAAGGAACACCCACACTGCGTGTATTCAATGAATACTAAGTTTAATAACTGTGTTGTGGCCCTGCCAATTTGTCCCAGAACTGCAGTGATGCAAAGTAATTCGCTACCTACAGCAGATCAGGGATTTCCCATGCAGGAAAAAGATTGCCGCACGCCTGCGGTAAAACGTAGCTGACTGCGTCTGATTTTTTCTGAACGTTCAGCGCACAGCACACACGTACACAGAGCCCTGAGTACTGTAAGAGGCAGGCCAAATAGAATTTTTTCCCTGCTTTTTACAAGGAACACCCACACTGCGTGTATTCAATGAATACTAAGTTTAATAACTGTGTTGTGGCCCTGCCAATTTGTCCCAGAACTGCAGTGATGCAAAGTAATTCGCTACCTACAGCAGATCAGGGATTTCCCATGCAGGAAAAAAATTGCTGCACGCCTGCGGTAAAACGTAGCTGACTGCGTCTGATTTTTTCTGAACGTTCAGCGCACAGCACACACGTACACAGAGCCCTGAGTACTGTAAGAGGCAGGCCAAATAGAATTTTTTCCCTGCTTTTTACAAGGAACACCCACACTGCGTGTATTCAATGAATACTAAGTTTAATAACTGTGTTGTGGCCCTGCCAATTTGTCCCAGAACTGCAGTGATGCAAAGTAATTCGCTACCTACAGCAGATCAGGGATTTCCCATGCAGGAAAAAAATTGCTGCACGCCTGCGGTAAAACGTAGCTGACTGCGTCTGATTTTTTCTGAACGTTCAGCGCACAGCACACACGTACACAGAGCCCTGAGTACTGTAAGAGGCAGGCCAAATAGAATTTTTTCCCTGCTTTTTACAAGGAACACCCACACTGCGTGTATTCAATGAATACTAAGTTTAATAACTGTGTTGTGGCCCTGCCAATTTGTCCCAGAACTGCAGTGATGCAAAGTAATTCGCTACCTACAGCAGATCAGGGATTTCCCATGCAGGAAAAAGATTGCCGCACGCCTGCGGTAAAACGTAGCTGACTGCGTCTGATTTTTTCTGAACGTTCAGCGCACAGCACACACGTACACAGAGCCCTGAGTACTGTAAGAGGCAGGCCAAATAGAATTTTTTCCCTGCTTTTTACAAGGAACACCCACACTGCGTGTATTCAATGAATACTAAGTTTAATAACTGTGTTGTGGCCCTGCCAATTTGTCCCAGAACTGCAGTGATGCAAAGTAATTCGCTACCTACAGCAGATCAGGGATTTCCCATGCAGGAAAAAAATTGCTGCACGCCTGCGGTAAAACGTAGCTGACTGCGTCTGATTTTTTCTGAACGTTCAGCGCACAGCACACACGTACACAGAGCCCTGAGTACTGTAAGAGGCAGGCCAAATAGAATTTTTTCCCTGCTTTTTACAAGGAACACCCACACTGCGTGTATTCAATGAATACTAAGTTTAATAACTGTGTTGTGGCCCTGCCAATTTGTCCCAGAACTGCAGTGATGCAAAGTAATTCGCTACCTACAGCAGATCAGGGATTTCCCATGCAGGAAAAAGATTGCCGCACGCCTGCGGTAAAACGTAGCTGACTGCGTCTGATTTTTTCTGAACGTTCAGCGCACAGCACACACGTACACAGAGCCCTGAGTACTGTAAGAGGCAGGCCAAATAGAATTTTTTCCCTGCTTTTTACAAGGAACACCCACACTGCGTGTATTCAATGAATACTAAGTTTAATAACTGTGTTGTGGCCCTGCCAATTTGTCCCAGAACTGCAGTGATGCAAAGTAATTCGCTACCTACAGCAGATCAGGGATTTCCCATGCAGGAAAAAGATTGCCGCACGCCTGCGGTAAAACGTAGCTGACTGCGTCTGATTTTTTCTGAACGTTCAGCGCACAGCACACACGTACACAGAGCCCTGAGTACTGTAAGAGGCAGGCCAAATAGAATTTTTTCCCTGCTTTTTACAAGGAACACCCACACTGCGTGTATTCAATGAATACTAAGTTTAATAACTGTGTTGTGGCCCTGCCAATTTGTCCCAGAACTGCAGTGATGCAAAGTAATTCGCTACCTACAGCAGATCAGGGATTTCCCATGCAGGAAAAAAATTGCCGCACGCCTGCGGTAAAACGTAGCTGACTGCGTCTGATTTTTTCTGAACGTTCAGCGCACAGCACACACGTACACAGAGCCCTGAGTACTGTCAGAGGCAGGCCAAATAGAATTTTTTCCCTGCTTTTTACAAGGAACACCCACACTGCGTGTATTCAATGAATAATGTATGTCTTCTGGCCCTGCCTACACAATTCTATCCCTGTAGTATTAATGCCGGGTGCAATGCTCTGCACAGCCGGTTTTGAGAAAAAAAAATAAAAATGCAACACTGCTAACAGCAGCCTGGACAGTACTGCACACGGATAGATGTGGCCCTAGAAAGGACCGTTGGGGTTCTTGAAGCCTACACTAACTCCTAACACTCTCCCTGCCTAACCCCCACTTCTGTCCCTATTGCAGGGCGCAATGCTCTGCAGATCCAATTTTGGAGAAAAAAATAAAAAATACTGTGCTAACACAGTACTGCACACTAGTAGATGTGGCCCTGAGAAGGGCCGTTGGGGTTTTTGAAGCCTACACTAACTCCTAACGCTCTCCCTACAGCAGCTCCAGCACGATAGTACTTTCCCTCAGCTAAGTCACAAGGCATGTGTGGCGAGCCGCGGGAGGGGACGATTTTTATACTCGGGTGACATCATATCTCCCCAGCCACTCACAGCAGGGGGGTGGTATAGGGCTTGAACGTCACAGGGGGAAGTTGTAATGCCTTCCCTGTCTTTCAATTGGCCAGAAAAGCGCGCTAACGTCTCAGAGAGGAAACTGAAAGTAACCGGAACACCGCGTGGTACTCGTTACGAGTAACGAGCATCCCGAACACCCTAATATTCGCACGAATATCAAGCTCGGACGAGTACGTTCGTTCATCTCTATTCTTTACTGCTCAGTTTTTATTTCATTATGTTTCATCATGGCTTGGACTCTAATAATAACGATAATAATCACCTTTCTTTATATTTTTCTCTCCGCCCCTTGCCACTGTTTGCAATGGGAGGGAGAAGGGAGGGGCTGTGGACAAGGGGCGGGGAGGTGGAAGGAGCTTAGCTCCACCGCATCCCACCCCATCACATTGCAAACGGCCGGTGGGGAGGAGAGAGGAGGGGAGCTGATGAGGGGAACATATTTGTGTAGTGAATGTTGCTCTTTTGCACATGTTTTTGCACATTTTGCTGTACTTTTTGGACTGACAAGGAGATTTCACATGGGCACAGAACACACCCGTGCCATGATTTAAAAGGCTATGTAGCCTAATGAGTTCCAGATGTGTTCTTTTTCTCGCAAAATGATGCAGTGTAATGCACAATTAGGCCTTAGTCAGACGGGCGTTTTTTCACACGATTTGCGCATGCACATGCGTCCGGCGATTTTTTAAAAACCATTGCTTTGCAATGGTATCAGACACATGAGCGCTTTTTATGCACTCGTCCGATAAATTATAGAACAGAAATCGCAGATCGCACCTATCTGCGATTCCTGTTCTCTTCTCTATATGCGCTCAATGGGGCCGGCGGCAGCAGCGCCGACCCCATTGAGAACATATAGAAGACAAATCATTCTTCTCTGCCACAGCTGTAACAGCTGTGGCAGAGAAGAACGATGTTTGCCCATTGAATTCAATGGAGCTGGCAATACAGCCGGCTCCATTGAAAGCCATGGGCTGCCGGCGTGCGTGGGATGAATTGTCGGGAAGGGCTTAAATATATAAGCCCTTCCCTGCAATTCATCCAGAAATGTGTTAAAATAAAAAAATATATATATACTCACCTTGTCCCGGCAGCCGGAGTTCTGCGTGGCCAGCCTGCAGTGGGTGTGAAGGGGGTGAGACTCAGACTTGCCCCTGATTGGCTCAGCCTGAGCCAATCAGAGGCAGGTCTCACTCACACCCATCAATGAATTCATGAATGGGTGTGAGTGAGACCTGCCTCTGATTGGCTCAGCGCTGAGCCAATCAGGGGGCAGGTCTGACTCACACCCCCTTCACACCCACTGCAGGCCGGCCGCGCGGAACTCCGGCTGACGGGAGCAGGTGAGTATATATATTTTTTCATTTTAACACATTTCTGGATGAATTGCAGGGAAGGGCTTATATATTTAAGCCCTTCCCGACAATTCATCCCACACTCGCCCGCAGCGCATTGCTTTCAATGGAGCCGGCTGTATTGCCGGCAGAATTGAATGCAATGCGCTGGACAGCTCCGGCCCGTTTCTAATGAAACGCAGCTAGGAGCAAATTTGTGGGCAATTTTCGGGCACTGGTCACGCGATTTGCGGATGCGCATCCGTCATGCGATACGCAAATCGTGCGAAAAAACGCCCGTCTGACTAAGGCCTAACACAGAATTTGGCTGCACATTTGCATACCCCCATACTGTGTCTATTATTTAACCCCTCAAGGATGCTGCTCTTTTTTTTCCATTTTTGTTTTTTCTTCCCCCCTTTTAAGAAATCACGACTCCTTTATTTATCCCATCAACATCACTGTATGTGGTCTTGTGGGGCATATTTACATAACAGCAGTGGAAGGGTAAGTATATATATATATATATATATATATATATATATATATATACATATATATATTGATTTTTTTTCTATTTTTTTTTACACTTCAAGTGATGGTTTTCAGGGAAGAGCTTATATTTGAAGCTCTTCCCCGAAAATCACTTCGAGGGAGTGTCAGCAGATCATGGCCTTCAATGGGGCCACCGGCAGCAATGAGGCTCCATTGAAGGCAATGTACAGACCTTCATGCACGCGTTTTTGCGCGTACAGGGGTACGCACCTATGTACGCACATGCACACGCTCGTGTGAAGCCACCCTAACTCTATGCTACTACATACATTGCATGCCTACCTGTTTGAAAGCTTTGTTTCTATATAACATTGTGTTTCTTTATAGTGTTTATAGTGTTTCTTTTATAGTAACCCTGTATATTTCTAGCTCTTTGGATAAAACTTGGCTGTGTAAATTCTGACACCAACGCAGTATCCCCTGCCAAGAAAAGGTTTCAAAATATCAAAGTAATAATTTGTTAATGAGCCAAGATAATGAATGTATAAAAACAAAGTTGATTAACAAGCTCATGACATAAAGTTACATTCCATGCTTGTCTGCATGGTCTTGATTTGTGAAAGAAGAATAATATAGTATTCCTATAGAAATCTATGTTAAAAGAAGTAAAAAGAGAGGACTTTGAGTAGTACACACCTGAGAAGTAGAAGCCAAGAGTTTGTATTTACTAGTGTCGCTCATCGTGAACAGCCAGGCAATAAGACGGTCCTGATTTTAGCAAAATCAAATTTGATTAGTCCAAACTTATTTTTGGCGAAAATGAAGGGAAAATCAAATCTCGATAATGTCTGCTGCAGATGTAAGCTTGCAGCCAATCAGCAGCCAGGGTTCCACACTCATGTTACCAAATGTGTCCTTCATCTTGCATGTGGGCAGAAGTTTAATTGGACACTTCCATCACATGCCCTAGCCATACATAACCTAGCATAGAGTAACCAGCAGCCAATTTACAGTTGAGCACAGGACAGAGAAGCTGTTTTACATTTATATGCCTATATAACGCATGGTCTGTTTATATGACTATGTGAAATGTGGTCTGTACATTTGGAGATGATATATTTCTGCTGCTGTGAATGTATATAGCAGCACAGCAGACAGATAAAATATGCTTTGGCGTGGGGAATATTGTAGTTCCTCGTGGTCTCAGACGTTGTTCAAAAACGCCAATCCAGTCACTGCGCATTATTTGAAAACCCTACACAGCTAGCAGTGCGGTTTGGGAAATTCAATTATGCTGTGCTAAACAAGTACAGCTCACAAATCTGCAAGCTATACTCTATGGTTTTTTGTTCTCACATATCATGCCTCCCAGGGATTGTGATTTATTTAATTTGCAGTGTCTTTTTGGGGTTAATATATATTTAAAGAAAAAAACAACAGGAAAACAGCAAATACAGACAGTGCGTGTCTGCGGTCTTATGCATCATTTAAATTCATTAGTTCGACAACTACAAATTATTTGCAGGCCTTGTGCACTAGCAGTGGTTATTAGCAAACTACAAAGTTAGCTGATGTTACATAAAACTACACTAAAAAGTGAACACCTCAAAAAATGAAATAATAATAAAAATCAATAAAAAGGAAACACGAAGAAAGCAAGGGGTTAAGGATGTGTCCAAGGTAATGGTGTAGGGTTAGAGTACAGGGCAAGGTGGAGCTGCAGGAGGTAAGGCAAGCCCACTGCCATTCTTTACAAGTGGATCTGCCTATGCATTGCATCTGCAGCACACAGAACAGGCTATGGAGTGGACAACATAGCATGCTTCAAGTACCACTAACTCCTCTTCTTCCCAGTCACTGACATACAGCAGTCAGTCTGCACCAGTCAGCCATGAGCATCCTCCCCTCTACTTCACCCCATGCCTAATCCCCCACACCCTCTGAAGCAGTTCACATGGATCAGTATAAGGTCCTTCTTGATCATTCAGTGTCATAGATGTCAACCAAGAATTAGAAGAAAAAGTCCTGGCAATCACTTGCTGCTTCAAACTTTCTTTCTTGCATTCTTTTAGTCAATAAACCTTTCAGGACGTGTTTCAGCCTGTCCAGCATTTATCAACTGCTATACCAAATTATGTTATCAATCACCATAATAGGTAACAATGTCTCAATTAAATGATGTACTACAAAGCAAAAATAGAAACAATGTATACAAATTGCTTTTCCATGTCTCCCACTTCAGACATCACACAGAAAAACTAAACAAATAGACAATAAATGATCCCTGCAGTACATATTAATCTCCATTCATTACTTCATTCTTGATGTTGCTGAACATTATCCACAATCGCCAAGAGGTCAGCCAGAAGTGCAGAAAAATAAAGAGTGCTTGCTGAAAGAATGTCAAACAGTCAGTCAAACAACCAGAGGAAGAAGACCCAGACATTGAATGCCCTGATGCCAAACTATTTTTTTTACCTCAAAAGAGGAAGATGAATGTGTGTTAGTGTGTGCAGTCAGCCCTCCAGAGGCAATGTATACTCAAGGGGATGTAGAAACAGAGGTGTCAGCTTCCGGTGCTCACTATGACATAGAGTCCAATCAAGAGGAGAAGGACGATGAAGAGGAAGATGGGGTGGAAGAGAATAAAATACTCAATCTAACATGGAGAGGTAAGGAGAGTATTGATAGCAGCTCACAGGGGGAGGAAGAGGTGAACAATGCAGAGCAAAACCATTCTAAGAGAGGGAGTAGAGTTTCACAGAGAAACATAAGGGCTATACTGTCACTATTAGCTACCATGCTTCCCTAAAAAAAAGGGCCTACCCTGATGTTTGACAGTTTTTGGGGACGCTTAAAAAATAAGGCCTAGCTAGACTACTTTAAAAAAATGAACACATTTGCGTGGTCCGGGTACCTCCCGCTGGTCTGCAAAGTTCTGTCACGTTCATTCAGCAAGCACTGCATTGCTGGGCTGAGAGCAGCACTTACTGGCCAATCAGAACCATCACTTCCTGGAGGCAGGATTTAGGAATGCTGTGACCAGGAAGTGATGTTCTATTGGCAGCTGAGGAGTGCCGGAAACCCGGCAGAGTTACAGAACTTCGCAGACCAGTGTGAGGGACCTAGACCATGCTTGCTAGGTAAGTATTAAAGGGGTTGTCCCGCGGCAGCAAGTGGGTCTATACACTTCTGTATGGCCATATGAATGCACTTTGTAATATACATTGTGCATTAATTATGAGCCATACAGAAGTTATAAAAAGTTTTATACTTACCTGCTCCGTTGCTGGCGTCCTCGTCTCCATGGTGCCGACTAATTTTCGCCCTCCGATGGCCAAATTAGCCGCGCTTGCGCAGTCCTGGTCTTCTGCTCTCTTCAATGGAGCCGCTCGTGCAGAATGCAGGCTCCGTGTAGCTCCGCCCCGTCACGTGCCGATTCCAGCCAATCAGGAGGCTGGAATCGGCAATGGACCGCACAGAAGAGCTGCGGTCCACGGAGGAAGAGGATTCCGGCGGCCATCTTCACAGGTAAGTATAGAAGTCACCGGAGCGCGGGGATTAAGGTAAGCGCTCCGGTAAGCTTTCTGTACGTCCCTGCATCGGGGTTGTCTCGCGCCGAACGGGGGGGGGGGGGGGGGGGTTGAAAAAAAAAAAAAACCCGTTTCGGCGCGGGACAACCCCTTTAATAAGAAATCCCCCAAAAATAAGAACCTGTGCCTTTTTTTGCAGCAAAAAATAATTTAAGACAGGGACTTATTTTCAGGGAAACACAGTACTACCCATTGCAGCAGTAACATCATTCCCACAGCTAGATCTGCTCACAGGACTTGTGCAGTCTGGGCATTCTTTATAACCACACGTGATGACAGAAGAGTGGTCATATGTAAGATATGCAATAAGTATTTAAAATGCAGCAAGAATGTAAACAACCTCAAGACAATGTGTATAAACAGTCACATGACTCCAGTTCACCATCAAAAGTGCCTACAATGAGCATGCGAGAATCAGAACTGAACCATGAAGCAATGGAAGAAGGTTACCTGGAGTGATGAATCATGTTCTTCATTACACCAGATTGGGTTGTTTGAGAGAAACTTTATTGCCCACAACGTTTCAACTCAGAAGAGTCTTTGTCAAGTGCTAAGTTACATACACACATGCCAACATTAAATAGTTACCATAACTCCGCCTCCACCAATCACATACATAGAAACAACACCACATTATATCATGTCCACCTCCATTGGGTGAAACAGTTTCACATCACCGGTGCAGCATAATCAAAATCAATACAACCATAGTGTTTTATTTACCCTCACATGTGTTTCTGACGGGTACTGGAGAGGTCGCACATTGATGACGTCACTTCTGTCCGGGACTCCTGTCTTTAACATCACAGAATTCAATCTGTGTGTTTCCCATGCATACGTCAGAGTCAGCTGACAGAGCACATGATCGGAGCTCACACCCGGCTCCTCCCACGCAATCCGGCCGCTGAACCCAGCAGTATCAAGGGACTCCTTCAGTCTGTACGTCACTCGCAACTGGCAGAACCCGTGATCGGAGCCTCCACCGGACCTCCCCCACATGCATCAGTCGCTGGAAAGTGCCTGACATGTTCTATACTACTCATTACTGGTTATCACTTATGTTTATACACTATCTTTACCCAAATCTGGCTCAGGATCAATGATTCCGCCGTAAAAACCGGAAGGGATATCATCAAGCCATAGCCATTGATAGTGTGACCTTCCACCTGTAGTCGCATGACCACATGTGTAGGTGCACAAACAGGGCTTAACCCTAAGAGACAGTGTCAATTATATGTCATATATACACCTTACAACAAGTGCATGTGGAATCATATAACTAGCGCTAGTCAATACCTGGACCCATCTTGATATATCATTGGCACTATACACCTATGGCAATCAATTGAACAACAAGAGACCTTAAAAGATCAACAACGCATAATATGTCATGCTAGTATGATTTTATTCATTTATTCTGTTATTTTATACAATGTAGCACCGGACATGGGAAACTGCATCACCCAAAGGAACCTACAAAAAAACAACAAACAAGTGTTAAAAAAGGAAGGGTAAAAACAATACACAAAGAATCAATGCTAAACCAATTCATCAAAAACAAGTCAATCTACAAATAATAAAGGGTTATACTCCACATTAAGGCCCCTGGGGGTTAGGGAATCTAACCTGAAAATCCATTTGGCCTCCAATAGCTTCAACCTCCGTTCCCTGTCTCCTCCCCTCTCGTCTCTCTCAACCGAATCGATAACCATAAATCGAAACTGACTAATCGAATGGTTGTGATCTTCAAAATGTCGGGGAATGGGGAGGTCGAGTTTTCTGGTCCTGATATTGCTTTTGTGGTTTGACATGCGTTTTCGAACCTCCGTGGTTGTTTGTCCCACGTATTGAAGGCCGCATGGACAACTGATTAGATACACCACAAACGCAGACCAGCAACTGTACCATCCACGAATCCGAAATCTTTTACCTGTCCTTGGATGTGCAAAACTATCCCCCTTAACCCCTTGAGTGGCGGGTTTCCTACCACCCTGTCGTGCCCACCAGGGCAGGTTTTTTAAAATGGTCTAATCATTGAATTTCAACTAATTTTGCAGTTGCGTCTCAAGAGCCATAACTTTTTCATTTTTCCATTGACATGGCCATATAAGGGCTTGTTTTTTGCGGGACAAATTGTGATTTTTTTAAACAGGAGGGAGGAAAAAAAGAAATGGGGAAAAAAGAAAAAGGGGCCATGTCATTAAGGGGTTAAATAATGTATTAACTTCCTTCTCTGGGTCATTACGACGCACGGATACCACATGTATTTTTGATTTTTTACAAAGTAAAGGGAGACAAGTGTTTTTATAATTTTTTTTAAATACTTTTTTAACTTTTTTTTTTTGTCCCTTTAGGGGACTTCCACAGGGACCCATCAGGACCCCCTGATCACATTCCGGGGGTCTGATGGTGACAGCCCTTTACATGCTGCAGTGACAGCCCTTTACATGCTGCAGTCACATAGACTGCAGCATGTAAAGGGTTAACACAGCAGAGATCGGAGGTTTTCTCTGATCTCTGCTTTAAGAGCTGGTACCTAGCTGTCCTCTGATAGCCAAGCACCAAGCTCTCCCTGTCACAGAGACCATCGGCTTGCTTCTGACAAGCCGATGGTCTCTATGGCAACCTGTAAACAAAGCAGGACATTGCCGATATGCCGGCAATATCTTCTGCTGGTTTTTCAAAGCCCTTGCTTTGTTCTGTGTGGGTCTGTGCAGGCAGAGCACACTGTCACAGCTTGTGGCAGTGTGCTCTGCAGCTCCCATAGTGATACATAGCCCGGAAATCTTCCGGGCTATGCCGCTATGAGCAGTGGAGCTCGTCCCGGAAAATTTCCGGGCGTGCCACTCAAGGGGTTAACCATGTTGTGGCATGACGCACAACCAAGGCAAGGAAAGTTACCGCTTTTTATAGGTGCCAATGTTCTCTGTATTGAGCCACTGGGACCAGGGGAAGACGTGCAAACAAGACGGTCTTTCAAGTTCCGTGCCCGCCTATACGCCATCATGGGTGGATCAGTAAACTCCACGATGTCCGGGTGGCTCCTCGCCAAAACATGCCAGTGTTTGTTCAATATAGAACAGATTTCCCCACTGTGGGCTCCATAAGTGGACACAAACGGGATGCGTTTCATGGTGGCCTTGTTACTTTTTGAAGGACTAAGAATCGACGTCCGAGCTATCTGCTTCACCCTGTGCGTCTGTCTACTTAACAGATCCTGTGGATATCCCCTAGCAGCGAATTTTCTACACATAGCCTCCAATCTGTCATCGAAGAATTCGTCACTAACCACCCGCCGGACCCTGAGCATCTGACTCCAGGGTAGAGATCTCATCATGGCCGGCGGGTGGCAGCTCGAGTATTGTAATAAATTATTACGGTCAGTGGGCTTAGTGTATAAATACGTTACTAGACCGGATCCTTGTTTTATAATCAGAACATCCAAGAACTGGATAGATTTATCCGATGCAGAAAGGGTGAACTTCAATTCAGGAAGAAGATTATTTATTTCTTCATGGAACGCTTTTAGTTGTTCCATTGAGCCATTCCAAATGAGGAACACGTCGTCAATGTACCTCCACCAGACCTGGGCAAAGGCCCAGGCTGGGGAGGTACAAAGACGCGTTTCCTCAATGTACCGCATGTATATGTTTGCATACGAAGGGGCCATGTTGGACCCCATCGCAGTCCCTTGTAACTGCCGGTACAGCTTGCCACAGTACAGAAAAAAGTTGTTAGACAACACCATCAATAACAGTGTACGCACCAGATTAACACATTCCTCAGATAAAGTTGACCGAGACAGAAAAAATTCCACTGCCGCTATGCCGACCTCATGCTGAATAATTGTGTATAACGATGATACGTCAAAAGAGGCCAAAATGGCCTCCTCTCTGACAGTAATACGTTCAAGTTTACACAAGAAGTCAGATGTGTCCTTAATGTATGATGTAGCCTCTGTGGCATGCTGTCTCAATATAACGTCAAGAAAACGGGAGACATTATTGAACAGAGACCCCCTCCCTGATACAATGGGTCGACCTGGAGGGCGTTGTATGTCCTTGTGGACTTTCGGTATTGTATAAATTTTGGCCAAAATAGGATATTCAGGATACATAAATTCAAGCAATTGTTGATCGATTAACCCATCACTCCTCGCCTGATCTAAGACCAACTTCAATTGAGATCGAACTGTACTGGTTGGATCCGACGTTAACACTTCATAAACCAGAGTGTCTGACAGTTGGGTACTCAATTCTTGGTGGTAATACTGGGAGTCCATGATAATAATGGCCCCTCCCTTGTCCGCCGGACGGATCGTTATTGAATCATCACTGCTCAATGAATTTATCGCCAGCCACTCTGCTTTACTCATATTAGGTCGGATCCGCCGTCTATTCGATCGATCACGTAACCTAGTAATATCATGATTTACCAGATTCTTATAGACATCAACCGCAGCATCACTTACTGGTGGCTGAAATTTACTCGGATTGCGTAGACCCGTACCCCTAGATGAAAATGATGTAGTAGCATTCGCAATAGATTCATTTGAGGTTTGATTGGTCTCAGCAGAGGCAAAATAGGTGCGTAGCCTCAAGCGTCTGATAAATTGTCTAATGCTGATATCCATATCAAACCATTCAGTGTTTACTGTTGGAACAAAGGACAAGCCCTTAGATAAGGCCTGCTCCTGTATGGAGGACAAGGATTTAGAAGAAATGTTAACCACAGGTACCTCCATTATCTCCTGGACCGGGATCCTGACCGCGTCTGTATCGTCCTGGGATTTCTTGCGGGACCGGTTGTGTTTTCTTCCTCCTCGTCTCTTTCCCTTGTACGGATTGAGGTGGCGGCCCCTCTCGGGGGTCGTTGACCTAAAAACCTAAAAAAGATTCCGTTGTGGAGGAAGATAAACCCAACTCCTCAGCTGACTCAGATCCTGCCGAAGACCAACCAAACTGGGATCTGCCCCATCGTGGTCTTCTTTGTCTCACCCTTTTATTAGCAGGGTTCTTGCCAGGTTGTCTATTGGGAGTATTTTGCCAGTTATAGACCTTCCCTGTTATATAGTCCTGCTCATCTCTAGACCATTTGTTACGTTTCGTATACTCAACGTCGTTCCTGTACCTTTGCAGAGCTGTTTTAATTTTCTCCATGCAGATATTCAAGTCATGCTCTGACATCATGGTGCGAATCTCTTGCTCCATCGTCTCAATAGTTGCTGAGGTCTTCGTTATTTCATCCTGTAGGAACTCCAGGTTAAGTAAAATCAAATCAAAAGCAAATTTATTTGCTATACCCACAAATTTTTCCAAAAAGGCTTTGTTATCAGCAAATAATGTGGGACGAGTATGTGGACGCAAACCCCTAGGGATCCTTTGTGCCAAAAAGTACTCCCGTAACGTCGTGGAGTGTAATTTAGAGGCAATAAGGTGTTTATTCATTGATTCAAATTTGCGCAGATGCACCTTCACGTCAGGTGTACTAAATAAGGCATTGTCCTTCTCAGAGCGGTCAATGATGCGGAGTGCATCATCAACTGTGTATGAAAACACTTTAGGCTTACCAGACTCCCCAGCTGGTCGATTCAAGATGGAGGGATCTTCTAGTGGTGCCCGCGAACCCGGATCCATACTTCCAGCAATTCCAAATAGTAAATGGATCACAGCACACGTAAACCCTGTATATCTCCAGGGAAGATATTCCACTCCAAGAGGTGCTCGCTCTCAAAAGTCCTGGATCCTGGACCGTATTCCAAATAGCAAAGAAGAGTAGATAAGAGCAGCACTCAGGGGTTAATTCCAGAGAAACTTTATTGCCCACAACGTTTCAACTCAGAAGAGTCTTTGTCAAGTGCTAGGTTACATACACACATGCCAACATTAAATAGTTACCATAACTCCGCCTCCACCAATCACATACATAGAAACAACATCACATTATATCATGTCCACCTCCATTGGGTGAAACAGTTTCACATCACCGGTGCAGCATAATCAAAATCAATACAACCATAGTGTTTTATTTACCCTCACATGTGTTTCTGACGGGTACTGGAGAGGTCGCACATTGATGACGTCACTTCTGTCCGGGACTCCTGTCTTTAACATCACAGAATTCAATCTGTGTGTTTCCCATGCATACGTCAGAGTCAGCTGACAGAGCACATGATCGGAGCTCACACCCGGCTCCTCCCACGCAATCCGGCCGCTGAACCCAGCAGTATCAAGGGACTCCTTCAGTCTGTACGTCACTCGCAACTGGCAGAACCCGTGATCGGAGCCTCCACCGGACCTCCCCCACATGCATCAGTCGCTGGAAAGTGCCTGACATGTTCTATACTACTCATTACTGGTTATCACTTATGTTTATACACTATCTTTACCCAAATCTGGCTCAGGATCAATGATCCCGCCGTAAAAACCGGAAGGGATATCATCAAGCCATAGCCATTGATAGTGTGACCTTCCACCTGTAGTCGCATGACCACATGTGTAGGTGCACAAACAGGGCTTAACCCTAAGAGACAGTGTCAATTATATGTCATATATACACCTTACAACAAGTGCATGTGGAATCATATAACTAGCGCTAGTCAATACCTGGACCCATCTTGATATATCATTGGCACTATACACCTATGGCAATCAATTGAACAACAAGAGACCTCAAAAGATCAACAACGCATAATATGTCATGCTAGTATGATTTTATTCATTTATTCTGTTATTTTATACAATGTAGCACCGGACATGGGAAACTGCATCACCCAAAGGAACCTACAAAAAAACAACAAACAAGTGTTAAAAAAGGAAGGGTAAAAACAATACACAAAGAATCAATGCTAAACCAATTCATCAAAAACAAGTCAATCTACAAATAATAAAGGGTTATACTCCACATTAAGGCCCCTGGGGGTTAGGGAATCTAACCTGAAAATCCATTTGGCCTCCAATAGCTTCAACCTCCGTTCCCTGTCTCCTCCCCTCTCGTCTCTCTCAACCGAATCGATAACCATAAATCGAAACTGACTAATCGAATGGTTGTGATCTTCAAAATGTCGGGGAATGGGGAGGTCGAGTTTTCTGGTCCTGATATTGCTTTTGTGGTTTGACATGCGTTTTCGAACCTCCGTGGCTAGATCTGCTCACAGGACTTGTGCAGTCTGGGCATTCTTTATAACCACACGTGATGACAGAAGAGTGGTCATATGTAAGATATGCAATAAGTATTTAAAATGCAGCAAGAATGTAAACAACCTCAAGACAATGTGTATAAACAGTCACATGACTCCAGTTCACCATCAAAAGTGCCTACAATGAGCATGCGAGAATCAGAACTGAACCATGAAGCAATGGAAGAAGGTTACCTGGAGTGATGAATCATGTTCTTCATTACACCAGATTGGGTTGTTTGGGTGCAGGTGTGTTTCTTGGGGAGAAGATGGCCCCAGGATACACTTTAAGAGGAAGAAGACGAGACGGTGGAAACGTGATGCTCTGTGGCAGTGACGTAGATGTATATAAACTACAGTATGTTGCAGACCGAGTATACTCCTTCATGGTAATGTATTTCCCATATGACAGCGTATTCTTTCATTAGGGTAATAGTCCCTTTCACATTGAAAATAAATTGTTCAGAAATAGTTTAAAAAACAAAACAAAGAGGTCAAAATATTGACTTTACCTCAAAATTGCCCATATAAGAATTTGAATTGACCACCCATGGGATGTACTGGAAAAACAAATCCAATCAATGGAGGCCCCTCCTAACAACTTACTGGAGCACGTTCTTCCATAGTGCACCCTCGTGCCATCTCTTTTCTCCGGAAAGTGATGAATAAACAGTACAGCTGGCTATCAAAGTTGCTTAGATACTTATGCTTGCCTTTTTTTTTGTTTCCAATACATCAACTTCAACTGACTGTTCACTTGCTACCTAATAAACCATTTCCGTTGACAGATGCCATTGTAATGAGGTATTCACTTCTAATGCTATGGCTGATATGGACATTTAATTTTTTGTTGGTGTATTTTTAGAAATTATTCACATCCATGTTCTATAAAAATTCTTTAATGGGCAGACATTGGTGAATGATCATAACAATGGCATATACATATGTTACGATGGGAATCCTATAGCACCACAGGACAATGGCATAGACAGAGACTATATAATAACTTACCAGGATTATCATACTGAATGGTATCACAAGATATCCAGTTTAAAGGCTCAGTCACATGGGCACATCGGCGCCCGTGTTACTGAAGGAGGAAGGCGGCCATACCTCAAGACAGACGTCTCTCTGCAGCGCCGGGAGAAAGAACATGTGACCGGCTTCATTGCCGGTCATGTGTTCTTTCTTCAGCACTGCAGAGACGTCCATCTTGAAGTACGGCCCGTCTTCTTCCTGCAGGAAGAGCTCAGTCACACAGGCGCATTGGCGCCTGTGTACGAGTGCCGATGCGCCCGTGTGACTGAGCCTTAACTCAACAATATCAACCGGATCACCACCGATACTCACCCCATGCAAGCAGCCATCCCATAGACAGGTCCAGAAACTGTGCAAACAGAAATATAAATGGCTAAATGGAAGCAAAGGCAATGGAAGGGCTTTCGGATCTCAATTATTCCTGTGAGGGCTCAGTCACACGGGTGCATCGGCACCCGTACACCGGCGCCGATGCGCCCGTGTGACTGTCAGTTAGAAGACGGCCGTACCTGAAGACTCGCTCCAGCGCTGATCATAGAACACATGACCGGCAATGGAGCCGGTCACATGTTCTTCTTCCCGGCGCTGCAGAGAGACGGCCGTCTTTAGGTACGTCCGTCTGCTGGCTGCAGTAACACGGGCGCCGATGCGCCCGTGTGACTGAGCCCTAAGGAAGCTCCCAGAGCAAATTGGATCCAACAAAAAAATGCTATAGTACCAGGTATTAACATATAGAAAATGAACTTCTTTATTTGTATCAAACAGGATATCGAAGCATAAAAAAGTAGAACCTGCCTGACTTATGCATTTCAGCTGCAAGCCTTAGTCATATCCAGCCATTGTTTAATTTAGAACATTCCATAATATTCTTAAAAATCACGTATCTAGTAGGCCCCAAAATTCATATGTGTACCCAAATGACCTACCCAATGGTGTTTTGTTTTGGGACCAACATGGAGTGTCCAACAAGAACTCACCCGTGAAGAACCTCACATTATTATTCAGATGGTCAGGAATCTATTCTGTAACTCTGCTATGGCTAATTTAGCATCAAAATATGAATTTCTGGTCAACAAGCATGTTAAAATAAATAGATTTTAACATGCTTGTTGACCAGAAATTCATATGATGTATTTTCCCTCCCAAGTAAGCATATTTAGAGGGATGGACAGCATGCACATTCTGTATGGAAATATATTTTAAAGCCTGCAATTTATCATCTTAATTATGCAAGGAAAAATATTTGTAATTTTCCTATTTCATAAACCACAATAAGAGCATCTTAAATGCAAATATATGTATTATAAATAAGACATGGAAATATGTTTTCTGTGCGGTTTTATGTTTTCTTAATAAGTCTTCCTAGTGCACCAGCTGAGATTTTAATAGATAATGCTAAATACAATTACTTTTTTTTATTGCAATACGTTGGACAGATGTCAGATACGACATCAATAAAGAGTGAAATTGGTTTTACAGTCCTCATTAAGCACCCAGTCAATACTATAATGAAAATGTGATTAGAGTCCCACAATAAGCAGAGCTGCTCAGTTGTCCGTTCGTATTTTGCTACCATTTGTGCAAATTGGTTATGGCACTTGTAAGTTGACAGCCAGTTTAAAAAGATCAAAGCAGAGAAATTAAAAGATAATTAATAATGTTAACTATCCTGCATGCAAATATCAGTCAGAGTGGCTTCATGAGTGCTTTTGGAAATATTTGGATGTGCAAAGTATCATTAATTCAGATGCAGTAATCAATATCCTATTTCTTTAGTACTTACAATCTTTCTGTTTTAATGTTAGAGTCCCTCTGCAGCATCACATTTCTCCTGTTTTTTTTTTTTCATCAGGCCATTACTATGCATAACCAATAACTGACAATAACGGGACAAGGTGAGTATATATATATATATATTTTTTACACATTTCTGGATGAATTGCAGGGAAGGGCTTATATATTTAAGCCCTTCCCGACAATTCATCCCGCGATCGCCAGCAGCCCATTGCTTTCAATGGAGCCAGCTGTATTGCCGGCTCCATTGAATTCAATGGGCTAACATCGTTCTTCTCTGCCACAGCTGTTACAGCTGTGGCAGAGGAGAACGATCTTTATGCTGACAGTGCAGGGGGGGGTCTCACTCTTGCCACTATTGTGGCTTAATAGTGGGACCTGGGAACTTGAGATGCAGCCCAACATGTAGCCCCTCGCCTGCCCTATCCGTTTCTGTGTCGTTCCCATCACTTTCTTGCATTTCCCAGGTTTTCACAAATGAAAACCTTAGCGAGCATCGGCGATATACAAAAATGCTCGAGTCGCCCATTGACTTCAATGGGGTTCGTTACTCGAAACGAACTCTCGAGCATCACTGAAAGTTCGACTCGAGTAACGAGCACCCGAGCATTTTGGTGCTCGCTCATCTCTAGTCAGCAGCTCTTCCTCCATCCATATATGGTGAGGTGATATCAATGCATAGCCACTATAGGCCCCAAATTAAGGCTCCAAATCAGGTTATCAGAAAGCATACATGGCAGCATAGGTGGTGTGATAAAACAGCAAAATTCTTCTTTATTCCTTCATAATGCACACAGTGATGTTTTGACCTATATGGGTCTTTCTCAAGCCATGAGCTTGGGAATAGACCCATAAGGGTCGAAACGTAGCTGTGTGCATTAAAAAGGAATTTGGCTGTTTTATCACACCACTTTTGCTGCCACATATACTTTCTGGAGCATACATTCATGTCATGTCCTATGGTTAAGCCTTAAAAAATTAAAGTAGGAAGACCCCTTTAATGAGATATTGGTTTCCATATTTTTGGTTTCTCTATATTTGTACACCGATCTAATATAGTACTGGCTTATGCATTAGTATGTATAATATACCATGTAGTATTAATTAGTATCTGTCACTGTTTCGTTCATCACCATCAACTTCATGTTACAAAGATCTCTTTCTATGCCTTGTTGAAAAGTTTTTAAGAAGAAATTCTTGTATGGGTACTGTAATTTGAAACAACTTGTGTTAAAGGTGTAAGATATTTCCTATATATGTCAACAATGTGAGATCAGTGGTGGTCAACTGCCTGTAACCCCTACCTATCAGCTGTTTATTGCGGCTACTCAGGTGAGAAATGCTGTCACTTCACTACATGCCAGGTACAACACTGCACATTTCACACATTGGTGTTGCAGCCCATCCCCATTCACTTGAGTAGGATTAAGCTGCTCCTAGGCCATGTAACCAATGAACATGACATTATAGGCCTCAGAAAAGGCTGTGGCACTCGTGTAAGTGCTGTGGTCTCTTGAATCCTTACCAATATGATATTGATGTCCTATCCAGAAAATAGATCATCAATATCTTAGTCCTGAAAAATCTCTTTTATATGATAGCAAATGTGTTAACTAGGAAAAGTGCACATCATTTTATTTCCCTAAAATGATGTTTTTGTGCTGAAAAATTTTTCTTAAATGCTGGTCTCTAGGGGTCTACCTTCATTCAAATTTACTGTTCATTTTTGTTTTCAGTGAAATCCATCTCTAGTAATAGAGATAATAAGATGAAACATCGGAAGGTCTTGACTCATACTCATTTGCTCCTAGAAGTATATAGAGAGCAGAGGGGAGAGGGTGGAGGAGGGAGAGATGCTCACACAGATGTGCTGCCAGAGAAAACTGAAAATAAGAGATGCAGCCTGCACAGAAGTAAACTGATAATAAATGCAGGATATAAATCATTTAATGGCCTTCTGGTGCTACTCCTCATGTAAACACATGGGAAATCATTATAAAGAATCTTCTGACAATGCACGTATGCTTTAAGAACACAAGAGTCAAATGAAAATTTCTTCTTAACTGGCTTTTGCATTTTCTGATTGCCTGACCCTTGTAAGGGATTATTTAGTGCTGTTGGTGGGACTGACTTTATTCTCTACAGATTGTTTAACCCCTTAATGACGCGGGCATTTTTCTTTTTCCATTTTCGTTTTTTCCTCCCCCCCTTTAAAAAAATCATAACTCCTTTATTTATCCATCCACGTCGCTGTATGAGGGCTTGTTTTTTGCGGGACGAGTTGTATTTTTCAATGGTGCTATTTAAAGTACCATATAATGTACTGAAAAACTTTTAAAAAATTCTAAGTGGAGTAAAATGAAAAAAAACCCGACATTTTGCCATCTTTTAGTGTGTCTTGCTTCTACGGCGCACAAATGGCAACAAAAACGACATGATAACTTTATTCTATGGGTCGGTACGATTACTACGATGCCAAGCTTGTATAGGTTTTTTTACTATACTCCTCTTTTTTTTTTTAAAGACATAAAATTTTTTTCAATTATTTTCTGCGGTCATTTTGTGCGCGCAATAACTTTTTTATTTTTCCGTCGACGTAGTTGAGCAAGGTTTTATTTTTTGCGGGATGTCCTGTAGTTTCTGATAGTACCATTTTGGAATACATACGACTTTTTGATCGCTTTTTATTGCGTTTTTTCTGGGAGACAGGGTAACTAAAAAAATGCATTTCTGGCGTTCTTCATTTCTTTTTTCGAACGACGTTCACCGTGTGGGAAAAATTATGTGGTACTTTGATAGTTCGGCCTTTTACGGACGCGGTGATACCAAATACATATTTTTAATTTATTACTTAGATTTTTTAATAATAGATATGGCAAAAGGGGGGTGATTTAAACTTTTACAACTTTTTTTTTTTTCAATTAAAAAAAAACTTTATTGATTTTTTTTTTTACTTTACTTTGAAGTCCCCCTGGGGGACTTTAAGATGCGATGCTTTGATCGCTCCTGCAGTATGACGTAATGCTATAGCATTACGTCATATTGCTTTTTGACAGGCAGCCTATGAAGCCACCCCACGGGGACGGCTTGATAGGCAGTCTGCTAAGGCAGCCCTGGGGCCTTTCATTAGGCCCCCGGCTGCCATGACACATGCACAGCTCTCCCGATCTCACCGCGGGGGGGCCGTGCGGGACCCCCGAACATCGTTCGGGGGATTTAAATGCCGCTGTCAGTATTGACAGCGGCATTTAAATGGTTAATAGCCGCGATCGGCCGCGCGGCCGCTCGCGGCTATTGCCCGCGGATGTCAGCTGTTATAAACAGCTGATGCCCGCACTGTATGAAGAGAGGTTGCATCGCAACCTCTCTTCATACATACCCCGACGCTCCATGACGTACCAGGTACGTCATTGGTCGTTAAGGGGTTAAAACCAGCACCAGCGTGCACAACCTACAGGCATATAATGGAAAGACACCTGGATCCGGATGTACCAGGTAACCCCGTTACTTTTTCATATTCTGATGTTGAAGTGAATAGAATTCTATCTGGAGCCACACATTACAACACTTATCTGGGTGTTCCTACAGCGGACATGCTGTTACGTAAATGGGAATCTGAGAGTAAAAAAAATCTCTCTCTCACTTTGCATATGTCTACATTGTGGGAGTATTACAAGGCAAAGCGAATACCTCGAGGATTACGTCCTCATGTCCGACCTACGCTAATGGCGGACAATAAAGCGTTTTGCGCAAAATTTGAAGGAATAGTAAATAAATTTTCCTTCGATATGATTATTCTCAACGTATAATTTCTACAGCTTGAAATTGCCGAAAGTACATCACGGCTTACAGCTATTGAAAACAGTATACTGGAAGTATTATCCCAGGAAGATTGGAGTAAACATAAAGAGAAAAAGATGATAAATTTAAAACGACATCTAGATGAGTTAGAACATACCAAGAAAACGAAATGGTTAAGAGATGTTGATGACTACAGCCAAGGACGTGTATTCAGCTGGCAATCGACTAAAAATAAATCTAATGAGAATTTTGATTCAACTGCAAGATCTAGGCGACAAAGAAGGCGTGCACCGAGAAATAAAGCCCACTTTGGTTTTTCGTCGCGAGACTCTATCTCCACAGACGATTCAGCTAAAAATGATAATGCGAGGGGCGTGCCTACATCTTCTTCTTTTTTAGGTCGTACAACTCTGACCAGAGGCAAAAGAAAGGAAGGGGGGCCCTATGAATCCAAACGCCGAGGAGGACGCAAGCACCACAGGCTAATTAAGAGGTCTGGATGGAGTGACCACCCGGTCCATCAAGAGACCTCCCCTGATGGAATTGAAAAAATAAATAATGAAGGGATTGTGGTAAATATTTCATCCAGAGTATTGTCACCAATAGAGACCATGGTTCTAACAAAAGGTCTTTCATTTTGTCGAACCTCACAAATCAATTGGTTTGATTTGAATCTTGACCTCCACCGTTTTTTTCGTAATTTAAGATTGAAAAGCTTTTTCTCTACACAATCTACCCCTTCTGAGGGGCAGACCACCTCCCGTGAGGCTTTTTCACTTGCGGGAGTTGGTCTACGTAATAAAAGCAACTTTCAGCCTCCCACATCTATCAGGTTGAGGTTTTTGTTAGTGCAGTACAACGAGATATTGAACAATTGAGAATCAAAACTTTGAGCACAGGTGGTAGGTTGAAACATAATCTTACCAGATCTGAAAAAACTGCTCTCTCTAATTTATCAAAAGATGAAAATATTATATTCAAGCCGGCCGATAAAGGCGGCGCCATAGTGATAATGGATACCACTATGTACATACAGGAAATTGAGAGACAATTAAATAACACTGAGATCTATGAAAGATTATGTTATGATCCTACTTACAGATTTCAAAATCAATTGAGAACCATTCTGAATGAGGCCCTATCATCAGGCATTATTGACGAGAAATTGTACAAATTTTTGGATGTTAAATACCCGGTGGTGCCCACGCTATACACCCTACTGAAAATTCATAAAGACGCAAAAAATCCTCCCGGACGTCCTATTGTCTCTGGGAGAGATTCCCTTTTTTGTAACGTCGCCCGATTTCTTGACAAGATCTTGCGACCCCTTGCGGAGACGGCTGATTCTTATCTCAGGGACACCTCTGATTTCTTACAAAGGGGATACCCTGAATCTATTGTCAGGGAGGCAGCAAACAGAGCTAGAGTCATCCCTCAGAGAGATCTTCTAACTTCTAAGCCTAAACAGGAAAATTCTAACCGATTACCATTTGTTTCAACCCATAACAACATGAGTCGTGTAGTTAAGAACATAATTAAAAGACATTGGCCATTGTTGACTCTTGGCAATGTCATGATCCCTGAATTTATTAACGCTCCTCTTATGGCGTACAGGCGAGGAACCAGTATAGGAGACAGACTGGGTCATTCCCATCTCATGACAAAAAAATCCTCTATCCAAACTACCCTGATCCCTCCAAAAAGAGGTAACTATCCATGCTATGCATGTTCCTGTTGCAGCAACTTAATCAGGGGTGAATATTTTTTTCACCCACTTAGAGGCAACAGATATCGGATTAAAGAGAGGTTCTCTTGTGCTTCATCATACGTGATCTACCTCATAACCTGCCCTTGCGGCTTAGGTTATGTTGGTGAAACCACCATGGAGGTGAGGTCATGTATGGTGAAGCACAAGAGCACGATCAGGACCAAGAACATGAAACTGCCTGTCTCTCGACATTTTGTCGAAGCTAGACATTCAATTAGTCAGTTTAAGTTTAGGGTGATCGACCATGTCCCCGCCTTACCCAGAGGTGGAGATAGGGAGACACTCCTCAAAAAACGGGAACTTAAATGGATCTTTCAGTTGGACACTATGTCCCCAAGAGGACTTAATCATGAATATGCCTATCAGCCACATTTGTAGATAGTCTTTCAGTCATTTCAGAATATGGTTGATATGATTTGATATTAATTTTGTATAAAATGTATGTTATATGTCTACTAATATCTTTTTTTTCTCTTTCCTTTTTTTTTCTTGTGTTGCAGGGATACCGTGATGTTGGTTGCCTTTCATTTGGTCATCCTCTCCTCATGTTTCACTTTTGTATATTTATTAAATTATGCGCTGCATTGAAGTATCTTTTAATATTTTTTGGTTCTGTTTGGTTTCGTTAATTTTATGATTTACATTACTTGGTGTCATAATTAGAGATGAGCGAGCACCAAAATGCTCGGGTGCTCGTTACTCGAGTCGAACTTTCAGTGATGCTCGAGAGTTCGTTTCGAGTAACGAACCCCATTGAAGTCAATGGGTGACTCGAGCATTTTTGTATATCGCCGATGTTCGCTAAGGTTTTCATTTGTGAAAATCTGCAAAACACAAGAAAGTGATGGAAACGACACAGAAACGAATAGGGCAGGCGAGGAGCTACATTTTGGGCTGTATCTCAAGTTCCCAGGTCCCACTACTAAGCCACAATAGCGGCAAGAGTGAGACCCCCCGCACTGTCAGCATAACGATCGTTCTCCTCTGCCACAGCTGCTACAGCTGTGGCAGAGAAGAACGATGTTAGCCCATTGAATTCAATGGAGCCGTCAATACAGTCGACTCCATTGAAAGCAATGGGCTGCCGGCGATCGCGGGATGAATTGTCGGAAAGGGGTTAAATATATAAGCCCTTCCCTGCAATTCATCCAGAAATGTGTAAAAATAAAAAAATATATATATACTTACCTGGTCCCGGCAGAGCGATGTTAGCCCATTGAATTCAATGGAGCCGTCAATACAGCCGACTCCATTGAAAGCAATGGGCTGCCGGCGATCGCGGGATGAATTGTCGGGAAAGGGTTAAATATATAAGCCCTTCCCTGCAATTCATCCAGAAATGTGTAAAAATAAAAAATATATATATACTCACCTGGTGCCGGCAGACGGAGTTCAGCGCGGCAGGCTGCAGTTCTCCTGAACTGCTCTGAACAGCTGTGAGTAGTATTCAGCAGCCGGGGATTTAAAATCCCCGCCTGCTGAATAAGATGCCTCTGATTGGTCACAGCCTGACTAATCAGAGGCCAGCCCTCACTCACACCCATTCATGAATTCATGAATGGGTGTGAGTGAGGGCTGGCCTCTGATTGGTCAGGCTGTGACCAATCAGAGGCATCTTATTCAGCAGGTGGGGATTTTAAATCCCCGGCTGCTCAATATTACTCACAGCTGTTCAGAGCAGTTCAGGAGAACTGCAGCCTGCCGCGCTGAACTCCGTCTGCCGGCACCAGGTGAGTATATATATATTTTTTATTTTTACACATTTCTGGATGAATTGCAGGGAAGGGCTTATATATTTAACCCTTTCCCGACAATTCATCCCGCGATTGCCGGCAGCCCATTGCTTTCAATGGAGTCGGCTGTATTGCGGCTCCATTGAATTCAATGGGCTAACATCGTTCTGCCGGGACAAGGTAAGTATATATATATTTTTTATTTTTACACATTTCTAGATGAATTGCAGGGAAGGGCTTATATATTTAAGTCCTTCCCGACAATTCATCCCGCGTACGCAGGCAGCCCATTGCTTTCAATGGAGTCGGCTGTATTGCCGGCTCCATTGAATTCAATGGTCAGTGCTCGTTCAATCGAGACGAGTATCGCGTGGTGCTCGTCTCGAGTAACGAGCATCTCGAGCACCCTAATACTCGAACGAGCATCAAGCTCGGACGAGTATGCTCGCTCATCTCTAGTCATAATTACTGAGAGCATAAGGGACATTTATACACAGAAGAATACATAGAAAGTATGCAATAGACATCTAAGGGTAATATAATGTACAATAAGGATTCTATGTTTGAGTATATCAACCACTACAATATTGGGATGTTTTTTAAAATTCTATATTAGAACTCAATATGAATGAAGTGGGACAAGCAATGGCTCTGTATAGCGAGGGATTTTTATTCACGCATCTATAGATTTATTGCTCCCAGTATCCCAACAATAATGTGTGGTGACACATAGATGAGCCTCGTGTGGCGCAGAGTGTAGGCTCTTGCCTGGGGGTTGCGAGTTCGATCCCCGGGTGATTCGGATGGCCGGCTGACTCAATAATAATTGCCTGGAGGCGCTGTGGAATGGGTTGGCACTAGAGATGAGCGAGCGTACTCGGATAAGCACTACTTGCTCGAGTAATTGGCTTTATCCGAGTATCGCTGTGCTCGGGGCTAAAGATTCGGGTGCCGCTGCGGCTGACAGGTGAGTCGCAGCGGGGAGCAGGGGAGAGCGGGCGGGAGAGAAGGAGAGAAAGATCTTACCTCCGTTCCTCCCCGCTCTCCCCTGCAGCTCCCCGCTCCGTGCCAGCACCCGAATCTTTAGCCCCGAGCACAGCAATACTCGGATAAAGCCAATTACTCGAGCGAGTAGTGCTTTTCCGAGTACGCTCGCTCATCTCTAGTTGGCACTATACGAATAACAAAATATATATATAAATATGATGTTAACATTATTCCTTTTTGTTGCTATGGTCCCCTTTAATAGTGGAGTCCTCATTTCTGTACTAGGTACAAACGCCATATTCTGGTAGTTTTTGCTGTCAGATTATCACACCGAGCATTCTTATATTCTTACGTCTATATAGTTTTAATAGCCATGCATTCATTATAGAATTGACCTTTGGAGCCATTATTAATGCGATCGCCGTTTGTATGGTTAAACAGTTTTTCTTCAATTCCGCGCATGGGTAATAGATATAATAAGCCTCCGATTGGAGACCCGTCGATGGGAAGTTTATCTGTTGTTATGCCAGAATTTCGTGGACATAGAGCTTTTTGCGCATGCGCCGCTACTATTGGAAGCTGAGGCAAGTGAATGATAAGTGTTACGTCAGAGTCTCGCGGGCATAGCGCTTTTTCGCGCATGCGCCGCAACTATGGGGAGTTCTTGGGACTTGTAAAGCAATTCTAACATCAGTTCAAAGTCTCGCGAATGTAGCGCTCCTGCGCATCTGCTGTATTGTGGTGGAATGGCATCACTACCAGACGCCGACTGTGAACATGATGATGATGACATGTGAATAAGGCAATCAACCACGTAGTACCTGACAGGTGTTTGCACTATGTGTTGTTGGCACTTCAATTGGTGGAAGATAATTGCTGTCATATGTGTGTTTTTTATGAAGACCATGATTGGTCTAAGGTGGATGTATCATTGCTATATATACCATGTCTTGTCATTTGTATGTTAGCTTGAGGAAGGCACAACAGTGCCGAAACGTCGCATTCATTTGTAATGGGGTAATAAAACGCTTTTATACCTTCATACATCCGTTTATGCTGCCAGTTCATCATGCATATGAAAATTTCCTATGTCCAAATGAGTCTAAGGGTGCGTTCACACGAGCGTAGGTGTATTTACGTTCGCACGAGCGCAACGTATAATCGCCGGAGAGAACGTTTTTCGCCGATCACGACCAGAGCTAGAAAGCGTATTATCGTTTGTTCCTACTTCGCAAACTATCTTTTCGGCCATCGAATATGCGTTGGCGCGTATTTTGGTCGCATATGTTCCGGGTTTTTTTTGGGTTGCCGTTTTTACGCGCCGTAAAATCGCCCATGTGAACGAATACATTCGAAACCATTGCCTCAGATGGTCACGTATATACGTTTGGTCGCAAAAACGCGCCGTTTATGCGCTCGTGTGAACGCACCCTAAGGGTGCATTCGCATGAACGTATATCGGCTCGGTTTTCACGCTGAGCCGATATACGTTGTCCTCATCTGCAGGGGGGGAGGATGGAAGAGCCAGGAGCAGGAATTGAGCTCTCGCCCCCTCTCTGCCTCCTCTCCGCCCCTCTGCACTATTTGCAATGAAAGGAGGCAGGACAGGGGCGGGGCTAAGTTCCACGAATTACCCCCGCCCTCTTCCCACATCTCTGCATTGCAACTAGTGCAGAGGGGCGGAGAGGAGGCAGAGAGGGGGCGGGAGCTCAGTTCCTGCTCCTGGCTCTTCCATCCTCCCCCCCCCCTGCAGATGAGGAGGACGTATATCGGCTCGGCATGAAAACCGAGCCGATATACATTCGTGGGAATGCAGCCCACGAACCGGAGTACTATTGATGACTTTGAGTCTTTGACCAATCACATTCATTAGAAAATAACATGAAAGCCAATCAGCCATAGCTTGCAGAAGCAGTTAAATCATATATTTTAAAAGGAACCCATATTCATGAGCAGCTCTTTTGATTAAGGTACTCTCTGGATGAACAGAGAATGCATTATATGAAAATAATAAGCTACTCAAATTCAGAATACATTTATTATATCAATCCTACATGATTGGTATGAAAACAGAAAATGATAATTTAGGTAATATAATCGTTAACCATTGTGCATTCATTGCCAGTTACTTGTGCATTTTGGACTTAAGATAGATATTTGCAAGCATGCAATTGCTATGATTATTTCAGCATATTCTGGTATTTGATAGCAGAAAATTAAAATATATTATATTTTTGGAGTGCACTTTATTAGTTAACATAGACTTTCAAATGTAGTCCTACTTTATTTCTACATTCTGCTTGCCAGATGAATTATGAACACATGTCAATCCCTAGCCATCAGAAAATGTTAGTGTTGCAAAGGGGTGACAATTAACCAAGTCATTATTTCCGTAATTAAGAAAAGAACATTTCAATTATGCAACTGTTCCTGAGTATGTATGTGCGACAAAAAACACGGGGTTGATCTGCCAAGCAGATGGCTCCTTTCGGAACAGCCAGTAGAATTTTCCTCAGATAAATTTGTTTTTCAGCCTAAAAACTTTCTTAGTTCATTCATCAACTTTTACAAGAACAATCCCACTTACCTTTGAAGAAGCTTCGTGTGTAATATCATATAAGAAGCTCTAAATTCTCTCTGGTTAAATACTTTCACTAATGTTCTTAAATGAAGACCATTACATGAATCATTTAATCTTTTTATGAAAGGGAAATAAATATAGATTGGGCTAGGTAAAGCATATTTGTATTGTAAGTTGGCACCACTGTGTCTCCCCAACAGGGGTGGTTGGCTTTAATAAGACTTCAAGTGAGAAATAAGATAATTACAAGATTATCACATATGATAAATATCTGTTCATATTCAATCTAACCGTTCATTTTATCAGCGCAATAGACTGAAATATTAGATAAATTAAGGCTATTTTATATATAAAAAATTGATACAGGGAAATCCATTTTTACACTTAGGCCTTAGTCACACGGGCGTTTTTTCGCGCGATTTGCGCATCGCATGACGGATGCGCATGCGCAAATCGCGTGACCGAAAATCTGCTCCTAGCCGCGTTTCATTAGAAACGGGCCGGAGCTGTCCAGCGCATTGCATTCAATGCAGCCGGCAATACAGCCGTCTCCATTGAAAGCAATGCGCTGCGGGCGAACCCGGGATGAATTGTCGGGAAGGGCTTAAATATATAAGCCCTTCCCTGCAATTCATCCTAAAATGTGTTAAAATAAAAAAAAAATTGTATACTCACCTTTCCGCTGCAGCCGGAGTTCTGCCGCGGCCGCTGTCAGTTCTCCTGAACTGCTTCTCGGCACTATTCAGCCGGCGGGGCTTTAAAATCCCCGCCTGCTGAATGATCTGCCTCTGATTGATCCCAGCCTTGCAGGGAAGGGCTTATATATTTAAGCCCTTCCCGACAATTCATCCAGCGCTCGCCGGCAGCCCATTGCTTTCAATGGAGACGGTTGCATTGCCGGCTCCATTGAATTCAATGGGCAAACATCGTTCTTCTCTGCCACAGCTGTTACAGCTGTGGCAGAGGAGAATGATTTGTCTTCTATATGTTCTCAATGGGGTCGGCGCTGCTGCCGCCGGCCCCATTGAGCGCATATAGAGAAGAGAACAGGAATCGCAGATCGCACATAGGTGCGATCTGCGATTTCTGTTCTATAATTTATCGGACGAGCGCATAAACAGCGCTCATGTGTCCGATACCATTGCAAAGCAATGGTTCTATAAAATCGCCGGACGCATGCGCATGCGCAAATCGCGGCTAAAAACGCCCGTCTGACTAAGGCCTTACTGTCGACTTGTTTTGACAACTTCACTGTATTTAACCCTTTCCAATCCAATTTTGGATTCAGGGTTTCCTAAAAGGCTTTCTCTTTTTGCTGTTATACAACGGTGCCATCTGCTGGCTAAAGCAAGTGTGTGCGCCAGAGAGGCTCTGACAGTGGAGTGGCTTTCAATAGATGGTAAGAATACCCTGTTTTACGTCTTCTGACATGGGAGCTGTACAAGCTTCAATCAGAATGTAAGAAGATGTCAGACAGTGGATTGGAAAGGGTTAAACACATCTATAATTTACATTTTTGTCTGCTTTTGCACCTCCCAGCAACCCGTAGTTTCACTATCCTTGCTACAAGCTCTATTAAAAATCCCTATAGAGTAATAAGGTGAATATGATACAGGGAGGAGCGGGTGCAGTGATTGTTTTTCTCCTTTGATGCATTTGTAAAAATGCATACCATGAATTGGATAGAGCAGCACAGCAGCACAGGGGCTTCAGTGCTTAGCATTGTTAATGTGTGCACCTCCCCAATACATGAACTGGGTGTGGCTACAAGGGCTTCATTTATCTCACTCACTCAATCTTGAACTCATGCTGTAAATTGAGCATAGATCGCATCCCAATACAGTCCATACAACCCCAAATCTTTGCTGCCACTACTCCTGAAATGCGGGGTCATCAGTCCCCCACACGCACTCACACATTCCTCTGCAGCTGTGAAAGCATTGACATGAACAAAGTTTTAATGATTCCCAGCAGTAAGGACCGACGTTTTAAGTTTTAGTACAAAAAAGACTGTGCTTACCGAAAATGAAATAGAAGGCAAAACAAAATGTCACACAATGTAATGGAAAACAGTTCTGAAAATGAAATGGAGAATCACAGAGACATATAGCTTACAGGACATTCTAAAGTTCTTGCATCCTTAGGGCGAGCACCCACTGGCGTTTTTTTACCTGCGTTTTGCGTTTTGCGTTTTTCCTGCACAGGCATAGAGATAACATGTGTTCCTGTCCACTGGCGTTTTTTTTGCGTTGCGTTTGCGTTTTTAACATAGGAACTGTCAGTTGAATATGTGTCCTTATTTTTCTCCTAATGCACCCATGAAAGTCAATGGAAATTAATGGAAAAACCGCGAAAACGCCGTGAAAACGCCGCGAAAACGCGCGGAAAAATCGCGGGAAACGCGGCGAAAACGCTGCGTTTTTTTCCCGCGGAAAACGCAAACGCCAGTGGGTGCTCGCCCTCAGGGCGCCCACCCACTGGCGATTTTTTTTGCTTTGCGTTTTGCGTTTTTTCTCAAGAGCAATTAGTTTTGAATGTACTCCTGTCCACTGGCGTTTTTTGTTTCAGTCCGTTGCAATTTTTAACATAGGAACTGTCAGTTGCATATGTGTCCTTATTTTTCTCTTAATGCACCCATGAATGTCAATGTAAATTAACGCAAAAAGTCGCGAAAATGCCGCGAAAAAGCCGCGAAAACGCCGCCAAAAACGCGACGAAAACGCTGCGTTTTTCACGCACGAAAATCGCAAACGCCAGTGGGTGGGCGCCCTAAGGGTGGAAGGAAACAATTGGTGCACATTCTAGCTGTAAAGATGTCCTCTTCAAATGTGGCACTGTCCCATCGTTCAGCATAAAGCGGTAAAAAGAAAAAAGACCCCCGCGCTCCGAGACCAGGAGCTCCGTGACAAAGATTAACTAACTTTTATTGCAATAAAAGTTAGTTAATCTTTGTCACGGAGCTCCTGGTCTCGGAGCGCGGGGGTCTTTTTTCTTTTTACCGCTTTGGATATCGGAAGCCTGAAGGCTTTACACCCCGGGACGTCTCTCCTGCAGACACAGGATTGAAGACCAGAATCTTTCTAAAGGCAAACTTGGATATCGGGTGCCGGTGGCTTCTTTAATTAGGAGCGCACTGTGCACCAGGTGAGTTTTCACTCACCAACCTTTATATTTATAATTTTATATATCTTTGGAGGCGCTGAGATTCTATTTCTTTTCTTCATCGTTCAGCATAACTTTTTATATTTTTCACCCTGAAATCCAGGTATATATCTACCCCTTGCTCCATTAAGCAAATCCCTGGCCTAGGACTGGGCAGCCATTTAGCTAGTGGCAAGCCCAAAGAATATTTAGCAGTCCATCTTCTTATACTTTCTTCACTTCTTTCTGTTAGCTATTAAAAGGTATTATTTCTACAAGATTATTTTGTCTATCTTACTGCAAACAATAACAATATTATCTTGTAATGTTGAGGTCCAGGGTTCAAAATCCAACCAAGGATAATATTTGCATGGAGTTTGTATGTTCTCCTTGTGTTAGCGTGAGTTTCCTCTGAATACTGGTTTCCTCCCACATTCCTAATGGGTGAATTAAGATTGAAAGCTCCATGGTGACAGGGTCTTATGTAAGTCAGGAGGGGTATTTCTCTCCTTAAGGAGAGCACCTAGAAAGTGTGTGGAGACACCTAGAAGGTAAGTGAAGAGACTTATAAGGTCATACATGCTCCTCTGGGAAATATATGCAAATGAGGAAGATGGAACAATACCTCTGCAGCACCACTTATTGGATGGCAGCATTCCTTCAAATCAATGTCAGAACCTTAAAATAAGTCTTTAAAACAATGATTGGAAATTGAAAACCAAGCCAGAAAACCATATGCAGACAACTGTTTCAGGGTTTTGCTCCTCAACAGTGTGTAGTAGATTTCTGGCTTGGCCAGTGAGAGGCCTGAAACATGGGTCGGGAGGGGTATCGGCTCTCCTTAGGGAGAGCACCTAGAAGATGTGAGGAGACACCTAGGAGGTAAGTGAGGGGACTTATAAGGCCATGCATGCTCCTCTGGGAAATATATGCAAAAAAGGAAGATGGAACATAAGGGTCTTATGTAAGTAATGCCAATCTGATACAGCACTGTAGAATTTGTATATGCTATAAATAAGTAAAATAAATAGCAGGAAAAGTGAGACTTTTGATTGACTTAGTGAATGCAGCACAACTCGTTCATCAGACCATAGGCAGCCTGTTTGATCAGCAGGTATAGAGAAAATGAGCATTTACAGAAACCAGCAATTTATAGTAAAAAGCCCAAAATATATAGGTCAGACTCAACATTCCTGGCTGCACTACATCTAATGAATATCTATGGTTGCCTAAGAAGTAATTTGGATCTTTTTTTTCTGGTAACCATAGATACATTTTAAGATATCCAATATACAGTACATATCCTGTCATGACCTGTAGCCATAAAGTAAAGACATCTCTTGAAAGTGTCAAAAAATTCTACATTTCTGTAAATAACTATGTCTTGTATATTATTCCTAAAACTACCATGCACATTACGCGGGACATGCAGATGCACTGTTACTAGTGGTTTTTCATACCTTTCTTAGTCACCTGCATCCCAACGGCAGCCATAAATAAATAATGAACTATCTGGTGTCCTGCTGTGCATACAGTAGCCCATGAATAGAGTGTTTATATAGGCAATCCTTATTTTACATAAATAGCAATATTTTTTAATCGTCTTCCCACAGTGTAGGACTACTAATGAATGTGTTTATTACAAACTTGATATTTGTCAGATGGCCTTTACTTGGGAATTTATTACCAATCTGAAATCAAATACATCGTTCACTTTCTTGTTAATCATTCCACCAATTAGAGCTCTTGAATTATGGATGTGTCTAGAATGTTCTTGCTTTCTAGTCTCTTCTAATTGAGAATTAATAAGCAATAATTTTGCGGTTTAACAATGTCCATTTTTAAGAAAACTCCTAACAACTAATTGATTATAAATTTAATATGATTTTCTGAACTTAAGTATGATTAAGTGAGATTGTAGGAACATATTGTACATTGTTTTCAAGGTGATGTAAATCATTATGAACGCTAATTAAATTAGTTGATTATATTATGTAAAATGACCATTATCTCGGTGTGCATATTGATTTTAAATGGCTTACACGGCATTATTTAAAAAGAAGGGTGGGGAATTAAAAGGTCACAAGGACCAAAAAAGTTTGATATTTTATTGAATATCGAAGGTAAGTGAAAAAAGTTAAAGTTATACTAAAGACAAGAAGATTTTTAAACCCTGTCTACTAGGTTTGTCTCAACCCCTCTCCATATGTCCTGTATAGGGCATATACAGATTTTTCCTCTGTAGCAAGGAAGCTACTACAGACTCCCACCAGAAAAATCTATTGTGAGGGTCCAACAGACAGTTATATGCAAATATTACCTGTCTAAGATGCTGTTCTCTGCCTAGCAGTATGCATTGAGGTGGGTGTACATTGCTGTGCACCATTCATGTAGGGATTTCGGGGCCCACTCCTGGCTAAAGGGACCACCACAGGATTCCCCTGTTCTCCTGTGGGCTAGTCCATGCCTGCCTGGAATATTAAAGAGGTGAGAATCTGAAGAAGAGTATCCCATTATATGACATTCATATGCCTATATGAATGTCATACAATGGGACCATTTTTCTCACTTGTCATTCTCAATGACTTAGAGAGAATAACTCAGTAAGAGTAACTCCTGTATCCGGATCTGGTGGACCGTGAGTGTTCCTGATATTACAGGATAGAAATTCATTTGTATGACCATCCTGTAATATTATATTTCTTCTACAGTGGCTGCTGCAGGGAGCATGCTCAGTTGCTGTGTCTTCCCCAGACAAGATTAGCTGGTTGCCTCAGACCTTGCATTCTGAAGGGAGTTGAGCATGTTGGTGCAACCCTTTTAACTCCTTTTCACTAAAGTACATAGGTTTATGTCCTGGCAGGGTGGTACTTAACACATTAAGATGTAAACCTACTTCCTGTGGATGTCACGGGCTCAGAAGTGCTTTGACTGATAGCCGGCCTCCCACGTGGGGATCGGTAAGAAATGGGATCCTTATTGTTAACACCCTACATGCCCTGTTCAATGTATGTTGCAACATGTGCTTAATTAGAACTCAGATAATCAAAATTTAGTTTGCAGTATGTATATAAATTTTCCTATGAAGAAGCGATAAAGCTGGTTTCAGCCAGTTTTGAACTAGATCCACTGTGTTGGAGTGAAAATTCTTTATATGCCAATCATTTAAACCAGAAGATAGCAATCCCATGAGCTAATTTAAACCTCAAGTTGTTGCAGCATTCTTTACTTTCTGCAAATTTTGTTTAGGACTCTATTTTTAACAATTCAGTACTTTATCACAACCTGTTAGCAAAATCCCTGACAGAATGCAATTCCCATTATAAACACTGGGTGAGCACACAACCAGTAACACAAAAATTATAAAAAAAATTTTGAAAGCTGGTCATCTTGTGTAACACATCTCAGGATATTTCAAGCCAAGAGGAAAGGTAAGGAAAAAAGGAGATATCTGTGAATGTCAAAGAGGCGTGTCACCTACTGAAAATATAAGGGGGGAAGTGATGTCCTGCTTCCCTTTTACCAAATGATAGTGGCTTCTGGCCATGCTACATTCTGCCCACCTGCCAGCCAGGGCAGGGGGAAGTGCAAAACAGCAGAGCCAGTGCCATGCACCAAAATCTTCCCCATAGCTTCCACAGCTTCTTTCCCCACAGTGACATTACTCTCAATGGAGCGCTGATCGCACATGGACGGTCAACACTCTATTCAGTTCAAAGGGGTTGGTATTTCAGCAGTCCATCTAAAAGTGAATGGACTGCTGGTGCACTTGTTCGACCATTACTTCATTGAGTCTTCTCCTTACTGTAGGGGGTGCCGTAACCTTGCAATGAAGAAGATGAGGGCATGGGATGCCTGTTCTCAAGATTAGCAAGGGTCTCAGCAGTAAGACCCCCACTGATTGGCAAGTTATCCCCTATACTGTGGATGGGGAATAACTTGAAATTCTAGTACAACCCCTTTAATTATGTCTTTGGTGGTGTGTACTGTTTAAAATGTGCTTCCTTTCAATTTTTAGCCAAAGTCATGTGTTCTGTTGATGATGCCTATTGTTTTGTGTTGATTACGGACTCATTCCTCGCTTTATTCCAATCTTGCTTAAAGTTTACATGTTTGTCTTGTCTTCTAGTTTCAGTGAGAGCTTTGAATTATTTTAGTACATTTCTGTATGATCTCAAGCCAGAGCTAGACATAATATTAAAGTAATCGTGTGTTTAAAACAATAGAAACTCAGCTGGTTTAGTGAAAAATCGACATTGTTATTCTTTTGCCCTACGCTCATTCAACTTTTTCACACTAAATCCACCCAGAATCATATGCAAAGTCATAAAAATACAAATTTGATACAAAATGAAATTTAAAACCTTACAAATATTCGGAATATAAACACCCATGGCCAACAACACTAAGGCTGTTTACAACATATGCAAATATTTTATATTATGACTCCCAACTAACTCTTGAGGACAGATACAGAAAATAAGTATTTGAAATACCAAAAAAACATGTGCTTATCACACTTTTAAATGTAGAGAGATGTCCCTTTCTACCCAAAACCCTGGAGCCAACATATGTAAGATCCTTCTTGTAAATTCATTAGCAATTCATTACTTTCTTTAAAGACAACTCTAATTTCCCTATAGCTAAAAATGTCTCTGTTCAACTGTAAAGAGATCAAGTTATCCCTGGAGGACATCGGATCTCAGATTACTATTCCATGTTGCATAAATGTATAAAAGTACTGTATAAATGGATGAGTAAACCTACTTATCAGTGAAGATATTGGTTTAGTATTTTAATTTATTATATCAATAAGCAAACTTTTGCAGAATTTGTATTGTAAAAACATTTAAGGATTTCTGTTACGCTAGAACTTTAAAGGGTTAAAGATTTGGCATCAGATTGTAAGCCCACATGGACAGGGTCTGCACTACTTTTACATTCATTAACTCCTTCCCGCAACAGGGCGTAAACTTACGTTCTGGGGATAGCGCGAGATCACATATGATCTTGCGCTATCCCGCAGTAGGAGCCAGCTGCCAGTCACAGCCGGCGTCCCGCTGTACCAGCGGGGGGGCATCGGAGATGCACGCCCCCTCTGTTAACCCCTTCCCTGCCACAATCTAAGTAGATCGCGGCAGGGGAAGAGTTCACAGAGGGAGCGCGCTCCCTCTGTGTCTTCAGCCGGCTCTCGCGATGTTATTGCGAGAGCCCAGCCTGTCGCCATGGCAACAGGATGCCAGACACTGGCGTCCTGTAGTGCCAATGCCTATGATCGCTGTATAAGCGATAAGGCATGGCAGGGCAATAGCCCTGCCATGCCTTATCACAGCAATCAGCAGTACTGTTGTGAAAGTCCCCCAGGGGGACACACGTTGTGTGAAAAAAAAGATATAAAAATTTACGTAAAAAAAAAAAGCTTTTTCTCATATTAGCATACAAAAAGGTCAAAAAAAAATTAAAACCCCACATATTTGGTATTGTCGCGTCTGTAACGATACATACAATAAGCTGCACATGCTTTTGAGTGTGCACAGAAAAAGCGTAAAAAAAAGCTAAAAAACTGAGGCAAAATGCCCTCCCTAAAAACGCAATAAAAGTGTTCAAAAAAGCCGTATGTACCCTAAAATGGTACCAATACAAACTACAGCTTGTCTCGCAAAAAAATAAGCCTTCACAGAGCTCCGTAGAAAAAAAAATTAAAAAGTTACAGGACTTTGAATGCAGCGATAGAGAGAAAAAAAAAAAATCTAAAAAAAAAGGGTTTTTATTGTAGAAAAGTGGAAAAACCTAAAAAAAAAAGTAAGAATTTTGGTATCGTTGTAACCGTACCGACCCACAGAAAAAATGGATTGCATCATTTATGCTGCATAATTAACATTGTAAAAAAAAAAAAATCTATGGCAGAATTGATGCCTTTTCTCTCCCTGCTATTATAAAGAAAAAATTAAAAGTTTTACAATATAGTCAATGTACCCAAAAGTGGCACCGATAAAAACTACAATTCGCCATGCAAAAAACAAGCCTTTATACGGCCGCGTTGACGGAAATATAAAAAAGTTATGACTTTTGATAAATGGAGAAGAAAATCCGCCAAAAATCATTGCGTCCTTAAGCCCAAAATAGGACATGTCATTAAGGGCATGCGCATGCGTCCGGCGATTTTATAGAATCATTGCTTTGCAATGGTATCGGACACATGAGCGCTTTTTATGCGCTCGTCCCATAAATTATAGAACAGAAATCGCAGATCGCACCTATCTGCGATCTGCGATTCCTGTTCTCTTCTCTATATGCGCTCAATGGGGCCGGCGGCAGCAGCGCCGACCCCATTGAGAACATATAGAAGACAAATCATTCTTCTCTGCCACAGCTGTAACAGCTGTGACAGAGAAGAACGATGTTTGCCCATTGAATTCAATGGAGCCGGAAATACAGCAGGTTCCACTGAAAGCAATGGGCTGCCGGCGTGCGCGGGATGAATTTTCGGGAAGGGCTTAAAAATAGTCCTTAAAAAGTCCTTCCCTGAAATTCATCCAGAAATGTGTCTTTCCCAGTTTGTCCGATATATGAAACACTTCTACATTTACATAGGCTGTCCTCAAAACCATACAGCGTACAGCCTTGGAGGGATAGGGAGTAATTCATGTAAGGACTTAAAGGGGTATTCTGGAGACTGAGAACATTTTTTTTTTTAATTTCTCTAACATTTCCACTTACTGGCATTATTCCAAATGTTCATCTAAATCATCAAACTGAACTCCAGTACTCTTTGCTGACCTGTACCAGTGCTGCTTTCTAGCTAGCTTCAGATTTCTGAATTGTTTTTTAAAATGGCTGCCGGGGAATGTAAAAACCACATCTCCCACGATGCCTCATTGATAGTTACTGACAACTGCACATTCACAACTGCACAAGCTGTGTGGATATTACAGAATCCGAGGCATTGAGCATGCAGACTAGTAAAATAGCTGAGCATACAGGTTGTAACCATTGGATACCAATGGAGAACTAAGGAGGGGAGGGGGGAGAAGGGTGGGGGTCAGGAACCACAGGTAAAGTTATCTATCTGCAGCTTTGTAAAATATGTTTCAATGTGGTATTGCAAAATTACATGTTATTGCCTTACGAAGCATATAACATTCACTTTGAATTGCCATAATACCCCTTTAAGTGCTGCTGCAATGCGTACATGTAGTAGCTCTTAGTTCAGTAGATTACATAGGGAGGAAAGTCCTATTTTTATAGGAATTTGAAAACCCTCTTATTCTTTATGAATAAGAGGGCTAACTATACATAAAAGAGTCATCTACTGAATTGAGCACTACCGCATATATGTATATACGAGGGGCGTTCATTAAAGATTTCCCCTGACCCACTTCCTGTGGACTAAGAGCACCAAAACTTGGCACAGTTATTAGTCTTTCTCTACATAGGTACCACTTAGGGACACAGACTTCTCCCATCTCTTTATGCAACTGTTAACACTTTGCTTGTAGAAGTCGCCAAATTGCTCCAAAGCCACATTTTGACTTTGGAAATCAGAGTCTCATCATCTGTAAAATGCTTGCCTTTCAAAAATGACTTCATTGTTGAAAAGAGGTGGAAGTCTGATGGTGCAAGGTCGGGTGAATAAGGGGGATGTGGTAGAATTTCATACTTGCAGAAGCATGGTTCCATCTGGGCAACATGTGAGTTGTGAACTGGGGCATTGTCTTGCAGAAGGTGGACACCTTTGGTGAGCATGCCACATCTCTTCGTTTTGATGGCCTCCTGCAAATTTCCGCGGCAGTGAAGCATAGTATTCCCCAGTAATCATGGTATCCTTTGCTAAGAAATTCAGTAACACTACTCCGTGCTGGTACCAAAAGTCTGTGAGCATGACCTTGCCTGCCGAGGGTTGGACACGGGCATTCTTTGGAGGTAGTGAGTATGTCTGCTTCCATTGCATCGACTGGACTTTATTTGTCAGATCATAGTGATGGACCCAGCTTTCATCATGTGTGATCAGTCTGTTGAAAAAGTCCTCCTCGTTTCCATGGCACATCGTCAAAAGAGCCTGGGAGCATTCAACTCATTCTTGCTTCTGGAAAGTTGTGAGCAGCGGGGGAACCCAGCAAAAGGATACCTTATGCATATCAAGATGGCCTTGGATGATTTTTTTCCACGGAGCCCACACTTAACATTTTGGGAAAGGTTGCAAATGGTTCCGTAGCGATTTTCCAAAATGGTGATCTCCACTTGTTGGATGGTGTGTTCATCAGTAGCAGAGTGGGTCGCCCTAGAATTGGAGCCGTTTCCACTGAAGTCCGACCCCATTTGAATTGACAATACCAGTTTACTTTATGCTGAAAGCACATTTGAAAAACTTTAGTTTTTTAAAGCAATTTTGGAGCTGAACAAATTTATCATTAAAGGGGTTGTCCCGAGGCAGCAAGTGGGTCTGTACACTTCTGCATGGCCATAATAATGCACTTTGTAATGTACATTGTGCATTAATTATGAGCCATGCAGAAGTTATAAAAAGTTTTATACTTACCTGTTCCGTTGCTGGCGTCCTCGTCTCCATGGTGCCGACTAATTTTCGCCCTCCGATGGCCAAATTAGCCGCGCTTGCGCAGTCCGGGTCTTCTGCAGTCTTCTATGGGGCTCCGTGTAGCTCCGTGTAGCTCCGCCCCGTCACGTGCCGATTCCAGCCAATCAGGAGGCTGGAATCGGCAATGGACCGCACAGAAGAGCTGCGGTCCACGGAGGAAGAGGCCATCTTCAGCGGTGAGTAGAGAAGTCACCGGAGCGCGGGGATTCAGGTAAGCGCTCCGGTGAGCTTTCTTTACCTCCCTGCATCGGGGTTGTCTCGCGCCGAACGGGGGGGGGGTTGAAAAAAAAAAAAACCCGTTTCGGCGCGGGACATCTCCTTTAATTATTAAAACTTCGAAAAACATTTTGTTTTCCTATACGAAACCAAGATTGCAAAGGCTCATAGGTGTCAAAATGATAGCTATCCCCACAAATGATCCCATTTTAAAAATACACCCCTTAATATGTTCATTGAGAGGTGTCACGAGTATTTTGACCCCATAGTTTTTTTTTTCGAGGTGATAATGCAATTTAGAACAGAAAAAAAACCATCTATTTGGAAATATGTCATTTTAATGACAGGTTTTTTTTTTCTATAGTGCACATGTAAGGCCTCATGCCCACGGGGAAAATCAGGCCCGCTACGGATTCTACATGGAGAATCTGCAGCGGGTCCCTCCTGCCCCGCGGACATGAGCGCTGAAAATAGGAATTTAAAAGAATTTACCCATCCGGAGCGGTTCGGGAAAGTCTTCTCTTCCTCACGGCCGGATCTTCTTTTTCGACCGGCGGATGAACTCGTCACGGCTGCGGCACGTCGCCAGCAAGTCGCCGACGTGCCGCGCGCATGCGCCGGGCACATCCGCCGAGCCGAAGCAAGAAAGATGCGGCCGTGAGGAAGAGAAGACCTTCCCCGCCCGCTCCGGATGGGTAAATTCTTTTAAATTCCTATTTTAGGTCTCCCGCGGATCCGGACGGCTTCCATAGGCTTCAATAGAAGCCCGCGGGAGACCCGCATGAAAATGGAGCATGGTCCAGATTTTTTCATGCTCCATTTTTTTTAAAATCACTTTTATTGACCATCCGCGGGTATTTATCTACCCGCGGGTGGTCAATGCATCCCTATGGGGTGCGGATCCGCTCGCGGGAGAAGAGTTAAAATCCGCTGCGGATTTTAATTCTTCTTTTGCCCGTGGACATGAGGCCTAAATGAGGATTTGCACCCCAAAATGGATACCCCTGTTTGTCCTGTGTTCAGAAACATATCCATTGTTGCCCTAATCTTATGTCTGCATGTACAACGGGGCCCAAAGCAAAAGGAGCAGCCAGTGGCTTTCAGAAGAGAAATTTAACTTGATGTTTCCAGGCCCCATTGCACATTTGTAGAACCTTTGACTGCAAAACGATGGAGAACCCTCAGAAATGACCCCATTTTAAAAAGTAGACTCCTTAACTAATTCAACTAGGGGTGTATTGCATATTTTGAAACCATAGTTTTTGTTTGTTTTTGAAGTTTTTAATTTTTTTATTTGCTAATTAATCAATGGAATACATGAACATTTGCATAGTAATAATGAGAAGCATCAATTTGCATACTGATCATGCAGGATCAGTCCCATGGAAAATGATATCTTTCTTGAACAAACGTCTCTGGTGATGGCTCGTACAGTATTTTTCTGCCATCAGCTTTTGTTTCTTTATTTGGTTTCTACATTCTTTTTTGTTTGGTGGCCGGAGCAGTAGCTTCTACTCCTTTCTATCATGAGAAAGTTTCAGGACAGTCTTGACTTATAATATGCTTGGCCTTCTCCTGGGGGTCCAGTGAGAGGGGGTATTGATGTAGCAGGGTTGGGGAGAGGGTAGGTAAAGTGGATATGTTTACTACAAGAGAAAGACCAGGAGACATTTTTGCCTTATGGTTGGGGGTATGGTTCTCTGCCCGTTGCTTGCTCCCCCCACATATAACATGCTCAAAGTCTGTGGCCAGAAGGACCCATTTTGGGCACTTTACCAGTCGGTCAGGGTTTGCTGCCGTGGCTGGGATGCTAAAACCATATACGGCACAGGGCATTATTTTGAAAAATGACTCTCTCCCCACCTTGCTCTGTACATGTTTGTGTATCGTGTTCCAGCTTCGAAGAAGCTTGGTCTCCAAGTCAGCATTTTGTATGACTTCTTTCCATTGTGTAAAGAGTTTGTGTGTGCCTGGTTCGTTGAATTTGCCTCTAATGGTTTTCTGTAATGTTGATAGCGATGGTGTCATGTGTGTCTGCTCAATGAAGGTGTCAAACTCAGTGACAGTGGCTTCTTTTGCTATGCTAGTTGACTTGCTTTTACAGAAAGAAAGGGCCTGTTTAATTTGGAGGAATTGTGTGGAAGGTAGGTGGAATTTATGTTGTAGTTCTACTTGGGTGAGCCATCTGTGCTTTAGAAAGTGGGCAGCTAGGTTTTGGCCGTTTGCGTGCCATATCTTGTATACCTTGTCCCCTGCTAAAGTTAGGGTGGGCTATCAGGGGCATATTCTAGGGTAAGAGGAAGGGGAGGCTGTAGGCCTTTCTCAGGTTCCTCCACATGATTATAGTGTCTCTCAGTAGCTGGGATATCTTTGTGTCTGCTGGGAGGGTTGCACAGGCTGTGTGCAGGCAAGGAACTAAGTCCCAGGGTTCAGCTAAGTTGGATTCAATTTCTCTGCAGGAATACTATTCCTCCATTCAACTATGTGGTGGGTAAGGCAAGTGATGTTTTAACTTCCTATATTTGGAAAGATTATTCCTCTCTCCCCCTTGCCCAGCATTAGCTTTTTGAGTGAGATGCAGGGTTTTCCGCCCGCCCACATAAATATAGTAAATTCCAAATTTAAGCCAGTCATGTCTCAGTGTTTGAGCAGTAAGGGGATTGTCTGCGTTGGATATTATAGTTTTGAGAAGCTCATCATTTTTATGAGGTGGCATCATCCCAATAGGTATAGCAGCAGGTGTTGCCATTGCTTTAGTTCTTTCTTTATTTTGTCAAATAGTGGTGGGTAGTTTAGAGTGTAAATGGAACCTGTCATTTTTCCTATTTTGATGCTTAAATATGTGATGAAGGGTTTTGCTATGTTGGTTGGCCAATCGAGTGACATCCATAGCGTAGTAGGACAGGGCGTGCCTAGTTCTAATATTTCGCTTTTCAGGTTTATTTTATAGCCCGAGAAGAGTCTGTTTTCAGCTTCCATTTTTAATACTGGTTTCAGGTGCATTTCTGGGTGTTCTAGAAACAGTAGAATGTCACATGCGAATAGGGTCAGCTTCAATTTGTGGGAGCCTTTATTTATGCCTTTATACACATCTGAGTTGGTCAATCTTTTGAATAGTAGGGCTGATAATGGGCAGCCCTGTCTTATGCCTTTGTGAAGTTCAAATGGGGCTGACAAAAAGCCTGGTATGTGTATTCTGGCTTTGGAGGTTGTGGTATATGCTATCAATGTAGGTTCTAAAGGTTCCCTTGATGTTCATTTTGTTTAGCACAACGTTCAGCCAGTCCCAATTTACATTATCAAGTGCCTTTTCTGAATCCAATGATAGCAGGATTGGGCTATGCTTCTTTGATTGGGGCGAGTGATTTACGCGCACTCGTTGTATGGCATCAAGTAATACCAGGACTTTGCGAGTGTTTGTGACTGCTGAGTGACCTTTCACAAACCCCTCCTATGCCGGGCCTACCAGTGAGGTCATGTGTTTGCTAAGTCTGTTCGCCATGGTTTTCGACAATAGTTTGGTATCTTGGTTGATTAGTGATATTGGGCAATATGATTTTTGGGAGTTCTCTGTCTTTGTTTTGATTTAGGATAAGTTTTATGTGTGCTAGGTTGGCTTGGTTAGACTGCTTTCCAGTTTGCAGTATTTGATTGAAGAGATTAGGTAGTGTTGGGGATATCCTGGTCCTGAGGGACTTGTAAAATTCCCCTGGGTATCCATATGGGCCTGGTGCTTTACCGTTGGATAATTGTGTTATTGCCCGTTTGACCTCCTTCTCTGTTATTTGTTCATTTAGTGATGCTAGTTGCGTTTGACTTAGGGTGAACAGCGAAACCTTCTTTAGGAATTCTTTCCCAAGTTCTGCATTGTTTATCTGGGGCTTGTGCAGCATTGCAAAATATTTCTGGAGTATTGTGTTTATGTGCCTCAGATGTTTTTGTGTTTGACTATTCTCGTATCTCATGGATGTTATGTGTGTGTTGGGGTACTGTCCTTTCGCTAGCCTCACCATAAGCCAGCCTGCTTTGTTGTCATGTTTGCATAACTTGACTTGCAGATACTTTTGATATGATCTTTTCTATCTAGCCAGAGTTTGAAGTCAGCTTTGGCAAGGTGCCATTTTTCCTTGTCCTGTGTTGTCTCTGTCTGCAAGAATAGAAGCAGAAACTATTACTCATAATTAGAGATGAGCGAACGCGTTCGTCCGAGCTTGATATTCGTGCGAATATTAGGGTGTTCGGGATGTTCGTTATTCGTGACGAACACCATGCGGTGTTCTGGTTACTTTCACTTCCTTCCCTGAGACGTTAGCGTGCTTTTCTGGCCAATTGAAAGACAGGGAAGGCATTACAACTTCCCCCTGCAACGTTTAAGCCCTATATCACCCCCCTGCTGTGAGTGGCTGGCGAGATCAGGTGTTCGCCTAATATAAAAGTCGGCCCCTCCCGCGGCTCGCCTCAGATGCGGTGTGAGTTAGATGAGGGACAGTGCTGTTTATACCGGAGCTGCTGTAGGGAAAGAATTGGTAGTTAGTGTAGGCTTCAAGACCCCCCAAAGGTCCTTATTAGGGCCACTGATAGCTGTGTGTTGGCTGCTGTTAGCAGTGGGATTTTTTTTTTTTTCTCAAAATCGCCTCTGCAGACCGTTGCACCTGGCATTAGGGACAGAAGTGCTGCATAGGCAGGGAGAGTGTTAGGAGTGAGTGTAGCCTTCAAGAACCTCAACGGTCCTTTCTAGGGCCATATTTATCCGTGTGCAGTACTGTCCAGGCTGCTGTTGGCTGTGCTGCATTTTTTTTGGGCTTCTCAAAATCGCCTCTGCAGAGCATTGCACCCTCCATTGATACTGCAGGGAAAGAATTGTATAGGCAGGGCCACAACACAGTTATTATTCATTGAATATACGCAGTGCTGCCTGTTGGTGGGAAAAAACTGAAAACAAATCTATTTGTCCAGCCTGTGTCCGTCCTTACGCCTGTGTAGACGTGTGAGCTGCGTGAAAAACATTGCTAAATCATACGCAGCCAGCTACGCTTTACTGCTGGGTTCGCCATTTGCTTTCCTTAATTGGGAAAAAAAAATACCTGCTCTCCAAGAGTTATAATAACTCTGCTACCCTCACGTTCTGTGACACATAAGCAGGGACACAGCGCAGTTATTAAACTTCGCAGGTTCATTGAATATACGCAGTGCTGCCTGTTGGTGGGAAAAAACTGAAAACAAATCTATTTGTCCAGCCTGTGTCCGTCCTTACGCCTGTGTAGACGTGTGAGCTGCGTGAAAAACATTGCTAAATCATACGCAGCCAGCTACGCTTTACTGCTGGGTTCGCCATTTGCTTTCCTTAATTGGGAAAAAAAAATACCTGCTCTCCAAGAGTTATAATAACTCTGCTACCCTCACGTTCTGTGACACATAAGCAGGGACACAGCGCAGTTATTAAACTTCGCAGGTTCATTGAATATACGCAGTGCTGCCTGTTGGTGGGAAAAAACTGAAAACAAATCTATTTGTCCAGCCTGTGTCCGTCCTTACGCCTGTGTAGACGTGTGAGCTGCGTGAAAAACATTGCTAAATCATACGCAGCCAGCTACGCTTTACTGCTGGGTTCGCCATTTGCTTTCCTTAATTGGGAAAAAAAAATACCTGCTCTCCAAGAGTTATAATAACTCTGCTACCCTCACGTTCTGTGACACATAAGCAGGGACACAGCGCAGTTATTAAACTTCGCAGGTTCATTGAATATACGCAGTGCTGCCTGTTGGTGGGAAAAAACTGAAAACAAATCTATTTGTCCAGCCTGTGTCCGTCCTTACGCCTGTGTAGACGTGTGAGCTGCGTGAAAAACATTGCTAAATCATACGCAGCCAGCTACGCTTTACTGCTGGGTTCGCCATTTGCTTTCCTTAATTGGGAAAAAAAAATACCTGCTCTCCAAGAGTTATAATAACTCTGCTACCCTCACGTTCTGTGACACATAAGCAGGGACACAGCGCAGTTATTAAACTTCGCAGGTTCATTGAATATACGCAGTGCTGCCTGTTGGTGGGAAAAAACTGAAAACAAATCTATTTGTCCAGCCTGTGTCCGTCCTTACGCCTGTGTAGACGTGTGAGCTGCGTGAAAAACATTGCTAAATCATACGCACCCAGCTACGCTTTACTGCTGGGTTCGCCATTTGCTTTCCTTAATTGGGAAAAAAAATACCTGCTCTCCAAGAGTTATAATAACTCTGCTACCCTCACGTTCTGTGACACATAAGCAGGGACACAGCGCAGTTATTAAACTTCGCAGGTTCATTGAATATACGCAGTGCTGCCTGTTGGTGGGAAAAAACTGAAAACAAATCTATTTGTCCAGCCTGTGTCCGTCCTTACGCCTGTGTAGACGTGTGAGCTGCGTGAAAAACATTGCTAAATCATACGCACCCAGCTACGCTTTACTGCTGGGTTCGCCATTTGCTTTCCTTAATTGGGAAAAAAAATACCTGCTCTCCAAGAGTTATAATAACTCTGCTACCCTCACGTTCTGTGACACATAAGCAGGGACACAGCGCAGTTATTAAACTTCGCAGGTTCATTGAATATACGCAGTGCTGCCTGTTGGTGGGAAAAAACTGAAAACAAATCTATTTGTCCAGCCTGTGTCCGTCCTTACGCCTGTGTAGACGTGTGAGCTGCGTGAAAAACATTGCTAAATCATACGCAGCCAGCTACGCTTTACTGCTGGGTTCGCCATTTGCTTTCCTTAATTGGGAAAAAAAAATACCTGCTCTCCAAGAGTTATAATAACTCTGCTACCCTCACGTTCTGTGACACATAAGCAGGGACACAGCGCAGTTATTAAACTTCGCAGGTTCATTGAATATACGCAGTGCTGCCTGTTGGTGGGAAAAAACTGAAAACAAATCTATTTGTCCAGCCTGTGTCCGTCCTTACGCCTGTGTAGACGTGTGAGCTGCGTGAAAAACATTGCTAAATCATACGCACCCAGCTACGCTTTACTGCTGGGTTCGCCATTTGCTTTCCTTAATTGGGAAAAAAAATACCTGCTCTCCAAGAGTTATAATAACTCTGCTACCCTCACGTTCTGTGACACATAAGCAGGGACACAGCACAGTTATTAAACTTAGATAATTCATTCACTAGAGGCAGTGGGGCCTTTCGTTTTCCAAAAAGGGCAAAAATTATATTTGGCCTGCAGTCTTGCGCCAATTTATTTCCTGCCTGGGAAATCTAATCACTGGTAATACAGCATGCTGAGGGGTAGGGGTAAGCCTAGAGGACGTGGACGTGGACGTGGCCGAGGACGCGGAGGGCCAAGTGAGGGTGTGGGCACAGGCCAAGCTCCTGATCCAGGTGTGTCGCAGCTGTCTGCTGCGCGATTAGGAGAGAGGCACGTTTCTGGCGTCCCCACATTCATCGCCCAATTAATGGGTCCACGCGGGAGACGGTTATTAGAAAATGAGCAGTGTGAGCAGGTCCTGTCCTGGATGGCAGAAAGTGCTTCGAGCAACCTATCGTCTACCCGCAGTTCTGCGCCGTCCACTGCTGCCAATCCGAATCCTCTGTCTGCTGCTCCTCCTTCCTCCCAGCCTCCTCAGTCCACTACAATGACACCTGCTCAGGAGCGGGAACACTCCCAGGAACTGTTCTCGGGCCCCTGCTTAGATTGGGCAGCAGCGGTTCCTCTCCCACCAGAGGAGTTTATCGTCACTGATGCCCAACCATTCGAAAGTTCCCGGGGTCCGGGGGAAGAGGCTGGGGACTTCCGCCAACTGTCTCAACAACTTTCTGTGGGTGAGGAGGACGATGACGATCAGACACAGTTGTCTTGCAGTGAGGTAGTAGTAAGGGCAGTAAGTCCCAGGGAGCAGCGCACAGAGGATTCGGAGGAAGAGCAGCAGGACGATGAGGTGACTGACCCCACCTGGTGTGCAACGCTTACTCAGGAGGACAGGTCTTCAGAGGGGGAGTCAAGGGCATCAGCAGGGCAGGTTGCAAGAGGCAGTGCGGTGGCCAGGGGTAGAGGCAGGGCCAGACCGAATAATCCACCAAGTGTTTCCCAAAGCGCCCCCTCGCGCCATGCCACCCTGCGTAGGCCGAGGTGCTCTAAGGTCTGGCAGTTTTTCACAGAGACGCCTGACGACCGACGAACAGTGGTGTGCAACCTTTGTCGCGCAAAGCTCAGCCGGGGAGCCAACACCAACAGCCTCACCACCACCACCATGCGCAGACATATGATGGCCAAGCACCCCGCAAGGTGGGACAAAGGCCGTTCACCGTCTCCGGTTTGCACCCCTGCCTCTCCCCCTGTGCCCCAACCTGCCACTGAGATGCAACCCCCCTCTCAGGACACAGGCACTACCGCCTCATGGCCTGCACCCACACCCTCATCTCCGCTGTCCTCGGCCCCATCCAGCAGTGTAGTTCAGCGCACCGTTCAGCCGTCGCTTGCGCAAGTGTTCGAGCGCAAGCGCAAGTACGCCGCCACGCACCCGCACGCTCAAACGTTAACCGTCCGCATCGCAAAATTCATCAGCCTTGAGATGCTGCCGTATAGGGTTGTGGAAACGGAGTCCTTCAAAAGTATCATGGAGGCGGCGGCCCCGCGCTACTCAGTTCCCAGTCGCCACTACTTTTCCCGATGTGCCGTCCCAGCCCTGCACGACCACGTCTCCCGCAACATTGTGCGCGCCCTCACCAACGCGGTTACTGCCACGGTCCACTTAACTACGGACACGTGGACAAGCACAGGCGGGCAGGGCCACTACATCTCCCTGACGGCACATTGGGTGAATTTAGTGGAGGCTGGGACAGAGTCAGAGCCTGGGACCGCTCACGTCCTACCCACCCCCAGAATTGCGGGCCCCAGCTCGGTGCTGGTATCTGCGGAGGTGTATGCTTCCTCCACTAAAGCACCCTCCTCCTCCTCCTCCTCCTCTGTCTCACAATCAAGATGTGTTAGCAGCAGCATGTCGCCAGCAGTCGGTGTCGCGCGGTGTGGCAGCACAGCGGTGGGCAAGCGTCAGCAGGCCGTGCTGAAACTACTCAGCTTAGGCGATAAGAGGCACACGGCCCACGAACTGCTGCAGGGTCTGACACAGCAGACCGACCGCTGGCTTGCGCCGCTGAGCCTCCAACCGGGCATGGTCGTGTGTGACAACGGCCGTAACCTGGTGGCGGCTCTGCAGCTTGGCAGCCTCACGCACGTGCCATGCCTGGCCCACGTCTTTAATTTGGTGGTTCAGCGGTTTCTGAAAAGCTACCCACGCTTGTCAGACCTGCTCGTAAAGGCGCGCCGGCTCTGCGCACATTTCCGCAAGTCCCACACGGACGCTGCCACCCTGCGCACCCTGCAACATCACTTTAAGCTGCCAGTGCACCGACTGCTGTGCGACGTGCCCACACGGTGGAACTCTACGCTCCACATGTTGGCCAGGCTCTATGAACAACGGAGAGCTATAGTCGAATACCAACTCCAACATGGGCGGCGCAGTGGGAGTCAGCCTCCTCAATTCCTTTCAGAAGAGTGGGCCTGGTTGGCAGACATCTGCCATGTCCTTGGTAATTTTGAGGAGTCTACCCAGGTGGTGAGCGGCGATGCTACAATCATTAGCGTCACCATTCCTCTGCTATGCATCTTGAGAAATTCCCTGCAAACCATAAAGGCAGCTGCTTTGCGCTCGGAAACGGGGGCGGGGGAAGACAGTATGCCGCTGGATAGTCAGGGCACCCTCCTGTCTATTTCTCAGCGCGTACAGGAGGAGGAGGAGGAGCATGAGGAGGATGAGGAGGAGGGGGAAGAGACAGCTTGGCCCGCTGCTGACGGTACACCGGCTGATTGCCTGTCATCCTTTCAGCGTGTATGGCCTGAGGAGGAGGAGGAGGAGGAGGAGGATCCTGAAAGTGATCTTCCTAGTGAAGACAGCCATGTGTTGCGTACAGGTACCCTGGCACACATGGCTGACTTCATGTTAGGATGCCTTTCTCGTGACCCTCGCGTTGCACGCATTCTGGCCACGACGGATTACTGGGTGTACACACTGCTCGATCCACGGTATAAGGAGAACCTGCCCACTCTGATTCCCGAAGAGGAAAGGGGTTCGAGAGTGTTGCTATACCACAGGACCCTTGCGGACAAGCTGATGGTAAAATTCCCAGCCGACAGCGCTAGTGGCAGAAGGCGCAGTTCCGAGGGCCATGTTGCAGGGGATGTGCGTAGATCGAGCAGCATGTACATCCCAGGCAGTGCAACAGTCTTTAAGGGCCTGGCCAGCTTTATGGCTCCCCACCAAGACTGTGTCACCGCTCCCCAGTCACGGCTGAGTCGGCGGGAGCACTGCAAAAGGATGGTGAGGGAGTACGTAGCGGATCGCACGACCATCCTTGGTGACGCCTCTGCCCCCTACAACTACTGGGTGTCGAAGCTGGACACGTGGCCTGAACTAGCCCTGTATGCCCTTGAGGTGCTTGCTTGTCCTGCGGCTAGCGTGTTGTCGGAGAGGGTGTTTAGTGCGGCTGGGGGAATCATCACAGATAAGCGTAGCCGCTTGTCAACCGACAGTGCCGACAGGCTAACACTCATCAAGATGAACAAAGGCTGGATTTCCCCAGACTTCTGTTCTCCACCAGCGGACAGCAGCGATACGTAAGCAATACGTAGGCTGCACCCGCGGATGGAAGCTACGTTCTCTCTCACCATCCAAAACGGGGACATTTCTGCTTCATCAATCTGTGTCTAATATTCCTCCTCCTCCTCCTCCTGCTCCACCTCCTGAAACCTCACGTAATCACGCTGAACGGGCAATTTTTCTTAGGGCCACAAGGCTCACTCAAATAATTTTTCAGAACAATTTTTATAAGTTTCAATGCGCTTAAAAGCATTGGAACTTTAACTTGAACCAATTTTTCGTTACACTGGGCTGCCTCCAGGCCTAGTTACCACTTAAGCCACATTAACCAAAGCGATTAATGGGTTTCACCTGCCCTCTTGGCTGGCCATGGCCAATTTTTGGGATGTACATTAGTACTGTTGATACAGCAATTTGTGTGGGCCCTCGCCTACAGTGTAATCAAATTAATTTTTAGCCCACCTGCATTACAGCTGACGTTACCTCAGCTGTGTTGGGCAATGCAATGGGATATTTTTGTGTACCGCCGGTGGGTTCCAGGGAGCCACCCATGCTGTAGGTGCACACTGAGTTTTTAATACATCTGTACACTTCTAAAGAACCCGTCTGACCGGGGCATGCAGTGTGGGCCGAAGCCCACCTGTATTACGCACGACATTACTACCTCAGCTGTGTTGGGCAATGCAATGGGATATTTCTATGTACCGCCGGTGGCTTCCTGGCACCCACCCAGGCAGTGGGTCCACAGGGAGTTAAACCTACATGTGTCCACTTGTAAAGAATCCCAGTCTGACTGGGGCATGCAGTGTGGGCCGAAGCACACCTGTATTACGCACGACATTACTACCTCAGCTGTGTTGGGCAATGCAATGGGATATTTCTATGTACCGCCGGTGGCTTCCTGGCACCCACCCAGGCAGTGGGTCCACAGGGAGTTAAACCTACATGTGTCCACTTGTAAAGAATCCCAGTCTGACTGGGGCATGCAGTGTGGGCCGAAGCCCACCTGTATTACGCACGACATTACTACCTCAGCTGTGTTGGGCAATGCAATGGGATATTTTTGTGTACCGCCGGTGGGTTCCAGGGAGCCACCCATGCTGTGGGTCGACAGGGACTTCACAATAGGGAGTTGTACCTGCCTGTGTCTATGAATTAAAAAGCCCGGTCTGACTGGGGCATGCAGACACCTTGACAGAATGAATAGTGTGTGGCACATAGGTTCCCCATTGCTATGCCCACGTGTGCAGCTCCAGATGGCGGTGGCACAGGATTCTATTTCTCATTGCTTCTGTACAGCATTGTGGGCTATCGCTCCGCCACTTTTAAAGAGGGTCGCTGCCTAGCCGTGCCAACCTCTGCAGTGTATGCCTGCGGTCCCTCGTCATGGCAGACGCAATTCTAAATAGACATGAGCGTGGTGTGGCATGAGGGCAGCTGAAGGCTGCGCAGGGACACTTTGGTGTGCGCTGTGGGGGGGAGGGGGTGCGGTTGGGCAGCATGTAACTCAGGAGAAGTGGCAGTGGAGTGTCATGCAGGCAGTGATTGTGCTTTGTTGGAGGTAGTGTGGTGCTTAGCAAAGGTATGCCATGCTAATGAGCGCTTTTCAGAAGTAAAAGTTGTTGGGAGGGGGGGGGGGCCCACTCTTGCCGCTATTGTGGCTTAATAGTGGGACCTGTGAACTTAGGATGCAGCCCAACATGTAGCCCCTCGCCTGCCCTATCCGTCACTGTGTCATTCCCATCACTTTCCTGAATTGCCCAGATTTTCACACATGAAAACCTTAGCGAGCATCGGCAAAATACAAAAATGTTCTGGTCGCCCATTGACTTCAATGGGGTTCGTTGTTCGAAACGAACCCTCGAGCATCACGGGAAGTTCGTTACGAATAACGAACACCCGAACATTTTGGTGTTCGCTCATCTCTACTCATAATACATTTGCTATCAGAAATAAACATACCTGTAATAAATACACTAGCTGCATTAAATTATGCAAGGTTCTTGGTAAATAATTTGATCAAATCATATTGGCCCTATGCCTGCAAGAATGTTGTATATGTTTTGCATAGTTTGAGACTTGCTTCGTTAGTGTGTTAATCTTTTTGCATATATTGGTTTTGGGATTGAGTTTGAGTGTATACTCACTGGGGCCTGGGCATCTCGAGTGGAGGTAAGCTAGTGGGGTGGACCTAGCATGCTGGGCGTGAAGGTGATGCTTGCTGTTGTCTTCTGTGGGGTTCGGCTTGTTGCACCTGGTTCGTTTGTTGATCTGCTTGGTGGTCCCTCCTTCACATTGTTCACAGCGGTTTGAGGCGAAGGATCCCTTCGGCTTGCCATGGTGTTCCCCCATACAGTCTCTGTTGCTTCGGGTGTTTTGAAGATTCTGTAGGTACCATCCTCCTTGAAAACTTTGAGGATTGCAGGGTACTGTAGCTGAAAGTTGATTTTCTTTTTACACAGTGTGGTTCAGACGTTGTTGAATGCGCATCTTTGGTTTGCCACTCTTGCCAAGAAATCTTCAAACAGAAATATTTCAGAGTTTCTGAGACGGATTGGATGGCTTCTGGTTCTGAATGCCCTCCTTAGAGCTGTTTTGTCATTAAAGTCTAAGAAGCACATGATTATTTGGCATGATCTTTGTTGCGTCGGTCTTTCCTTTGGGTCCCTTCTGGCATTTGGTAGTTCCGGGCCTACACGGTGGACCCTTTCTATCCTCCAGTAGTATTCAAGGTGAAGTGCCTCTAGGAGTCCTTTTTTGCAGATTTAGAAGAAGTCCTCTTGACGGATTGATTCAGGCAGACCCACTCACCTCAGATTGTGGCGCCTTGACCGGTTCTCCAGATCATCGATTTTGTCTGCTATGCTCTGGATATTGATAGATTGTTCCTGCACCGTTAGTCTTCTCTGTCTCTCTTTGCTGTTGCTGCATTGCCTGCTCCATTTCGTCTGCTGATTTAGTGTTGGCCGCTAGTTCGGCAAAGATTTGGTTACATGAGGCTTTTAGGGCTTGTTCTAAGTATTTTTGCATGTAGGCATTATGCGCTGACACTTTTGCTATGCTTTGGCTTACATATAGATCTTGAGAAAGGTTTGGGGCCGCTGTCTCCAAATGGTTCAGGGGTTAGCTGTATTGTTGTTTGATCTCGGCTTTCACTGCGGTTGTTCGGGCTCTTTCTTAGCGAGTGGGGGTGACTTGTGTTGACTCTGTCACTTATCTGAAACTGGGGAAGCAGCAAGGTTTCATTTGGCTGCTTCTCATTATATTAGCATCAGATCTGGAAGACTCAGATAGGTTGTTTTGTAGTCTCTTTCTGTTTAGCCTCAGCACACTTTACTTGGGTATTCTGGGGGAGGCACATAAAGGGAGGCAGTGAGCTTGATAAACTATCTTGGTCCTTTTATGCGCATCCCCAGCTTTCAGGTTAGACACAGGTTTTTGCTGTTGTAACGTTTGTCGGGGTGCTTTTGCCATGCTCCTCCCCTTTTTGTGGGTCAGGGGCCCCCAGGGGTTATGGCTGCTGCCTTGGTGGGCTGGGGGTCCCTCTACAGAAATCTCCCTTTAGAAGTCCCTTTTAAAATAGGTGCAGGTTTCTTGCCCCCTTTCCTGCAGGTGGGTGGGTGAATGGCATGCATCCCTCTACTGCTGGATGGATGGACGAATGGGCCATCTCCTTTCCACGGTTTATTAGCTAGGTGGGTGGATGGATGGACTGTCCCCTTCTGCAGCTGGGCGGATGGATGGGTGGACAGCTTGATCTTTTCTGCCTCTGGATGCATGGATGAGTGGATGGATGAATTAATGGATGGATGGACTGCCTGCACCATTCTTTCTGCAGTAGGCTGAATAGATGGGTGCATGGGCATCTTGCTCACTCTCTCTCTCCTCCTTCACTTCTGTTGCTTCTGCTCTCCTCTGCAGCTGCAAGGGGGCCGGCTGCTCTGTGCCCTCACTAAAGATGGCGTCTGCCTGCTGGATCACCAACCTTTCTGAAATAATCAGTGAATTTAACATGTAATATTATTGTACTCAAGAAATGAGTCAAGACCCCTTTTGTACTCTTTCAGTGAGTTCACTGTCACCACGTCCTCAGGCAGAGAGTTGCATATTCTCTCTGCTCTTACAGAACCCCTTCTGCATTGGTGTAGAAACATTCAATATACACATAATATTCCTCATGTCGGTAACATAATAAATACAGTATATCAGTTCATGAAACCACATGGTCACCCATATGTCTATTGTTTGTGAGAGTGTAATTGCATGAACAAACTAAAAAATCTTAGGTTTACTAATTAATAAAAAAAAAGAATATAAAATCTTGGTTGGCTCCTTGATGTTAATGACATCGAACGGTGCAAGGGAAATATTTTATGTCCTTGTTTACAGTGCTGTCATATTCGCACCACATATAATTGGTCAACTATATGGCATTCCATTTATCTCTCTTATCTACACGGGTCATTTCTCAAAGCTGTCGATTACTAAAATGTTCACAAGACCTAGATTTCATCAATCTTTTCAATGTGATGCATTGTAGCCACAGGATATTTAAGTACCACTGAGAACAGAATTACCTTTGGCCTACAGCACAGTGTGACATGCAGTGGATCAACACGGTGATTCTTAAAAAAAGATTTTATTTTTGCAGATTAACCACTTCTCGACACTTAGCTCTTCTATTTTTCTTATACAAATATAGCAATGTTAGCTTATTTGATAAAATCTTTATCGAAGAAAAGGGGAAAAAATCAATATAATGCCGTATTAATCATTGTTACGGGCAATGAACAGTTAACTTTATCATACTAAGATACTCTCCTCTTTTATGACTCCTCTTTCACTGGACTTCTTACCACCATAAACCAACGTGCATTGATTGGGCTTTTTATCACCATGTATTAACAAAACACACAGGACTTCTGACCGCCAAGTACCATCAAAATGCTCAGGTCGTCTGATATAAAATTACAGTAAAATACACAAGACCTCTAACGGTCAAGTGTCAGCAAAACTAACTAATCTTCTGACTACCAAGTTACAATAATAAAACAGAAATAACGGACTAGAAGAATTAGAGGAGTTAAGCTGCCAAAAACATGTATCACACAGGATAGGTGATAAATTTTCGATCACTGGGTGTCTGAGCCCTGGGATTCTCAGGAACCACAGCTTTATTCACTGCTATGGCACTAATGGAGATGGTGTGAATGGAGCCATGGCCATGCCTATGCACTGCTACTCATTCACTAGGGGGACTTGGGGTGCATCGCTCTCATGATTTCTTGGTTTCCCGGCAGTTGGACCCCAAGTGATCATACAGTAATAAATGTTTTAGGATGCATTTAGAACTCCCTTTAAGAATAGTATTGCTCATTTGAAGTAAATCTAAGTGAGCTGAATCTATTTAAAAAGGGGTTAAATAGTCGATTGATAACTCACACTCTGAATTTTTTAAAATCATATAATAAGAGATGAGCGAGTATACTCGCTAAAGGCAATTACTCGAGCGAGCACTGCCTTTAGCGAGTACCTGCCCGCTCGAGACGAAAGGTTCGGGTGCCGGCGCGGGGGAGCAGTGAGTAGCGGCTGTCAGCAGGAGGGAGCGGGGGGGGAGAGAGGGAGAGAGAGATCTCCCCTCCGTTCCGCCCTGCTCTCCCCCGCAGCTCCCTGCCCGCCGCCGGCACCCGAACCTTTTGCCTTGAGCGGGCAGTTACTCGCTAAGGGCAATGCTCGCTCGAGCAATTGCCTTTAGCGAGTATACTCGCTCATCTCTACATATAATATTAAAATTAATCATTAGTGTTGAGCAAACCAAATCAGTAGGACTCTGTTTCAAGTTGAACCTTGCTAAAAATGCAGTTCAGCAAGAACCCGAACTTTAGGCTATTCGTTTCTGCCAAATTGGAAGTTAATAAAAACCGCTAAAACGGGTATTGAATATTGTACAATAGTTTGGTGGTTTTTCAATGGATGTAGCTCAGTGGTTAGCACTGTTGTCTTGCAGTGTTTGGGTCCTAAATTCAAATCCTACCAAGGCCAACATATGCATGAGCTTTGTAATACTCCATACAGATGTTATCCTCGGCTATTTGAACCAGGGAGACTACTCGCCCCATCTTCTTAAATAGTATTAAATCTTTGTTTTAGGGTGTTTTATGAACTTGAAGTTCGGTTTGATTTAATTTGGACAGAACCAAACTTTTTAACAAAATTTGGCAAATAGAGATGAGTGGGGTATGTTAATGCTGCTCATCATTTCCAGCAGAAATAGTCTGTCACAGGTTGCTTAAAGGTAGCTCCAGGTACACTTACTGACTGACATGTCATGTTTCCTCATTATTTAAAGGGGTTGTCCAGGGTTAGAAAAACATGGCTGTTGTTTTCCAAACACAGCACCACCCTTGTCTGTGGGCTGTGTCTGGTATTACAGCTCAGCTCCCATTCAATGTACATGAGATGTAATGCCACAAACAACCCTATGAACAAGGGTGGTGCTGCACTTGAAAGGAATGAGTAATATTTTTCTAGCCATGAACAATCCCTTTTAATATAGCATGTTCTTACGAAGTTTCTCAGCAATTCCCAAGACCTTTCCCTTTGCATAAACAACCAGTGTTGAAATGTCTTACCTAATGGGCACTCATGTGATGCTGACATCAAGAAAAGTTGCAATCACAAAAACCTTCATGCCAACACAATGCTACTACATATCTTCATGTTTACCTGTTAAACTGTTTTGGTTCTATATAATGTTGAAATTGTCCATTTCTTTTAGGCATCCGTCACACACAATCAAATTTATGCTTGTGGAATTGCTGCAGGAATTCTGCAGCTCTTACAGCAAAAGCCACATGGAGGGGATTTAAACAAATCTCTTTCAGGGTGCATTCACACGAGTATGTAAGCTCTTCCCTGAAAATCATCCCTAGAATGAAAATAAAAAAAATATATAGTCACCTTTCCTCAGCTGCCAGGACTCAGGCGCGTCTTCTCCCTGCACTGCTCTGAATCGCTTTTAGCAGGTGGGGATTTAAAATCCCCATCTGCTGAAAGGGCTTATCTGATTGGCTGAGCACTCAGCCAATCAAAAGCAGCGCTCAGCCGTTCATTGAATTCAATATTCAATGAAAATTCAGATCATTTTTGAAAAATGTCTATTTATACTATGGACTTCGGGTGCATTCACTCGAGCGTGTTTTTGTGCGTACTTAGGTGCGTACATACGTCCGCACCTAGGTACGAGCAAAGATACGCTTGAACACAGCTCCGTGCTTGTTGTAAATGGAGCTGCGGCTGCTGCCGATTTTAAATCCCCGGCTCCTGATAGTTCAGCAGCACTACAGAGCAAGGGACAGCAGCAGAAGTCGCCACTGAGCCCCGGCAGCTGTCAATGGCTTTGCAGGGAAAGGCTTCATAAGCCCTTCCCTGAAAAGCCTTTTAAAATAGTGAAAAAATAAATAAATAAAAATACTCACTTGTCGGGACTCAGCGGCAACTTCTGCGCTGTCACAGGCTCTGTAGCTCTCAGCTATCAGCAGCCAGGGATTTAAAATCCCCGCCAGCTGGTAGCTCTAATTTTGATTGGCTGAGCGCTTCAGGCAATCACAATCAGAGCTACCAGCAGTCGGGGATTTAAAATCCCTAGCTGCTGATAGCTCAGCAGCGCTACAGAGCCTGGGACAGCAGCAGAAGTCGCCGCTGAGCCCCGGCAGCTGTCAATGGCTTTTCAGGGAAGGGCTTAAAAAGCCCTTCCCTGAAAAGCCCTTTAAAATAGTGTACAAAAAAAAATTATACTCACCTCCCGTGGCTCAGCCACAGCTTCTGCAGCTGTCCCTGGGTCTGGTGGCTCTGATTGTGATTGGCTGAACTGCTCAGCCAATCACAATCAGAGCTACCAGCAGGCAGGGATTTTAAATTCCCAGCTGCTGATAGCTCAGTACTACAGAGTCAGGGACAGCGGCAGAAGTCGTCGCTGAGCCCCAGCCCCGGCAGCCGTGAATGGCTTTTCAGGGAAGGGCTTCATAAGCCCTTCCCTGAAAAGCCAATTAAAAGTAGTGTAAAAAAAAAATTACTTACCTGTCGGCCACTGCTGTGTCCCCTGCGGGGATGAAGAACATATCTGCATGTGGCAGATGTTTCCTTCATCCTCACTAGTTAAAAGAATTCCCTGCTGATACATCTGCCACATCTGTGACAGATGCAGCAGAGGAATTCTTTTATTCTCTACCACAGCTTTCACACATGTCAGCTGCAGTAGAGCATTCTGCTGCCGGCAACTGATTTTTAGGGAAGGGCTTTAAATATAAGTCCTTCCCTGAAAATCAAGTAAAAGTGGTTTAAAAAACAAAAATTACCTCAGCCAATCATATTCAGTTCTTTCAGCAGGCGGGGATTTTAAATTCCCACCTGCTGATAGATCAGCACCACAGTGCATGGGACAGCAGGAGAAGACACGGCTGAGCCCCGACAGCTGAAGGGAGGTGAGTATCTATTTTTTTGTTTTTAAACCACTTTTACGTGATTTTTCAGGGAAGGGCTTATGTTTAAAGCCCTTCCCTAAAAATCAGTTGCCGGCAGCAGAATGCTCTACCGCAGCTGACATGTTTGACAGCTGCAGTAGAGAATTAAAGGAACTAAGGTAGCCATTGCGATCCACAAGCACAGACTAGTGCGCTCATGTAGCATGTGTTAGTGCAGCTAGATCTGCAACTCTGTACTCTACCCAGCTAGTGCAGAAGACCTTTATAAAATGGATAAGTTGATTTTCTAGCAATCAATAAACGGTTGCCTGAAAGTGTTTCCTTATTCTTCAAAAATGTTCTCCAGCAGCTGAAGTGTGACGTATAATGAATATTACTGTACACTTTAAAAATACATAAAATAGAAGTCCTCTTAAAGTTCTGTGACCTATAATAATGCAGTCAGTCTGTGGCTTTGTGCTTTTATATAGTTATGGCGGCTCCTTTGTGATTGCTAATATTTTTCATTTCCAGTACATTCTGTAAAAACAACAACAGTAGTCAAAAATGTACTGTGTCCTGCAGCAAAAGATTTACCTACTGTAACAATTAGCCATAAAAATTCAGAAAAAGCAAAGCATGAAAATAAAGAACGCAGACTCATACCGAAATGAAATGACGGTAAAAAGAGAGGAAACCTTTATAATCTTACTACTGTAGCAGTTCTTTGAGAAATATTCTGCCTATTTTCTATGCTTTGGTAGAGATACTTATTTTGAATTATATTATTTCACTTAGTTGTATAATCGGAAACACAGTATGCCTAAATACATATATATCTATGGAATATTAAATTACAGAAAATGTTCCAGTATTTGAACTGTCAAGGTAGAACTGTGTTTGAATGTGAACTGTAAAATTGCTGGTGGTTGAAAGACACAGAGTAAAAGCAACAGAAGCTGAGCAAATGGATGCATAAAATCAATTTACTAAAAAGCTTTGTTCAAAGCAATATTAGCCATAGGGTAGATGTAACCTTATGCAAGTGCCTCTACAATGGACATTTCTGCAGCTTAGAGCTGGTGCTGACCTTGCTAGTTTTATTGAACTTTGCATACTGCCCTAAAACTAATACTAATTTTTCGTCAGTCATTTTTGACACAACACTATTTACATATAACTATACATGCATTCCTCTTTATAAAGGAGTCATGGAGTCCAGAAGATCTCTGAGCTTGTTTATTTTCTTATGTATAGAACTAGCTGATATAGAGTTAATTTGGCACAGGTGTTTACCTATTGCTCGCATGGTAAATGTCATGGAGTCATGGTTACTTCAGAGGAATAAAATATGCATACACATATAGGAGCGACAGATTCTCTTCAGGCTACATGTACCGATGTCCCTCTGCAGAATGTGCCACCCCTCCCACTCTTCTAACATTTTACCCTAAAAGGTAGCACCCCTTTTTATTCAAATTAACCCCAGACTGGAGGTTGCAGCCCTTTCTTAGCTTTAAAGGCATGCCCCATCCCGGCAGTCCATGGCCGCTGCCTTATGTACTTAATAGCCTTTTTAGTATATACACATAGAGGTAAGGTAGATTCTCCTCAGTATACACATAGAGGTAAGATAGATTCTGCTCAATATATACACACGGAGGTCAGTTAGATTCTCCTAAGTATATACATGTAGAGGCTCATTAGGTTCTCCTTAGTATATACACAGAGGTGAGGTAGATTCTCCTCAGCAAACAAATCATTTTCCTAGGTTTTATGGTTTCTGAGAAAACAACTATGTCATGTATTGCAGACTTTCACAGTTTTGCATGCTTAGAATTGGATATTGAAGTTGCAACCCCTTTACTTTTCCTATTAGGATGCAAAGAATGGTTGTGGCAAAATTCAATTTGTACAACACTGGGAAGTTACATAACTTAGAGGTGCACTTAATTTTGCACTTAGCATTGAATAATCGAGTTGTGATCCCTTTAATTTTCCTATATAGGACCTAAGGAATGGTCGTGCCAAATTTCACATTTGTACAACACTGAGAAGTTAGAGAATTAGATTAGGTAGATTACATAGGGGTGCACTTACTTTTCACTTAGCATTGAATAATCAAGTTGTGACCCCTTTACTTTTCCTAATTAGGACGTAAAGAATGGTCATGTCAAATTTCATGTTTGTACGACACCGGGAAGTTAGAAAATTAGTGGCGAGTCAGTGAGTGAATCAGTCAGTGAGGGCTTTCTCCTTTATATACGATTATATATGATTTCTCCTCGTATATAGATTATGTGTTTAATCAATGTGTTGCCCCTGGAATTCTTACTTTATTTTACATTAGTGAACTATTTACCTATTTAAGGTTCCTTCTGTATTTGGCTACAAAGTCTGAACCAAAAATAACATAAGTCCATAATTTAATTAACTGGATCGGCATTCTATCCAGCCAGCTGGGCTTTGTGCACAAAGCCTATATGGCTCCATACTAAGGGAGTCATGTAGGCTCTGTGCTCTGCCATACAGGCACAGCTTGACTCCATCTGTTGGGAGATATTCTCCCAAATAAGCAAATACAACACAGCACTCAAGCTTATATTCTAGGTAGAAGAGGAGTAACTTGTCCAAGCATTGTCCAGAAAGCATTAAAAGAGTTCTCACGCTTCTAGATATTTTGCTGCAGGAAACCAACAGCTCTGTACATTGTGCAGTGGCCTGGGTTGGTTGTGCAGACTGAGTTCTACTAAAGTAAATGGTACTCAACCTGCAGTACCAATTTGGTCTTCAGCAATTTTTGGAGCTCTCTTCTTTCTGCAGAAAAACAGCTGGAAGTGGGACAACCCTTTTAATGATGATTCTAATGGTTCCAAGCTAAGAAGATGGGCATCTAGAAAGTATGGCAATTGCCACCCATATAGTCACCGAATAATACTGCAGTTTATTACCATACAGTTTCACAGTGGACTAAACAATTTTAGCTTGATTCAAACCATGTTGGAAATTTCACACTCCGTGAATCTTTTTTATTAATCAAAAGTAGGAATGGATGCCTGTATAAGAGAGAAGGAAAACCTTCTATTAGAAAATATTAGGGATTTTTTTCCTGTACCATACTGTTCGGATGTGTGATATAGAAGCTCTTCTAGTGACATAGTAAAACAGCTTACTGTTTGAGAAAGGTAATTGTGAACATCAATCTCACCATTGTCAAGGACAGTGGTGAGACTGATGCCAATATTACAGCAGATACGGATACAGAGTGATCGATTGACAGCTGCACAGCTCAATCTCTGAACTGGCAAAGCACTTTCAAGAGTACTATGCCAGATCACTAAAGACACCCATACACCTTCAAGCTGTCGGCTGAAAGACAGCAGTCTCTTTTAACTTCTTCATACACATGTACAGTCAGCTAAGCTTGTGTTGGTTTTTTAACCCCTCAAGGACCAGGGTCCTAAACGACCAGACACTTTTTCGGGATATTACCCATATTTTTTTCTTCAGCTAACAAAATTATTTGTGCTGTGTTTCTTTTTTTTTTGTTTGTTTTTTACTGACTTTTTTTTCTATTTTTTAGTTTTATTGGGGGTAAAAAAACTAAAAAAAAATGATTAAAAAAATAGTTGTTTATTTTTAAGATTAGTATGCTAAAATAAAGTATAGGAATGGGTTCCTCCATTTTGTTTCAGACGTTTTGATATATAATTTGTATAGTTTTGGATTACAGGGCACATATGGTGATGGTTTTTGTTGGCGTCGGCTTTCTGTCATTTTCTTTTTTATGTATATATTTTTATTTTATTCTTTAATTTTTTACATTTATTTTTGTAACAATATTTTTTGACATCTATGTCTCCCATGATGTCATATAAAACCTCTGGGTGTCATTCACATTGTATTTTTTTTTCATACTTTTCCACTATAGCTGGGGCACCCATAGGAGCCCCAGTTATAGGGGAAAACATTCCACTGTAGTGACAATAGTCACTAACAGAGGTTATCAGGGTCTGCTAGGACCCTACAGTTATGCTGTGACAGAGGGCACCCAGCAGTCACGTGATTGCTAACTCGCATAGTGGAAGTAATACTTCAACTTTCAATCTTTAGTAAATAGTCCTCATTAAGTGCTACATAGCCTGAGAAGAAGAAGGCAGAAGTAGTTAAGGAATGTTTCTCCCTTCTTTTCCGGATCCTCGGCTGTGTCTGACAGCTGAGGACCCAATCTGCTCCATCTTGATTGCAGGAGAAGAGGCTTTAACCCTGTGCCAAATTTTTTGCTATTGGCCAGGATTAAAGACGAGGTCCAAGCTCCATATATTTACCATGCTTGGTCCTTAAGGGGTTAATGAAGAGAGTGGAGAAAGATGCTTCAGTCAGGTCTGGAAGTGGCTTATCTCCAGGCAGAACAAAATAATCAAACACTGAAATTCTTGTCTTTATACTCCCCAACATCATAGAAATTTAAAGTTCATCCAGTTCCATAGTAAGTAGAATAATATGCATCCTTATTGGAGACAGTTAAAATCCAAAACAACTTGAATCTCCAGTAGCACTTTCTTTTCTTCATACTCCCCAGCATCATCAGTTGAGTGATACTCGAGAAAGAGACACCCATACACATCAAGTAGTCAGTTGGCCCCATCGAAAACAGCATGTTTGGACAACTTTTCTTTAATATATATGGGGGCATTAAGGGTGTCTATTAAGTTTGCTTGAAATGTCATGAATTTCATGGTTCAGTCCCATGCTGATTATAATATACAGCATGAGTTAAAAACCCAATATATCATAACACCATCAACTTATTAAAGCCGCCATATATGTTATTTTGTCTGTGTTTATATAATTTAATTTGCTATGACTAAGGGTGGTGGATGGTTGCAGAAACGCATCAGCAAGTTTAAATATATTTCATAGAATCACAGAAGATCTCCAGGGTCATCGGGTCCAACCCCCTGCTCAGTGCGGGATTCACTAAATCCTCCCAGACAGATATTTGTCCAGCCTTTCTTTGAACACTTCCATAACCATACAACAACGTGAAAAGTGATGCACTGTATGTAAAAGTTATAGCAATGACAAAGTCACACTATACACTAATCTGTGTTAGAGTGGTTAAGGGCAGTGCTCTCCAGTAGCCCTGCAAGTGTGGTTCTCTTTTGTACAAAGACAAAATATACCCCCCACAAGCCTTACACATCTGTGAAAAGGGGCATCCCATATGTACAAGTACCTGTAGGGGTCCATTAAAACACATAGTGAACAATGTAGTCACTGCCATTTAAAATGAGTATCTAAAACAGACTCCTGTGTGAAGGAAGCCTTACAGCAGTCTTAGAAACTTGCTCATACTCAATTTCTTGCATCATGCTCATCTTTGAAACACGTCATGATCATCTTTTTTAATGTTTTTTGAATAAAGTATTTAGTTTTTAACGTATTTTCCAATCCATTGGATGAGCTGGCTTTTTTTATGTTCTATACACACCTGGTCAAGCGTCTTTGTGCTCTTACCCTCTGCTTGAAGTTGGTTGGTGAGCTGGTTTTCTTCTTTTGCCTTTTTGTGATTTATACTGTTCACTCCTGGAAACCATAGATTACTAAAGATTCCAGAGTAAACACTATCCAAAGTCCAGCAACTTCAGTGCTTCCTTATTAATTGCTTCCTTATCAAATCATTGGCAGAACAAAGATGTGGTGATCTGGACAGCGCCTCTGAGTGGCCAAAAGGGCCTATAGTGCTTTAAGGTGAGTGATAGTGAAGCTATATAAAGCATTGGGATTGGTGTAGATAAAGGAGACCCTGCCCCGTTGTGGGGAGAGCCTGCATGGAATGAATAACTGGGTGGCTAGGGGGCCCCCAGAAGAAATAGAAATAGAAAAGGACAAAAAAAGATCCTGCGCTCAGTGTTATCTCTAATGGAAACACCTTTACTGAGACCATGGAAATTATCTAATGTAGTTCGGTGTTTCCTAGAATGAGGTGAACAAACCATCAATGGTAACGTGAAAAGGTGTTTAATGTACAAAACTAGATAATGCAACGCATTTTGGAGCTCACAGGGCGCCTTTCTCAAGCACAAATAATCCTGGTGGCTTCTGCTCTTGTGTAACACAACTACATTGGATAATCTGCATGGTCTCAGTAAAGGTGCTTCCATTAGAGGTTACCCTGAGTGCAGGATCTTTTTTGTCTTTTTCTATTATCAAATCATTGCTATTCTCTTATCATTTTCAGGTTCAGGTTATTGAATCTTATTCTGCTAGAAGAAAATGCAAGCTATGTTTCCATGGGGAATTTCCTCATAATCTTAAATATTCTGTTTATGGAAGAAAATACTCCATGAGGCACCATGCTTTTTATTTCTTAGGAGATTTAGAATGATGGAAACTGTACATACTGAGATATTCTGGGAGGTAGTCATTTTACAGGCATCACAATAGAGTGAATAAACAGAAACAAGTTGCGGAACTGAAACAGACAGATATTCCAACTCTCAGCTTCCCTATGCAGAACTTCATGGGACTTCTGTCAAACAGAAAAGCTCTTACAGTAAATCTCAAATTTCACACAATTTATGCACTTATTTTTTTTATGCTAAAAAATGCAGCATGGCTAGTGTTGGGAGAATTTTTTTTGTATTTCCAAATTTTAAAATCTAAAATGTACCTTAGTAAAAAAATGATCACTATTAGTCAGAAGCCTGAGGCCTATGAACACTTTGGTATTTTGCAATTGGATAACATATAGCATGGGCAAGGGAAAATGTGATCAGTAAGGAATACATCCAAAGACTGAGGAAAATACTGAAGACAAAAGCCAAATGGCAGGAATGCCATTGAAACCATTAACAACTGGGCTATATCCATCATCAGATGCACTACTGGTATCATCGTTTGGTCTCAAGCCAAGCTGGATGCTTTGAATTTAAAAAAGCAGGAAATGACTGTTGACTAGAGTTCACATCCGCGTAGTAATGTTGATAGACTTCACCTGCTCAGGAAGATTGGGGCAGAAGACTGTTGCAAGTAAAGCAAATGGTAAAAGAGAAAAAAACAGGTCCTGACAGATTACACCAAAGACAATAAAGGATGGATACTGATTGAAGTGTACAAGCAGAACCCTCTTAAAGTATAGCAAATAATACAAGAAGGTCAGAATGAAGCATTAGTAAAAACTCAGATTACTAACTGGCACCACAAAGTATTACATGGCCAGTTTCTGGAAAAACAATCAAGGGTAAAGTAGACGAAGAAAAGACCTGCTTTGGTTAACATAAGGAACTCTGAAAAAATAGACATAAGGACGGATTTTAACAACACAAGAACAAGTGATCAGGAGAAATGTGATAAAAGTTAGAATGGAAAAATCTATAATAGACGAAAAATATCAACTCTGTAAAGTAGCTGATGAAGAAATCAACCACATACTCAACTATTGTAAAAATTTGCATCGGTTGGGTACAAACATAGACACAATCCGGTGACAAAGATGATTCATTGGAACCTCTGTAAAAAGTACCACCTGCCCACAATGAAGAACCGGTGGGACCATAATAACAATTAGATGCTTCAAAATGAAGCCGTTAAAATATTTTGGGCTTTCCATATGCAAATAGACAAAGTCTTGGCCCATAACACACCCAATGTTTCCATCATTGAAAAGAAAAGGATGTGGCTCGTCAACATTGTTAGACCTGGTGATGGCAGGGTTAATGAGAAACAAAAATAGAAAATGACCAAGGTCAAAATACTCCATTGAAGGTCGAAATACTGCCAGCAGTGGTAGTCCCAGTGGTCATCGGCACAGTAGCCCAGTGGATGTCATGCCTAAACACCTTGATCGGCACTTGAAACAACTCAATATCAGCAAAATGAATATCTGTCAGTTACAAAAGGCCGCACTGCTGGGCTCTAAATGCAGTTCTGCGCCGACACATATTATTATAATAATAATCTTTATTTGTATAGCGCCAACTTATTCGGCAGCGCTTGTCTTCTTATGTTCCTAGGGGGTTAACGATGCGTTATGAAAATAAACCACCAAACTGTGGATTCGTGCTCGTGTTGTACTGCATAATAAAAATAATAACAATTACGCTAAATAATACTACATCTACTATTAAAACTATACTACAAATATCTGAGAGCGCAGGATGTTGTTGTGCTGTTGGCTTCCACCACACAGACATTTTGGTGGTATTTTTTGACCCTATTATTGAGCCTCGTGTGGTGCAGAGTGTAAGCTCTCGCCTACGACCTGAAGGTTGCAAGTTCAATCCCCACATGCGTCAGGTAGCCGGCTCAAGGTTGACTCAGCCTTCCATCCTTCTGAGGTCGGTAAAATGAGAACCCAGCTTGGTGGGGGGTAATTAAGTAATAATTACCTGAAAGCGCTGCGTAATAAGTTGGCGCTATACAAATACCAAGATTTATTTTATTTATTTATACCCTACAAATGTATTTAAAAAAAACAAGTGATTTTTAAGAATATTTAACTGGAATGTGCATTTTGTTAAAGAGTGTTTTTTGGATGACATGTTTATGTATTCACATTTTTTTCTACAGACAAGCTTATGCAAAATGCCAGAAGAAACTGACAAACATACAGCCTGCTGTGATTTCAAAACAAGTCACTGACCCAAAAAACACTCTACAAAAAAAGTATCTAGGCGCACTTTTTTTCTGACAAATAAAGTCCAGAAATATGCCCACTAGAAATGTGGCATGTTTTCTAAAAAATGCTGTGTAAACCTCACTTAATACTTTTTTTTTTTTGCTTTTTTAACATTCCTTCCTTAACTTCAGTTTGTTATATGATTTCTTTTATATTGTTACACAGGGCAGGGAGATCTGCATTAAACTATATGGATATAGACAGGCCAATCTGACTAATATAAAAGTCACAGCTCTAGTAAACGTTACTGTATATGAATGCTCTTATTTTGAAAATTGGCTAAAGAGCAAAAAGTTGTATAGTATAGACACAATCTAATGCTACTATTTGTAAGTGGTGTGGGATAGGATACTGATGATGGAAAGACAACACACAAATAACTGAGCAGGTATAGTGTTTACTTGACCCGGAAAAAAAATAATATTTTATTTACAACAATAAATGTTGGGCAAACAGTTACTTAAAATTATAATAAACAGTGCTTGAAGTACACAGTCCATAAAGAAAACCCAAGCAAGGCCTTGCTCTATTTAGGGTTCAAGCACCCTGGGGAAAATAAAGGAGTAGTATCTATTTAAATGTGGAGAGTTGTCCCTTATAAAGCACTTTAAATTAGATTATGAATGTTTGTACCATGATCTATCATGGCCAGGGGTTTGGCAACAGAAGAATGCTGGATATAATTCAGGGTTGTCCCAAAAGTTGTAACCATACAACTTTAGCGTTAAGGCCCATTTACACGCAATGGTTATCACTTAAACAACTGCACTACTGAACAAACTGCCAACATTTTTAAATAAAATTATACATACAAATAATGGTTTTTAATCATCTGCATTTCCCCCAAGAGTTGTTTACTCAGCTGGGCGTGTGTCTATGTGATGGTTATCTGCCTGTCAGGAGTCCATTGTCTCCTCCAAGCAGAGTACATAATGAGTAAATGATGGTTTTTATGCTGGCTAAAAACCAGCTCTAAATGACAAGTGAATAAATAGAGCAGGACTGTCTGCATTTACATGTAACGATTATCGCTCACATACGGCCATTTGAACAAATTTTGAGTGATACGCGTTGCATGTAAAAGGACCTTTAGACTAAAATCCCTTCAGATACTGCAATAGCTAACTAGTGTCCACAGCTGATTCTATATGTAGGTGTTCTTTGCTATCCACAGTACTGCAATTCAATTATGTAACAATCTGACTTACAGCTAACCTAAAAGAGGAGAATACTGAAGCTTGATCAAGTGTCCATTTTTCCTCCAACGCAGAAATTGAAAGGAATTGCAGAATCATTCCCCCAGTGCCGGGATATAAGCACATTGTCACAGGTGGCATTAATCTGCTGGTCAATTCCTTCCTGTAGTGTTTGCGGTCCAGTGAGCTCATTTTACTCTCTCTCTCTCTGTAACTGCTGCTGTTTCCACCGAGGGAATACTCATCTTACTAACACAGAACTGCAAACAGAAAACTGTACAGTAGAGGAGAAAAGCTCCACTCCTCTTGCTGCAGATTCTGCTTCCTAGCCATCAAAACTCCACTCTTATAGCTGCACATCAGAGGTCACAGCACTCTCAGATCCTTTGGCTGCATAGCTAGAGAGAGCTGTATAAGCTCTCTGTGGTTCCTGGACATGTGATGATGGCATTGAAGGTCCTTCTCCCAGTAAATCAGTTAAAGGGGTTCTTCCGGTTATATGATGTTGCTAGCAAATGAATGCTAATCAAATGTTATTAAAGTTTGCAGTGTGATTGTACTTTGTATTTTGTGTCTGTAGCTCTATACACCATTACCTTCTCCATGCACTCCAGAAGTGTTTATTCACAGGTTGCACTGGTTACGTCCTGCAGGCATTTCAGCACTACAGGTCATGCTTGCTCAGTAGGAACGACTAGGGAATAGGGATGGCTTTTATAGCATTCAGCTCTCAGGATCATATTGCTGACCAATAACAGGGCAGTGCTTAGCAGAGAAATGCACAATAAGGCCTTAGTCACACGGGCGTTTTTTGCCGCAATTTGCAGATCGCATGACGGATGCGCATCAGCAAATCGCGTGACCGGGGCCGAAAAATCGCCCGAAAAAATCTGCTCCTAGCCGCGTTTCAATAGAAACGGGCCGAAGCTGTCCAGCGCATTGAATTCAATGAAGCCGGCAATACAGTCGGTTCCATTGAAAGCAATGGGCTGCAGGCGATCTCACAATGAATTTTCGGGAAGGGCTTAAAAATATAAGCCCTTGCCGGAAATTCATCCAGGAATGTGTAAAAACAAAAAAATATATATATACTCCCGGCAGACGGAGTTCAGCGCGGCCGGCCGGCAGTTCTCCTGAACTGCTATGAGTAGTATTCAGCAGCCGGGGATTTTAAATCCCCGCCTGCTGAATGAGCTGCCTCTGATTGGTCACAGCCTCACCAATCAGAGGCAGCTCTCACTCACACCCATTCATGAATTCATGAATGGGTGAGTGTGTGCTGCCTCTGATTGGTCCCTGCGCTGAGCCAATCAGAGGCAGCACTCACTCACCCATTAATGAATTCATGATTGGGTGTGAGTGAGAGCTGCCTCTGATTGGTGAGGCTGTGACCAATCAGAGGCAGCTCATTCAGCAGGCGGGGATTTTAAATCCCCGGCTGCTGACTACTCAGAGCAGTTCAGGAGAACTGCCGGCTGGCCGCGCTGAACTCCGTCTGCCGGGACCAGGTGAGTATATATATTTTTTTTGTTTTTACACATTTCTGGATGAATTTCCGGCAAGGGCTTATATTTTTAAGCCCTTCCCGAAAATTCATCGTGAGATCGCCCGCAGCCCATTGCTTTCAATGGAGCCGGCTGTATTGCCGGCTCCATTGAATTCAATGGGCAAACATCATTCTTCTCTGCCACAGCTGTTACAGCTGTGGCAGAGAAGAATGATTTGTCTACTATATGTTCTCAATGGTGTCGGCGCTGCTGCCGCCGGCCCCATTGAGCGCATATAGAGAAGAGAACAGGAATCGCAGATCGCAGATAGGTGCGATCTGCGATTTCTGTTCTATAATTTATCGGACGAGCGCATAAAAAGCGCTCATGTGTCCGATACCATTGCAAAGCAATGGTTTTATAAAATCGCCGGACGCATGCGCAAATCGCGCGAAAAAACGCCCGTCTGACTGAGCCCTAAGGAAGCAACGAGTGGGTAATTGTGCAAAATGTAGTTTCAAGCCGTATTTCGGCAGGGATGCAGCACGCACCTTGGAAAATAGTGATTTGGATGGAAAAATAGTGATGGGGAAATGGGGGACAAGAAATGGGGACAAGATAAGAAGGCAATGGCTATGCGATTTATACCCATAAACAGCTGTGCATAAACAGGACACAAATACCTTTCATATATGGAATTATTGAAAATTCGCTTCACACCCAGAATACCCCTTTCAGTTTAGAAAGTAATGTCTCATACAAATGTTTCCGCGATTGAAACAATTCAACCAACAGACCTCATTCAACACTATATGTTATAAGACAGGTCACTTATTTAGTATTCTCCATCTGTGCAGCACAGAGAACACTAATATTGTTATAGGCAAGCCTCAATACTCTGTAATGGAACACAGTTCAACCTGGGAATGCTTTTAAAGGGACACAAACACCTTTATCAGTCTGACTCCTTACTTACTCACATTCATTTGAACATAAACAAATGTGTTTGTTATACCTCTTGTTGTGAGTTTAATAGCAACATTGTATAAATATTCTCATTACCTTTGATCGAATTCCACTGTCTTGAGAAGAATAATACACTATCAGTCATGCATGTGTCAGGGATATTAGAAATAGGTGCATGCACATATTACAATAATAGAGGTGGAAATGCATATTATTTAAAATTCAATATTCCAGATAATATGCAAAAATAAGCTGCAATATTTTCAATGCATACAAATGTCAGAAACCATGGCAACAAATAAAACACAAATGCCTTGAAATATGCAAAGTATCTGAATCATTATAGCCTCATTCTGTCATTTTTGCTATAAATACGGATTGGTTTATTGAAAGACTTAACCTTCAACTGTGTACTGCAAAAAATGGGAATCTATCAATCTATCTCCTACCTATCTATCTATCTATCTATGAAATATCCTACCTACTTTCAGAAAAAAAAAAAATCATTTTTACATCGAGTGACAAAATGTGCTCTTTTTAAAAACACTTTTTAGAACAGAAAAGAATTACATCCCTATAACTGAAATAAAATACAATATGTATCCTCCCACAAAGATATTGCAAAATTGCAAACTCTCGGAGACGAAACTATATATGAGAAAAATGAATGGCAGGATCAGTATGTAAGCTAATATTATTCATTCAAAGCTGGCTGATATTATATATTGCCAAGTTCCCTCAGATGTATAAAACGTTCACTGCCAAGCTGATATCTATTCAACAAAGTGAATGCAGTTGTTAAATAAGTGAACATATGTTATCAATATAAGTGTTTTGGGAAGAAAAACTGATGTGATAGTTTAACTCCCGAATACATTACTTTTTTTGTACTTAAAACAAGCTGTACATGGTGTGCCTGAGATTCCCAATGGCAACTAGCTGATCCCTGTATCAGGCATCAGGTTCCCTAGTCAATGCCTTTAAAGAGAACCTGTCATCAAGCATAAGACCCACAAACTAAGTTATGATGCTTATAGTTTAAATGATGTCAAGTCTGGGAGTCTCTTTTCATACTTACCTGGTTCCCTGTTACGGCGGTTTTCCCCAAGTCAGCATGCACACCGGCTTGAATCTTATCAGAAAGCTGTGCGTGTACACTCTCCCTGCCACAGCAAACTCCTGTCATCATGGCACCCATAATGTGAGAACTGATGCCAGGAGTTTGGAAGGTGATGCAGTGGCCTCTGATTGGCCACAGTGTTCACCTGATTTCCAGCAGTGGAAGACAGGGACAGAGTAGTGGGAGCCAGTTAGTTGTCCCCCGTGGGACCAAGGATAGGTGGGTAAATGTTATTTGTTATTTTAACCCATGCCCACCATTTACAAGTTTTTGTATTGAAATCAAACAGCCTCTTTATGTACAAATTTAAGTGCAAAATTAAGGCAATGAAAAACATCAGCTTTTCTCGTGAAACAGCTAATTCCTCCAAGGATTGATGCCAGTTGCTCAATACTCCTGTAGGCAGCCAATGAGAGTTACTTTGTCACAGAGAGGGAGCTCCTAAGAGGAGTACTCCTCTCTTTTATATCCACATGCACTGTCCTAGTAGAACAACGCATTCAATGATTAAATACTTTTTAGTGGCTTTCCACTCACAAAATTATATTTTCTAAGATTACTAAAGTCAACTTCCTAAAATTGTACTAAAAAGTTGTCTTCTATGAAAACGCGGATACATGTAGTAATCAGTTGATGGAAGCAGTAGGCGTAAGGGTCCTGCTCCAACGAGCTTAAATACTACAAATAATGGGGTGATACAGAAGGTAAAGCGTCTGGAGATGTGTAATGTATGGCGAGGTGGAGAGTGAGGGATGCTATACATGTAGACAATGGTCAGACTTAAGCTGTATAGTATGACTGCAGGGGGGAGGTTGATTGCGGCCAGCAGGGATTGCAGTCAGTTGAACAGGGAGCATGTTATCAGGCAGAGTACAGAGAGGTTTGGTTTAGGAGATGTGGTATTGCTCCCTGAAGAGCTGAGTTTTTAGAGCATGCCTGAAGTTTTGTGTGTCACCGATTGCCCAGATAGTTTGGGATAGTGTGTTCTAGAGGACTGGTGTTGCTCTGGTGAATCTGGAGAAGTCTTGGAGGCGGGGATGAGAGGTTTGAATTAAAGGGGCACTCAGTCTGATTTAGTTAGCAGAGTGGAGGGCCCAGGTTGGGTGGTGGATTGAGATATGGGAAGCAATGTTGGGCGGCATGGTGCTGTGGAGAGCTCTATGGATTAAGGTAGTGAGTTTAAATTGAATTCTATATTTGACGAACAGCCAGTGCATTGGCTGGCACAGGGCAGAGGCATCCGAGAAGCGGCTGGACAGGAAGATAAGCCTGGCTGCCGCATTCAGGAAGGATTGGAAGAGGGGAGAGTCTGGCGCGGGGGAGGCCGATCAGCTGCGAATAGCAGTAATCGAGTCAAGAGTGGATGAGGGCAACAGTGACTGTTTTTAGCATATCCACAGTGAGAAAAGGGTGGATTCTTGTGATGGTCTTGAGGTGCAGGTGGCATGTTTGGGCCAGAGATTGAAAGTAGGGAGTAAAGGAGAGATCAAAGTTAAATATAACCCCAAGACAGTGGGCATGCTGTCTGGGAGTTATGGTGGTACCACATGTTGAGGTGGAGATGTCAGGATGTCAGTTAGTAGGGGGTGGAAACACCAGTAGGTCAGTTTTTGCCCAGTTTTTACTCCAACAGCAAGGGAAAGAGGATGGGACGTAGAGCCAGCAAAGGAGACGCTGAATGAGCGGTTAGATAAGTAGGAGGAGAACCCAGAGAGAGCAGTGTCTTTAAATCCAATGGAGTGAAGCATACTCAGGAGGAGTTTGTGGTCAACAGTGTTAAATGCTGCAGAGAGGTCGAGGAGGATCAGTAGGGAGTAATCGCCTCTTGATTTGGCTGTCAGGAGGTCATTTGACACCTTTGTAAGGGTGGTTTCTGTAGAGTGTAGGTGACAGAAGGCGGACTGTAGGGGGTCAAGAAGAGAGATTTCTGATAGATAGCTTGTATGGGGGTAGTTAGCAGCATCAGTCGTGTCAAGAGTCGGTTTCTTTAGCAGTGGGGATATGATGGCCTGTTTGAAAGAGGAGGTAAAAATACCAGAGGTCAGAGAGAGGTTAAATATAGTGGTGAGATAACCACTGGGGGGAGGGACCAGAGGAGGTGTGAGGGGAGAGGGTTGCTAGCGCAGGTGGTGGGGCGAGCAGAGGAAAGCAACCTGGAGACTTCTTCCTTTGTCATTGGTCTGAGTACAGAGAGTGAGCAGGAGCTAGATGTAGTACTGACGAGAATAGGGTCTGCCCTAGTCTGGGATTGGGAGGTTATTTCCTGACGAATATCGTTGATTAAGCAGCCAGTTCTTCAGCACTGAGATCTGTCACAGGGGGCTGCAGTTTAGGGCTGAGAAGTGAGTGAAAAGTATCAAAGAGTCGTTAAGGGTTTTGAGATAGTGAGGGGATGAGAGAGGTGAAATAAACTTGTTTGGCATGGTGGAGGGCGAGGTTGTAGGTGATGAGCATGAATTTATAGTGGAAAAACTCTGTGGACATTTGCAACTTTCTCCACAGCTACTCAGCACATCTAGAGCACCGCCAGATGAAACGCGTTTAAGGCATGAGCCAGGGTTGCCGAAGTCTGCATCAGATGGCTTGGATCACGGGGGGGGGGGGGGGAGGGGGGGAGTAGGAGGGGGGGGGGCGCCACTTTCTCCAGGGCATGTTTGAGAGTGGTGTTGTGGTGTGCGGCAGCTAGGTTGGGGCAGGAGAGGAGAGAGATGGGGGAAAGAGAAGACTGTAGGGACTCAGCAAAGTTTTGGTTGTGAATGGCCTGAAGGTCCCTGTATGTATGGTAGGAGGGTTTGGGGAGCTTCTAGGAAGCTTGACAAAGAAAGAGAGAAGGTTATAATCCGAGAGTGGGAGAGGCGAGTTAGTGAAGTGGGAAGCAGAGCAGAGATGGAGGAAGACCAGATCAAGAGTATTGCCATCTTTGTGAGTGAGAGAGGCTGTGAGTTGTGAGAGACCAAGGCAGGAGGTGAGCGATAGAAGCTGAGAGGCAGATGGGGAAATGGAGTCATTGGTGAGGATGCTAAAATCACGTAAAATGAGGGTTGGATTTTCGCAGGATAGAAAGTGGGGGAGCCAGGCAGCAAAGTGGTCCAGAAACAGGGAAGGAACACCTGGGGGGCGGTAGATGACTGCTACTCGCATGGACAGCCGATGAAAAAGTTGTAGCATATGTACTTCAAACGATGGAAAAGTGAGTGAGGGTACGGTGGGGGTTGACCTGGTAGGTACATTTTGGGGAGAGAAGAGCACCTACTCCACCAAGCGAGTTATCTTCTCTAAGAGATGTTTTTTAAGAGGCTTCACTGCATGTTTTATAACATAGATAAATTGTAAAAAGATTGTAGTTGTTGTATCTGTTATTATCTACGTGATATGTAAATAAATAGTATGCCTATGGGAATAGTATTATAGCTAGGGACCTTTATATTATTATTATTATGATTATTATTATGGTGTGTTAAATGTTAAGCTCAGCTAATACCGATATCAAGTGCCAGGCTAAAAAACGGTCAATGCAAAGCAATGTAAAAATTAAACCTGTGTGTTTGTGTGTGTCCCGGTCTAGAAACCTCCTGACAATGTGACATGCATTTAGTATTTCTGCTTTCTGCAGCAACAGGAATGTGTTTTTGTTTAGATGTAAAGTTTTTAGACTTTTGTGTAGTGTATGTGGTCCAACCCCGGTGGTAGAAAGGATGACCGGCACAATAAGTACCTCATCCATTCTGCATAGACGTCTCACCTCCTGTGAGAGTTCAGTGGATTTATTGGTTATCTCAGTGTATGTATTTTGGATGATGTGAGTGTTTGGAATGGATAGGTTTATGATGGATGTGGTTCTGTTAGGTTTGTCAATGAGTGTGATGTCTGGTCTGTTGTGGTGAATTGTTTTGGCTCTGTTGCACTTCAATTTGTGTGTGGTGTTTTCTAGGACTATCTGTGGAGTGTATTTGTAGTGTGGAATATGAGTGTCTGATAGTTTGTGCTTGTGTGGATTAGATTGGATTTACTATTTGATTATGTCTATGTAAATAATCTGTCTGTGCAACTTTCTGAATGTGCCATCAGTAAGGGCTTTTACCCACTAGTGTTTTTTTTTCTTACGCAGCGCAAGAAAAACGCTGCAATATCGCTCAGTGTTTTCAATAGGGCCAGCGACGGAGTATATTGCTGACTTCTGCCACAGCTGTGGCAGAAGTCAGCGATATTATACCATTGCTTTCAATGGGGTCAGCGCTGCTGCTGATCCCATTGAAGGCAGTGGATTGTAGGCAACCCCCGCAGCATGATTTTTGGGGAAGGGCTTGAAAGCCGTTCCCTGAAAATCATTCCTAAGTGGTGAAAAAAAAAAAAAATAAAATAAATACTAACCTCTCCGCCGCTCAGGCGTGTCCTCCAGCTGGCTCCACTACCGTGCTCTCAAGCTCTTACAGCAGGTGGGGATTTAAACATCCCCGCCTCCTGAAAGGGCTGTGCTGATTGGCTGAGCGCTCAGTCAATTACAGGCTGCGCTTAGCTATTCATTGATAAATAGCTAAGCCAATTAGCACAGCCCTTTCGGGAGGTGGGGATGTTTAAATCCCTGCCTGCTGAAAGAGCTTGAGAGCAGTGCAGGGGAGCCAGCTGAAGGACACACCTGAGCAGCAGAGAGGTGAGTATTTAATTTTTTTTTCACCACTTAGGATTGATTTTCAGGGAAGGGCTTTTTTTTTCAAGCCCTTCCCCAAAAATCATGCTGGGGGGTTGCCTACAACTCACTGCTTTCAATAGGGTTGGCAGCAGCAGCGCCGACCCCATTAAAAGGAATGGTATAATATCGCTGACTTCTACCACGCGGTCCCCATGGGGATGAAGGAAACCCCTGACACAACTGTCACAGCTGTCACAGCTGTGGCAGAAGTCAGCAATATACTCCCTATGTTTTCAATAGGGCTAGCGCTGCTGTTGCTGGTACCATTGAAAACACTGAGCGATATCGCAGATTTCTTCCCTGCGATGCAAAGCTCTGCTGAAACATCGCAAATGAGTATGAAACTATTGAAAATCACTGGTTTCATAATCATCGCTGTCGCATCGCAGGGAAAAATATTGCTAGTGGGTAAAAGCCCTCAGTGTGGTATCTTTTAGAATGTGTTTTCTGTCATTTTTTTGTGTTTATGACTTAATCCTGTATGGCAATCACGAACCCCTCTGTTTCTCCAAACGGTTAACATATAAAACTGCGAAAAATGGAACATATGCTACCAAATTACGCGTCGACGCATATACATTGGGCAAAAAGATAGTTCTGGAACTATCTTTTGGCCAATATATGCCGGCAGGTCCCATAGACTCCTATGGGAGCATGGGATAAAAGGGGAGAGGCATTTTTGCCATGGCCATCACTGCAAAAAGCTTACAGATGCCTCTATGTAGGCATTAGAAGTCAATTCAGAGGATTTAAGCTGAGCGAAGATTTTCGGGGCTGCAACGTCTTTTTTTTCGCTAAAAACCATGCTCACGGTCATGTGAATTAAGACATGTCTATGTCCTAATAGATCAGTGCGCCAGCGTCACTGGTCCTCCAAGGCACAGGTGGGAGACAACCGCACATCTCGCGAGATTTACAGCACTGTTGAATACCATTCATGCGTAATGATTAGAGATGAGCGAACACCAAAATGTTCGGGTGTTCGTTATTCGGAACGAACTTCCCGCGATGCTCGAGGGTTCGTTTCGAACAACGAACCCCATTGAAGTCAATGGGCGACCAGAGCATTTTTGTATTTCGCCGATGCTCGCTAAGGTTTTCATGTGTGAAAATCTGGGCAATTCAAGAAAGTGATGGGAATGACACAGAAACGGATAGGGCAGGCGAGGGGCTACATGGTGGGCTGCATCTCAAGTTCACAGGTCCCACTATTAAGCCACAATAGCGGCAAGAGTGCCCCCCCCCCCCCACTGTCAGCATAAAGATCGTCCTCCTCTGGCACAGCTGTAACAGCTGTAGCAGAGAAGAACGATGTTTGCCCATTGAATTCAATGGAGCGGCAATACAGCATGTTCCACTGAATGCAATGGGCTGCCGACGATCGCAGGATGAATGGTCGGAAAGGGGTTAAATATATAACCCCTTTCCTGCAATTCATCCAGAAATGTGTTACACTAAAAATATATACCGGCGTATAAGGCGACCGGGCGTATAAGACGACCCCCCAACTGTCACCTTATACGCCGGTAATACAGTGGAGCAAAGAATAAAAAGCATTACTTACGTTTTTAGATGATCTGCGGCGCTCCTGCAGGCTGTCACTCCCTCCTAATCCACGGCAGACAAGCTTTCTCTATGAAAGGCTTTAAATCCCCGCCTCCAGAAACACAGCCAATCACAGCCATTCAATGACATCATTGTCATTGGCTGTGATTGGCTGAAGGCACGTGTGCTTCTGGAGGCAGGGATTTAAAGTCTTTCGTGGAGAAAGCAATACTCTGCCGTGGACCAGGAGGGAGTGACAGCCTGCAGGAGCGCCGCAGATCATCTAAAAACGTAAGTAATGATTTTTATTCTTTGCTCCACTGTATTGCCGGCGTATAAGGTGACAGTTGGGGGGTCATCTTATACGCCCGGTCGCCTTATACGCCGGTATATATTTTTAGTGTAACACATTTCTGGATGAATTGCAGGAAAGGGGTTATATATTTAACCCCTTTCCGACCATTCATCCTGCGATCGTCGGCAGCCCATTGCATTCAGTGGAACATGCTGTATTGCCGCTCCATTGAATTCAATGGGCAAACATCGTTCTTCTCTGCTACAGCTGTTACAGCTGTGCCAGAGAAGAAGGATTTGTCTTCTATATGTTCTCAATGGGGTCAGCGCTGCTGCCGCTGGCCCCATTGAGCGCATATAGAATGCATCCATAGCGAACCGCGGGAGGGGCAGACTTTCATATCAGGCGGACACCTTATCTCCCCAGCCACTCACAGCAGGGGGGTGGTATAGGGCTTAAACGTTGCAGGGGGAAGTTGTAATGCCTTCCCTGTCTTTATATTGGCCAAAAAAAAGCGCTAACGTCTCAGGGAAGAAAGTTTAAGTAACCCGGACACCGCATGGTGTTCGTTACGGATAACGAACATACCGAACACCCTAATATTCGCACGAATATCAAGCTCGGAAGAACACGTTCGCTCATCTCTAGTAATGATCAAACTGCAGAGGGAGGCGCATCTTTACTACCGAGGGAGGAGAGCCCTGACATGACAGCTACAACCCCACAACCATGGTAACGGAAACAAATACATCTCGGTTACCTTTCATGTGTTACAGGTTACAGTCATAATGAAAACAAAGGTTTGGTACGGTGTTAGCCAATAGAGCAAAATGTGATTGTTCCCAGCAAGAGAAACCAAGTCATCTTGTAGATATGATACCTTTTAGAAGAATCATATCTACAAGATTATGTGGTTTCTCTTGCTGGGAACAATCACGTTTTGCTCTACTGGCTAACACGGTACCAAACCTTTGTTTCCATTATGACTGTAACCTGTAACACATGAAAGGTAACCGATGTAGTTGTTTCCATTACCATGGTTGTGGGGTTGTGGCTGTCATGTGACGCCTCTCCTCCCTCAGTAGTAAAGATGCGCCTCTCTCTGCAGTTTGATCATTACGCATGAATGGTATTCAACAGTGCTGTAAATCTCGCGAGATGTGCGGTTGTCTCACACCTGTGCCTTGGAGAATTTGGGAATATAAATTGATAACAACCTTTGACACGCTGAATAGTAAGTTAAATTTTTCCCCAGGATTTATGCGTGAATGGGAGGTGTGAGACATTTATTGCACAGATAAGACCCCCATCAACAGTAATTCAGGGACCATAAACTTTCACTCCCTTATCAGTGTTTAGCTAAAAATGTTTGTGCACCTCTTGTAGCATTTCTAGCCTGACGACCCCCCCCCCCCCCAACAGTAATTTATGGACCATAAAACTTTCACTTCGCTATCAGTGCCTAGACGAAAAAGTTTGTTTGCTGTTACGCAATTCCTTTTAAGTGCAAACCAATCACATCCATATCTGTGCCTTGTCATAAGTATGTATGTTATAAGTGTGTATAAATATCCATGCCTCTTCAGACCCAATCCATTTAAGCCTGAAGAAGAACCCTGCGTTGGTTCGGAAGCTTGCTGTAACATCATGTATTTTTGTTAGCCATTAAAAGGTATCATATCTACAAGATTACGTGGTTTCTCTTGCTGGAAACAATCACAGGTTACAGTCAGTTATCCATAGATATTAATAAAGATCTTACATGGCAGCCCTTAGATAATATTAGGTACCCGACTTGTCTCATCAGTGTCGGGACAGATCATGGAGGGATCGCCGGTGGACGGATTTCCTATTGTGTATGTTTAATATCTATATGTTTGTTAGTAATGATTTGTAACATCCGTGTTTAGTTTTGTTAAGTGCTGGTGATTGCTGGACTACTTTTTTTATTGTCTATTAGAAGTATGTTGTTATACACACTCATGAGCTTGACAAAAACCTATCAGTAGGTCGAAACACCGCTATTTTTATCTGATTATGGGAGAATAAAACCAAGTTGAAATTTGCACCAATCGATGCTGCCACCTCATCTTTATTTTATGGACAGTAGACTAGTCATCCTGCTGCCATCCTCCACTGAAATGTGTGATTTTGGTATGTTTATTAGGAAATAAATATGCAATCAATAAGTTTAGCAAATTCAATCCTATGTACAGAGGAGTACAAAGTCTCTGAGGTGAAGTGAAAACTTTGTCTCAGGCAACACTCTTGCTTGATGAGAAGGTAAAGTTTTAGATATACTGTACAGTCCACTTCTACACTTTTTCCATCTCACTCAGCGAAAAACCAGAAGTACCACAACCTCTGTTTTAAGAACCTTCTACCAAAGTTTTCTGATATTGCCCATTGTGTACCTACCTGTTCAGGGTATAGCTTATGCATCACTATAGTTGTAGTTCTGAGTAGAATCACTCTTTAAAGTTCTTACACACCTTTACTGTGAAGGTGAGAGAATCTTCCTATGATAATAGCTTAACAAAATAGATGACTTGTAATGCAACATTAAACTGAACCTTGAGAATGGGAAGGTGATACACTATTGTTTATTCCCAATATCAATCAGAGTGTTGTGTTATCTAGTGAATCTTTCCATGCTAGAATGCATTAAAATGATAAAGGCGGCTATCATGGCAGTCTTCAGGTAATGCTTCCCACATTCTTACACTGCACTTCTGAGAGCAATATGGCATTTCCAATTAATTTGCTCCCATTTCCACCTGCATTTTTCACAGTTTCAGGTTATTTTCTAAGCACTAAACTGATAAAAGTGCTGCATTCCACAAAAATGTCTTAATATATGGGCAAATGAGAGTCAGGCGCATTCATCTGCACAATCTGTAGAAGGAGCAAAGCTATTTTATTTCAATTAAGTATGAAGTTTGTGTTGCACAATTTCATACTCTGATTGATTTTTTTCCTGTTCCTAACATAAAAATACATATAAGATATATAAAATGATGGGAGTTTGAAATTGAAAAACTCATTTGGATATTTATTATGTTATTTATATGCTTTTAACTTTTGAGTTTCTGTTCTTTTTTTATTGCTTAAAAAGAAATATCACAGTTTTATATAGTGATTGGTATCTAAATACAGTAAGTAAAACCTGATATTTGAAGTAGACTTGCACCAATAATTCAATCCCATTTCATATGCCTTATTAGACCATATGGACATTATAAAGCAGGGTCCCGTTCTAGCAGACTTTGAGTTATCATGTAACTGGCTACTAGGTAATACTACATTTCCCCTGCAATGCCTGGCTGGACACAGCTCTCTTAGCACAATCAGCTGTTTGCCAGGGATGCCAGGAGCCAGACCCAGAAAGAGAAGCTGTTTGCCCTGGGCACTTCCTTCTGCTACTTTTATAATTGTACAGGAGCTATAACAGTAATCACAACTTGAGATTTACTCCTCTATTTTGGTTTCAAGCTTTGTAGGGTGGCATTTATGGAGTTGTATGTCTTACTATAGGGGTTATCTAGTTGAAAACTATTGATGTCCTATCTTCAGAATAGACCTTCAATAGTAGATCAGTGATGTTCCAACAGCTGGCACCCCCACTGATCAGCTGTTCACCAGGCCAGTGCACTCTGAACTGAGCGTTTTTCTGTAGGAAGCAGGCAGCTCTGTTCTCACCGCATTGACCAGACTAACGGAGGTCACTATTACTACTCGGGCCACTATGGGAGACACTACTGGGCCTGTAATATCAAGCCTGGTCCCAGCAGTGGAAATGGAGCTGTCTGCTTGTTGTAGAAATAATTTAAAAGTAGGAGCACAAACAGCTCATCAAAGAGGGTCCTGGGTGGCAAATCCCTATTGATCTACTATTGATGGCCCATTCTGTGGATAGGACATCAATAGTTTACAACTGGAAAACACCTTTAGTAATGGTGTCCCCCATAGTAGTCCCAGTAGTGATAGATCTTTTAAAGTGGCCACATAAGTAATAGTAATAGGTGGAGAGAGAAGTGGAGCAAACCCACAGTAAAGACTGTGACTAAAGGCCTGGGAAGATACCCTGGTCTTAAAGTGCTGAGATTGGATATGATAGATAACAGGGGGTACTGCCACCCAGATTAACCCACCGATGGTGAGAGGTTAGAATATGCTAAAAGAAAAATCTGCTGTGTAGGTGCAACTCTCCGGAGGTTCCAATAAAGGTACCAGAACAATTAGATGAATTGTATCCAACTTCTCGTTTTATTTAGAATATTAAAATTAAAATCCAGCTAATGAACTTGTTTCGGGGTAAACCTCTTCATCAGTAGTGCTGTGATGACTTCACTCTCAGGGAAGGGAACTCATAACCCTAAATACTGGGTAACAGAGTCACAAGCTGGAGCACAGTGGATGTCCAAGAGAGAAATGGATAGTAGTAATAGTGACCCCCAGATGGGCAGCAACCACACAAACATTTAACTCATTAACTCTGCAGTTCTGGTCAAGTGGTGGCTGAAGTCACCGCTGGTCTGATCAGAGTGTGATTCCTGACCTCTCTGCCTGGCATCTTTGTATGGCTGCCTGCAGACGGCCGGGTCGGACCCCGCTGCGAGAATTCTCACAGCTGGACCTGACCTGCGCCCCTGCAGGGACCAGTGTGGGTCTCACCTTCTCCTGTGGCTCCGACCCTATGATGTGCCGGCCGCCAGCCAGCCGACGCATGCGCAGAGCGAAGCCAGCGGCCCAGGAGTGACATTTCTGTGCGGGCCTCTGTGAGATTTGTTTTCCATGCACGTTTTCACGTGGACAAAACGCGACTGTCTGCCTAGGATTGCGTTTTTTAATGCAATCCTATGGCAGCTTCCAAGGGCGGAAATTCTGCGGGAAATCCAGTCGCAGAATTTCCGCCCGTGTGCAGGGGGCCTAAATGAGTTAAACACTTGTCGGTAGCTGCCCTACAGTCTCACAAGCGGAAATTATTTCTTACTAGCCATTAACATGGCCGGGAAAAAATAAATAACAGTTGGGCAGCATTCTTGTTTGGGAGTTATTCTATGTAGCACTCATTAAAGCAGATCCATCAGCCTGTTATTCTGCATGGCATGAAGATTGGTCTAGTCTACTGTTAGCCCAAACAACACAAAAATAATATATCAGAATAATAGTTATGAGTTTGCTATATTCATCAGTGAATGGCGGTCAGCATGCACAGATGTAGCAACCATCATCTAAACAGCTATAGCACAGTATGTCGCTAATGCAGCACGCCTACACTATTTACATAGCTTGCCAATTCATGAACTTTGTATTAGACTGGCTGTGCTGTGTAAATAGTGCAGAGCACCATCGCGGACGTACGTTGAAAGCATACTGTAGCTTGTCGGCTGTAAAATAACTGCTACCTCAGTATAAATGCAGATAAACAGCAACCTACATGTCACTGAAGACAAGGGCAGGGGCAGGCAGGGGGAGAAAGAATTAATTGCAATGAGATAGTTCAACTATTGATTCTTCTTTTTGTTGGAAAGTGCAGAACTTAATTAAAGGGATCAACATATCAGACAAAATGCTGCCACTATAATCAAAAAAATGAGGAATGGGCGCATCATGAGTCAAAGTTGCAAAAAACGGTCTAAACTACACACACAAGCCTATTATTTTAATTGCACATAATAGATAATATTATATTTTGGTATGATATCATTAAAGGGAACCTGTTACCACCATCTCGCTCCAAAGGCTTCATTTCCACGAGCATATATCGGCTGCCATTTTCACGGCCGGCTGATATACGCTACTATCTGGGGCGTAAAAGCTGATGAGCGGATGT